>NC_134282.1:4388768-5009522 GCF_949628215.1 Phalacrocorax aristotelis
TTTTTTTTTTTTTTTAATTTTTTGTTTTCTTCTTCCTTCCCCGTTTTTGTCCTGACTTAAGGCTCCTGGAATGGGTGGGTGGGGATAAATGTGGGAAGTGCCATAGTTGTCAGTGCCCAAACATCTCCAAGTGCCACCATCTGACTGCCCTGAGCACACAACAGCCTTCCCCGCACTCACTGCCCGCTGGTCCCCTGCAGCCCCTGGGGCTGTGTAAGGGGTGCGAGCTCCCTGCGGGGCTGTTGGAGGGGTGAGGACAAGCTTGCAGCATCCACCTGTGTTGCTCCCAGGCTTTTTGTGGGCATTGGGGTGCTCCAGCCACGCTCTGCTCCCTGGACAGGAGCCCTCGCAGCTGTGACTTTTGAGCCTTCTAAGAGGATGGAGCCGTGGGAAGGCACGAGGCACACGGATACCACGGGCAGTCGTGTAAGGTGCATAGAAATAGAGGAAATCTTAATGATGCCAGGAATTTATGTCACTAGTTCAGTCAAAGGAAAAACGCTTAAATTGCCTACTGATTTTTCTGGCTGAGCTTTTCTTCTGTGCAGCCTAACCTGGCAAACAGCGTCGTGTGAATTAGGTCTAGGATTTGGCCAGGCATTAATGCAGGTCGTGCTTTTTCTGGTGCATTGTCGTTATCATGGAGAGAGCTGAGGTGACCAGGCGAGTTGATGCAGAAGCTTCCTTGCTCTCCCTTTGAAATCAATATGTGAAGGTGCTGTAAGCCACAACCAACCCCCTGCAGGTTTTTTTAGCTAGGAAGTGAAATATTATGGATTTTCCATTCTAAAGTACAACCGGAGTGTGCAAGTCCTGTGGTCACTGGCATCGCTGGGAAATGTTCTCTTGCAGCCTGAAGCTACCTGTGCTTTTTCACTGTTCCCACTGCTCCGGGCAGAGGTTTGCTGTAGCTGCAGGGCTGGGCGTTTGCATCGCGTGTGTAGGATGGGGACAGTTGGGAGGAATGTGGGTAAGGGGCTGGAGGGAAGACGGGGCCACGTGCTGCCGGGGGGCTTCCCTCGGCCCCGCTGTGCTGGTGTTGCAGAGGGACTGATGACAGCCCTGCTCCTTCCTCTTCCCCAGCCCCCTGTCGCTCCGGTGTGCGGGTTCCTGAGATGTCACTGAGAGCAGAAAGCCATGCAGCTGCGTCGACGCTGAAGAAGATCGCTGCAGACATGAGCATCATCATTGAGAGCCTGGATACCAGGGAGCTCCACTTCGAGGGGGAGGAGGTTGACTCGGAGGTGCTAAATGACCCAAAAGGCACCGGTGAGTTGGCGCCTGTATGTTCTCACCCCGCGTCCCGCCTGGATTTAATAACTGATAATCTGCTGACAGACAGGGTACAACCTCAGCGCTTTTACCAAGCCCAGCTGTTGGCCCTGTTTTATGGCCAGGAGGCATTACTCTTAGCACTTGAGCGCTTCAAGTCAAGTCCCTTCCGTGAAAGCTTGTCTTTCAGCTCTCTTAAATAAAACCTGGCATGTTTTAGTGGAATTACTCCCGGTGTGTAAATGCTCCTGTGTTAAAGTATTGCAACGATTTGCTGGCTTTCATGCCCTCCTTGATGGTTACAAGGCTGTTGAGCTAACGGGGTTTGTGGTCCTTCCAGCGTGCATTCCCTTCTCTGCCATCTATCACACCTGTGGGTTCAAAGAGCCGGACATGCAGGTGTACCTCACGGGATGTCCTGTTCGAGTGCGTGTGTTGGAAGTGGAACGCTTTACTTCCACAAAGAAGGTCAGAACTTCCAGAGATTTCATTTAATTTCTGTAGAACGGTATTAAAAAGTTGTTTGTGGGTTCATTTTGCACGTGCTTGTTCATGGGCTGAGGAAGAAGGGATGCCTGTGTCTCAGAAAATGCTTAAGATAGAGGGTTATCTGTCCGTTTATAAAAACTAATAAAGCGGAACAAGAAATTGTGAGACAGAATGATCCTTAGGTAAAATTGAATGAGGGCTCTGTAGATGATCAGCTGCAGGAAAACGACTTATTTCAACGCTGCATCCCTCGTGGCGGTGTTCTCGGCAGGTACCGAGCCCCAACGTTTACACCATCGAGCTGACCCATGGCGAGTTCACCTGGCAGGTGAAAAGGAAATTCAAGCACTTCCAGGAGCTTCACAGGGAGCTGCTGAGGTACAAAGCCTTCGTGCGCATCCCTATCCCTACCAGGAGGTGAGTGTGCAGCCTGTGGATGCGCTGGGCTTTGGGACGGTGTGATCTTGTCTCTTTTAATAGCATATCTGTTGGGCTTCACTGATCCCATTTGCTTTGCTGTAAGGAGGAGAGGGCAGAAGGATTTAGTCTCTACAAATATTTAGCAGCTACAATAAAAATATCTAATCTCTATGTATTTAGCAGCCATAATCTAAGTGGTGCAAGCATCTCTCTGCTGACGCAGAAAGTACGTTGGGTCCCAGGTCATTGGCTTTTGAGATGGATTTGCCTTGAACTTGGGGAAGGGTTATGCAAATGGAAATTGTTGGTGCATAGGGCTGGATGTGGGAGGTAGGGGGGTCCCTGGCGTTGGTGGTCAGCCCTGCCCAGGCTGGCCTAGGGGCTCGGATGGCTGGAAGCATAAGGGGAGACAGGAGAGAAATGGTGTAGGTCAGCAAGAGCTTCCTGATGTGGAGAAAGGGAGGGGAGAAGATATTAGGAAAGGTGAAATTATGAGGGGTTAAGGGCTGGGGGAAGATAATGGCCTAAAAATAGGCTCCCTTTCCTTATAAGGGCAAAAGGGGGCCCTCAGAAATCAAACTCTGGTATTCATGTTGTTTTTTTTTTTTTTTTTGTGAGCCAGTTAGACCACACTGGTTTCCTAAGTGAATCCACGCTTGCTTTTTTTCTGCTCTCCTGCCCACCCATCTCAGTTTTTAAGAGCTTGGATAGGAAAAACAAAAGCATTGCAGAAGAAGGGTTACGTGTTGAGGCACGCATGCACTCGCAGCACTCAGACTTGATATTGGGGCTTTTTCTTTCCAGTCACACGGTGAGAAGACAATCCATCAAAAGGGGAGAACCGAGGCAGGTGCCGAGTCTGCCGCACACCGCGGAGAGCACGGTGCGGGAAGAGCACTTCTCCAGCAGGAGGGTAAGCACCCAGCTTGATGTGTGGGGGCCAGAGGGATGCTCTGGGGGGGCTTCTGAGGTGCGGAGACTCCAGGCAGGTTGCTTGTAAAGCCACCCTTGTTTTATTACCATTCAAGTCTTTTGCTTGACAAACTTAGGCTCTGACAAGTCTAGATTTAACGCCAAATTCTCCTCTGTGCAAAGAGGAGGATGCTGCTCCTGGGCTTCATATGGCTGAAGCTTTCCTCTGCAGCTGAGGAAAACCACAATGCCAAGAGTGACTGTTTCCCTCCTCCCACCTGCTCCGATTTAAAGATAGAATAGGCAGTTCGCAGAGTCAAGTTGCGTGATGGAGGCAGCCCTGCGGCCATCAAAATCTGAGAGATTTCAGTCCTGTCCTCCTCTGAAAGAGGAGATGACAGTCAGGCTCTTGATGCTGGAGTAGGTAATTTTAGCCAAGGCACACATGTTCTGTGTAACTTCATCAGATGTTAACAGATGGGCCCTTCTATGACGAGGGTGGATGTCTTCCTACCTCTTCATTGCAGCTTTGCTGTTTGCAAAGGGGAAAAAGAGTCTGTAAAAATCCATGTTTGTTCACCCTGTGCTTATTGTTCTCCTCCTGCTGTTCACTCCCCCCCTGGGCTTCTGCCACTGAAGCCTCAAGTCCCAAAAGGTTATGTCTGTGTGGGAAGCTCCAGGAGAGAGGTGGTTTAAAAAAAGGAAGAAAAACGTTTTTTAGATCCCTCCCCTCCCTTGGTTTTCTTGTGGGAATCCCGCAGCTTTCACCATGGGGTCATACACCCCCGCTGCCCGGCTGGGCAGCTCAGTGCTGTGATGCGAACGCTGAGAAGGGCAAAAGTCCCAGTGACATTTCTTTTCGGTTCATTTTGTGTCCTATAGGACTCTGCCCGGTTTCCCATGCCCAAACAGCTCAATCGCTTCTTTGCCCAGTTACCAGGATGGGAAGATGTTCTCCCTCCTGTGATGGTTTCTTCTCTTCCCTGCTCTCGGCTGGGGAGGAGAGCCTCCCCAGTGCCTGGTGGCCCAGCCACTGCCCTCTCCGTGGCTCTGGGACAGGGCAGCGTGGTCGCCGTGCTCCTCACCCCGTGAACCTAGTGTTTTGGTTAAATAAGCTCTATCAGTTGAGTCTGAGGCTGTGTTTTAACACGAAGCTAATTCGTGTGGGTCAAAAACAGCGGGGACTGACTTTTCTATTTAGAATTTTTATGAAACTTGGGTTCCGTCAAGAAAAATGACCGCTAAAATGAGAGTGCCAAGCAACAGGTCTGCTGGTAGAAGGTACAAACACGAATCTGTGAACAGTAAACAACCTGTGATCGAACTGTTTACGCTGCTGAGCTGTAATCCTCCATAAGCACATAATAATGTATTTATTTATCCATTTGAGCTGAAAAGCGTGTTTGATTTCTTGATTGCTTCCTAATACCAGACAGTTGGAATGTAGGTTTTTTTAATCTTGAATTCCTACATCTTATCTGAAGTTTTGATGTTTTAATTGTAGAAACAGCTGGAAGACTACTTGACAAAGATCCTAAAAATGCCAATGTACAGGAACTACCATGGAACAGTAAGTAGAAATTAGTTTGCTTAAATGCCTAAAGAATGCTCACTTTACAAATGTTGAATTCATTGGAAGAAGGCATGCAGCTTATATGAGAAACATTTTACAGCTGTTTTGCAAGCATTTGGGCGTAGCTGATTTCTTCAACACAGATGCAATATGATTAAAACCAAAGAAAGAGGGTGAATGGCTCGCTCTTGGAGGTCACTGTTATAACACAGTGGTGACCTCCTCAAGGCAGCCCAGTCCAGACAGCTGATTCTACACGGGTGATGTAGTGGGCTTCTGTTTAATTCTGGGCAGTGTTTAAGATGATAAGTTGAAGTTTTAAATACTTAAATAATCGGAGTCCAGACCATACCCCTTCAGTTTGGGCTTTGCGTGTGTGGTCCTGGGTGCAAATTTGTCTCGGGTTCCTATTCTGTGCAGTTTCACTGGACTTCGGTGTCACTACGTTTGTACGAGTGATACCTGTTCACCCCTGAGGGTGTTTTGTGACTTCCAAAGGGAGACGGTAATTGGCTTATTTCCCCGAATTGATAGTCTTTTTGAAATGAGGAGAAATGTCAAATCCAACTTCAGGCTTATTTTAAGCAAAAATATTTACTTTGGAAGCCATCCTCAAACGTTTCTTCAGTAGTCCTCACCTGTCAGCTGCAGCTGTAACATCTCCCTGGGATGGTAGTTTATTTCCCCTTTCTTTGGCTGCGTGACGACTGTGTTACTCCATCTTTTGTCTATCAGCAAAACCTGATGCATGCATTGAGCAGCTGCAGAGCTTAGTGACGTTTCTGAGCAAGGGGCAATAACTGGGAACGCTTGGTTTTCAAACAAGGCAGAAATGTAGGCTAAACTTAGGGTGTAGCAGCCAGTTCTTCTCTTCTACTTTTGTTGTTTCGCAGGAATTCTGCTCTTCTGCAGGATTTTAGGTGTGTAGAGGTGTTGGGTGGCTCGTAGCTGGATGTAATGCCCCAAAGCATCGTGCGCTCCCGTTGCAGAGCTCGGTGTGTTGAGCACCGTTCGTTACGTGGGACAAAGTGTTCATCCAGTGTTGGCCATCGTGCCTTGGGTTGGCCAGGGTGCTTTGGGTTACAAGAATTCTTCAGATCTGGCCTGAAAGGACCTGTGTTTCTTTAGAGTGTTTCTTCCGGGGACAGGATGTGGAGCTTAAGTCCACCGCAGTCAAGAGCTGTATTACTCTGCATGTGGAAAAGAGTCATCTTTTGTTCTAAAGGCGAGATTGGGATAACTTGGCAATTTTGATCAGTAGCATATGCAAAGTGGGGGAGAGTTATTTTACAGTGCAGATCCATCTTGTCACTCATAGGCAGGCGTTGCTGCATTTTTTCTTTTTGTTTTGAGAATTCTTGTTCATGTAAGAACGTGGGTGATCTTTTGACCAGCCTGTAGCTTGAGGCAGGCTGCTGTGATGGGGGCCGGGCGAGGAGATGGGCGGTCCTGCCTTGCTCGGGCAGCTGCGGGGTGCGCTCCTCCTCCTGTGCTGAATTGCCCTTCTGTCCCCGGCCTCCGGAGCCAGATGTCACTTTGCACATAAATTTTCTGTTTATTGTTGGCTTTTGCTGGATTTGGCCGCAGCGGAGTGTTCAGTGAGGACTTTGCCGCTAATGGCGGTGTCGCTAAGCGCAGCGGGTTCTGCAGGCGGTGCTGGAAGAAAACACGGGGAGAAAAATGTTTCCTTTAAAAAAAAAAAAAACAAACCACCACCAAAACAACCCCCACTCCTCTCAGAGTAGAGACTGAAGCGAAGATTTCTGGCGTTTTCCTTGGAACTGTATTTGTCATTCTTAGAACAAAATGAGGGCTTTGCTCCTCCTGTGGTTGAGAAGCTTTTTGCCTGGACGCTGATGAATGCTGCAACTGTCTTAATCTTGGAGCACATTTTGACTCTTATATGTTCCTCTCATCAAACCTATGCACTGAGGTTTTGGTTTTTATTTTGGTTTGGGGTTTTTTTTTAATCCTAAATTCTTTGTAAAGACAGACCTGGAGTTGCAATGGCAAGCTGCAACCTGCCTGGTGTGTAATTCCTGGTCCTTGTGAGGAGCCTGCTTGGGTCAGTTGCATCTCCTTGGACATGTTTTTACATCTGACCTGCACAATTTAATTGACTTGCTTTTTTTACTTCTTTTATTTTGCATTTGTTCTTAATTTATTTGTCAGTAAGAGGGTCACCACGTTATAAGCTGTCTGGAGGGTGTGCCATGCGCTGGGAGGGTCAAGCCTGCAAGTCGAGCTTGTAGCGGCTTTGCAGACCTCGGGTCCCCGGCGGGTTGAGGATCAGGGCCGCGGTGACCTCGTGCCATTGCAGAGGCTGGACATCCTCTAGCCTTTCTAGGTGACACTCCTGCAGGCTGTGGAGGGAGAACCTACTGAAGCATCAACATTTAGAGATGTACCAAGTGTCCTTTGCTTTGACTAGTTACCTCTGACTGATAAAATTTACAGTTTTATTGCATTTCCCTTAATTTCTTGTCATTCATTGTACCAGAGTATTTTATGTGGAGCTTACAAATAAGTTGGAAGATGCATTTTATTTTGTGATCAGACCCCAGACTTCATGGCCTGCCTTTACTTTATTCTTTTTTTTTTCTTTCTGGCTGTGTGACTTATGATTAAATGTAATGTTTTCTAGGCCTTTTGAAAACCTTTCTATAGTACTTCTGGGCTGAAGCGCTTCAAGACAATTACTGCTAAAATGAATGTTGTGGGAATCAGTGTGTTAATTGTCCACGCTTCTTTCTAGGAAAATGGAAATGGGGGAATATAGCCCCAAAACATTAGGAAACCAGGCCCGTGGGCTTGATTGTATTCCCTATTAAAAATGTATTAATTGGACCTTTACATCGCTTATTTCATATGAGCTGCAGTTGCTGAAAGATGCCTAAGCAAAATATAAAATAAGATTTGGTTGAACCAAAGCATGTGTGTCTTACATTTTGCATGAGCTTTAGTAACTGAGCGTAAAAACCATGTCTTAAGTGACAGCAGTACAATGTAAGAACAATTTGGATACGTGAGAGTGGCTGCTCTTGTACCTCCGATATGGCACTGCTATCTGCAGACCGCTGCAAAGGTCCCCGCCCAACCCTTCAGTATTTTTAGCTATTGCACTTGAACTTTAGTATGTTTAGTTGTTTTATATGGGTTTAATATAAGCCAATTTTATGTGTAAGAAATAGCTGGCATCTTGCTCAAAAATATTACTCTGAATGGTGGTGTAATTTCATTTTATTACTAGCCACTGTTGCTAATCAACTCTTTATGGTGGGGTTGTGTTTTTTTTAACCCACTAAATTAAAAACAAAAGTCAAAATGAAAACACGGTGTGGAGCTGCTGAATTCTTTCTGAAATACAGATGCTCTATGAAATCTTTGCTTACATAAATCACGTGTGCTCAACATTGCTGGCAGAACGGGGCGGTTTAAAACCGTGCCTTGTGCACCTTGCAGCTGGTTCTCCACCTTTCATAGCTTGTCTTTCTGCAGCTGATCACTCCCGTCTGTTTTCTTTTTTTCTTTTTATTGCTACAACAATGTCATTGAAACTGCATTCCCTAGGCCCGTATCTCATACTTAAAATATTCTGCTGTGGATTGCTCTGAAACCGGAGCGGGATGCCGGCTCCCCGGGGAGGCAGCTGGGCAGTGCAGGAATTCAGACGTGGAGGAGATGAAAGTGCCTTGCTGCTCCGCGTTCCCCTCTCGGCTCTTCTGTGAGTGACGAGCACCTCGGATGAAAGGTGCTGTAACAGTAAAAATAGCTAATGCAGCAGTAATCATAATAATAAATCATTCAATCAGATATTTCCACTGCACTGAGGAATTTTCCTTGTAACTGGTGGAATATATTTACGCTGTTTTTACAAACCAACGCTCCTAAGAGTTGCTGCTTGATCAACGTGTTGGACGGGCTTCTGTCGCAGTTGTTGCCGCTTCAAAGGCTCCTTGGCTGAAGAGCAGGTTGCTGCGCTGCCAGACGGCCTTTCTTTCATTTTTTAGGTAGTAACAGTTCTGTCTCTGCAAGTAATTTTTCCTCCTGATTTTTCTTCTTGCTTCTTCAAGGACAATTATTTCTCTGCACCCAGTGCTCCTCAGATTGCTGCCAGCTTTTTGGCCGCAGCCAACACTTTCAAAGGGATTTGACATTTGTGTGCGCTGGTTTTTGGGCGCCTGCTGTGACAGAGAGGTCTGGGTTTCTGCTTTGTCTGATGGGGAGTGCCAGCCGTTTTCTGAAGTAATGGAAATAAGATGCAGGGCAAAGAACCGGCCTGAAGTTTTGCTTGGGACTCTGATAAGAGGTTTAGGATACGCTGGGTTTTCAGATGCTCCTTGTGTCACCGCAGAAACAGCTGGAACATTTGTAGGTCACTGCTGGTGCTTTTCCAGAACGTGTAGTGAGAGCAGCGATAGCAAGGTTGTTAGTAAAAGCATGGAGTAACTTGTTCTAGCCACTTTCTGGAAACAGGCTGAAATCACCCAGAAATGAGGGCATTAAATTTGCCTCTACTGAATAGAGGTTACTTTACGTCCTTGAGCTACTCGGAGGAGAACAACAGACCCTTTGTTCTTCTCCATGGCCTTATTGATGTGAGAAGTTTGGGAAGGAGCAGCAGAGCATGAGGAGGATGAAGAATCTTCTGTCCTATTGCTGTCTGTGGGGCAAAATTGATGATGTTGGGAAGGAAGCCTGAGCTGGCCTCGCCATAAGTGCAAGGTAGACTTTTGCCCCAAATTTCCTGATGTTCTTTGTTATGCTCTGTATTGGAAAATACCTCTGAGTTTTATGGGTCCACCCATGTAATTCCTGTGCGAAGTTGGATTTTGCCAGTGAGGGCGCTGAGGTTGGTTTGCCAAAGAACAGGTGACAGTGGCCACCTTGGAGGAGAGCCCTCCCTTGGGTGCTGGCACCTGAGCTGCTGCGGGGCATGGGTGGGCATAGCCAGAAGACAGCCCCGAGGCTGTCTCACGTCCCAGCTGCGGTCAGGAGCAAGGGTTGAGCCCTGGGCTTTGCTCCCAGCAGGCTTCATTGCCAAGAGATGTGGTTAGAGGGTTCCCTCTGGCTTGCTGCCTGACCAAAGGGGAGAGCAGCTCCTGCCCTCACCCTGCCCCGAGCACCTCTCTGCATACAATTGCCCAAGTGCAATAATAAATTAAAGTTGCCTGGGTGCAGACAAGCCTCTGCCATGCAGGGCAGCTCCTTTGCAAAGCTGCCCATGCCCAAGCCCTGTCCTGCACGGGACGCCTGGGGCAGGTGTTTCTCCCTGCTAATTGGGCCCAGGGCTTATAACCAGCAGACTGCCAGGAATGTCCCGCTGTGCCAAGAAAAGCCTGCTTGGTCAAAATCGCCTGGTGTCCTATTTTTAGAGATGAACGTAATTGTGCTGCGCTTTCTCACCGGCTTTGCTTGTCGTTACATTCCTCTGCAATCTCCGCTGAAGCGCGAGGAGCCCCGAGGAGGCAGGCTGCCTGAATTTGAGTTTTGCTGGTAAATTTGGTAGTATGGCAGGTGGGTTTCCCAGGCTGTGCCTGCCGTGGAGCTCTGTGCAGACCGGCAGAAGTCATAGGGAGTGTGCTTGAACTTGCTCTCCTCCTGCCCCACTGTGGCTCTCCTGTGGGTTTTTGGCTCCTGGGGCCAGATGGGGCAGTGGGTTGTGTACAGCGCTGAGCGGGAGCGACCTGGTGTGATGGCCTTGGAGGATGCTTGTGAGCTGAGGGGCTGAATCCCCACGTGGTGTGTCTCCATGGGGTAGGGGACTCAAAGGGAAGAGGTTGCCCCCAGCCCCAGGTATGTGTATTCATTCCCTTTCCAGCCTTTCTGTGAGGCTCACTGGAGGAAGGAGAGGATACAGGCAGCCAGCCAAGTTCAAGCAAGCCCCCAAACAGTGTCAAACTTGAGTCCTCGTTGCAGCCAGTGATCCAGGAGGGAGGATACTGGTGGGTCCCTATGATACATCTGATCTTGATTGTCCTGGTTGCCTGAAATGTGTTCTCCAAAGTACGTTTAAAAGAAACAAACAAGCAAGCAAACAAAAAACCCCAACCAAACTACTTTTCTTGGCCTTCTTGAAGGTGCTTAAGCAATGGTGGGTAACTTCTGCTCAGGATCTTCTGTAGCTTCTGTCTTTATGACAAGCCACTTTGATGAAGCAAAGTATTTTGTGGATTTCAGAGCGTGAAAGATGGGGGAATCTTCTTCTCTTTCCCCAGATGGAGTTCATTGGAGTAAGCCAGCTGTCATTCATCCATGACCTGGGACCGAAGGGCATGTGAGTTGTGAGCTGTGTCTTTGTGAGTTACGGCTCACCAAGAGGAAGGCCTTATAAATATTCTTCAGATTGATAGTTTTTCTTTCTCACAAGTAACTGACTGGGGAATATTTTGCCATCCGGATGGAAAAAGTTATGAATGTTGAGGCAGAAATGCCACAACTTAGGAAAACAGTTTTGAGAGTGGGCTGCTTTGCATGATGTGGGCTGCAGCTCACAGGCTAGCTCATGGGCTTTCTCCCCTTCCCTCCCTGCAACGTGTTGCCTTGCTCATTCTCGTGCTTGTGCTATAAAACAGGGCCCCGCGTTTCTTAAATCTGCATTATTTCCTTTTGCGGCATTATTTTTGCCCTTTCCAGCCTTCAGGGCAGTGGCACAGAGGCTGCTTGAGTGTGGCTGGAGGCACCAGGAGCCATCCCTGGGAGCAGGGGTTGGTTCAGCAGGCATCCTCCACCCAAGACCTGCCCTGTGCCTCCGGGAGAGCCGTGCTGCCTGTCCTGACAGTGTTTGTTTCTGTCCTTGCAGAGAAGGGTTGATCATGAAGCGCTCCGGGGGCCACCGCATACCTGGTCTGAACTGCTGCGGCCAAGGAAGGATGTGTTACCGATGGTCCAAAAGGTACTGCTGGGGCAGGCAAACAAAAATCCTCATTTTTTTTCGTCCCAAATAATCTGTGAGGGCAATTCTTTTTATGTGTATATATATATATATACACACACACACACACTTTTAATTATATATTTTTTTTTACAATAGCCACAGATTTTCAGGTCCGCAGGTTATTCCCCTCTCATTGTCCTATGTGGAAGGTGGTGAGTTTTATAGACTCATAGAATCATTAGGGTTGGAAAAGACTTCCAGGATCATCAAGTCCAACCACCAACCCAACACCCCCAGGCCTCCTAAACCTGAAGTGCCACGTCTACACATTGTTTGAAACCCCCCCAGGGACGGTGACTCCCCCACCTCTCTGGGCAGCCTGTGCCAGGGCCTGACCCCTCTGGCAGGGAAGAAAAATTTCCCAATATCCAATGTAAACCTTCCCTGGCACAGCTTGAGGCCATTTCCTCTCGTCCTGTCGCTACTAACTTTGCATTGGAGTTCATAAGTTCATAGCAGGAGGCATTTGTTACTCCAGAGGAAAACTGGGATTTCCCACAGCCCCGAGCTTGCAGAAATGGCAATAATCCCCTGGTCTGTGCCCAGCTTTCCCTGCTGTGGGAGTACCTGGGGCTCTGTGCCCTTTGGGAGGGGATGTGGCTGGTGAGACCACTCCAGCCAGATTTCAGCCTCAATTTACCAAAAAAAAAAAAAAAAAAATTGGTTAATTGAAACACTACCTGGGCTGCTTTGGAGCTGGATTGAATCAGACGTGACCTGCAGCGGTAAGGAGCTCTGGTGCAATTAACCTTGGAAATAAATACGTCACCTCTTCCTTATTACTGCATGTGCTTAAATGCCGGTGTTTTCATGGGAATTTTCACAAGCCACCTTGTTCCCATGTCCCTTCCTGTTGCAGACAGGCATAACTTACTGTCCCCATCCCTTTACCTTCTGTGTTAGATCTTGGTGTTTCCTGGGGCTGCAGCACAGGGAGGCTTGTGCTATGGAGGAGTAGCTGTGTTCCCAGCTGGCACCCAAAAAATGCAAGGGGTATTTCCTGGAGTTTGCCCTTCTGGGCAAATCTTTCCTTTTGAAAGTCCAAATAGCATTGATCTGCCTTGTAGAAACAATTATTTGGTTTGTGAGATCTTCCCCAAGCGTTATCTACCTTTGGATTTCAGCATCACCAATGGGCTGTCGTTAGTTTATCTTAAAAATTTCTTTTTTCCAACAAAATCGTTCTGCATTCTTGTGAAGAAAAGGTCCTCTTTCTTCATAGGCTTTCCAACATTTCTTAATGTAGTTTTACAGAACATCTCTATAACAAGTGCACAAGGAGAGGAAGATGTGACCTTCTTTCAGGTCAAATCATTAAATTGTCTCCAATTCTTTTTTCCTTTTTATGGGGGGGAAAAAAGTGCCTTTTCCACAGTTAACTCTTCCCTGTGTTATGCAGAGCTCAAGCTTTAGTGGGGACAGTAGCACATACAGCTCCGATGGATCTCAACTTTCCTTTAGAGCCTAAAAAGGGGATGGGAGAAGTGTTTGGGTGGGATTAGGTGCAGAGTAACACCAGAGGGTACCAAGTCCTTGCCATGACCTACTGGGACAGACAGCATGTGCATCAATAAATAAGCAAATAAGAGTAATATTTCTCAGCGAGAGTTATTTAAGTGAAGGGTTTTAGGACACGTCAAACTGGGGGCAGAGCTCCCCCTGAGCGCAGCGCAGACTGAGGCCATCCTTTTCCCACGGCAGTTTTGCCGTAGACCTTGGAGTTTTATACCCCAAATTCATTTCAATTATTATAGTAGGTTGGGTGTGTTATGGCCCACGGGGGTTGTGGAAAGGGACAGGGAGAAGAGTGGTGGGGTGATGCCATGAACAAGTACAGGCAGGACTTCTCAGGCATGGGGAATGCTTGAAAATGTACTTTGTGGGTATGTTTGGGAGTGAAATTAGGGGCCAAATGATGGGGGGAGGTATTTTGGCACCAAATGAGGGGAGATGCTGGGATGACTCTTTCAGGGCCCTGAAAGAAAAGAAAAATTATGGGATCTGGAAGTAGATGAGGAGCCAGGGCTGTTACTAAAGATACAAGAATGAACAGATTTTTGCAGTATTTTCTGTTGCTTTGTGCCTTTCTGACTGTGCAGAAGAATGAGGAGAAGGTCTGGTGGTGGAGACCTGTGTGGGACAGAGAGGGTCGGTTACCCCAGCTACGCCGCCAGGGGAGAAAAAATTAGAAATGTCATTCACAGTAAAACATGTGGGTTTTTTCCCAGAGTTGCCTTCAGGCTATGGTATTTATGTAAAACCTGCCGGTCATCTCTCATCATGTGTTTCCAACAGGGTGCTTGTTGCTTGGCAATAAAAGCTTTCCAAAATGCCTCGCTCATGTATTTTGATAGGAGTGAAAGTGATCCTAGCATCATAATTGATGTTAGAAATGTCAGGTAATTCCCATATTGCCTCTAGGTGTAACATACAAGCTGAATAAAAGTCTGGGACATTGCACCTTGCCCGGTGCTGGGGCACCTGGCTGGGAGGTTGGTGAGCAGGGAGGTTCTCCTTGATTTTGTAAGACATGAGAACCTATCTTTTCAAAGACTTCTGTAAAAAGGAGTCACGCAAATAACTCTAAAAGTCTTATATTGAATTCAAAGTCATTACCCAAGTTCATAAAATAGGCACTTTTCTGCTCAAGAAAACCATACCTTGGACTAGCCCCTGAAAAGAAACTTTACCTTTTAGTCGAACGCTTTCCTTTCCCTGATAAATGATTTGCACTTGTTTTGAAGGAAACACCTTTTCACTTTACTCTTGTATGGCTCATGTGTTGAAGCCCGGCATGGGTGAAATACAAGTTACCTGGTTGCTGTGCCCATACAGGTGGCTGGTGGTGAAGGACTCTTTCCTGCTGTACATGAAGCCAGACTCGGGGGCCATTGCCTTTGTCCTGCTGGTAGATAAAGAATTCAACATTAAGATAGGCCAGAAAGAAACAGAAACTAAGTATGGGCTGCAGATCGACAATCTCTCCAGGTAAGAAATACAGTCTTTATTTAGACCTGTTCTTCTCTTTGCTTATGTTTTTTTTTAAGGAAGAATCTATGCTCCTCTCCAGGAGGAGTTAACAAGGTGTGCTGGGCTGACGTGGTGCAGCTCAGCTTCCCGCAGGGCCCAGCGCCCGGGCAGCTGCTGGTGTTTTTATACCTGCTGGGGACTTGGCCTGTGTAATGCTGATCATTTCCAATGTCTTAATGAGGCATTTGGAGCCTCAGCCACCACTCGTCCATCCTTGTGGTTATTGCTCAGGCCTGAGGGCACCGTGCATGTCGAGTTGCACAGTCTGTTTTTTGCAGCAGTTGATTACAGTGGTGATCTAGGCGCTCTGTTCCGCTATGCTGCAAGCAGGGACACGTTCCTCTACAGCCCAACTGGAGTATTACCCAAAAGACGTGCTAGGTGGGATAGTTAACATTTTTTCTGATAGCATACAGTATAAATTAATCTTTTAAAATAATACATTAGCTAGGTCCAACTCTCCTCTGAGTTAAGCTGATGCTATTAATATAAATCCGGGGTGGTTTTTTGTTTTCATTTTTTTAATGCTTGGCAATGCAGTACTGTGGTAGTCACTCGGAGCAGCTCAGTGCTAATGTGGTCATTTGCAAACAAAACAACAAAGCAAAGTCCTTATATCTTGATTAAACGTGACCGGTAGAGGTGCATTTATCAATGTGGGTAGGCAGCGAGGAGCAGCCTAATTAAACGTACATGGCTTCAGCACCCTGCCCCATGCGTCGTCTGTTTTACAGGTCGCTGATTTTGAAGTGTAACAGCTACAGACATGCCCAGTGGTGGAGGCAGGGCATAGACGAGTTCATTCGGAAGCACGGCAAGGACTTCCTCACGGCCCACCGCTTCGGCTCGTACGCCGCAGTGCAGGAGAACACGCTGGCCAAGTGGTGAGGACCGCAGCGAGGCTGCGGCTGGATGGCGGTGCCTTGGGCACTGCTACCCGCAGCAGCGGTGGCACACACCTGCCTGTGTTAGCCCGGGTCTGATGGATATAGCTGTTTGCGTTCGGTAGCTGTGGGGATAGACGATAATTAGAGAAGTTGCAAAAAAATGAGGCTTTCTTCACTGGGAACAGAATAGTAGTACTGGTGACAGGAGTGCTGTGATCACAGCCAATAGCACTTTGGATCACCAAGTTTCATTTGAATTTGAACATGTTAGGTATTTGTTACCGTAATGATAAAAATGGTGTTTTGATGCACATACAATTGGCAGGATGTTTAGGAATTAAAAACAGAACTGCTCTTTCATTAAGATATTCCTGGCTTCAATTTTATCCCGGTTTCTGATTCTGTAAATGCTCTTCCCTAAGGTTTTAGGTCTTGGGGCTCTGGGTTGTAAGCCCACAGTAACGCAGGTGCTATTGAAAACATCTGCTTCTTTGGCTACTCCCTTCTCCATAGCTCCCTCCCAAAACAGCAGTGCTGCAGCCTGTCCTGCCCATGCTGCTCTGCACCGATGGTCTGCTTACATCCCTCATGCTCTGAAATGCAAGATATGTCCCGCTCACCGCATTTGCAAGGCTGATTCTCATCCTGTAGCACAGCATTACCCTTCCAGGCAGCACGGGATGCGTTCAGGGGCAAACGTCACTCATCTGGTTGAAGGGCAGCATCAGATTCAGGCCTTGCAGATTGTCTTTGCAATGAAAGAGAAACAGCAAATGCAAGTTTGGGTACTGCAGCAAATGCAAGTAAGGGTGACTGGGCTTTATGCACACAGCAGTCCCACGAGGAATTCTCCCGTCTGTAGTGTAACCTGATTGCACTAAGCCGTTCCCAGAAGCACCTAAAAAAAATTGATTCTAGCTGGAAGCAAACCCTCCTAGTGCTCTCACTGCAGCTTCTGCCTCGCAGCAACCACTGCCCGAATAGTTTCCATAAATCAAAGTAAACACCACTCAGCCATCCTTTTCTGAGAGCCAAAACTAGCTCATGCATCAAGCAAAACCCACGAATATCGTGTGTGGTTGTCAGAAGTGCCAAGTGGCACTTAATGAAACAGCAAAATAAGAGATTATTAAGCTACTAATAGCAGCATGAAATTCTCCCTGCGTGTTGTCCTAATTCTTGAAATTAGGGGTTTTTTTTGTTTGCTTTTGAGAAGAAAATATAAATGGCGTTAACACAGAACCCTGCTGGTCTTCAGCTGTGGACTTTGTTTAATGAAGGGGGAGGAAACCTAAACCTATGCGCTGTGTTTGCTTTTACAGGTATGTAAATGCTAAGTGGTACTTTGAGGATGTCGCAAATGCCATGGAAGCTGCTAAGGAAGAAATTTTCATCACAGATTGGTGGTTGGTACTTAAATATTTGGATGTTGACCGGCCATCTCTCTTGGGATGTTCCCAACAATGCGGCACTGTTTGGAGGCCCTACAGTATGGCAACTCGCCGTGCAGCCAGATGGTTTGGCAGCACACCCAAACGTCTCCTTGTGTTCTATTCAAAGGCCTTTTCAGGAGGGTTGGCAGCAAAAGCACATGCTTGAAATCAACAGCTTGGTTGTCTCCTTCCAAGGAAAAGCCTGAAACTGCTTGTAGGCACCACCTGAATTGCAAATGTTATGGCTTGAGGTGCTCATCGGGGGTGTAAATCGCTGCAAAGCCAAGGGATGAGAATGTTTTTCAGTGTGTAATGGAACACGGGCACTTGAACACCTCTGAAGGTGCTCTTCCCATGTAATCTGACATGGGACCCTCCTTTCAGCTGCTTCTCGCTGTTTTTGGAAGCCTCGTGCCAGCGATGAGGGCATCTTGGGGGGGGCATAATTTTGCTCTGCTCTTCAATGGGCCAGACAAAGGAGGGCAAGTTTTGTCGACCCTTCCCTGAGCAGCGTGACTGCCGAAGGACCTGGCTTCTGCCCGCTTCTTAGCTAGTACTTCAATATGTTCATGCAATGCTCTGGTTCCTGTTTGAGGCATCAAAAAGGATGCTCTCACAGACTCGGGGCAGAGTTCCCTGGCTGGATGCTGGTCGTGGCTGCCTGTGTCTTGCTTTTGTGGAGGTTAATCCGGCTGAGCCAGCCTGGACCTTGGGGACAGGACAGTAGGGCAGGTTCCCAAGCCATGGCTCAGAGGTCCCTTTAACCTTGGGCACATCTCTGTGCTCCTTTCTCCATCCATAAAATGAACGTCTTGCTACTAATCCACTGCCCACGGGAACCAGGAGGATTAATTCGTAGGTGGCAATTATGAGAAAACTAAACAAGATCTTAGCGTTGACTGGTGTAAACCTGTTTCCTGGCAGGACCACAGATAAACCCAATGCTCCTGGATCTCACATGCAACACCAGGTAGCAGTGCAAGAGCATCACATTGCAGACTTGTTTCTTAACGATTTATTCAGACGATTGTAAATGTCTCTTGGAATTGCAAAACTTATCTGAAACTTGGAGTTTCAGATAAAAATGCTGTTGTCAGAAGAATGCTTTTAGGATGTAGCAATATGCTTTAATCAAACACAAGTTCCCATGCTCGGTGTGAAAGTAAAAGAATGAAATTCTGTCACATTCCTTTGCAGGAGTTAGATGAGATGGCTTAATTATTCCTTGTAATCCTTAAAGCTTTGAATCAATAAAATGCCCTGCCGAGAGGTCATATTGCTTTGTCTTTAGGCAGCAAGGAAAATCCAGCACAAATCTATGCTACTCAGATAGCCTGAGTATTAGGAGAACTAAAATCCCACTCTTACTTGTATTTTTTTTTTAATGTCTACACATTTCTTTCAAATATACCTTGGGGTTTTCTTCTGTTGCATTTTTCTTTCATAGAGTCCAGGTTTCCCCATTTATACATGACTGTTAAGCTTGGTCTCATGGCTTGTTGAGTACCAAGGTGCGTGCGCTGGACACATCCCCTGCCCTCTGTAGTGCTCCGTTATTAAAAAACAAAGAGCATGACATTGGAGAATGCATCACTCCGGGATGTGAGCCTTCACATCTGCCTTATATAAAGTGCATTATTTTTCTACTTACCAAGTTGATTATTTAGGCCAATGCTTTGTTTGCAGAGTACATATGCTGTGTTTTTTCCACCCCTTTATTTTCTTAGGCTGAGCCCAGAAATCTTCATGAAACGACCCGTTGTGGAAGGAAATCGCTGGCGGCTGGACTGCATCCTCAAGCGGAAAGCGGTAAGTGAGCTCCAGCTGCAACCTTCACCCTGCAGAAAACCCCTTGTGCCCACCTAGTTACAGGGTCGTACAGGGGCTGGAGTGTTTGCACCGTTTATTTTGCTAGGGATGAGAGTTAAAGCTGGCCAAACCTTATTTTGGGTGGCCTCAGAAAACTACATGTTTTGATTTGCTCCCCCGATTTGTGTTTGGAAGAGCTCGGAGGCGGAAGGGTAGACCCTCTGATTGCCCCTTTAAGTCCTCAGGTTTGGGTCACTTCAGCCTTGCGTTACAACTGCCCCAGCTCCTGGTGGGGTCAAAGAGCAGTTGCCGTCCAGTGCTGTCCTTGTGGCATAGGTAATCTATAGGTACAGGAAAGACTAGGCACTTTGGCTCTTGGTAGGTGGTCTGTACGTTACTGCGTTGTGCAGATCCTGTCTGTCATTACCGTGTGTTGTGTCTCTGTGCTGCAGCTTTCAGAGGTGAAGCTGTGAAATGTACCATCACTCTGCCAAGACAACCAGGATGTCATTAGCAAAGAGTCTCTCGGTATCATCCGGAGGTTTATGCTAGCTAACTATAGCCTTCTCATCTGGTTCTCCGTACTTGATACGTGCATAGGTCCTTGCTGCAGCTAAACACTGAAGAGCTGATGTTCTTGCTGTTCACCTCTCATTCTTTGCTATAGTAAAAGAGTGCCTGTTGGCATTAAACATCATCCTGGTGTCCCACAGCCCCATTACTCCTGGTGGAGTCCCTCTTGCTTTCATCCTGCCCAGACCAAGCTGCCCAAAGCTCTTCTTGCTGTAGCTCTTTCACAGCTGCTACCATTGGTAATAACAAATTTTAGTGGAGCGTAAGAAAGGCCAAAGCCTTGAAAGGTTTCTGTGGTTTTTTAATTATTATTCTTATTATTTCCAAGGGTAACTTATATTATTAAAGACGACTATTTTTTTGGAGCTGCCACTTACTACCTGTACGTCTCCTGGTTTCCTTTGTTCCTACTCATCCCTTTCTCTGTTCTCATGGTTTTTGTGGCCACTAAGAGGAGGAAGATCAGCTGTGCCCTCTGTACCTGTCCCTTATCAGGTGGAGACTCTAGTCATGAGGATCCTGGTGCATTGCTGTGGAAAAGGAATGTGGGGAAAGAGTTTCAGCAAACCATGAAAAAAAGTGTGCAAGCACAAGCAGCATCACATTCCCCAGAGCTGGGCTGAGCATGACTCAGAGACTTGGACTCCTGTTTACATTGCCATGTTATCTGAGTTAATAAATGCTCGTGTTCAGTAAGCAAATGTTTATATAAACTTGATAAGGCATTTCTCCTTCTCTGCTGTTCCTCCTGAAGAGAAAAACTCAGACATGCTGTTGACCTGGTGCATCTCCTGGCCCTCCAGGTCAGCATTGCCATGCAAAGCTCTGGGCTGTTGTGCACGCTCCTTTCTTATGCAGCACTTGGAGGTATGAGCAAACAACCACAACTACTGGCTCTGTTTTTCCTTAACCATTTTCATCTCAGTAAACATTTTATTTTGTGGCTGGTTGTACTCTGCTTTCCGATAACAAGTCTGGATCCTGACTATAGAGAACATGTTTCTTGGAGCCAAGCGAGGCAGACAGAGAAGCAGAGTGTGAGGTGTTGATGCTTGTGGGCTGTACTTCAGTTGTTCACCCAACCCATGATAACACCAGGGCTAGAAATGGTAGTTTGCCTCACGGTGAGCAGTGAGTCAGGGAGGGAAGCGTGGCCGGGGAACTCTGTTGTACTCATGACGTGGTAGAAGGGCAGGAGTCCAGGTGGACGTGCTGAAGTAGTCTTTGACTCCCTCCTCTTCCAAACCAATTGTCATCACAGCCCTCACCCCTCCACATGCCTACGAAAAAAATAGGGGTTTGTGTCTAACTGTTGTTGATTTGGAAGTAGTTTTATTTTCTGGAAGATGAACCGTGGCCACGGGGCATGCTCACTGGAAGAATTTGGCTTTATTTGTCATATTGACATAGATTTTCCTATGGCTATAATTACCCTGTAAGAGTGAGGAGTGTTTTAAGGCTAGTTCCTGGAAATACTTGCCTGCTCTCTCACTTGTGGCATTTCTTTGATTCGGCAGGGCGGTCAGCAAGCTGGTGTGTAGATATAGGGGTAAGGCTGCCCTTTATGTATGTACAGTGCTGCCTTGGACTTCTCTGGGTGCAGTGGGGAGCAGAATATCATCCACAATCTTGGAGACTGCTCAAGCTATCAGTAGCAGCTTTATGGAAGTAGAAGCTTAGAAGGCGGTGGCAAGTTTAGGTCACAAGTTTAAGCTCCACTGCAAGATTTGAAGCTGCGCTGACTTATGGCAGTGAGTGGCCAGCATCTGCTGAGGTTTGGGAAGTACTTGGAAGTTTTGAAACTGCTTTAACAAGTGTCCTTAGAAACCTTCCTGTGGGTACCTTTCTGCTAAAGAAAAGCACCATCCTTTGGGCACTTCTCATTGTATTCCAGGAGCTTGTTTAACTCTACAGCAGAACGAACATGTTTGCTGGCGTTGGGTTGGTTGCATCCCCTTTAGGAGAGGGATGTCTGCATGACCACACCGGTATCGTTGTCCTGCAGATGCTTGTAACTGTAGGCAAACCTCCGGGCAACATGAAACAGCAGAAAACTTGAACTTCAGTGGATATGTGCAGCATTATTACCTGTGGACTGGATCACATTGGCAAAATTTTGCCTCAAAGGATGTTGAAAAGGGGCCTCTGTAAGAGTGACCTGTTGATGGGCTTTGGCGTAGCTCAGCTCTTCACCCACGAATCCAGGTCCTGAGCCCTTCTCTGGAAGCTGGAGAGTTTTCCTGAGCAGTGCAGGTCCTTGCATGAAGTTGGGGTCACCATGGTGGATCTGGAAGACTATAATCAAGAACAAGTAACCTCAGCCTGCATTTCTGTCTGCAGGCACAACATGCGTACTGCCTCTTGGCTTTTCCTTCCTTCAGAAATGGGCTGTATCCAGTGAAATACCTGCATACCATGTGTTTCTTTTTATTTCTGACAGCAACAAGGAGTGAGAATTTTTGTTATGCTGTACAAAGAGGTGGAGCTTGCCCTAGGGATTAACAGTGAATATAGCAAGCGGACGCTCATGCACCTCCATCCAAACATTAAGGTAATTGCGTGTTGGGCAGTCGGATGAAGGACATTTGCATTCATTTGCTCTCAGGTAGCTAGTGTTGACCCTCAGGGTATTTGGGAGTGAACCAGAAGAACAGTGTTTGCCACTGTTACAGAGGGAATAGTCTGAGAAGACATATCCATACAGTGACTCCCACATCTGGCAACTTCCTTTCTTTAGGTTATAATTGAACATAAAATCGCTTAGTTTAGACTTGCCAAAGCAACTATTCATCTAATTCACAAGAAACATATTTCATGTGACAAGTTAATGGGGTTACATCAAATGGTACGTCTTACAGCTTGAGAATGTTGTCTCACTTCAGCATTTCATACGTAGATGACGAGAGTCAACGCTGGATGTTTATGTTTCCACCATAAATGAACAGCATTGCACTGTCCTGTGCTGTTCTGCTGCTGCTCTGCCACCGAGCAGAATATGAGTGGTGGCACACGGACCAGTAGATAAGGCTAGATACAGTCTCTTGAAATTAGAGACATATACATTTTAATGAACAATAAGACATGTTATGCATGAGGGTGACTAACAAAGTGCTAGAGTAATAGATTTATTGTCACTTGACCAGTTGTCACGTTGAAGGGAAGCACCCATTTGCCATCATCTTCTCAGTGAGACTGGAAGGTGTAACTGGAGGATATGTGCTATGTGTATAACAGGTTTTGGGAGCTGCCAGGTGAAACTCTAGCTTTTCTCCCAGGAAGCTGGTCTAATGGCTCTCCTTCAACATAAAAAAAAAAAAAAGAAAGAAAAAGAATTAAACTATATCCTGAATGCTTAGATATAGAAATTACTGTGCCATAAACACCTGTCAAAAAGAATCTCATAAATAAATGTCAAACAATTTGCTGATTTTATATGGGGAAAAAAACCAGCCAACTTCTCATTTCACTTATGTAGTGGCAACAACCAAAGAAGTGAGTCAGATCCCCAATATGTTGTTTTCTTTTAGAGCAGGCTCTGTGTTTGAAAGCTCAGCTATCATAGCTCTACTGAAAGCATGATTTTATTTGTTGAAACTGTTTCCGTGACTATAGTCCTCTTATGAATACAGTTGTAAGCGTGACCTATCCCAACATCAGTAATTCTTGCTGCTTGGGAATACCCATATGGTGGGGCAACACCTGCCTGCCTGTAAGGCTGAGCCCAACTTGGGGGGAATTGCATAGCTTCAGTTATTGCAGCAGTCTGTGTGGAGGCATCTTCTAAAAACTCCAGTGTTTTTCCCATCGTTCTGCGCAGCCAAAAAGAAAAAAAGCTGGGCTGGAGGGATGGGCAATGACGCTGAGCTTGAGTGCTGGTTCTCTCCCCAGGTGATGAGACACCCAGACCATGTGTCCTCCTCCGTGTACCTCTGGGCCCACCACGAGAAGCTTGTCGTCATTGATCAGTCCGTGGCGTTTGTGGGGGGCATCGACTTGGCGTACGGCAGGTGGGATGATGACGAGCATCGCCTGACCGACGTGGGCAGTGTCAAACGAATGGTGGCAGTGAAGTCGGTGTCGACGACCAACCTGGCAGTAAGTGAGCTCGCTCCAGCTGGTGGCCACCTTCAACATCAGTGTGTCAGGTTTGCGGTGGGGATGAATAAGCCGTGTCCGCCCCTAAGCATAGGGTTGGGTTTATGGAGGATTAAAAAGGAATAGTAATGGGAAGGCGGAAGTATCTGAGTATTGAATGACTTTTTAGGGCTAGATCCTGACCAGCCCTTGCTGGGGTGTGGAGATAGACAGCTGGGTTTCCCCTGGAGCTTGGAGCAGCAGTCACAATTTGGAGTCTATGTTCTTAATAAAATTTAGCCAGAAATGCACAGTAGGCACTTGCAGAGTGCTCCAAACTTCTGGATGCTCAGGCCCTGAGCAGGTGCCTTGCTTGCCAAGCTTTCTGCTAACCTGGGTCTGTATGCACCCAGAGATCTCTAAAAATTCAAAGGAGGGTAAATTTATGAGAATTTCAAGGGGAGTAATAATCCAGAGTAAATTTATGGGACTGAAGAATGTACTGCTAGCTTTAATGGGTTTTTCTGTCGAGTGCCTCCTCGGTACAGACTCTCTCCCCCAAAGGCACTCGTAGCTTCCACTGAAGTCTGTCTTCGTCACGGAGCAAAGTTTGGTTGGTAGTTGTTCCTGAGCATTGATACGCATGCTAATCTGCCATTAAAGGGGAACCTGTCCATACATCACCTGCAACAACGTCCTGTGTCTTTTAAGTCTGCAGCGGAGTTGTCCGAACATGTCTCGCTGCACTCCCAAGCTCTGTCCCCAGAAAGCCACTCATTCGAGAGAAATCCTGATGATGCCCCAGACACATCAAAAATGAAAGGAGTGGGAAAAACCAAGAAGTTTTCAAGGTTTAGTATTTACAAGCATCTCCATAAACACAGCATGCACCGTGCCGACAGCGTGAGCAGCGTAGACAGTGAATCGAGTAAGTAACTTTTTTCAGCTAAACAACACATAAAGCGTGTGTGGAGGTGGGTGGGTGTCCATGCGGATTCACATCATTTCTAGGGTAATGTGTTCTTTGTAAGGAAGGAAAGTTGACGAATTTCTCAACTATCAGAATAATAACTATGTGTGGTCAATACGTAAATTTGCTTCACGGCAAAATATGCAAGAAAAGTTTTAAGTGATTTGCATTTAGTTAATTGGCAATTGTCACGAGCCATCAGATGACGTGATGCGGTGTGCAGGATGCCTAATGTTTATATTGTTGGAAAAATTTTGTTCCCACAAGGGAGAATTGGGCTTTTTATTTTTCGACTCGTATTTATTACAACAAGCAAAAAAGTTTCTGAATGTGATTATCCCCTCTCATAGGCTAGTGTTACTGAGCTATAGGTTTAAATCAGTTCACTTAAATGGAAATGTTCCCGATTCACCCACTTTCTAGAGAGGAGAGACTATTCAACTGTTGAATATTTGAGTGCAGCTTTTAATTCCCCACATGCAAACCAGCTTCAAACCTAAACTTACAAGGATCGGCTTGACGTTTGTTCTAGCATGGAATCCTTCCTGAAAACCATTCCTGACGTCTTCAGCTCCTGAAGCTGGGTATTACTCGTGGTGGGGACTTATCTGAGTTTCCATCACTCCCTGTAGATCTTATTCCTGCCCCCGGCCAGAGGAAGCCTTGCTGGAGCATCGTTTGTCTCGGCTGCACTCAGCTCGGGACATAGCCATGACTTTGCGACTTCATCTGTTTGGTTTAAAACGAGCTGGGTCTTGAATTTAGCCCTTTGCCTGTTGGTCACTTGTAGTTTCAGTGAATTCATGTCTCATTCGAGCTCCTGTCATGCAAGGTGTCTTCAGACAGGATCGGGCACCAGCGTGGTAGAAGTGGACGTGCGTTTTTGCCGTAAATAGAGCATCTTGACTTTCTGCAGGTTACTGTAACCCCACTAGAAGTCAACCAAATATAATCCAGAGTTTAAAGCCCCATCTGAAAATGTTCCATCACCACAGTGAATCCAAACAGGGGCTTGCTGAGCTTCGGGAGGGTAAGTGGAGGAAGGCAGAGGTGCAGACCCCTTCAGGCTTTAGCTGCTGATCTTTTTGCATTGTAATGATGGTGAGAGTTAGGTTGGGTGCCAGGATCAGCCTTCGCTGCTTGGGGTTCTTCCAGCGTCCTTAGCACCACTCTGAGGATGTCCTAGCAGAAGAGCCTTCTCCAGAAGCTACAAAAATTTCAGCATAAATAATAATTAAAAAAGAAAAAAAACCACACAACAAATTTGCAATAACGACAACAGGGAACAGTTGAGGAAATAACCCTGATTCTGGTATATGATGATTTCAGCAGCTCTCATCCTGCAAAGGAAAGGGGCTCATTACTGGAATTGGGAACTTCTGCATTGGGTACTTTACATATTTATAGATATTCCTGATGCAGGAAGATATGCAAACAGAGAGAGGAAACAGCAAAGCGGCTGCTGCCAGACCTATGTTTCAAAGAAGACTTGGGGCCTCCCTTTTGCCCCTTATTAAAATCAATGGAAGCATACTCGATTGAAAAAGGAGTTGGGTGGTTGTAAGCACTGAGCTGTTCTGATCTCTCGACCAATGTTGAAAGGGCCTGTTTCAGTATGGTACCTCACTGAGCTGCCTTTGAGTTCTGGTACGGGGTGAGGAGCAGTTCTTCAACATCTTCCTCTTCCTAATGTCTTCCTCTATGGCACTAATTGCCGGTTATAATATATTGGTTACAAAGTAGTGGCAGGCAACAAGGAAGAGATGCATTTGCTTCATGGAAATGAAGTGCCATCTCGCCTGTGGTCACCTCATGCTCATTCATGAGTCGGCGTGCGGTCATCAAAGTTCACTACATGAAGTGTGTTTTGGCCGGGTAGCGTGTCCCACCCGTTCCCATTCGATCAGGCAGAGTCAGCGATTCCCCAGCTCCACCTGGACTCTCACTAGAAACTCATGCTTCCCGAAGCAGCTGCGGTGCATGCCTGCTGCATGGCAGTTTTGGCATGGCTTGGCTCGGCTCGCCGGGGTTACAGCAGTGCTGGCGAGGCTTGCTTCGTGTAAACTGGCCCCGTTGCGCCGCTGCCGACCTGTATTTTGTTCGCTGTTGAAAGTGAGTGTTTTTGTGCCAAGGGGTTTTCATGGTTACCTGGCGATGTGGTCAGGTTAGGAGAAGGTTTCTGCTGCTGGCATATTACTGTGTAATTACTGCACTAGTATTTGGTACGGTAGATGAAGGCTGCTCGCAGGGCTAGGAAATAATGCTAGTTATTCATGGTCTAGGCCAACAGCTTTGGTTTTCTTAATGGTGAGGAAAAAGAATCCACTCTGCACCAAAATATATGCTCTAGAAAAGGGATCCTGTCAGGAGGGAATATCCCGGTCTACAATATTTTAGACCATTTTAATTACCATCAATCTGGACCTCAGGGTCCATTTGCTCAACATGTAAAATTGTATCAAAAGGTGACATTTTTATTTGGAAAAACAAAATAAAACAAAACCCACAATACTTAATGAGGGAACATGAGCTTTTTAATCACCTCATTCTAGTAAATAAAGACTAGCTTCTGTTGGAGGAAATACACCCTGATATAGAGGCAAAATCATAAAACCCTCTGGCAGAGAAGTTGGAATTAGTTCATTAGTATTGTAAAATATATTAAGTAGATGATATATGTGATGTTCCTGTACATATATCCACTCAGGTCAGTCGTAGCTGGGAGTGGACTGCCACATGGTAATATTTAGGTATCATAGGACTGTGGAAAGACAAATGATTATACAGTGTTTTCTATTTTTTTTAGTCCAATGTAGAGAGAATTCAGCATCTGCTTTATATTTCCATAACAGACTCCTATATATTACCTGTCCTGGTTGTATAACAAATATTAAAATAGGGAAGAAAAAATACTAATATGCATGCTTTGAAGGCAACAGGGAGACAACAGCTTCAGCCACCTGGCACGGGCGAGTCCCACCAATGCTTTTCCACGGCAGTGAGTCCCTCGCCGGTGGTGAGCGATGGACAGCTGTGACTTTGGAGCGTGTGTTATTGTTATCTTGTTTCCCTGTGACAGATAAAGGATCCATCCACAGCTTGAAGACGGGTGTTGGTGAGCTGCTTGGGGAAACCAGGTTCTGGCACGGAAAAGACTACTGCAACTTTGTCTTTAAAGACTGGGTTCAACTTGACAAACCTTTTGCTGGTAGGTGCCTTTGTACCCTGGCAGTCGTTACTTTCCCCCAAACCCTGTTCTGCATCTTCTCGGTCTCAAACCGTATTTTTTTCCTGCTTCTGAGCCAGAGGTAATGAGGCAATTTTGGTTTGGCTGCTCAGAAGCAGCAGCAAAACTCCCTTTGAGAGGTTTGAGGGCCAATTGTGCCATTACGGTCCATGAACTTGGACTGCAGGCGATTGCATGATAATTCATCTGCACAGCCCTTGGTGCTGTGTCCCAGAAACTTCAGCCTGAGGAGGGGACTCTATGCGTTTCCACATTCATGTCCTGTGTCTGAGGAGGTCCAAATGCGCTTTCCTGTCCTGTAGACTTCATTGACAGATACACCACCCCGAGGATGCCCTGGCACGACATCTCCTCCGTGGTGCACGGCAAAGCTGCGCGTGATATCGCCCGACACTTCATCCAGCGCTGGAACTTCACCAAGGTGGGGTGTGGGCATCGCTGCTGGGGGCACGGAAATAAATACACACCCTGCCTCATCCCCATGCCCGCCCTAGGCATGCCTTTTATTATTTCTTATGTTATTCTACTATATTGCAATCTCTTCAAGGATTTTTGTTTTTCTGTTTTTCCCCCGGGCAGATTATGAAGCCCAAATACCGATCCCTGTCCTACCCATTCCTGTTGCCAAAATCTCAGCAAACTGCTAACGAGTTGAACTATCAGGTGCCCGAGGCTGTTCGTGCCACAGTCCAGGTGGGTGTTGATGGTGTCCTGCTCACCTACTCCTAAAAGAGCTTGTTTTGGATCTTTCCAGCAGGGAGTGTCGATGCCTGACAGACCCTCTGCAGAACTTGAAAATGTAAAATGAAAAAACTCTTATTTAATTTAGCTCACAGCATAGATGGTTGGATCCTCAATTACAGTAAAATAATGCAACTCCTTCAGGAAAGATGTATTAATTTATACCTCTGCCTTTGAGTTAAAAGGGCTGAGCTGTATGCAGCACTCAAGTTGTAGGAACACCGTGACTTTGTATAGCTGTGTAATTTTCTGTTTTGTTTTCTGCTGCTCTTCTTCTAATGCCTAATGTTTGGGGTTTAGGTTTTGGGAAGCCCTGATGGGTTGAGGTTGCCCACTGAGTATTTATCCCAGATCTCAGAGCCATCTACCAGGCCTCTGATGCCTTGCTCGGATGCAGAGCGGTCAGCCAGAGCCCAGCATTAAGTGGAGTCTCAGGGCTGTTGCTTTCTGCATTGAACTTCATCTGCATTTTATTATGCAGCCACTCAGCCCTGTGGGTCCTCTGCAGTTCTGCACAGTCAGCCCACAGTCTCGTTTGTGACAATCATCCTCAGGCATAATTGCCAAGATACTTATATTTAAAACCCTATAGCTATATTGAGGTAGCTGTATTGAGTGCATATATTGAATGCTACTGTTACCCGGCAGAATCATGGACTTGTTGAGAAATACAAAGTCAAAATAGTTATGCTGAAGCAGCAAAACAATTGTGTGTCTCTGTGGATGAAAGATGGATGAAATAAGAGCAATTAGTCCAAAACCAGGAAAAATGCATGCCTTTGCTCTTTGTAAGGAGTGGTCCACCCAGATGACAGCAACACTTGGGGAAGTTGAGTGTAACAAGCTGCATTTTTCTGGGTTTGCGGGTTGCCAGGGCATTGTGTGCTCCTCCCCACGTGGTGTGAGAGCAGGCCAGCACGGGGGTCTTGTGCTACGGATCTCAGGCATTTGCATCAGCCACCAAAACAATGCTCACAGCTTGTTGAGAAATAGTCTCACTTCAGGCATCATCATGCTTCTCTGAGGCTGTAAATGCCTCCCCAGCTGTGTCTGACACCAGCTGTTTGGGAAATTTTGTTCTCATGGAAGTGAGGGGCCTTGCATCCCCTGAGCACGATCGAACTGCAAGATAAGCCTCAATTTCTAAATCATGGGTTTGCTCTAGCAAAAAGTTAAGCTTTTCTGATTACAGAACTAGAAGCAGTTCCCTCCCAAAGGATCAACTAAATTGAGCACAGCCTAGGTCCAGCTTCCCTTCAGTCCATACTGCAGAGCTGCTGGCTCAGGCCATGAGCCCGTGGGAGAGGAGGGTAAGCTCAGACGGTGACTGCTAAATGCCGCATACACCAGTGCTGAACGAGGGGTGAGCTGTTTGAAAACTAGCCCCAGCACGACGTTGTTGGGGCATTGCAAATAGCTGATACATTCCAGGAAATGAGGGGCTGTTCCCAGTCATGCCATAAACAGCAAAAAGCAAGCAGGTTTGTCTTTTCAAATTAATAATTTACACTACTGTGCTCATTTCTAATTTATGTCGTACTGCAGCTTTTAGAGACCAGTCAAGGTAGCCCAGCCCTGCATATAGCCAAAGAAATAAAACTATATAATATTAGGCTGAAAATGTTGCCCTGCAACGTACCAGCCTTCCCAGTATGAGGGAAGACTGTAGGGAAAGAGCATTTGCAGCGCCAAGCACGGTGGAAGCAGTGAGGGTGGCTCCTCTGCCCAGGCTGGTGGACCCTGCCTGGGTGCAGGTCCCCTGGCCCTGGGCTGCTGGCAGCTGGGTTATGATCGCTGGATGATCTCCTCGAGCTCCACGGCATGGTTTTGCATGCACACATTGTAGTTTTGGCCACCTTCTCCATAATGCTCACTCTGGCCTGGTTTCCATCCACCCCTGGATGACACAAGTGCCCTGAGCATCCCTGAAGTCCCTGCTGCGGGTCAGCGTGTGGCTCGGGCTCTAGGCCTTATGGAGGTTTCAGATTTGGCCGCTGCAGGAGGTGGGGAGAGGGGAGGACACCTGCAGCCTGGATCTGAACCCTTTTCCTCCCAGTTGCCTGTTTTGCGGTTCCTTGGGGCATGTATCGGGGTGTCCCCGCATGGCTCCTCCTTTCCTGCAGTCACAAGAATATCACCCTCTTGCCTGCCCAACGTATTTGTTCCAGACCACTGTCTCCTTTCAGTGGTACAGTCCAGCACAGAAATAAGCCAGATACCCTAAAATCTTTCACCAACTTTTTTATCCAGAAAAACTAGAGCAATATTGTTGTTCTTGATAGGGAATCCTCTGGCTGGCCAACAGCCAATCCTGTGTTATCCCCGTTTTGGTGCTGTATAGGGACTTTATAGGCAGAAGTTACTGCCCAGAGGTAAAAACCAGCATCCAGCGACTGTCCGTGGCTGTGGGGTGACTGAATAAAGTCTGGCTGCCAGTTTTCTTGTTTCTGAGCTTGCCTGCAGACCTGTCTTCAATTGTGGGCAGATCAGAGGAAGGGAGAACACAAAGGATCTGTGGGGATTGCAACGTTGCTGCAAGCCCGAGCCGCTGACCTGTCAGCGAGAGATTTTGACCTTGTTGTACCATCTGGTTTTGCTCTGCTTTGTCAGAGGAGAGGAGCAGGAAAGTGTTTTTGGGAGGGTGGGGTTAGCAGGAGCGGCACTGACAGGGGCTTTCCCCTGGGCAGGGAGGATGAATGCAGCGTGCATGGGAAACAATGTGGGTGTACAGGCTGGGAAGGAGGAAAGGAGCCTGTCAGCTCCTCAGGTTTCTCATCGTTTCTCATCGTCTTTTGTACAAACTTCTGGGCTTTGCTCACAATACCAATGTGATTGCACGTTGCAAGAGTCAAACAGTTGCCTGCCAAAGGCAGTGCCAGGTTTTCTCCATCTCTCTATTTCCATTCCAGAGTTTGCAGTTATCAGCCAAAGCCAGCGCTGCAAAAGGTGTGACGTGGTGAGGCAATATCCAGTTCCTGATGTAAATGCAATGAAAATTTAATGCTCTGGCAACAGCTAATGCCCTTACCTCTTTGAATTCTGTGAGAGCTTGCATTGTTCAGGATACAGGCACTAGCACAGAGCAAACAAAATTTATTACTATGGTATCGGTTGAAGAGGTGATAAGCCTGGCAGAGCACTCAGTGCTGCTATGGAGAGGTTTCGGGGGGAGGAGAGGAAGGAGCACGGAGACACCAGCTCTGGTTGGTAGGTGCTGTGTTGGACAGCGTGCGGCCTTTTCTCCCTAGGAAAACAGGTTGGGTTTGACGACTTTAAGCACCTTGACGGGAAAGGAGAGGTGTCCAGAAGTGTGACATGAAACATCAGCGATCAGGAAAAGCCTGTGTAGGAACCTTTGAGGGGTGCGTTTGTCTTTGAGTGCCCCAGGCGTGTTTGCCGCATCCAAGCGATGCTGCTGCTGGTGGCCGCAGAGCCACCAAAGTTGGTGGCCTTGTCCTGCCACCTCACCTGTCGCTGTGGCTGCAGAGCTGCGCCGTGCCCGGAGCGATCCAGGTTAAAAACAACTTTTATTCTGAGGAGTGCCAAGCTGGAACACCTCACACCTGTTCTGCTGCCCCAGCCAGCACCTTCTGAGACCTCTTCTTCCCTCCACGCATGGACTCGAGGTTGTACCTGACCTAAGCTTTTTGGGCGAGGCTGAGCCAACTTTTTAGGATGAGCCATGACGCGTTGTTCTGGGGTGCGGGCAGAGGGATGATGGCCCTGGAGCAGCGGGCAGCCTGGGGTGCGGGGGGAGCTGGGGTGCCAACGTGTGGAGGGGTGAAGAAGGCGGCAGGAAAGGGCAGGTGGATGACGTGCTGGGAAGCCATGGTGCTGGAAAGCGATGGTCCTGAGTGATGGTTCCATTGCATCAGGTGGCACCCCTGGTTTGGAATAAACTTGTCTCCAGCAGTAAAGTTGTCTTTCAAAGCAAGGGGCTTTGGTGCTATCAAGCTCCCGGTTCAGAAAAGGACATTTATTCCTTGTCCCCAGCCGTTTCAGTTATTGCTGCTGTAAATGAGGCTGTGGAAGTTACTTTGTTCAGTGCAGGGCTCAGCAGCTTGTCTTGAAAAGAGAAGCAGCTCTTCGGAGCACAGACAAAGCTAACTAGCAAAAAAAAAAAAAGGATTAAATATCAGTATTTATATACTAGTCTGCAGCTTAATAAAGTGTAATTCCAGACTGTGATTGCTGGAGGTCCCCAGCCCACAGGGATGTGCTTTGTGGCCCCAGGTTTTCACCGCAGTAGGACAAAAGGCAGGGAAGGGGCAGCATGGCTGCTCATCGCTGTCTGTGAAGGTAGAAGGGCTGCGAGCTCCTGTCCAGGCTGCAGCCCGAGCTGTGTGTACAGAAGAATTAGCCTGCTTTCTACACAGAAAAGCTGGGGTTTTGTCCTTACTAATGAAAACGGTGGAATTTTGTTCACGAGCTCTGTCTGCTGTGGCGCATGGTGGTGTTTCAGCAGTGCCCAGCCCGGGGCATGTGGGAGCACGCAGCATTGACTTTGCAAACAAAATGGGTGATAAAAACCACACAGGCATGAGCAGCGTCACCTTGCAGAGATTTATGCAAGCAAAGGGCAGCTGTTTGGGCCTGGTAGAGGCTGTGGTGGCCCTTGCATTCAGGCTGGCTCCCTCACTCAAGCATCCTTGACACCCATGTTCAGCTGGGGAGGCTGCAGAGTGCTCCCTCCTGTTGGCCAAGCGAGCAGCCAGGTAGGATAGTTGCAGGATCTGTTTCTCTGTGACCTGTTGGGGAAAGTTCCTTCTGTCCAGGTGAAGGAATAAGCTCAGGAGTCATGTGCTATGTAGCAGCAATGCCCCTCAGTGCCACCTCCAGAGAAGCTCTGGAGACAAGAGGATCGGTTTGGTTCAGGCATGCAGCACCCAGGCCAAAGGGCCAAATCCTTATCTACTGCTGTGCCTACTGGTAATTAATTAGCCCTCAGAAGTCCTCAGCCATGCCACGGCCAGCAGCCTGTGTTGCTGGTGGATGGTGGTGACAAGGTGAGAGCAGAGCTCAGGGTATCAGGGATGTTGGGGACACAAGGAGAGTAACATGGAGCAAAGCAGAAGCTGGACACGGAGAATTAAAAGAAATCCATGGGAGGGATTTCCAGGGAAAAATGTTGTTGAGCCCCTAAAGAGATCAGGATTTCGCATGTACTGACACACGCATTCCAGAGATCCTCAGCGTTTGGAACTTGTCCTCTGTGTGACTGGCCCTGAGTACTGGTATAATGGCTGTACCGAGATATTTTAAGGCTATTGCTTTAATGGTTTTGTCTTGACAATGTTTAAAGACAGAGACTAATCATGAGTAATTATTTCCCCTGAGCACGTACCTTGCCAACACTTAATTAAAAACTATATTTCCCTCTAGGAAAATGCCACTCAGGGCATAGCATGGCTGCTTCTTGACTCAGAGCTCAGGAGTGGGAGATGCCACGGCATCTCTGGCTGTTGGGGATGGGAAGCTGCCTGCCACGGGGATTGCTCAGCCTGGCTGAGAGCAGGAACAAAGGTTGTTTCTCATGTTGGTTTGGTGCTCTTGCACAAGAACTGCAGGAGGCAGACGGAGAACATGCCCCCGGGGTCTCGCAGTATCTACTTTAAATGTGGATTTCCAGTAAAAATTAATAAATAAGTGTGGGCAGCTGAACTCTATGAATTTTAAAAGTTGTATCATCACAAATCAGATGGCTTGTGCAAGAACTTGGCAGAAGAAATAAATGACCTCGAGTGCTCAGGACAAAGACATGGCCTGTGCTATCAAACTCACTGTACGATGATGTACCACCTGTTTGTGGGAAAAACACATTGCCCCAGCTGGAGACAGCTTTAAATATTGCTGAAGAGGAGATCACTGATTTGATGCGCAGCCCTAAAGCTTGGAAATTCAGGTTGTTTTAAAAGCAGTTTATCATAAGACCTTAAGTAAGAGCAGAACTTCTGTGCTGCTTCTATTCCACCTAAAACTGCTCAGGGGGGAGAGGGCAGTAACGCAGCAACAGGACAGGGCACTTTTTGGTTAAAAACATATTAAGCATTAATACTATTTTTGAGCATCCTTTCTTCTTATTACAGATGCAGCATAAATGGTGAATGTTGTACGTGTTGCCTGATTTAATGAAATCCTGACAGGGGAAAGGTGCCAGCAAAGAGCATTGCCTTTTAAATAATTCAGTTGCGATGCTGTACCGTCCTGGCTGGGAGAGAGCTGAAGGTGTTAATCTCTTGCTTTCCAGGTGATCCGTTCTGCTGCTGACTGGTCGGCCGGCATTAAATACTACGAGGAGTCCATCCACAAAGCCTACCTCGACGTGATAAATCACAGCAAGCACTACATATATATAGAAGTGAGTGGCAATGAGGGAAAGCAGGAGGGTCCTGGTGCTCTGGGCATGGCTCACAGCCATCAGGAGGGTACTTCTTGAGGCTTGGTCTTAATTTTTTATTAATTTAGATGCACATGGATATTAATACAGCATTTTTAGGGCTGTTTCTATTGACTGCAGTGATCTTCAGAGCATGCTGATGGGTATGTACCCTGACAGCCTTCTGATCATGAGGTGGAAGAAAGTAGACTTCTTTATAAGCCTCTTTGCAAAACTACCAGCAACTTTCATGGCCTATGCAATAGTCCTCCTGTCCCCTCCATGGCTTTGCAGTGTCCCCTGTGCATGCCTCCTGTGCACAGGGCTGGTCTGGCACCCGTACAGCCTGGAGCTGCAGGAATCTCCTGTGTCAGAGCCACTCTCATCACTGCCTGAATGGAGACGCTTATTCTGCCCACTTTTGTCTTTTTTTTTTTGGGGGGGCCCTCTTGTTACGTTGCTCTTTACGTGAACTTGATAAGGAGTGATTAATAAGAACTATTTCATTCCCTGAGTGAGCACAGACACACATCATTTAATAACAATTAAAAAAAAAAACAACGCATCAACTCAAATGACACACAAAACCCAGCTCTCTTTAGCTGCTCTTGGTCAGAAATAAAGCATGCAGGTGTTTTTTTGGTTGGCCGCTGGCAGCGTCTGACAGTAGCTTTTCTTGCTTTTCCTGCAGAACCAGTTTTTTATTAGCTGTGCTGATGACAAAGTTGTCTGGAACAAGATCGGCGATGCAATTGCTCAGAGGATTCTTAAAGCTCACAGGTAACCAGTTCTTAACAAGGCAATGAAAGTCTTCCAGGTGCATTTATATGGTGTGGTGCAAAACAATATCTTAATGGATACAACTGTACAATAGCTTCTCCAATGCAGAACAGATGTGGTCAAATATCTGCTTGTGTTTGCAGCAATGAGGCTCTTTAGTGGTTTCTTTGCAGCCAGAAAGTGATTTTCTGGACTTACCCTCATGTAAATATATATTTAATTATGGAGCTTGTTTAAAAGCGACCCCGTCATACTCCGGTTCAGTGACACCTTTGCTTCGTAGCCAGCCAGTGTTGAATTGTGAGGTAAGGCAAGTTAGTGGGCGAAAGGGTTGAACTGGGATTTGGGCTTATTTAAATTAACTATGGAGAGGACTGGCTTCAAACAGGGGAAGCAAACACATTTCAGGCATTTGACTGCAGGGTTCAGGTATTGTTTGAACAACTTTCTTCTGGTAAAGGCTGGAGGGTGTGTACAACCCCCAGCCATTGCAAGGGGGACCATCGTTTGTGCCCAGATAGGTCAAATCCCACCGTGTGTTAGGCACTCTTTCTACCTGAGCGTGCCTAACCCTGTGTTAACATTGATACCACAGGTAGTGGCTTGTCTTCGCTTTGGTCCTGGGCAGCCTTGCTTAAGGTTGCTCTCCTGGAGTCTCTCTTGAAGATATATATATATGTCGTAGTCTGAAAATGTATCCTGGTCTTGCTAGGCTGACGCTCAGAAAACTTTCCAAACGTCTTCCTTTCATCTCATGTGCTTTTTTACCATGAGTCATGAAGTTTCTTGCAATGATTATTCTTCCCCATATTGTAGTTATCTAGAGCCATGCAGGGACTGCTTTCCCAGACGTGCTCTCTCCAGAGTTGTAGAAATTCATCTCTTTGGCACTTGACCTTGGAAGTTCCCACTTGGGTAAAGGCAACCAAGCAGAGACAGACAGTGGCTCCTGCCTCGCAGACCCTGAGGTGTGGGTAATATCTGCAAGGCCACAGGAGCTGCCATAAGACTGGCTTTGTTCAGAGGCACTGTGGAAAGAGGAGCAGTATTCGAACTGCGAGAGTGTGGGTGTTATCTGCTATGCCATTAACAACAAGGCAGAGTAACAGGGTGGAGCTCCTTGTAATTTGAGAGCTGCAATGCATAGCCCCAATAACTGCAATTAGCTAAGCACGAAAAGATAGAGTAGATTTTCTCACCCGGGGTAAATGAGGAGTGGTGCCAGTGCTGCTGGAAATGGTGTTGCTGGTGTTTGCATTGCAACCTCGAGGCTTGCAGGCAGCTGGATGCAATGTCCTCCTGGAAGCTGCTCCGGATTGCCTTTCCTGCCTTCGGGAACCGATTGCCACAGGCCCTTTCCATCGGTTGCCTGCTTCTAGCTATGCTACTGAGGTAGCAGCAAATTCTCCAGGTAATCTGTTAAGATTTTCCTTTTATATAAAGTTTATATAAAGGGTGTCATTCTCTCCAGACATCAAAAATTCTAGCACAAAAGGGAGTTGCACAAATTCTTCAGTGACCCATTTTCAGATGCGATGCTTGGTTCACCTCTGTATTACTCCAATTTCATGCCAATATTGTTCCAGCTTAATGTCAGTGATTCCTAACTGAATATAAGATTCAAATTCTGCACACTCCATAGTGCTTGGAATTGCCTAAGATTAAAAGTAAATTGAGACCTAAATGGTTTGTATCAAATGCTCATGTTCCAAACCGCCCCAGGAAAACAGCGTAGGTGACACACAGATGTTTAATTGTAAATTAAGTTCTTTAGTTAAGCTTGTACGCTTCTCACTCTTCTAGACTAAATAGTTTCTACTGATGTAATTAATAACAATCTTTTCTTGGTTTCCTCTGTTTTCATGGTTGGCTCTCTAACTAGTTTAATAAACACTGGGCTTAGACAAACAAGCTGCTTTTTTGGGAATGCTTTTGTTGGTAGATCTTTTTCATGATACAAACAGGCTTTGTTTCAAAGTCTCTTGCTGTGTACCAGTAAGACCTCATTAGCTGTCTCTGAGGTCTGCTGTCAGACTAAAGTTAGTATATAGTCCATAGCACAGCTATAAACTGGTTGAAATTAAAGAAACTCGGGTCCTCAATGTCTCCCTCCCAGCTCAGACGAGACCCCAGTTCTTCACAATTCCTGTGGTCTTTAATCCACAGGCACGACTTGCTTGAGGAAGGAGTACTTCTAACAAGCTGCAGGCTGGCTCATCTTCCGACTGCTCCTGAAATGGTTTTGTCCTGATTAAACTGTGTTTGCCATCTAGTGGCGGCCCCCTTCAGGAGCATCCTCCTCCTCCGGGGTGCAGGCCTAGGGATTGCCAACATCCAGGGGCGCCTGGGAAGAGCTGGCAGAACAGATGTGCCTGGCATTTGTCAGTAAAGAAAACCCAAAGGTGGGCTTTAAGGAAAGCCCTAGGCAGTGCTGCGATCGTAGCTTAGGTAATCCTGGGTCAGATCACAGTTAGGGTACGGTTTAGTTTGTGGATGTCCAGTGGAACTGAATTTTTGTAGGCTGTGATGCATTGATCAAACACTCGCCTTCCCGAATGATCAATGTTTTGTTTGTCCCAGAGGTTTTTCCACCTGTTGTGATGTTTCTGACTTCTAACAACCAGGACATAGTGGGAACATCAGGTTAGATTCTGGCTTTCTGCCTGTGGTAGCTTTGTAATCTTTGCTGTGCTCTGCTAGGCAGTTGTGCACACCAGTCTGCACCAGCATCTGTGTGACTGGGCTGTCCAGGTGCTCAAACAAGCTTTTATAGTAGCAGACACATCTGCAAAATAATTAGCCTGCCCTTGAACTTCAGTGAAAATGTGTTTCTTTTCCTTTAGCTTCTTTTGTTGTCTGCTGAGAATAAATTATTCCTTCTCCCCCTGAAAGTCTGAGCACTCACTGAAGTACTGATGACAGGGACCTGGGCAGGCTGGATCCATGGGCCAAGGCCAGTTGTGTGAGGTTTAACAAGGCCAAGCGCCGGGTCCTGCCCTTGGGTCACACCAACCCCAGGCAGCGCCCCAGGCCTGGGGCAGAGGGGCTGGGAAGTGCCCGGCAGAGAAGGCCCTGGGGGGGCTGGCTGACAGCCGGCTGGGCATGAGCCAGCAGTGCCCGGGTGGCCAAGGAGGCCACCAGCCCCCGGGCTTGTGTCAGCACTGGTGTGGCCAGCAGGAGCTGGGCAGGGATGGGGCCCCTGTGCTCGGCCCTGGGGAGGCCCCACCTCGAATGCTGGGCTCAGGTTTGGGCCCCTCGGGACAAGAAGGGCCTTGAGGGGCTGGAGCGTGTCCAGAGAAGGGCAGCGGGGCTGGGGCAGGGTCTGGAGCACAAGTGTGCTGGGGGGCGGCTGAGGGGGCTGGGGGGGTTTAGCCTGGAGAAGAGGGGGCTGAGGGGAGCCCTTCTCGCTCTCTGCAGCTGCCTGAGAGGGGCGGGAGTGAGGGGGGGGCTGGTCTCTGCTCCCAAGATACTAGTTGTCAGGATGAGAGGAAACGGCTTCAAGCTGCATCAGGGGAGGTTTAGGTTGGATATTAGGAAGAATTTCTTCCCTGACAGAGCGGTCAGGCCCTGGCACAGGCTGCCCAGAGAGGTGGGGGAGTCCCCATCCCTGGGGAGGTTCAAAAACCATGTAGACGCGGCACTTCAGGGCATGGTTTAGGAGACCTGGTAGTGTTGGGTTGGTGGTTGGACTTGATGATCCTGGAGGTCTTTTCCAACCTTAATGATTCTATGAAACTGGAAATACACTTCACACTTTGCTCCCTTAACATTTATGTAGCAGCCTTGTTGGAAACCAAGTCGGTCAACACAGAGAAAGAGGAACCAAGGGGACTCACCTTCTACAAAGTTGTAACATTTGCAGGCTAATATTACTCCAAACTATCTATCATTTCAGGGAAAACAAGCGTTTCCGAGTATATGTGGTGATCCCGCTGCTGCCTGGGTTTGAAGGAGACATTTCAACCGGCGGGGGGAACGCGCTGCAGGCCATAATGCACTTCAACTACAGGTACGGCAGGCAGCCCCGCTGCGGGCAGGGCTGTCGGGGACACCCCTGGTCACCTCCGCCTTCCTGCCAGTGGTACCCAAGGCTCCAGCTGCCGTCGGTGTGGCGTCACGCTAGGTGTTATCCACACCAGCATGTGGTGATTGGAAAAGGAGAAGAAAACTGTGTAGTACTTAATACTTTAGCTCATTTATTTGCTAGCCTCGGGGTTTGCGTTAGGGGGTGAGGCGATGCTAACCAAGCAGGGAAGTGGTGGGTAAAGCCCGGTACTCTCTGTGGGGAAATCCCTGTCTCCACCCTGGCACAGCGGGTCCCCAGATCCCTTACACAACCCCCCCAGTTCCTGACTCTCAGATGCTTTCCTTTCAGCTCATCAAACCAGGACTTACTAACCCTGATGTCTCTACCTTCCCGCTCAACAGCCATGCTCTTCTTTAGGCATTACTGTGGCTTTTACTGTGATTCCTCCCAGCAGCATCCCCATCACCGCTGCAGATGGGAGGGAGTATGCAGCCCTGCAGGTTTGCTAGCTCAGGGGATCCACACCTGCTCTGTCAGTTAGAAGTGCTGGGCTTTGTCTCCAAAAATGCCTTTTCAGCCAATGCTTTGCCTGGCTCTGCCTGTCAGCCCCGCAAAGGCAACAGCATCTTCCCCAGTGGTGTTCCTCTGCTCCAGGATGGATGTTTTGGGGGGCACTTGCAACACAGCAGGTCTCATGGGAGGGATTTACATGCAGTGGCGCCATGCACTGGGAATGGGATGCAGAGGAAGGCAAAATGGCCCAAGACAAGGTGGTTTTACTGGAAAACCGCTGTGCTATGGTATGGCCAGGGCACAGTCAGTCTGCAAAGACTGCTGCTACCTCCAGAGTGAAACCTTGCTGTCTGCTGGTCTGCAGGGGTCCTACTGCACCTCCATAGGGACGAGTGGGGCAGGAGATGCAAGCAGAAGGAAAGCAGCATGTCTCCCTGACCAGGTCCTTCTGTCTGCAAGGGCAACCATAGGCCTTTAGAAATTGCCTATGGGTTGGTTTGGGTTTTTTTTTGAATGAGATGCCAGCTGTGGCTTTTGCAGCCCAGCAGTAACGATGCAATCTCCCTGACCTGGTGTTCTATAGGTGTTGACTTTCTTGGTGTCACTTCATGTTCAGACCTGCAGCACAGCTGATTGCAGCAGCCCTGTTTCTAACATGTTTATCATCATTGCGGTGTGCTCTAGAAGACAAAAATGCTCCCCAGCTCCTATGTGGATTGGTATGAGCTCCTTTAGGAAATGAGCAGTCCTTGATATACCAACAGCCGTTTGGGAAAAATTTGTGCTCTGGAAGCGCCATGTTTCTTCTGCTTGCACGGGGTATTTAAGAGGCATCTGTGTTTGTGATTTACCTCGCCCGGTTCTGCTTCAGCATATGCTGTTGCCTCGAGTCGCGGTGGTGCTGACAGCTGCCTACCTTCTTTCCAGGACTATGTGCCGAGGAGAAAACTCAATCCTGGGCCAGCTGAAGACAGAGGGTAAGAGCTTTATTACTCTCCTCTATGTCGCTTAGTCTTGGTTGGGGTGCTGCTGTTCGATGGATACATCTATAACACAGAAATCAGATTGTCCAGCTTCTTATTAATGTGGGCATGGTGTGGGTGAGGGGGTTCAGGCGTGGACTGGGCATCTCACAGTAACGTGTGCTATGGGCTCGTGGGGCTGGGGAGCAACCTCCTCCTCTGCCGTCATCCTATGGTGAGGTCTGTCAGGTCACACAAGCCATGGCCAGTTGTCAGATTTTGCACTTGGATGCAGCCCCGATTCGGAGGAGGAGGAGGAGGGGAAGACCCCAGGGAGGAGCACAGTGAAATTGCAGCTGCTCAGGATCCTGTTATTTGGAAAATGTCCTGAGCAGGGTCACGCTTCTGGGAGCGATGAGCCCTCAGCCTCCCCCGTGAATCCCAGCCTGGGTTTGTTTCTGGCTGTTGCTGAACACAGAGAGAAAAAACCTGCCTAAGCAGGACACCGTTTCTGAGTTGTTTCCTCACCATGAGGACGCCCACTTGAATTTGCTCTGCTGGGAATCGGAGCACCATGAAAACCCACGTATCACAAATACTAGGGGCGTACATAATGCCTTATTTGTTCTAGGTCTTTATGTAAATCTGAACTGCAGACAAGTACATTAGGATGTATTTTCCATACTGTGCATGGACAAAACACCTGCTTCCAGCCTCTTTTCTGCAGGATCTGCAGAAGGACAGTCGCAGAGTCCAGCTATTTTAAGATATTTGGATCAACTGTGAGCACTTGCGTGCTGCGCAAGGGAGATTGGGGTAATTTCTCACCAAAGTGGAAGTATCTGAGCAGGCAATGGACCAGAGCAGCACAGAGTGCCCACAGGCAGCTTTTAAAGTCTATTTTTAAAGAAGCTTATTTCCATTATCTGTTTGTTTATTATTTTTTTTAAAGTCAGAAGTGAACTGTATTCATATGGGTCTTTATATAAAAAGGGTCTTTTCTCTTTCTTCTCTCTTCCACCTCCCTCATCCCATGGGTTTTGTTCTCTTAATTTTCAGTTGGAGATAAGTGGATAAACTACATATCGTTCTGTGGACTTCGAACATATGCAGAGTTGGAAGGAAAACTAGTCACGGAGCTCATCTATGTTCACAGCAAACTGCTTATTGCTGATGACAACACGGTTATAATCGGTGAGCAGGGGGCTTGCGGGAGGCGTTTGGACCACTCGATTATACCTGGACTAGTCCGTTTTCTTCTCTGCCCTGTACTCCGCGCACGCTGTGGCACCGTGTGCTTTTCTATGTTGCGATTTCTGTCTTGGGAAATACTTTTCTACTTTAAAAAAAAAAAGACAAACTCATAAATTCATCAGGAGGGTAGGTAGGAGGGAGGAAAGGATGGGGAGGGCTGTCATTTAATTTGTTTTTCTAAAATGGTTTTAAATCTCTGTGTAATAGTGAAGAGAATCCCAGCGCAGGGAATATTGTCCATCTGTCTTGTATCAAACTCTGCTCTAGCAGGAAGACTTGTGAGACTTGTCATCTGTTCCTTAAAGAACAGAATGTGCCGTAAAATTTGGAAGGTTTGGACAACATGTGTCATTTATCGGCACCATTTCCTAAGAATGGGGAAATATGTTATAAAGAGCAATAGTTATAATTTCATCCCTTTCTCTTACCATATTTATTATGAGATCATGAAGTGAAGACAAGAGAATTCTGGCTCAGAATTCTATATCACAGCAGAAAAGCAGAATTTTACCCTGTTTCTTTAAAGAAACCCTTTTTGATCTGTTACATCAGCAACAAAAACTTTGCTATAGAGTAACTTAATACCAGATTTGGAAGGCTCAGAATACCCCCCTCCTTGAAAGCAGCAGTTCAGCCTGTAGTCTTGGATGACCTGTGGTTAGGTTTGCTCCTCTGTTACCTTCCCAGGGCTCAGATCCCACCTCCAGTACGCAGTGCAGCCTGGAGGGGGTTTTAACATTACAGCACGAGCACTGCTGTTGGAACTGTGATCATCTGGGGGCCTGAGACAGCTCTTAATTCCTATTTTCTGTACCTGTAAGCCTGAGGATGGATTCTTATACAGCACATGCATCGGTGCCAGCTGGTGAGGTGATGGGGGGCCAGTGTCATCCATCCCTTTTCCACTCAAGAAAGAGATGGTGCATGGAAATGAAATGCTAATGGGGCCACCGTGTAGGAGAGGGAGGTGAAAGGATGGAGAGGGGCTTAGCTCATTTTTCCACAGGCGGTGTTAGCTCCCCTTGTGTTAATTCAGTCACTGGGAAAGTTAAATGGCAAACTAGTGACTGGGGGTCTATTATGGAGCTGGGGTCTGTGTCTGCAGCTTTGGGGTCTTTTTTGTGGTTTGGCCATTTCTGTGGGTTAATGACCTGATGACTCCCCTATCGCTGGCCGCACGTTGCTGTTCTGTCGGAGCCAAGAAGTGCTGTGGTGTCCCCCATCCCTTGCCTTCTGATGGCTGCATGGGACAGAGAAACCTGTTTGGGGGGATAAAGCCTCAGCTGGTCTCGAGCAATGCTGCGTGTGTCAGAGCCCGCATGGCACCTGCGGCTGGGGAGCTCCCACCGCAGTGCGGAGTCAGGGCTGGAGCTACGTACCCAAACCCTTACGTGCGTGGCGGGGTGCATTTTGGAGAGGGACTCACTTCCTAGAAGGCCCAGCCAGAGCCATGCAGTAGAACTGTAACTGGGGGGAAACTTCTGCTGCCCTCCAGCAGTTTTGCTGGGGATTGAAGTGCTTGTTTCGCAGGGTGCGAGTGGGGAGCTGTGCACAGGACACCCGTGAGTCCCACAGCCGGGGAAGACATCTCCCCAGCACCCGTCTCCTTTCTGGGGTTTGGGTTTTATGCAGCATGCAGTAGCGCTGCAGCAAGCACAGGGCGAGGAGTAGAGAAGAAACATTTTCTGTGGGCAGAAAGTTCCCCAGAGCCCTGGGGTCTGCTGCCGCTTTGCTGCGTGAGCAGGGATGGTGCTTCAACTCTTGCGTCTGTGGACGCAAAATTGTGGTCCTGGCAGGATAGGAGGGTCTGGGTGTTGGTTACCCACAGCAAGGAGATGACATCCTTCCTCCTAGATCCCCTTCTGAAAAACTCCTGCCTCCCAAATGGAAATGGAAATCTCCCCCTCTTAACACTACTAAAGATAAGAGTGGAGCCCATCCTGCGTCAGGTAACTTGGTATCCAAACCAAGCACAGTAAAGACCTTTGAAACCTGTGGCATCTGTCAGCAAAAGCATCTGGGAAGTTACAGAGGGAGTGAACTTTTGGAAGTGTTTGCCTGGGCTTGGCTCTGATTTGACCTTCTTCCAAGCCTGGAGCTTTTGAAGCCTGCAAAAATTAGGATTTTTTTTTGGCTTCCCCCTCATCCTGGTTCTTGGGATCTGTGGTCCTATAAGGACACCTCCTTCTTGGGGTTTTACCTAGCAAAGCCATAGCTGGTCTGCCATGGAGACGAGGGATGCAGAGGGCCTGGGGGGCGGCGAGTGGTGATGGAGGGCGTGCAGGAGCATCTCAAGCGGCAGGTGATGTATTGCCGGTGCTTTGTTTTCCCCCTCGCCAGGCTCTGCCAACATCAACGATCGCAGCATGCTGGGGAAGCGGGACAGCGAGATGGCCATCATCGTACAGGACACCGAGACCGTCCCCTCCGTGATGGATGGGGAGGATTACAGTGCTGGGAAGTTTGCCCAGTCCCTCCGGCTGCGGTGCTTCAGGTGGGATGTGTGAAGCTGGCTGAGCGGGGTCGCAGGCAGGGCTTGCTCAGGCTTACGCATGCCCACAGCCTTTCAAACCACCGTGACGGCTGCTGCCTGCTCAGATTAGCATTGCCTGGCCTGGATTTAACCCAGAGTTTTGCTGCAGTTTCACTGGCGTTAGCCTTTCTCACGCCACTCCTGTCCTCAGCTCGGCAGCTTGACTTACATATCATTTTGCTTAAAGATTTCACTAGGAAAGCCCATAAACAAGACAGTGATATTTTTCCTCCAGATCCTGTTTTTACACTCTCTTAATTTTGGGTGGTGGTGTCTCTTTCTAATGGAAGCTTCCTCACTTGGAGCAGCCATCTGTCCCACAACATGGCTGTTTTTTCATTAAGATTTTTTCTTCTTTTTCCTTTCCCTCTACCCCCCAACCCCCCCTGTTTCCCATCTGGGCAGTTCTTGCACAATAAAAAAAAATAAGGAGAAACTTGGGCAGCATTAAGGCTGATGGACTCTTGCAGGGGACAGGAGCGGGAGGGCACTGGGAGCACGCAGGGTTTGGCAAGTCCCAAGGAAATTTTTCCTCCCCTGGCATTTCTCAAGAGAGGGAGCACCCGGTGCTTCAGCCTCCATGAGCATTGATCCCTTTATCTTTTCAGGGTTATCCTTGGCGGCTCCGATCTCAGCCCGGAACACCAGGATCCCGTCTGCGACAAATTCTTCAAGGAGGTGTGGATTTCCACGGCTGCTCGCAATGCCACCATCTTCGATAAGGTGAGGACGCGGTGCCTTTCCCCTCCCTCCTTCCCACGCGATGGCAGCAGATGCTAACAGGAGAAGCAGCATGGGGAGGGCAAGGGCAGCAGGTCCAGCTCCTGGGGTTAGACCTTCAGAGATGCTTTGAAGGAATGGGTAGTGTCAGATGCAAGAGCTGTGAACGCAAAACTGGAGCTTGTGCATCCTCAAAGCGTGACAGCAGCCCAGGAAGGTGATGGTTCTGATTCCTCCTATTATTTGTATCTGCTGTAGCTCCAGTGAATTGCCGCAGTGTACTTACTGCTTCTAGTTGGCCATAGCCTAACTGGAGTAGAAGCAAATGGTATTTCTCACTTCTAGTGAGCTTTTGCAGTGATCAGAAAAAGCCCTGGAGCTTCCCCTCTGCCTGCCCTAGCTGTATCACAGATAGGTGCATACTTCTTCCCTCCCCATGCTCCAGGCTGTTCATTAAGCCATTCCCATCCCGAGGAATTTGTATTGAATGTTTTGATCTTTCTCGGGAACTCCGCATTTCGGTATTTCCCCCACCCTAACACACCACTTCTTCCTTCTGTTTTGACCAGGTTTTTCGATGCCTTCCCAGTGACCAGGTGAATAATTTAACCCAACTGCGTGATTTCATCAACAAGCCCAAATTAGCGAATGATGATCCTGTGAAAGCAGCGGAAGAATTAAAAAAGATTCGTGGGTTTTTAGTACAATTCCCCTTCCGTTTTCTGGAGGAAGAGTACTTGCTTCCCTCCGTCGGAACAAAGGAGTCCATGGTACCCATGGAGGTTTGGACTTAAGAAGATGCAGAGTGCTTTATGTTTTAAAGTCTGGTTCTCTAGAGACAAGCTGATGAACAATATGGCTTTTCAGAAAGCTTTTTATTGCTAAGGGAGGTGAAAAATTTCTCCACCAAGCTAATGTGCCTTTCTTAAGCATTTTGGTGGAGGAACTTCAAGTAAATCGACACTAGCAAAGGAGAGGAGCAGAAAGACTTGGAAATTATGGCAAAAAAGAAGTTTAATCTCCGAAGGAGTTACTACTTAAGACATGTTCTGAGCACCTAAAGGACACAGGCCACTTCCTAGGATGGGAAACCAGTCCCAATCGATGTTGTTACTACTGCCAGCTGTATACTGTGGTTGCATACGTACTGTGATTGTGCCGTGGCTGTGCAGGAGTCGTGGGCTGTGTGTGCTTCTAAGGCTTTCGGGTATCTGCACCTTGGCTCGTGGGAGTCCCCCCATCTCACCCCTTCGTACGCCATCAGAGCACATTGTGCAGCTCTGGCGCTGCCGGGAAGTGTTGCTTGGTGCTGCCGTGCACTGTCCTACAGCTTGGCAAGCGTATGTGTTTCACCTCTTAAGTGCAAATGGACTAACAATCTTATATCAGAATCAGCATTTTGGTCTCTTCTCCCCTCTGGGGGGAAAAAACCAAACCCTGTTTTTACCACAGCTAGAGCAATCAGAGGTCCTCGTGCGCAGCGTGGTGCTGCCTGGGTCTTGGCAAACGGCGGCCTCGATGGAGCCGGAGGTGCTGGAAATCGCTGGAGTTTGCTGGTCCTTACAGAAACACAGCACATCAGTGCGTTCAAACCATGTATGAAGGCTGTCTCCAGGAGAGGGTTAAGGTTTAAACTCAAGCCGGAGCTGAAGGAAAGCGAGGTGCTGCATGTAACGGGACAGAAACTCAAAAGTCAGCATGGGACTAAGCTCTGCGTTCTTCATTCACGCATTTAGATTGCAGTACATAGACTTTGCTTTCCATCCCCTTCCTCCCTATTTAAAAGAAGGGAAAGGCCATTAAGCTAGAGCTGAAGCCATGCTTAAACTGAGCTGATGTGTTGCTTTGTAGATGGGGTGAATGTCGGGGGGGAAGGGGAGCAGGTAGCAAAGCCTTGCCTCTGGTCTACTTTGCTATTAGAAAAGCCACAGTCTTCAGCTTAGTCGTGCAGGACGTGTCCTCCCAAGCACAAGTAAAACACAGCATGCCTAGTCCTGTTTTCCATTTCTATAAGACAGTTTCCAAAGCTATTTTGCATCTCACTGTGCAGCAAAGCAGCAATTCAATTCAGCATTCCTGGGCAAAACACTGCTCCTGGGCTGGGACCTTGTGTGCTGGGTGCTGCCGTGGGTCTTTACACCATCCTCCATCTCGCAGTGAGCTCTGTCTCCTGATTTCATGTCCAGCCCCTGCGGCGCTCCCAGGAGAGGTTTTCCCCGGTGGGTGGCAATGCTGTGTCGAACACTAAGAGATCAGACTGGTAAAAACACCTAAGGAGAGTTGGATCTGGAGAAGTGGGAGGCTGAGCTCCTCTGCTGCCAGCGCATTTTGGGGGACCCCTTCACTGGCTGGGTTTAACCCCGTGCCTAACTCTCCTTGGTCAAAAGACCAGATGAACCGGTATTTACTTTAGTTGACAAGCAAGCTTCTTTTTTCCTTTTTTTTTGGCTCTTCCAACAGTCTCACCTGGTTTTAACTGGAAAAAAATCATACCGGTTGCCTAGCTACCCCCAAAACATAGCTGGCCCCATCTTTCAGCCAATTGCCTTCTGTGTCTTCAGACCTGAAAATAGGCACTGGGTAATTCTGTACCTGCTGCATCACCCAAGTAAGTAACAACCGCAGATGTTCCTCCAGGGCAGCCCGAGTCTCAGCCCCTTCCTGTCCTTTCCACTGTTTTACGCTCGTCTTTTGTAGATGCAATTGCCGACTCCGCTCCTTTCTGGTTGGTGCATCTGCGGTCTGGTTAGCCTGTTGGAAGTGCATGTGCAGCATTTTATGGGATGATCTTTGGTCCAGGGGTTGATGCTTTTAGCTGGCACGCTGTAAGCAGATAAGTATGTTCCCTTGATTTTTTTTTTTTTTATTTTTCCCTTAAAAAAACTGACCTGGGGTCACCCCCTGCAGAGCCAGAGCAATACGTGCTCCGACCATTTGCAATCAAGAAAGATCAAAGGGGTCTTGTTATTTCACATCAGTGCTAGTTCAGGGCTTTTTATCTCTTGATATGTTTTTAGCTGTTTCAGTCTGAACAAAGCTGCTAACTTTGAACAATTACAGCCTGTCAGAGAATCATTATGTCACACAGATCTGTATTCATAGTTGAAAAGGAAGCATTCAACCCCGCCACCCGAACCTTGAAGAAGTGCAAGACTCCTGTCATCTTCTAAGTGCTCTTATTGTCCTCATCCTCATATTAGCAAAGATTCTTGTAATCGTTAAATTATCCTTATATTGTCTTTTAAGGTGGTAGGTAGCTAGTTATTGGGGCTTCATAGCTCCAGTGGTGTTAAGACCTGCTCTGCCAGGCTGCTTTGGGGAAAAACCACCCAGGCTCTGCAACGCTCAGCCCAGCGTGTGATGGGTGCTGGTCCCAACCGACACAGCAGAGCCCTGGAGGAGAGATTTAATTGACTGATTCTGTATGAAAAGGTGCTAATTAAGATGGTCTTTCATTATTAAAGTAGCAGATGGGCCTCACATTGGCTGTCTGTCTGGGAAGAGGTTTCCCTCTTGGAACAGAGGAGCAGTGCTGAACGTCCCTTCTCTGAGCTGGTGCTAAATTCCTGATACCAGGAATTTGGTAATGGTCAAATGGAGGCAAGGTATGCGAGGCAGCCTGGGCACGGTGCAGAGAGCCCTGCGTCCCCAGGGACTCGTGGGGCACCAAACTCCCCCCGCCCCCATAGCACAGCACTGCTTACCCCGAACAGATGATGGGGCTGGAGCCACTTCCAGCGAAGGCACAACTCTTGTTCACCCCCACGGGCTGTGCCGTTCGGAGCTGGCTCCTTGGGTTTTATTTCTTATATTAAGAAGCCTGTGAGGTTGAATAACTTGAGAGAGTTAATTTCTGCACCTAAACAATCACTACTTCTTAGTCCATTATACCAGCGTGGATTTATTTTTAATACCTTCAAACTGGAGAAGATCACTCACAGATATACAGTACTGTAACAAGTGATGTGGATTCAAGCTCTAGCAAACCCAGAAACGTGAACTGTTTCTTGTGGCATTAATCTGTTAGGACTACAGGAAAAGAGATAAATTCTCCCAGGTTGAGACTTTATTTCGTAGTTCAACCTGAGTAGAACACTTTTTCTTTTTCCCCTTTAATTTATTCCTTAACATGTGCCACTTTAGGAACTCACACTGCTTACCATATCTTTTTAATATTCTGATATTTTAAAATACATGTTTTGTTGTATAGATGTTGGACTGGATAAATATTTCAGTGTAAAATTAATGCATGGTTCTAAAAATGAGGGATAAAATGTAATCATATGTAAGAACTTTACTAAAAAAATAATTTGTAGGAGAACTACTCCAGTGCTCCGTGGCAGATGCAAAGTGCTCGGCTCATTTTCTAGCCTCTTGGTCTCCATTTGTTGCCTGACTTGATGTGACCTTTGCTGGATTAAACCCCAGACACTCCATTTTCCTTTATTTTGATCAGGTCTCACAACATGATTTTGCAACCCTGGTGCTGTCCCTGGGGGAGACCCTAATGTGGGTTTTGCCTAGCTGGGACCGTGGCAGTGATAACTTACAATATCTTCATTCCTTCCAAGGAAACAACCATGTACAATCAAGCTCAGACGTGGTTTGCTATTGTTATTTCAGCGTAACAAGTCTTTTGTGTAGTGAGGACGGGCGGGGGGTTGTAATCTATGCACAGAAGCTGCATTTGAGGGGTGACTTCAATGAACGGTCCTTTAGGTTAAAGCCATTTCCTTCTCCTCCTGCTGAACGTAAAGACCCAAATCCACTCTGGTCTCAACTGACACACCTCCATCAGCTGTGGAGCTGCTGCATTGGTTTTCTGGCCAAAAGGACTTGTTCTTTAGGAGACGGTGGTGGTTGAGGTAAAGAAAGCAAGTGGTCTTCAGAGTAGGTGTACGGGTAGAGGTTGCCATCTCTTGGGCGGCCAAGACGCGAACACATTCTCATGTTTTGTGGCATAGTTTCAAACGGGCCATCCCTTCTCTTCTGCACAGCTGAGCTCCTACTGAAACCAGGAGCTTTGCAGAAGCGAGGTTTAAACCAGGGGTGTAATGCCATGGCAGTGAATCAAGTTAAGCCTGCAAAATTAAGGTAGATCAAAGTGGAGCAAACTCACAAACCATACGTCGATCACTAAATGCAATGGTCCTCTAGGGGTTTTTTCTTTTTATTTTTGTCCCCCCACCTCTGCCTGCTTTATTGTATTTTCCAGTATTTGTGATTATTCTATTTTTAACCTCCCGCTGTGTGTTCATAAGATCTCCTCCATGTAAATAATGTACCTGACTCTTTATTGACACTCAAGAAACAAGAAAAAGTGTTGGAGGTCACAGTTCTGGGAATGCTTCTTTGGTTGTTTTGTTTTCTTTTCTTTCCTTCCCCCCGCAAATTGTGTCTCTAGCAAAGTTAATCAACAAAAGGAGAGCTTCCACTTTGAGTGTGAGTGCCGGTCTCTGTGCCTCTCTACCTTCTGACGGTGCAATTGTGAACACTGACTATCCCTTCTGTGAAGGCTGCTGGAATTGAGTTTTGTATCCTTGTGTCTGCTAACGATCACTTTCCAATCTGTTTGTATCTGGTAAATGAATGTGTATTAATGGACTGAAAATACAGCCGATCATCACGTGTCGAAACTTTTGGCTTTGGTCTTGTTTCTGCTTGTTGTGGGGATTGTGGGCGCATCCCACTTTTGGGCTGAGTTCTGCCCTTGCCTGGCGTTGGCAGTGCTGCCGCAGCAGCTGAGCCATGATGGAGAAGGCCCAGGGTCGCAATAAAAATGGCTAGACTTGAGTTATTAGGGTTTTCCTGGGAGAGAGAAATTGCTGAACTGAAACAGCATAGAGGGAGAAAATCGGATGACTTTAAATAAATAAAATTAAAAATCCTGGTTTAAAGGAGTTTTAATAATCTGAAGGCATTATGAAAGGCACAAACAAAAAACGGTCTGTCTCCAAAATAGAATTAACTCGCTGCTGTCCCTTTGAACTTTCAGTAAAGGAAATTCAGCATAGAGAGAGGAAAAAGCAGATTACTGTTGTCCTCCAGGGGGAGAAGAGATGAATAAAGCATCGGTCGCATTTCCAATCCCTCTTGCAAACTGAAAACATTAACTTCTCCATTTCTTAGGTTTCATCATCTTCCTCAAATGCCAAAGGGCCCTCCGCATCTTCAAAACTTCCAGATCCGATCCGCGCCCTTGGTAAACACAATACGGCCCGATGAGGCAGCCGGAGCTTCAGGGCGGGGGTGTGTTGGTGAAAGGCAGGCAGCTGCTGATTGACACTGTCAGCTCCTGCTGCCACTCTGAGATCTCACAGCTAATTACATGCTTGCTGCATCACGCTTACGAGACCTTGCAAGCAAAGATAAGGGCAACCGGGAGCGATGCGGAGACCTGCCAGTCACCGCTGGGCGCGGAGGCGCTGGCTGGCAGCGGTGCCGGCACGGCGGTAACGCAGGGCGGCTGCAGCCGAGGTTGGCAGCCGTTGCTGGCTCTGTCTCGCCGGCATTGCTCGGTTTCTGCGCTGGCAGCGCGGGAGAGCCGTGTTATCTCAATGCAAGCTGAGCTCAGTGTGAGATTAATGTGAATCTAGGAGTTGTCCGGAAGCGAGAGCGTTCAGGTATCAGTTTGTGGGAAGGATCCTTTCCCTTTCCTCCATGATGTAGGTGCCCAACTTGAGGGCACTGTTGCTGCTTTGGTGTTTTCCCTCTCTTATGCATCGGCGCGCAATGCTTTTACTGGGCACAACCTCATCCGCATCCATCAGCCCATTAAAAACACAAGCAAAGGCCAGCTTACGGGCTACAGCTGGCACAAGCTGCGCAGGGGAGGCAGGACCGCGCTGCCTCTGGTGAGGGCAACGGCAAAACTCCCTTTGACTTTCCTACAGCCAAGGCATTCGCTTGATGAATGACTTGCGAAGCCTCTAATTTGATGGCTCCTCGCTGAGCAGAAATGCAGCCCACGCGTACCCTGAACACAAAGCGACATTGCTAGTATGCTTAATAGACCTGGTTTTTTCCAGCATGGATTTCTCCAGCCACTTTTGTACCGAGGCCGCTCCTGCCTCCTCTCACAGGTCAGCTCCTCCATCGCTGATGTGTCTGTAGGCACCCCGCACCGGAGGCTGGAGAAGTCCTCTCCTCCACCCCAGCACCAAGCAGATCTGCTCGTTGGGCCGTCGTTAGCCATGTATTTATGCACCGAGCTCTCAATAACGCGTCAACTTTTTAATTAGTGCCAGCCTTCTGCGTGTATGAAACTACTAATATTCTTTAGTTATTTTTGTAGAGGAGGAAAGTAGGGAAGAAAGAAAGAAAAGGTTTTGAGAGATGGGTCTAAAGGCACACTTCTCACTGCTGAAAATCAATCTGTTTTAGTTTCTCTGCAATTGTGCCGGCTCTTCAGGTTTTCGAGAACGTACTCTGAAGCGCTGGTGTGGTGGAGTGAAGGTTTTAAGAACCTGATTCACAAGAACACTCTGGGTGAAATGCTCAATACTTTTTTTTTATTGGAAAAATTAAAAGTGACAGTTTCAAAATTGATTCCACTGCTTTGATTGATTACTCAGAATATTTAGCTCAGGATGATTATGGCAAGATTTTCTACTAAGGCTCGTGGCTAGGATGGAAATTAATTTGGCGGGGGGGGGGGGGTGGGTGGTTTAGTTCTTGAAAAAGAAATTATTCTGTGAAGGAAACTGTTTATACCCAGAATCAGTGATGAGTAATCTCTCCATATTCAGCCTGCTCTCAATAATTAAACATCCTGTGAGTTCCTATTTGAGGACAAAGGAGAGGAGGCCAGGAAGATAGTGTTATCGTGGCTTCACAGGTTTCTATTAACTGCAGATTGCTGGTGCCTGGCAGAAGCGGAGGAGCCGTCTGCATGCTGCTCGGGAGCTTTCTAGTGCTCTGCTGATGGTCTGTCCGTACGGCATGTCCCTACTGGGAAACCTGCCATGGGCCGGGGGTTGTGCAGGTAACGAGGCAGAGGCGTGCTGGAGTCCTGCTGGGAGTCACCCGCCGCGGGGGGAAGCTGAGGGATGCTGAAGGTGGTGTGGGCACAACAGAAGTTTAGGGAAGAGCTGGACCCAGCTCTCCAGCTGGAGAAACCAGCAGGGCCAAGGCGTGTGGCGGTAGTACCGGGGCTTTGGCACCCACAGGTGCGCCACGCTGTCCAGGCAGGTGCCACCCCACCACCTTGGTCTTCAACTTCTCTTATCCTTGCCAGGTGCTTGTGCGCTCCCTTATGTTCCTGCAAAAGGCACAGCTTAAAAGTAGGCGTCACACAGATGCTCCGGTGTCTCCAGATGGACGGCTGCTCCCTCGCTCCAGGTCCTTCCCAGGATGGGAGAGCTGGGACCAGCTGGGAGAGAAGGGGACAGGTAGGCTGAGAGACCCCCCGAGAGACCCCAGCCTTCCCGGCTCCCTCCTGCCCGCAGCTTCGGAGCTCTGTCCTGCTCCTGGAGTGCTGTCTTCAGCATTTGTCAGATTTCTCTAGTTTATCTTACAAAACAGGCAGAAAAGCATTTATATTCCTTATTTCATTCTTTATCAACAAAGACCACGTTAAAGGGCACCCGACCAAGTCCCAGTAGACTCGCAGGCTGGAACGTGCACGTTGTACATCCAAGACAGAAAATATGTCCTTCATGAGAGGGCTCGGCTTGTTTGCCCGGCATTTTTAAATTTTGATTTGAAGGATGGGTTGGAGACTTCAGATTTTGTGGCTGGTTTTTTTACACTTTATGATTTCATGTTTCAGACATGCTTCCTCTTGAAAAAGGTAAATGGTTTATGAAATAACATATAAAGCACTGCAACTTCAGAAACATGAACTCTATACTGTATATGGAATTAATTTTAGGCATACTTAATGGCTTTCTTCATACAGAAAAGCCCCATTTTGGCCAATAACAGATGTGGAAATGGGGAACTCCAGAAACGAAGGCAGCCGTAGCCACAAGCTGGTGACCAGCACAGTACAGCAGTTGGAGGATGTTTGGGTCTGGTGTCTCATGTCCTCTACATGGCAAATCCCAGGTGAACCCCATATGTATGTTGGGATCGTGTATTGACTAGCACAGACTGACAGAAAAGAGTACAGCAGGTACTAGTAACAGAATTGCATCATTTGGATGTAACGTGTGCATTTAATTACGTGTAGGAATTTAAGCTACGTTTCCTTGAGGCCACACTAAAATGTGATTTCACGGATAGGTCACTTTTAGATAACATTCAACCTAACTCCTCCTGCGCCTGCCGCCGCTCGAGGGGGAGCAGCCACCCTGCAGAGGTGAGTGTGGGGATGCTGGGCTAAACTGGGCTGCAGCTACAGCCCTCCGGGGACCGCACGGTGGGAGTGAAGTGTCCATCTCTGCACCTGCTAGGGCACGGCTCCCAGTTTGGGTTAAACCTGGCCATCAAGACAACGCTGGCTGCAGCCAGGGACGCAACAGGGACCTGGAGCCCTGCAAGGCCAGAGCTGGGGGGACTTTTCCCTGGGTGCTGCTCCCCGCCTTGGTGGGAGCCCCTGCTCCACCTCGTCCTCTCCATCCCAGCCCTTCCCTGCAGCGCTGCCCATCTCCATCCCCTTCGGCACCAGGAGGCACAAGCCTGATGCCACCCGGCAGAGATGCTCGGGGCTCAGCCAGTGATGGCTGCATTAAACTTGCCTGAGAAATCACTGCTGGAGAGGGATGTTTTTTCAGTGCATCCAAATCCTCCCTGAAAACAAGGGCTGGGTGCCTGAGGTCCTCTAGAGGGTGCTGCGGGCTCAACGTGCTTACCCGCAAGAAAGATGGGTGCCCGCTTTACCTTTATCTTTACACTTCCCCTTTATGGCCACAGCCGTGTGGGAGGAGGAGGCTGCAGCTACAGCACGTAACCCCCTCGGTCTCCCTCCTCCACGGTGCCCCAACTCCCGTGGGAGCCGCTCTCAGTGGGATGCAACCCCCCCTTGGGGTGCACCCCCCGGTTTGGCCTTGCTGCCTGTACCAAAGACGGGCTGCGCGGGGGCTCGCAGGTCAGCGCCTTCCCCTTTCCTCCCAGCACGGTCGCACTGAGCCGTTTTAAAATTAAATACTACAAGTACCTTGCCCGTTTGGGCTTAAACACATTCCCTGCCTAAAATGTGACTCCCAGAGGCTGTATTAGCTCTGAAATGACTCGCCACAATATATACCTCCACTTTGTTTCCTTGCAGACCGTAGCTGTATGACATCAATTGTACGGGCTCAGAATGCTTACAAACCTATTTCTTGCTGCAGGATGATCACATTATACACAATTACACACTCTAGGAATTTCTCCTGAGATCCAGCTGGGTACAGGCTGGAGTGGCGGAGGAGCCGGAGCGTGTGTGGAATAATGAATCATTCATTCAAACCTCCGCGCTGACTTCAAGCTCTAGGGTTGTGCAAGCATGTGGTGAGCTGCTCTAGCTGCTTATTACCCTAAAAAAAGCCTGAATCGTCTAAATTATTCCAAACTTGGTTTCCACTGTGTCTGTATGCTTTCTGTGTCTTGCCACATCATTATTATTATTTTAACCATATCAGAAAGGCTTGTGCAGAATTTATTGAAAATGGCTCAGCAGGAGCAGTCTCCCGGAGCCAAGACATGCTGTTTCAGAGGCTTCCCCAGCAGGAACAAAATCAAGTTTTCCATGTCCGCAAGGTCCCCGTCCTCGGAACAGACTCAGACCAGTACCGTTTGTCCTCTGTTACTGATGGTGATGGCGGAAGCGGTGGCGCTATTGCAGAACTGTGGTGCACCTTCCCAGGATCCCGGGCTGCTAGGGGACCTAAAACCACAGCGTTTCCCTGCTCTGGAAACCTGACAGCCTTATATAGGGCAGAGCAGATGGGAAAAATGAAGATGCTATTTGTCCTCGTGATGGGTAGGGATCTCACGTGCAAGGGCTTTTTCTATAAACAAGTATACTGATGCTTTTCTTTGCCCCGCTGTTGGATCCTGTTGTGGTTTAACTTACCAGGCAACTAAACACCACACAGCCGTTCTCTCACTCCCCCCCACAGTGGGATGGGGGAGAGAATCGGGGGGGTGTTTGTGTGGGGGGAAACGTCAAATTTGTGTGTTTAGATAAAGACAGTTTAATAGGACAGCAAAGGAAAATAATAATAATGATAAAAGAATATATAAAATAACGCACTTGCTCATCACCTGCTGACCAACGTCCAGCTTGTCGCCGAGCAGCCATCACTGCCCCCTCAGCCAACACCCCAGTTTACATACTGGGCATGATGCCTTATGCTATGGAATATCCCTTTGGCCAGCTGGGGTCAGCGGTCCTGGCTCTGTGTTACCCCCCCCCGCAGCTTCTCTCCAGCAGGGCGTGGGAAGCTGGAAAGTCCTTGACTTAGCGTAAGCACTACTTAGCAACAACTCAAACATCAGCGTGCTATCAACGTTATTCTCATACTAAATCCAAAGCAGCACGGCACCAACTACTAGGAGGAAAATTATCCCAGCCAAAACCAGGACAGATCCCTCTAGCAAACCCGTGTGTCGTAGTGGTATGTGAAGGACACTGCCTCGTGCATGGAGGTGGTGAAACCCCCGGTGAGGCGCAGCAGGCAGAGGAGCACGAAGCCCCTCAGGCTACAGGGACCATGCCCGCAGCGCCGGGGGTGCAGCGCGGCGCATTGCAACACCCCGTGAAACCGAACCGCCACCTTCCTCTTCCTCTTCCTGGCTGCGTCACGCCAGAAGAGGCTCTCCTGCTGTGCACGCCCGCTCTGGCCTGGGGAAGCAGCCCCCTGCGTGGCACCATGTCAACCGCTTCCCTGAAACCCAGCTATATTTTATTCACTGTTTCATCGTTATCTGCCAGCTCAAAAGGCTGGAGCATATTTGTTAGCTAAAGATTTCCTTTTAGGGAGCTGGCGGCAGATTATCCTGGCTGTTTCTAACGATGTGTAATCTAAGCTGTCACCCACATTTCCAATATTTTACTTCTGGTAAGGCTACCGCTCGGCTGGAATGGAGCCGAGGTGCCAAGGAGCCATCCTCAAGCAGGATGGGGTGGTCTTTTTGACCTGGGACCTCGCAGATCACATCACCTCCACCCTCAGGTCATCTGAACTTACCTTTAGTTTCTTTACCCCTCTCAAGAATCATATCCTATTGCTTTCCTAAGGCTACAACTTTCAGTTGTTTATTTATTTTGAAATAAGAGCTAAAAGTCACATACAGACACGTGGTTCCAGGGTCTGTGTAAGTGCTGAATATAGCGAGAGTTGGGACAAGAAACAAGCGAGCTGTCTCCATCCCCTCCCCATAGTAACACCCAGACATGCTGCTTGGAAGAACCATCCTTTCTGGACGGGCTTGTGCGCTCTCCTTTTGTTTATAAATCTGCAGAAAGAAATTAATATGGGATTTACTGGTGCACAGGCTTTTTGCTAGTTTTCTGAGGTCCCCGTCCACGTGTGTTTAGCAGGTACCCAGCATCTTGTTGATAAACTGAAGTGGATATTTTCCAGTGCTATGTGAGATAATGTCATTTTGACCCTCTATGCGTCCTGCTTTGTGATTAAACAGCTGCTGCTGGTGGTGGTTTTACTGTGTTTAATCTGAACTCAGTATTAGGCTGATGCACGCATTATGTTCCCAAATTGCTTAATCTGCAATGTCAGGACCTGAAACAAAACACAGGCAATATTGGTAAGGGCGAATGCGGCTGTTTTACAGGCCTGGAAGAAGTTGTTGTCTTACATGGGGGTTTTTTTTCATTATTTTTAATGAGTAATTTCAGGTCAGCTGTATCCCAGCTCTTATCCTAGCTCAAGTTAGAGAGGGAAAAGAATGGCAAAACAAGGCTGAAAGAGGGCCTGCCTGTTTCAGGAGTCCAAGTCCTATTTTTCCAAACGCAACCTGGGCTTTTAGCAGCCTAATTGCTATCGACTAGCCGTCAGGCTGGCTCTTAATGCTCAGTTTTGCAGAGGCAAAAGCTAAATCCCTTTCAGCAAACAGCCTGTGTCAGCTATGGCACTTGCAGAACTCATACTTCGACTACGTGTCATTTGGTGCTTCTGAGAGCGTGATTGCTCAAAAAGTGCTAAATCCACCACCTGCCTATAGAGAATATAGTGGATTTTCTGTTAGGATATGTCAAACTTGCTTCTTAAGATATTGTGTAAAGCACTGAAATCTTCTTTAACAACTAAATAATCCAGAGAAATTTTACAGAGGTCTCTTGCAGAGCTGTTGGCACCTCCCCTCCATGCATTTTGGCGAGGTGCTGTGGTATGGAGGGGATTTATCCCCCTGGAAACATCTGCAGCTTGCTGTTGTCTTCAGGCTTGAGGATTTCACTAACGAGTTTTAGCAATGAGTGTCTTTGGTTAGGCCCAGCTACTGATGACTGGCTGAAATCAGTGCAAGCACTGCTTGTAGGAGATGAGCTTTATTATTTAATTCTGTGAGTATTTCTTTCTGACCGACACTCGGCTCCTACTGATGTCTCTCCAGGTGGAAAGCTCCAGACAAATATCTGTTTATTCACTCCCATTTGGCAGCTGGAGGTGGTAGAGGGGGAGCAGGGCATGTGGGCCGGTGAGTGAGGCGAGGGGCAGGGGATGGAGGCGGCACGGCAGGAGGGGCTGGCAATGGGACCAGGGTGGGCAGCAGCGGTGGGCTCGCTGCATCTACTGACCACATGCCAAGCGACCTCCGGCCGACGCTGCTCAGCAGAGAATGCAGCTCGGTATCTTCAAAGTACCTCCACTGCACATCACTCTGGTTTATCATCCCCGTCTGGCTTGTCTCACTGCCTCAGCCATGTCTGTGTCCTCCTTTTTACCTTCCGTTGTTGTGGCAGCCTGAATCTGTGCCCTTAGCGGTCGCTCTGCACTTCTTCAGGGCAGGCTCCATCCATTCCCTCCTTCATCCGTCAAGGCACATAGGTAGCTTCTTCCCTGTTTATTTGAATGGTGTATTGGTTATTTTACAGCAACACCTTGTGACTCTGTTTCATGCTGTTACTGGGCTGTCATTTATCCCAGGAAAGGTAATTCTGTGTTTTCACTTCTCAGGACTCTTTCTCTGCCAGTTATTATTTCTTCATCGAGTGCATGGTGGATGTGTTGTAAGTCAAGTGGCCTGGAATGGATGGCAAGAAATGAATCAATTTGGGAAATATCCTCGGTTTCCCTCAAGTTGCTGCTGCACCCTTCTCGCCAACCTTTCTTTCATGCCGCATAGCCAGGGACCTCCCTCACTGAGCTGTGCGGAACAGAGCCACACTAGGAGGACACGGGACAGGGCCAACAGGCGATGTGTGTGGTGCAGTCCCGCGGCAGGTGCCAGCTCGCCCCACGTGGCAGCAGCACACACTTCCCACCCCGGAGGCATTGCGGAGCCCGTCTCACAGCCCAGCTGCGCTCTGCCTCTGTCCCTGCACGTCCCCGCGGTGGAGGGGGACAACAGGGCACAACTCAGTGCAATTCATTTTGGTCAAGTAGGACTTGGAAGTGGACCGAGACACTGGCTCAATTTTACAGCCCCCTTGATGGGGACCAGAGAGGAGGATGCTTACTGCCAGAACAGGTTTGATCTCATCCAATAGACAAGAGCACAAAAATATCTCCTGCCTCTGCCACTGTCCCAAGCCCTTCAGCTGGCTCCTCGGCAGAGGCTGGTTCAGAAAAGCACCACTAACAGTGCAGTGTATGGCCAAACATCACGTGAATACAGCTGTATCAAAGACGTGGTCCTACCTCCTAACTAAGCCATAGAACAGGAATTTCAATGGTGCATATGAAGCTTGACGTGACTTTTCAAGTTGTTTTCTGTGACCAGAGCGATGAGAGGAGCTCCCGGTGAGTTGGTGTCCCAGCTCTGCAGGACTTGGCATGGACAAGGCTTGCACTGGACGTGGCTGGACCACCACTTTGATGGTGTCAGACGGTAACCATGGACAAAGAAGTCACTCTCCAGAGACCGCCATCTGTGGTGTGTCTCTTCCCACTCATCACCGCATGCTTTCAAGGGCTTGATCTTGTAACCATTGTGGGGGCAAAGCTCTGGGTAACCTCCGTGCGAGCTACAGTGTGCCCGGAGTCACAAGCTGAGAACCATAAACTTCTGAAACCCCAAGATTAATTAAATATATAATGTTACTTTTTAAAGTCTCTTGCTGCTTTGAGCCTGAAGGGGCCGGAATTTCAAAGGAAATTTTTAGTTCATCCTTCCCACTCCAGCACTGGTGCACAGGGGAACTGCGGCGTGGTCACATCTTTATCATTTGGGGTTGATCTACCTTTCTTGCCAAGGTTTTTCTGACTGTCCTATTTAGTTCCGAGCTGATGGCTTCCTTGTCATAACCTACTCATGAGAGCCCAGGCTGTGGGCTCGATGTGCGCAGGGTTTTCCCGGACTCCAAGGACTGGCCCATTCTTTTCTGCTCTCTTAACTGAAGATGGAGTCATTCCACTGAACATGCAGCATGCCTTTCAGAGACATTTTCAAAACCACCTAGTTTCCTGTCTGGTCTTCTGGTAGTTTCTCAGAAATCACGTGTTAACACTAAAATCATCAACTTGTCTAAATATACCCTTGTTCTTGTGTTCTGTATATCCCTGATCTGAGCCAAGTGTTGACTATACTTTTCCCATCCTGGGTGTCTCTTCATTTCCAGGTCTCTGCTGACGAGTGAGGTGCTGCACGGCTAAGTGAACCCTCCTCCCTTCTTCATGGTTTGCCTCCTAGTGCTACCTGACACTTGTGTTTCAAGGATTTTTTCCCTGCTGCAATTACTCAGTCTTTCTTGTCTGTCTTTCTGGCTTTCTGGAGGTATTTCTTGGTGGCACGGTGTAACCTTCACAGCCCTTGAGGGGTTAGCCATCCTTTCACGCTGCGTTTGCTGTTGCATTAACACCATTAGTCATTAGGCCAAATGGCAGTGGTGAGGACATGGCCATTGTAGCCAGGCTGCTTGTCCGGCTCTTCACCTTTTCAAAGACATTTCCCACCCGTACATGATGTTAATGACTTTAGCTGGGATTTATAGGCGTGAAGGCTGTTCCATATTGCAGGCTGAAAAATGCCTTCTGAGGGTCACAAACCCGAGGCTGCAGGAAGTCTGTTGTTTCTGCAGAGTTTTCTGATACAAGCTGTAAACCAGAACATTTAAACTCTACTGGATCTCCTGGCCCTGAAATCAGCCTGCGTCCTCTTCCCTGCCATGCAGCAGCACGCTGCGGAAGACCTTCCGTATATAAAATCCAGGCCCAAGCAGATCCTTTCTGAGATGGCAAAGGGATGTTTTTGGTTTCTCTGATGATGATTTTGTCTTTCAGCAAGTCAGAAAGTCCCATGCCTTTGAAATTCTCCATCCATTTCATAAGAGTACAGCATATCTTGCCTTCAGTGAACATTTGGGTTAGATTTTTTTAAGCTTTTCCTTGTTATGACAGGACCTAGAAACCCTATTTTTTTTAAAACCATTTTAATCTAATTCCAGGAGGAGTGCTTTCATAGACTGCCACATCTCTGTGAAGGCATGAGGAAGTAAACACCTCTGAGCAAAGCCTCCACAGAAAGGCAACAGCAGTTGGCTCAAACCCTGTCTTCCTACTCAGACACTAACACTTTAAGCACTACTCAGACGATTACTTTAAGTTGCTTTAAGCACCTCCAGTTGTTTTCTGACTGGATTCTGCTTTGGTCATTGACTATGAGTGGGTGGGAAGCCTGAAATATCAGACTTGGCAAGTCTGTTCTGTGGTTTAACCTTTCTCTCTCTTTCTTTTTTTTTTGCATATAAAAGACTTTTGCCTTTTGCAGGGTGAAATGATAAGTATTCAACATGCTTCCAAAAAGGCAGAAGCATAGTACCCTTGTGGCTCTACCTTCTTTGCAAGAACATGACATCTCACAAGCCATGGCGAAGACACCGATCGTTAAAAATAAATGAAAATCTGGAAAAAATATATATGCCAAGGAGGTTTTGGACCTGGATTGCCTCCCATCTCACAGGTCTCTGAACACCCTATATGTTTGGCCACCGCTGAAGCCCTGTGGGACCTTTGTTGTCAGCACCTTTGCTAAGTGCATTGTGCAGTTCCAGCTTCGTAACCCCTTTCCTGAGGAGAGATGTTGAACCCTACCCACACCTCAGGAGAGATTATCATTTTAAAAAAAAAAACAAAACCAAGCTCACTGTTCCTGAAATATGTCTTAATTAACTCTCAGCAATTTGCATTTGACAAAAGATGGAGCCAGTTTCTCTTGTTCTGCTGATCTATGCTTAATGCCAGATGGGGGTGGCTTTGGGTCAGGTGTTTCCCAGGCCTGGGGCTGCCTTTTGTCTGCAGGACAAGCCAAGAAAGAAGAAGGAAAGAGAAAGTCTAAATACTGGTTGTCTTAGGGTAGCTCAGCCCCAGACTGATCAGCATGAAAAAAAAAAATACTGGGATGCTAAATAATTTCGATAAAAGGCACTTGAAAAATGGAGCAGATGTTCCGCCCCGTGGACAGGGTTGTAAAGCAGGTATTTATGGGCAGAGGCTCCCCGGAGGACTTTCCTGTTGTGGTGGGTGGGCTCTGGAGAACGTCTCTGATCCAGCAGCTCCCACGTTCTGGACCTTAAGCATACTGATGTTATCCTTGAGATCTCGGCAAAGGAACGAGAAATTAGTATTCCTCTGTGGGACTGTGGGAACGTGGTTTGCTGGCGGCAAGGCTGCAAAAGGTTTTCAGCAAGCAGTGCAAAAATGGGATTTTGATTGTTTTCTAAACAGTCACGACTGGCATATTTTAAATGACTATAAAAGACTTGACACCCTCCCGAAGAGCAGGGCTGCCCTTTGATGGTTTGGTTTGGTTTTTTTTTTTTTCTTCAGAGAAGAGGCACAAAGGAAAGAGGTTAATTGACAAAACAAAGCCCTGCATCGCTACAGTGGCGTGTTCCCAAGTAGCGACATGGAAATGTAGCGCCCAAATCAACAGTGCGTTAGGCCGCCGACGCTGTAGCCAGGCTGATGGGAGACCAACAAAGGCATCAACGCCTGCTTGCATCTGCCGGGGAGGCACACGCATTATGCCGTACAATCCTGCTTTACCTAAAAATTGCAACTTTACATTTAAATTTTAGTATTCCAGTAAATAATACAGCAGCGCTTCAAAGGGTGCGGGCGCTTGCTGCCCTGGAAAAGCCTCCTTTAACTCATGCAAGGCAGATAGGCAGTCTGAGCTACTTAAACCAGGGAAGGGCACAGCAAGCAGCCCTGCTTCTTTTAGCGCCTTGCTGGGGACATGCTTCTAGGCTCTTGGCCCCTCGGTGACTTTGGCCCACGGTGGCAGCCCTCAAGAAAAGGCAAATGCAACTGCGGTGGAAGGGGCATAAAGGAAACGCAGTGCTGGCCCTCAGTGCCAAATATTTTGGGGAAGAACAGCAGCTTGGAGGGGTGCTGTGGGCTAGTTAAGCTCCTGGAAGCATACCATCTACCATCTCTTACTCTGCAGTGGCCCAACAGGGGCACTGCGTAGTCCCAAACAAGACTTTGCTATTTAAATGCACCGTGCTGTTCGCTGGGTAAGAATCTGTTGAGGTAGTTCTTTGTTTTGTTTTGGGTTTTTTTTCCAAAAAGCCCTTGCTGATTTTCCATTTACTCCCCCAGTGCAGTGATTACAGGGTTTTGTAGTTGAACAATGCTTAAGTGAGGGAGCGATTGACTGTTTGGGGCAGGTGGTGGTGTTGTAGATATCTATAGGAAAGGTCCTGTCAGCAGGGTTCACACACCTGGACCTGCTCAGGTCCAAGGTTGCAATGGAAAAACAGCAGAAGGGTGAGCCATCAGTAAGTGATAGCGAGTCAGTTAAAGTGCATTTGAGATCAATAGAGGCAGGTTAGGACACACGTAGCCATTCATTTCTGAATGTCTTTTGACACAGCTGCATGTTGCCATGTTAGCTTAAAACCCAATTATTGTGCATTTAACAGGGTATTAATTTTTCAGCACCCTCCATTCAATTTGGGCAGAGTCCTTTAACTACTGCGTTACATGGGCAAATACTGGGGTAAACCAGCCTGGACGTAGGGAACGAGATAAATTATGCTGACGCCAGCCATGCGACCGAGTGGTCACAGAATTATTGGGAACAAGTGACCCACATGTGCTGGCGAAATAAATCATGTGACAAGGCCCAAAATAGGGCCCAAACGTGTTTTCTTGTTCGCTTTGTTCCTTTTCTCACTGATCTTTTGGAGAACGGTCCAAAGCACCAGAGGATCTTGCTAATCAGACAAGGTCTTATGTGTCATTTAGATTTACTTATTCTACATATACCCCCTCGTGATATAATTAACAGCAGTGGCACTGTTAGGTAATTAAATTTAGTTTTATGCAGAGGTCAAATGACCTGGATAGTTTATATGTGAGCCAATGCCCTTCAGTGAATAAATCAAAAACACTGACCCTGACAGTAGCCCCCCACTGCCAATGGCCGAGCTTCGGTTCATTTAAGGTGCTCGATGCCCCCCAGCACTGACCAAGGCTGGGGACTGCCGCTCTGTAGGAAAAAATGGCATTTTCACATTTCTCCACTTTCTGAATAGGGATGAAATGGCAAAAAAAACCAGCCCTACAGCTTGTCACAGAAGGGTCCCAGCTTCTGCAGCAGTAGAAATGCCAGGTATGGAGCTGATGAGACGCGGGGAGCTGAGCTAGGAGGGGTTGTGCTCTTCTTCCATGGCTCTTGCTTCATGAAGGGTGGGATGCGACAGCTTAACGCCTTCGTTCGGCTCGGCAGCGCCCTGCCCATGCCGCGGCTCGTGTATAGCCACGCCAGCGCTGCGATGCAGCCAGGCTGGCCCGAGCACAGGGCGCTGCGCGGCCAGAGGGACCACGGCGAGGCACATCGGGGTCCAGCCACCACTCCCCGGGGGGGGGCCCGCCACATGGAAACACAATTTCATGCCGAACTGACTCACAGCAAAATATTTTGGGCCAATTCCGTGAGTACGCTGTTTCGGGTCGTAGTGACTCCAAATGCAAGCTTTTGTTTAGATGCTCCTGGCATAAAAACAGTATATGGAGAGACACAGATATACACCTCCTTGTAAACAAAGAAAAAAAATTAATATCTTGAAAACTTCATTTTCTACAGAAGAAGCTTCCTGTATAAAATGACTGCCCATCTCTAGCTGTGGATGTCCTCCAGCGTGGCCGGGCACCGGGACAGCCTGCACAGCAGCCCCAGCATCTCGGGTGGTCACCGTGCACGTCTCCCTGCTGAGACCGCTCCTTTCCCCCCGAGCAGCGTGGAAATGACGGCCCTCACTGGGATTTTCCTTTCACCTCCCTCTATCACTTTATGCATTTCTTATGTCAGTGAAAACAGAAGGGTCCTCTACATTTTTACCATCTTGCTAGGCGGTGGATAGATCATAATTCCTTCGCAGTTTAGCTTGGGACTTTGCATTCGTGCTGAGGAGCAGGGCAATCTGTTTATTTGCAGGATTGGGCACGTATTATTCATTTTTTAAAATCCTGATGTGTTCCACGCAAAACGCCGTGCATTCTTAGATGGAAAGCACATTAGAGCAAGCCAGTGTCCTCTCTCATCCTGTTTGTTCTTCCCTTCTCTCCCTGAGAACAATGAAAGCAGGAGGAAGTCTCGCATTGGTTTGCTACCAGTTTCCAGGCAGTTTTTGCTTCCAGCATCGCAACTACGGGCAAAACATTGCAACACCCAGGTTTGAACAGACACAGACAACATCTGGTTTATAAAAACACCCCAGCACCAGGAAAGATTCAGGAGGGTGCTCAGAGGCAATGAGAGGGTCCCTGGTGTTTCTTTTATTGAGTTTAGCATTTTGATCAAATTTTGAGGACTAAAGATTATGCAAGGCACCGAGGAGTGATGATCTGTGGCTCGGAAAAAGGGGATAAATCCAGGCAGGCTGCCGTCGCTGCGGGCGCTGTGCAGCCCTGTGCGCCTCACCCACGGCAGGCGACTTCCGCTACCTGCCACTTCAGCAGTTCATTATTAAAAAAAAAAAAAACACAACACAAACCCAAATAATCACATTCTGCTGCGCCCTCGCAGCCCTGCAAGCCGAAACGCCGGCGCTGCCGCTCCCGCCCCCCCAGCCCGTATCAGCCCTGCTGCGACCAGGGCTAATAACGCTAATAAGCCACTGATGCAGTCCCTCCGCTGCCGGCTATCCAGCGAGCAGAGGGCGGAGGCACCGGCGGCCCCGACTTCTGCAACCGCCTCGGTGGATCCTGTCGCTCCTGGGGAGGTTTCGGCTGCTCCTTTTGGCCTTTCGTCCGTCTGTCCCTCCCAGCCCACCCGGGAGAGGCTGCGCCTCTGGCACCAGCTGCAGCGGCGCAGCCTCCCCACGCCTGCACGGTTGTTTGTAATTCAGTTTTTAATTTTTTTGGAAGCACATCTCCAACCAGAAAGTGTAAGAAAATCCCATCCGCCTGCCAATTGACTCATGTGTAGGGTTTCCGCTTCCCAGATCTGCATATTGTAAGCTCCTGACACGAGCTGATGCTCTAAGTACAGCTCCCATACGGTTCTCTCAAAGGCAACAGATTTTTTTATACATATATATTTATATATGGCACCTGGTTTGGCAGGAACCACATCCGAAAAAGGGAAATACGGAAAACAGCAAAAGCTGAATCTACCTAGCCATTGATGGCTTTGGAGGGGGTTTGGCCAATTCCGAAGACAGCATAAATCTCTTACTCTCACTCAGGAATGGCATGGGAGTGGACGGGGCTGGGATGGCTCCTGAGAGCGGAGGGAACAGGTCGCGAAACCAGGTCTGACGTCTGGATCCAGCTGGATCCAGAAGAGAAAGGGCCATTTCTCGACCTGAGCACCCCGAGGTGCGCAAAGCACAGGGACGGCCGCTCCTTCGGCGCCCAGCGAGACCAGGCCCTAGCGCTTCCCCGTGCTCCAGCCTGGGGGAATTTGGGTTCAGCGCCTCAAATTTGGCAACTTTCGCTGCCGGACACGACGTGCTCTGGTACGGGGATGATCCAGCCGGCCTGGATTTTTCTGCCCGCTGTTTGTCACTGGGGGGGTCCCTGTGTTAAACCCCTTTCTGGGGGGGTGGGAGAAGGCGCACCAGGGCTGGGAGCCTGCAGGACACCCACTACGGCTCTCGCAGGTGTCATCCCGGCTGGGAAGCAGCGCATCCCTCCGGAGGGTCCCCGCTGCCGGCGCTCTCCCGCAGCCCCTCTCCCCATCCCCACGGCTCCCGGGGACCGCCGCGAGTGGGCCGGCCGGCGGCGGCGCCCCACACCCGCCCGCCCTCAGGGAGGGCCGTGGGGTGGTGGTGGCGGGAGGGGCGCCGTGCCGTGCCGTGCCGTGCCCGCCGGCGCTGCCCGCCCCCCTGCCCGCCCCCTCCCCGCGCCGTGACAGACAGCTCCGGCGGCGGGCTCGGCCGTGAGGGGAGGCGCGGGGGGGGGGGGGGAGGCGGCGATGCGATGCGCCGCCGCCGCCGCCATCCCGGCGCAGCCCGCGGCCGCTCCTAGCCGCGCTGCAGGCGGAGGGGCAAGGGCGGCGGCGGCGGCTTCTCCTTCCCGCTCACCCGTATGAGGAGAGGCGTTAAATAACGCCGAGCGCCGCGGCGGCCGGCACTGCCCGCTCGGTGGCGGAAACATGGCGAGCGACTCCCCGGCGCGGAGCCTGGACGAGATCGACCTCTCGGCGCTGCGGGTGAGGCGCGGCGCGGGGCCGGGGAGGGGGGGGGGGGGGATGATGCGGGAGCACCCCCCATCCATCCCTCCCTCCATCCCCCCACCCATCCCTCCCCCGGCGCGGGGGGGGGGGGGGGCGGGGGGGGGGGCGCGTGTGTGCGCGCATATATGTGTACATGCGGCTACACGTATGTAAGTACCGAGATACGAGCGCGTGCAGCCGTGTGTACGCGCGCGTGTGTAGCCGTGTGCTTGCGTGCACGGATCCGCACGCGCACCCCCGTATGGAGGCGTGTGGGCAGGTGTGAGTGCGTGTGTGTGTGCGTGTGTGTGTGCGCGCACGTATATGGGAGCGTGTGTACGCTCCCCTGCAGCCGGCCCTTGGGGTGGGGGCGCACCCCCGGAGCCCCCCGTTTGGCCGTGCCTGCGCTCCGCTCGTACGGCCCGCAACACGCCTGGACGCACGGACGGGGGATCGGACACACGGATGGGGATCGTGGAGCGGGACATCTCTGGGATGCAGAAGCGGGGCTTTTCCCCAGACCCACCTTTTCCCCACCTCGCAGCCTTTCCATCCATCTCCCGCCGTGCCCCTTCGCACTGTCGTGTCCCCGTCCCCCCCCCGTCCCCCCCCCCCCCCCTTTGAAAATGAAGCTCATCATGTACCCTTGAAATGTCAGGCTCGTCAAACGTGTCAGCCTCTGCGTGGGCCGTGGCCTGATGTCCCCCCCGGTCTATTTTTCCTATAACTTTCTCCCTTTCCCCCCTTTCTTCTTCGTCCTTCCTGTACCTAGTTGGTATAGAGCATGGGGAGTCATTTAGAGAAGCAGAATTTATTCAGGAGGCGGCAGCGAGGCTGCTTCGCTCAACCTGCTGCCATAGATAAAGCAGTAAAATTAAGCAGAATCCGCTGAAGACTTGCACAAGTGTATTTTTAGAAATATTATTTGCTTCCGTGCAAAAAAAAAAAAAAAAAGTCTATCTTTATTCGCTTGCCCTACTTTCTTCCTGGTGAGTTTCTGGTTGATTAATAGTGTAAATGATTGCTCAGCAATACAGTGTAGACAAGATTGCAGCGGGGAGATGAGCTAGCTTAAAAACAGACCTGGAGCTCCTGTTTCCCCTCTTAGGTGGAAGGTGCCTTGGGAAAGAGGTTGCTGAAGCTGGTGGGGTTAATCCAGGAAAGCAGTATCATTGTGGGGGGGGAAGGGGCCCTCTCCTCCTCCCCCTGCTCCCTGAAAATCAGATTTTTTTTTTAAACATCTCCATTAGGAAGTTTATTTGATCGAAGGCACCGTTTCTTTTTAAAAACTGTATCCACGCACGCTTAGGTTTTTTCCTCTGTTTGTGGCTTTTAAATAGCAATGTGCACCAGATACAGCCAGGGTTTTGTTTTTGCTTTAGGAGGAAATGTATATTCCCTCCCTCCCCCTGAGACCCGCCGGCAGCGCCTGGTCTGCAGGCAGAGCGATGCTGGCGTTCCAGGGGAACCGGAGACGAGGGGACCTGAAACCCCGACCGATGGTGGGGTGGCACTGCAAAGCTGGGTCCCCCCATGCCCAGCCGTGTCCCCTGTCCCGGTGGTGGCTGCTCGGGCAGGACCCCGGGGACTGCGAGATCCTGGTGTTCCTGATGCTCAGGCCTCTGCCCCCTCTCCAGGGGAGAGACCTGCTATGGCACTTCCCTGTAAATGATGAGAGATGGGGTGGTTTGCGAGGCAAGAATAGGAGCTTAATTTGCCAAGGAATAGATCTTCTTCTAAACTAAGCTCTTTTAGCACTTAGAATAATTGTTAAAGGTCATAAATTCAGCAGGTAGGGCAAGAAGCATGAATTATTCTGCAGGGTCTGAATCAGAAATCAATAGTAAATTTGCTGCCTGAGCACAAAGCGTGGCAGGGAGGAGTAATTCCCCAAGCCTTGCAAAATTTCATTTATTAGAAAAGAAGTGTCACATTGCTGCGGGTTTGTAGATGACTCTGGATGGAGGAGCCATTGCTCTTGTGCCTACGTGTTCGAAGGGGTGAGGGATGGCTGTGTGAAACGCTGGGAGCAGGTAGTGACTCAAAAATCTGGCAGAGGGGATGATTTGTTCCCAGCAGCGGGGAAAGGAAACACTTGGGCCGCTTATCTCCAAGTTTGAGTCACTGAAACGATCCAGGAGGCTGGGTTTTATGAACAACAAGCAAATGCATATTTAAGAGGTGGACCTTTGGCTGCCCGTTCTCCCTGTCCTTTGCTTTGGCTTCCCTACCTCTGTCACAAGGGAGGAAGGTGGATTTGCAGGGTGAGAGCGTGCCGTTGGAGGCTGAGCACGGCTTGGCACCGGCAGAACCCTGCATGCCATCATTCATTTCAGCTTGCCTCTGCCCGCTAGCTTTTGGGGTAGGATTTGTAGAGCTGGGCTGAAAGGTAACATAGGAGGTAGCAGGCGCTTCTGGTTTTGCCACACTAGAGTTTATCTTGGCCACGCAGTCGAGCTCCACCGCAGCAGTGCATCTGTTTGACGTGCTGGCGGCTGGGCCAGGAACAAAGCACTGAATTCTGATTAAAATGCACGGCCTGGTGCATCGAGTAAGCATACTTCGGGCTCGCTCCTGCCTTCTTTGCGACATGTTTCTATCCATCATTGTGCACTGTGCTCATTGCCATGGTACCCAAGTGTCCCCATGTCGGTGCAGAGGGCTGAGCGTGTAAGGAAGGGCAGGGTGAAGCCTTCGACATCAGAAGGGCTCTTAAAATAGAGATCTCCCGGTGGTGGTGCTGGTAATGAGTATTGTTAATGTTGCAGAAAATTGTAATTTAAAATGATGAGGCCATTGAACAGGTAGTGCTGCATATTATACTGACAAGGGGATAAGATAAACTACATTATAATGTTCCTTTGTACGGGCTGGGAGATATTTTTGCTAGTCCACTCAGCACGTTTAAAAGCCGAATGACCTGGCAGTGCTATTAGCAGAATAATGATTAACACAGAGATTCACACAGGCTGTTGACAGGCGTGTTTGAGAAGCAGATTTTTGCAGTAAAATGAGAAGGAGTGTGAGGAGGGATGCAGTGGGCCATGCTCTGGTGGTAGATGCACAGCTGATGCCAATAGGAGAGCAAGCAGAAAGATGGGGCTGGGTTTGGGGGTTTTTTTCCACCCTTTTTTTTTCTTTTTGTCTCAGCAAATGCAAGAGCCTGTCATCTTTTGCTGAAGGCACTGGCCTTGATCCTTCTAAAATATTCAGGTCAATAGCTTTTCCTCTGCTGCATCCATCTGCAGGAACGGGGCCTCCGGCTGATGTACCGCTGGTGGCAGTGGGCTCTTCTGCAGTAGCCATCACAGCTGGATGCATTTGGGATGATTTGCAAGGTGTGTGGGAGGTGATAAAAGCTCTCTAGGAGGAAAACTTTTCTCAGTGAGCTGATAACCCCCGGGGTGGGACCTGTTTGGGGCAAGCAAACACCCCCTGCTCACAGCTGCTCCTTGTCTGCTTAGTGAGGGGCTCGCTCTGGGCTTGGGTCCCAGCTGAAGGCTCGGGGCTTGAAAGGCTCACCTGGCTTGTACAGCTCGGCTCAGGGTTGCCTGCAAGGCTGGGAATTTAAAAAGAACCTTTTTGGGGAAGGAGTAATTGTTTTCTTCATGTACCTGGACGTTGCTTTTGTTTTGAACTCATTAAGAAAACCCAAGCTTTTGTTATTTACTTTTGCAAACTGCTGAGTGTGCGCTCTCTGGAAACTGGATCCTAAAATCGTTAGCTGTTTTGGAAATGCCTGGCCTTTAATGCTCAGGCTTGGAGCGGAGACAGCACAGAATTAAGGAGCCGGTAGGTATTAGCTGTTGCTGGGAAGAATTGGATGAAACCCAAAAATGTCACTCCTCTTCCTTTAGCTTAGCTTTGTATAGAAGTGAAGTTTCGGTGGCCATTTGTTTGCATTAGTTGATCATTGTCAATGAAGATAAAAGCTCTCATATTTAAAAAAAAAAAACAACAAACAAACCACAAAACCCAAACAAACATACTGGCTTTGTCCTGTTTCCAGAACTTCATCAGTTTATGGCGTATTTCAGCATCATTAAAGATTTAGGAGAAGTTCTAATGGGGATAAGCACTGCAAGCCACCACTCGGGAGCACTATCCCGGCAGCATTATGTTAGGTTTCTTCCTCCAGCACCTTTTAAAAAACTCTGTAGCTCGACAGAATTTGGGCAGCTTTTGCAAAGGTCACCTTCTTCCTAAATAGAAAGAGGAACAAATTTGACTAGAGATGACTTATTGAGATTAAAAAAAGACATGAAAAGCTTATTTATTTGAACAAATTTGACTAGAGATGACTTCTGGAGAGTTAAAAAAAGACATGAAAAGCTTATTTATTTGTAGTGTGTTTTACATAATATGCTACCATGCAAAATTTGGGACATATCTTTAACAAATGTGTATATATAGCTGCCGCTCCTGAGGATGGACACTCTTGGGGGTCTTCCATCAATCAGGGACTTCATCTGTCGTCTTCCAGTGTGATTCAGTGCATGCATAAGCTATGGACCATGACTGTGTCCATGTACTTTGTATATTTTTGAGCCTTTTTTTTAAACCATAGAACCTTGGTAGCACAATTCTGGCCTCTGAATCATCCCCAAAGGGTGACAGTGTCCAGCTCTAAGCCTTTTTTATGCGTCTGCCTTCTATTCCTTGAGTCGGGAGTGCTGATAGTGGTGAAAACGCTTCCTTTCTACACATGCCTATGCATATCCTTGTGTGTGTGATCATGAAAAGTTACAACAGAAATGAGGCTGTCTTCTGCCTTGATTTCTCTTCCCCCCTTGTGCCTTTTGGCGTTGTGCAGCCCAGATGCTGCTCCTCTGCGGTTCTCCATGTCTCCCTCAGCACTGGCGCTGTGTTTGGGGTTCTTCCACAAGACGTTGATGGTGTTTTTTAAAGGCACGGAGAGTCTCTCTGTTCTCAGTAGTGTTCCTGAGCTGGTCAGCTATAAGAATTACTAATTTGGAATTAATTTAGAGCAAAATGTCTCTTTGAGCAGGTTGATGTTTGAGCACAAGCATTTTGTAGAATTGAGGTTTGAAGTGATGAAGAGGTAGGGATTTGATTGGTGTGTGTATTTAAAATCAAGTGGCTGATTTTTAATCCATGCAAGAAGTAGTTACAGGAGGCTTTTATCCTTGCTATGGGAAGGTAGTTTTTATCCGCCAAGCTCTGGTAAATCACAGATCACAGTGGCGGGGGCTGGAAGGGCCCTCTGGAGCTCATCCTGTCCCACCCCCTGCTGGAGCAGGCACCCCCAGAGCAGGGGCACAGGGCCGCGTCCAGGCGGGGGGCGAATGTCTCCAGGGAAGGGACCCCACAGCCTCTCTGGGCAGCCTGTGCCCCTGCTCCGGCACCCGCACAGGGAAGGGGTTTGTCCTCATGGTCAGGTGGAAGTAGTGGTATGGTTTGTATGGGGTGAGAGGAGAAATGATTTCCATTTGATCTATATGTAAATCTCCAGAAATGAATCACCTGGCTAAGGAAGAGGTGTCCTTGGAAGTTATCATTCACGTGGGGCCAGGCCACACTAAAGCTGCTGTCACCTCCTGGGCTTGGGCTCTGAGCTGCTCTCTGTAAACCCTTGCCTGACTCCTTCTCATGTACCCCCAGTCACTTTGCAAGGGTAATTATAGACATCGGTGGGAGTTCTCTGCCTCTGACCTGCAGACCAAGGACAGAGTATTGATCCCTGCCTCATTTCTTCATGGCTCAAAGGAAAACAGGGTGAATCCTGTTAGATTTCCCGTGCTTCCCCGGGTGAAGAGCTACCAACAGGCAAAAGGGTGCACTGTATGGGGGAACAGCGCTGGTAAAAGCTGTTGTGTCTTGGGGTGGGGACGATGGTGTTGAGGGTTCAGGACCGACCTCCCGAAGGCAGCTTCTCACCCACGGCGGACACATGCCGTTACCCTTCTTGCTGCCAGCTGCAGAAGAGACCAGGAGTGTCGTGGGGCAAAGCGCAGACCCACAGCAGATCTGGGTCTTGTGGAGTTGGCGCCGTTCCTTCTCCCAGAGCTTTGGCTGACTCTTCTTCCCCACTGGCAGTGGTTTCGGCTCCGGCTGCTGTGCAGGTGCCTGGCTCGCCCACGGGAAGCGTAGAGCCTCCATCACCTGAGGTTTGCATTCACTGATGCTCAGGCATCTTCTTCATTATGTTTCACACAGCCACGGGTTGAAAACCACTAGCCTAAGTCATTGATAGCTCCATTAAATGAGGGATTGTATTTCCCACTTATAAAGCCAGCAGCTTTGATTTCCTCTCCCCCAGTTCCCTGCTCCTGTCCCCTTTTGTCACTTTGAACCATGGCTGCACATTGAAACCGGCGGGCAGTCTGCTCTGGGCTCAGGAAAACTATTTATACAAGCGAGGTTTGACGCTCTACCTGTAAATCACTTACGATTTCTAAAGGAGGATTGTCTAAGGAACGCAGTCCTTGGGAATCGGAGACACCCCCTCTCCATGTTCCCCCTCCATGGTGGTCTCAAGATGAGCCCTGCGAGGGGCTGAGCATCCCCCTCCCGCAGAGGGATGTGGGTGCTCAGCCCATAGGGCCCGGCCCTGGGGTGTTCCTGCAGTGGGGTTGTTAGTGAAAGGAGAGGAAAAGCCACCAAGGTCAGAAAACACTGATAAGAAGTTTAGAGTCGGAACTCAGTTATATCTATCCCTGCACGCCTGGTTTTATTTTGTAATGGCAAATCTGAAAACCTTCCTCCCCTTTGACTGAAAAATGTTGCTTTTCCACAGTAATTATCTGCGGTGCTTGCCAGAAGTTCAAGGTTGTGTGTCGGTGGTAAATGATGGATGATTGTAATCAGACAGGCAGCACTGGAGTGTCCAGATGTGTCTTGCGGAGCTGAGAACTGACATTTCCCTCCTCCACACTAGGTGAGCAAACAGCGTGCGCTGCCCTGGGCTCAGCTGCTGAGCTGCCCCGAATGCGGCAGGAGGCATGCACTTTGCTCTGCTGCAGATAACCAGCTCTCCTCTGCTACAGAAACCCTATTAGATTTTAATGGCTTTGTGCAAACACCACCCCCTTGCCAGTAAGTGAGACCTGAGCGGTTCGCATGGTCCCATCCTACATACACGCTCAGGCTGAAAACAGCCGTGGCCTCCGGCAAGTGCAGTAGCTGCCGAGTTTGTGCAACGGACTGTGAACAGCGAGTTGCTCTTATGAGTAAAGCCTTAGCAATCTGAGTTTAACATCCTCTTGGTTTTAAGTGCTATTGTTGCAGTGAGGGTGGGTGGATGTGTTTCTGTTCACGTGAGTTCATGTGTGGTTTCCAGCTTCAGAGTACATGAAACCTGTTGTTACAGTTTTTGCTTGCTTCCTCCAGCAATGGTATTTCAGGGCGCAAATTGAAAGCAGTTGTTTAACTCTCCTGAAAGCAACACGTTTCAGAAGCCAAGGATGTTGCATAGGATGTGTATTCCTTTATAAACTAACAAAGAATCAAAAATTTAATTTAGGTGCCTGACCCTTCCCCCCTCTTCAAAAATTATCTTTGCTCTTGATTTTGAAACGCAGCAGGAAAAAGCCTACTGCCAGCTGAGTCATGTGTTTAGTGCACGACAGAAGTGACTGTTCGGGACCGTGCCCTTAATCTGCTGGATGGAGACTTTAGGATGCATCGGAGGCAGTAGAGCCTTTGCTGGGGAAGAGATCGCACAGCTTGAATCTAGTAAAATGTGTCTAATAACCGCTGTGGCATGCTACAGAAATACAAGAGATCAAAGCTTCAGAGGCATTTATTTTCATAATTTGTGGGTCAGATCCTTGCAGGACTAATTGGGTGCTGTTTGATGTCCAGGCAACAATAGAAATCTCCCTGTAAATCAGAATATATTTGCCTCTTCCTTTCTCTTTCATACACGGGCATAAAAGCTTTGTATGATTTTGAGATAAACTGGCAAAAATGAAAGTACCGATCTCCTCCCTGCCTCACTGCCATCTTTCTTAGATGCATTAACATATAGCTGATACAGTGACCAAAACAACCGCATTTACCCATAGCTGGTGGTCCTTCTGATGTCGCGCCAGGAGTGCTAAGCCTGCTGGTTATTGCCGGCCATGCTTCTGCTCCCCAGAGCATGAACTGAGATGAAACCAGAGCACAAGCTTTCCTGGTGCAGTTTGTGGGATCTCTCCGTTTGTGGCTCACTAGTCATGATACCCAGGTGGTATCTCAGCTTTGCAGCTGGTGACCCCCAAAACACAGCAAGCCAGGAGTGCTGTGTGCTTTGTGGGGGCACTTACAAAGTTCTTATATATATATTTTTAGCAAAAAAATATATAAAAAATAAGTGTGGATCTAACTGTTCCCTCTTGAACGGAGTAGGACGGTGTGGTGGGCTTGTGTGCCTGTGTCCCCGTACCTGGCACATAGACCTTCTTCAAAACACAGGCCACAATTTTCCAAAACACTCACTTATATGGGAGATGCTGAATTAGCCATAGACCTGTTCTCGCACGTGAAATCTGGCTGGAAAGGAAGGGGCACTGCCCTTAAACTTCAGCTTTTTGTGTTGTATCCTCCCACTGAATCCCCCTGGTAGGTGTTTGTGGGGGGCTTCTCATGTGTCTGCAGATGCCACCATTTTGGGAGGAAAGAAAGATGGGTGTGTAAGGAAACTGTGTTCCTGGAGCAAAACCAGAGGCAACAAAATTAAAAGGGCTTTAAATGCATTTTCTGGCTATGCAGACAGGCTGTCTTCACTGCAATAAATCTTCAGCCTTTACGTATTGATTAGCTTCAGTAAATAGTGTGATGACTCTGCTCTTCCTATTGCTATTCTGCAGGGATCGGTGTGTTAGTATGGCTGAAGAGGCTGTAATAGCTAAATGGGATTCCAGTAGTGAGAGCAGTTTACAAATGCTCTCCAAAGTGAACCTCACAGCCAATATGACTGTGTTTGACTGCTATAAATACAAACACAGAGTGCTCCACCGGTGACCGGGCTGGTAATGGCAGTGTTTTTTAATGGGCAAAATGGCATTCCCCCAACCAAGCACCCGGTGGTGGCTGTGCCCTGCCCTGGCAGGGATGCTGGCTTCTCCTGGTTCACTGACTGGGGAGCTGTGGTGGGTATGTTGTGTGTGGGGTGAGTGAAGGGAGCAGGAATGGAGGGGAGAGGTTGGAGTCACGTTGAAATGTGGGTCTGCTTGGCCAGAAAATGGAAAATGGGTGAAAACACCTTCTTTTCTACCTGCCCTGCTGATGACTTGTAACGGTTTCTTCAATATTCAGGCGTAGCTGGGCATAGTTCAGAGTGATTTTATTTGTTGGGCTTTGGCCCTGCTCTTGGGGGGTAATGGTGCGGTGTGGCAGCCTGAAGGTGGTTGTGTCTGAGTGCTGGGCAAGCCCCAGATCCATGGAAAATTGTCATGGTAAAGTACGAACAGAGCGGGAAGGTGGCGGGGACAGCAGCTCGTTGTGCCTGTGGAGCAGCACTGGGAGGAGGGATGGGGAGCTGCTTTAGATCCTAGATGCCGTAGCTGGAAACCCATCCAGAAGACTTCCCATTGGCATGCCCAGGTTTTGAGACAACCTGTAAGTACACCGCAGCGGAAAAGCTCTTCCCGAGGCAGTTTGGGCCATGAAGTGAAACCCCAGGTTGCTCCAGAGATGGCGGATGGAAAGATAGGATAGAGCAGATGTAAAATTAGCATAACAATATACCTTTAATTCAACTTGAAGGAAATAATTGAAGACTAGTTGTTGCTTATGATGGTGACCTCTGCCAAGATGACTCATGCTGCAATATAATATGAGTCACTTGTTAATGATGGCCTGTTAAGAAGGAAGTGCCAAATCCTGGTAACTTCTTCATCGTGCGATATAAAAGCCAGGATGAAGAAGGGTGTTCGGGATATTGTTGCCTAAAAATAGCTGATACTTAAGAGCGCTGAAACACCTTTACTTGACTCTGGGGGACTCTAGCATGAAAAGCCAAAGGCCCTGAGCAAGAAATGCTACCTCTTCTTTGGCTTCAGTTTGCAAGAGCCACGTGACACACTTTGTACCTGTCCTCCCCAGCCTTCTGCATTGACGTGATGTTGCCCGAGGGTGGGGACCCTGATAGCTCTCCTTCCTGCCAGATGGCTCAGCTGGCCTGAGGGCAAGTGCCTGCTGGTGGGAGGGAGGTGGGTAGGTGCTAAGTTGTGCAGTGAGCGCGCAAAGCTGTGGCCACCTTTGCAAAGGTTGCCTGGCCAGGGCTTAGCATGGGGAGGGAGATCTTGGGGGCAGCCTGGCTGATGGGAGACTTGGGGAGGTAGGAACAAGGTCCTCCGCGGGAAGGTTCCTGAGGTGCCACTGATGGGGAGCCCTGGGGTGGAGATCTGCAGTCAGGAGCCTGGGTGAGAAGGGAGATGAAGAGGTAACAGTCTGTGGCCCTGTAGTCCTCTGCATCGAGGGCTTTGCCAGGCGCAATCTCTCAGCGAACACCTCCAACGTCTGCCAAATGGGTGCAGGATGAGAAGTTTTTTATGGCTATAAGGAACCTGTGGTGCTCCTGTAGCAATTGACTTGAGCACTCACTTGTTAATCATCTACTAGATGTCTTAAATCCTTCCTCATATTGAACTAGGGTTTTTCCTCAATAAATGAGGTTTTGCAATCCACAGAAGAAAGTGAGAGCCTGGTGCGAAGGCACTTGTGACCAGAGGCAGGAGCTCACCAAGAAGCGATAGGAGGGCTAGCTCCTGGGCTCAGCCTGGGGCTCAGTGCTCCAGCCACGCTCTCTCTGCCCATTCACGTGGCAGAGGGGCACCTTGCTCCTGGGAAAGGGTTTCTGACTTGTCAAAAGCCTGATGATTTTGTCAGTAGTCATGAGATCCTGTGAAGTCCTGACACCAGAAGTTAACTTGAGAGGGGAGTATTTGTTTCCTAGATCTCCTAATTGTAGAGAAGCACGGCAAAAAGGCCTTACTAAAAGATGGGTATCCAAAGGGTAAATAGAAGTTTCCAAGTAGTTTATTGAAAATACAGAAGAAAAAATGGTGATAAATATGTGAGGCATTGCCTTCTTTCTTTCCTGAGTGACGCACCACAACAGCCAGAGATCCCTGGGCTGTTTCTGTCATGCTTTAATTTTCTGGGTGAGATGCTGTTTACCTCCATCGTCCCGCACTGCTGCCAACTGCTCCAAGGTGTATCTTGCCCTCTGGACCATGCCTGTTAGCAGACCAGACCACGCTACCGGATCCTGCTGCCCTTACGTAGCACCAGTGTGGCTCTCGAGGAGAGAGGAGGGCGGTGGTGAAGGGCTGTGGAGGAAGGTTGAGGCTTGAGGAGATGAGATGGTGTGGACCTGAAGGAAGAAAGCTTTCCATCCAGGTGTTGCTGTCAAGGCAATCTGAAGCAACCAAAGGACATTGAATATACAAGTGGTTGCATTGCAGAAAATTGATGTGTAGGACCCTAGGAATAGATCTCTCTAAGAGATGGAGGAACATCTCTTTCTGAAAAGAAGATGCCAGCGCAGTGGGACCCAAATCTTCTGCACATCTTTGTTTTGTTTTACTCCTTTGATAATTATCATCCTTTTCTTTAGCAAGTTCCCACCATTAGCGTAGTGGTCCTGCTGCTGTGGCAGCTCTCGGGAGCTCTCATCATGCCTCTCTTGCCATCCTTTTTGGCTTCGGCACCAGAGGGGATCCACAGTAAGGAGGGTTTTTGCTCTATGGTAGAGCAAACCAGTGCTGTTGGTGTTCACTGAGCAGCTGGATCCCAGGTGCCAGCTCCTCCTGGGGTGATCTCCAGACTGGCCCTTAGACCTGGGGGTTCCCCGAGAGGACCATAGTTCCTTTGCCATGAGTGGAGTTGGGGTTGCTGTGTTGGAGTAGAGCACTACAGGCTGAAGGATGGCTGGGCTGCATCTCCATCATGTCTCACATGTTCAGGCCTGGGAAGGCCAAACGTCCTTTACATGGAGACCTGTGCTTCCAGGGTGTACCAGCTCGTGACCTCTGAGAAGTGGGTGGAGTAAAAGCGTTACACTTTTGAAGAGACAAAGGCATTATCGTGTTCAAAGGGAGGGATGCCTTGTAGGTGGACAGACCATAACTCCCAAGAAATGAAGCAGTGTGGTTGACAAGGGAGACAGGGCAGAAGTTCAAAGCTGGAGTCGCTTTCTCAAGACGCTTTCACAATAAGTCGTGGTTTTGCTTTCACCAGTTGACGTGACCTCTTCCGTGCTGCTGGAGTGAAAAGCAAAGTGCCTGCACAGAGGAAACGTCCTCGAGAGAAGATGCAAGAGCCCTGCTCATTATCAGAAATGAGTAAAACTGCTCCAAGCTAATCTGGCTGCCTAAAAATAGAAGTGGTGGTAGGGGGAGGGACTGTCTTCTGTGTTCGTTTGCCCTTGATTTTCATGACATTTTTCTGCTCTATATTATGTGTCTTGAAGGGGAGACTGTGTGTCCTGGTCACACTGGAGCAATTCACGAGAGCACGTGCTCGTGTCAAAAACCATCAGGGAGGAAGGCTGAGAACCTTGTTCAGGGTTTAGCAGTTAACTTGCAAAGAGCAGTTATTCAGGTTTGTTCCCTCGTTCTCATGCTCCTCGCAGGTTCACAGCCTCTCCCTTGGAGGGATCTTGAGGCCTCCCTTGGGGCAGCTCTGAAGAAGCGATGTGGCTGGCGGCGGGGCTGTGGGTGGGATGGATCCCTGGTGCTGTGAGGTGGTGGGAGCAGGGGGCATCCGTTGTGTGTGCACCTTGCCAGAGAGAGTCCTGCCTCAGCTGAAGGTTGCAGCATCTGCTTTGAAGTTAAGGGGGTGGGGGCGAAAAAAAATTACTTAAGAGACTTAATTACCGTGTTATTGTTATTCAGCATTTAAAACCCAAGTTTCATAACTGCCTTGTGATATCAGCATTTATGTTCTTTGTCAGTATTATACAAGCAGCTCACCTTGTGATCATGAAATACTGAAATATGCTTTCTAATGCTCACCCTGTTTCTCAGTAAGTCCATAAAACCTCTTCTGCTTTCCATTAATTATGGAACAATAGGTCGTTTTTCTCTTTTAGAAAGAGCTGAGCTTTTTTCTTTTAATTTTTCTTCAAGTTCTTGGGCCAGATGCTCCTCTGAGACCTTTTTGTTCCATGTAGCTAGACCAGAGTGAACATACCTTCTGTCCTTCACTGCACTGTCTTTTGCGCCCTGGGGGGGAAGGAGGAGGTTTGTGGACATGTCTAGGAGCAAAGGTCTTGCTGTACTGGAGCAGTCCCAGCTGGTGCAGCGGCTGTTGCTGGCGCTGGTGTGGTTGATGTGATCTACCTGCAAGGTTAGCCGAGGCAACTGGGAAAGATGTGCTGGGTCTGGATTTACCCCATCTCCACATCCAGCTTTTGTAGGACAGCAAGAGTAGACTTTTAGCTTTTCTTCAGTTCTGCTGCTCAGTGGGGCTGAGAGCCGGGGGGGAAACAGATGGTTATTCTGTTTTGTGGTGGTGTTGCCTATGGGATAACTCTGCAGGTGACTAGCTAGAGGTGGTGGTGTCTCTGGATACTGTGCTGGAAGACTCTGGCATGATTTCCTTGACTTATAGGGACACAGGATTTAATCTCTTTGATTCTGCTCAAGAAGAAAGAAATTATTTTTATTTTTTCTTTCCTGTAGATGGAAAGAATTAAAATGTGTCTCTACGCACAGATGGGGAGCGCAGTGCAGTTCAGTTTGCCTGAATACACTGAAGAGGATGTGCCTCCAGGCTATGTGGCCAGTGGTGCTTCTCCACTCTTTCGTACTTTGCTTTACAAACACATCCGGAGATGTGTTACGCTTTTCAGATGCTAATGAGGACTTTATAGATAAGATCCCCTGTGAGGAAAGGAATGCTAGGATAGTCTCATAGCAGGGGAAATCAAGGTGAGGAGGGGTCAAGCATCTTCTCTAGGTTGACTTACAGGTGATGCAGCCCTGGCAGAGTTGGGAGTAGAAGTCAAACCTTCTGGCCTCACATCCTGTGCTGTAGCCATTAAGCTACGCTCTCCTAAGATTAGATAATGTGGTTTTTGTGTCTGCAAGACTTGATGAGCAAATTCCTTTGAATAAATGCTATTCTTGTATACTTGCCAACACAGAGTGAGATTTGGGACGTGAGGGAAGGGAAATAACTTACAGGTGACAATTTCCAGGAGGGAAATCAGATGGGGAGTTAATACCCAACAGGTTAGAGTTCTTGGATGAAGTCAGTGGTGAGGATCGCATCCAGCATCTCTGCTTTAGAGTAAGGGATGTGGGGAGCCCAAGGTGCGACGTGATGCCGGCAGGCTGCCATAAGCTTCGATATTACTGAATAATCTGGATCTCTGGCAACGGGGAGGCATGGTGCTGGAGTTTGTTTGGGCTCTGGGATAGATGCTAAAGTTAACATGCTTAACTTTGTGTCTGAATGTTGGAGTTCTTGATGGATCCAGTTGTAGAACTCTGAATTCTCTTACGATGTGAATTGTAGTAACATGGTGGTTGGTGTCTTCCCAACTGAAAACTCCAACCTGGCTTCAGAGCGCTTGCAGTCTGGGGAAAAACTGCTCGCTGGCCTGGTTCCCCAGCATAATGAAATACTCCTTTCCAATACATCAGGTCTTCAGAGGAGGAAAGGATTACAAGGGCATCTTGGTCTCAGAGTAATTTGTCTTCCTCGCTGTAGCCCGGGGCTGTAAGGCGGACCGGAGCTCAGCTGAGCATGCATCGCCATTGCTTGCAATGAAACGGCTGCAGCTGCCCTCCCTGCTGACCAGGAGGTGGTGATGGGCCAGCCGGCTCTGCTAGGTGGGGTGAGGTGATGCTGGGTGCCGCAGACAGCGCTCTGAGGATTTGGGGTGGCTGGGCAGGGTTTGTTGTGCTGTTTGTTTTACTTTGGGGCAGCGCGTTGTTGCTGAAACTCTTGCATGGGTTTGATTTCTGATTATAAGCACCCTTATCTGCTGCTGTAGCCATTAGCTCTTTGTCTTGCCCACATGGGAAGCTGTAAGTTACTTCATCCGATAAGACTTTTCTTATCAGCTCTTGGCGTTTATTGTGTAGAATTCAAATTATTCTAGGAACTATAAAAAAGGGATGGAGCCTGGGAATTAGAGCTGAGAAATTACGCTTCTCTTCTCTGTGCAGACCAGGGAGATGTAAATGGAAAGTATGAGTCTCTATTCGTCAAGCTGGGGCTGAGTTCTCAGTCGTGTATCGTGTCGAGAAAGAAGCACATCTCCTGATATTTCTTTTCCTTTCCTTCCTTACTTTGTGCAGCATCATCAAAATGCTTCTTTTGGCCTTTTAAACTCATCAGCCTGCTTGTGAAATACTCGGAAAAGCTTGGGCCGAGTTTGCATCACTGGCAGTGGGTTGCATCCTTTTGGCGTGGCTTTGATCTTGCTTTCTCCACACGGAGTAATTTACGCTCCTCTCACATGAGCAGCAGCTTCAATGGATATGCCGCCCTCTGAGAGTCTGGCCCTTGCAAGCTCTCTGTTTCTCCTAATGGTAAGCATTTAGATGGTATTAAAGCTGCTTATCTGAGTCTTTTTTGCTTTTTTAGAGTCATTAACACCTCTGCAAAGAAAGTGTAAAACTCTAGTAAGTCAGCTGGTGGCACTTTGCAATGGTTTGGATGGTTACCCGGAATTCGGGGAACAGAATTCCTTCGTGCTGGTGGGGGTGTGTAGGAAGGGGGCTGGTGGTGGTCGCAGGGCCCACGGGTGGGGAGCTGGTGCTCCCACACGCGATGGGGATCGCCCTCCAGAGGCCATGTTCTCCTTTGGCGGGGGGTCAGGGCTCCCTTCTGGGTGTGAGATCTGGCACCTCTGGTTTTTATTGGTGCCCCCTGTGATTCCCCTGGGGTCAGAAATGTCCACCTCGCCATGTTTGCTGTATCTAGTTTAATGGCACGTTTCAAGTGATGTTAGCAATTTTCTTTTAAAGGATCTGTGCTATTTTGATAGCTTTATGAGGAGACATTGATGCTGAAGGGTGATCCCGCCATGAAATTGTCAAAAAACAAACAAACAAACAACCCCAAGAAGCTGGCTTTGTCCTTCACCTTGAATATTGTCCAGTGCAGAAAAAGTGCCACAGTGGTCTGATCTTCCTCGTGGATACAGAGCGGTCTCATTCTTGCTGTCCTTGCTTGGTCTGCTGAGCCAGTTGAGCTCTGCACTGAATAATGGGAAATTATAATGACTAATGTTATGCTGGTAGAAAAACTAATAGAGGTGAGTAATAGCACAAGATACATGGAAGTCAACATTTTTCTCCTTGGAGGCTGTAGATGCAATCCACTTAATGTTCTGTGGAACACAAGATTAATTTTCTTTGGCATAATATATGGGAGGACTTTTCTTTTTGGTTTGCTGGCAGAGGCATTGCTGCGTTGCAAAAGCTGAGGGCGGGGGTGTAGGAGGGGGGAAGGATGCTGACCCGACTTCCAGAGGATGCAGGAACAGTGAAATCTGGCTAGAGAAGATTGGTCTTCTCCCTCACTGGCAGGACTTTTCCGCAAGAAGTGCGGCTGGGACTGGGTGCCTCGCAAGGGGATGGCCCCCGTTGTGTTCGCTCATCGGCTTTGCTGTGTGGTAGGGCATCTTTCCACTCTCTGGATGTCTAAAATACTCGTGAACAGATCTGATTTGCTTGGACTGTGTGTGGAGACTCTCCTGGTGGGCTCCCAGCACAGAGCTAGTGTCTGTGCCGTATGGAAACCAGCTCCAGCCTTGCACATGTCCTCCTTCACAGCATACCTTTGCCGTCAATTAAACTCGCAAAGCTTTGTAGAGGTTCCTTTAAAATAACAATGAATCAAACCCCCTGGTTCTTTTCTTTCACAGGATGGAAAGAATGCAGTGACTTGCCAAGCTTAAAGAGTAGATACAGCAGAAATAAATAAATCGAGCCCATTTATTTTAAGTTGATTAATCTGATATGTTCATAGTTTTCTAAAATAAAATCTAGCCCTGGAGGGTTTAGCAAATCAAATAACAATAACGGCAATTAATTTAGAAGCAGTTACAAATGCTTCCCATCCCCTTTTCACATCCCTACACCCACATGATTAATATCACCACTTATGACTGTGGGCCAAATCCTGCTTGGGGACACGCAGTTGTCTCTCTTTGGGTTGGAGGACGTGGACCTGAAGAGCTTCCTCCATGCCAGAGTACGGGGAATAACAGTGAGCAGGGGTGAGATGGGCAGCTGGTGGATGCTGGGCTCCTGGGGCACCTTGTGCCTGCAGGAGGGCTTGGTCTGCTGCCAGGTTGGATTTATCTGTTGAAAATCTGGGTATTATGGACTTCTCTACCTGCTTTGTTTTCCCATTTTGTACTGGTCTTCGGCAGGCTGGTACTTGCGGTCTTACAGGGCTTGCTTTGCTGCTCTGTGCATGTTGTGTTAATGTTTCCAGCTGGCTTGTGAGACCTAATAAATAAAACCAGAGCTCTAGCAAGAGCGTTTTGCTCGGCAGAGGCCAGATAATGTCACGGCTGGCTCCAGGGACCAGAGCTAGTAGAGAGCTCCCAAGGCAGGGAGGTGTCACGAGGCTGTAATTTGACAGGGAGCTCAACTAATCCCGTAAAGTAAAAGGTGGTGGTTGGATTTACAGGGCATCGTGGTGACTTGCAAAGCAAAACTGGCGCATCTTCCTAGGATGCCTGTGTGAGAAAGGCCCCTCCGCTTCGTGTTGGCCGATGTGCTATTGTAATGCATACATCAAATGAATGAAACTAAATAATCCTTGCCCCCGCCCCAATTTTAGTAACTTGGGGCATTGTGATTTGAAATAAAAAGTTATTTCCTGAATTTACAAGAGCGTTTCACAACATAAGAAGCCCCCGACAAATACAGAAGTCTTGGTGTGGGAAATATTCTGTGACCTGGCAAAAAGTTACTGCAAATCATTTCATCGACTGTGGATTGTCTCTGACTTTCAGGCTGTTTTTTTGGCATGCATCAGGCAGGAGCTTGTTCTTTTTTCCTGTGGGACCTTGTTTCTCCCCCCCCCAGTTTAAGTGAGCATCTGTCAAGACCAAATCTTAAGACTCCCTGCCGAGTCTGGCATTACTCAAGGCAGCCTGTGAAATGTAGGAAAAAGGTGAGAAGCTTTCCCTCCCCCTTTCTGCAGCTTGTTAACTCTTGAGTGAAAAAGGTCTTTCCAGGTATGAAACATGCAAATTAACATGTATTTGATATTCTTTTAAATAATTCTTCTGCTTTGTCAAGACAATTCTATGAAAACAATGTGTTCATAATGCACTGTTTTGGGAGCTTGTTGAGTATAGCTGTGTTTTTTACGGTCCATTGGCTGCATCTTGTGGAGTTCTGCGGCTAGTTGAATGCTCAATAATTCAATGTAGTTTGCTCCCCATAGTATTTTGTTGAAACTATTGCTACTGGAGAGTTATCTGCTCCTCTCCTGCTGACCAGGCCTTGTAGAACCAGCCATAAGGAGTTGATGAAAAGGGGCATGCAGTGGGGAAACTCTTTGAAAAGCACTAAACCAGCAGATAACTGTGAAAATTGGTCCAGTGTGAGAAACTTGACTGAATCCAGTAGGGAGGTGATGTTTCTCCAGACACGTATATAGAGACTCTGCCTTGTTTTCAACAAAATATGGAAAAGTAATGGCAATCACTTTAAACTGGGATGTAGTGATTTCTGATGGGCAAGGCTTTCTACCCATGTTGTCTCTCTTAAGACCAATGTGTAACTCCTGTTCCTGTTTTGTCCAAATGGCTTGAAGGGTCTGCAGCAGCTCCGCAAAACCAAGCCTTCCCAGGTGTGATGTCTTTGGCTGTGATGCTCATCTGCTGCTGCTGGGTGGACATGAATGGTCACAGCTCTGGCCCAGATGCCTTCTCAGCTCTCCCTTGGCTTTACATCTCTCCGAGGCTCCTTGGTGTGCATGTGTACATGCCTGGCCTCTATGTTGGTTGTTGCACAGATCCCTGCTGTGGAAGGCTGCGGTCTGTAGGCTGTTGGTGCCACAATGGCACAGCTGTTTCATTCCTGTTAACTTTTCCCTGGTCAGCTCAGCCCATGCCCTCAACCATAATATAAAAACAGACAGAGAGGTGCAAAACCATCCAGCTTTTAAAAAAGCAAAGTGGTTTAAGATTGCTTTGCTTTTTTTGTGTTCCTAAATGCACCTGCAAGTGAAACGTTCTCCCATTTTTAAGGCATTCCTCTGGCCACAACTGTCGCTACAAAGAAGGAGCAAGGCTGTCTTTTCTTGACAAAGGCAATCCCAGATGGCTGACCACGGCAGCCTCCTGTGAGGGCTGCAGAAGCTGGGACGTCCAGCCTGCAGTGACTTGGAAAGGTGCAAACTGGCTTCCGAGCAGTCACACACGCACACCCCCCAACCCCGCCTCAGACATCCACAGACCAAACCACAAACGTGACCTGCTGTTGGAGACTGAATTTTTGCCTGCACGTGAGAGAGGGCTGTCTGCTTTTGGCAGGAGCTTGGCATTAACCTTGCTTTTCAAAGTGTGCCTCTAGGAGTGGTATGTTAAAGAGGCTGCAGTTCCCGAAACAGCTGCTTTGGTAAGTAATTAAACCAACTCCTCTGAGACCCCATAAACCTTTGACAGCATTTACTGGTAGGTAGCAATTTCATCTTGATGCAAACATTTGCTGGCCGAGGTGAAACACTTTATTTCTCAGAGGGGTGAGATCTAAACATTCAGGAATAATATCTTATTGGTCTGAAACTGCAGATAAGTGACTTCCAGTGAGGAGAGTGTCCAGCTGCTGTGCTCTAATTGATGTCTGCATCTGAAGAAGTGTGGTACAATACTAGTAGTGACTTTAGATCTTTTGGGGACTATAGATATGATTTATAATTGGCACTGTAGCTTTTTAGAGACGCTGAGCTTAGCCAAGCCTTTCACATATCTCCCCGTTGAAGTTGTGTGCTTGAATTAGGCATATGTTCAAGTGGCTGGTTGTACTGAGGCTGCATTCATCTAACACGGCGTTGAAAACCTCAGGGTTCACTTAGCATTAGTGCTTTTGCTGGTGCTTCTGGACTGATTGACTTCTAACTCTTCTAGATGAACAGTCTTCTGTGAACCAGAAGGAGGGCTTATCATAAAACTGCAGATAATTCATGGAGTCCATCCTGGGGATCTATGGGATGTGCTGTAGAGCTTTAAAAATGAGAGGGGATTGTCTGATTTGGAGGGAGTCCAACTTCAAGTGAAGGATAAGTAGAATTGTGTTGTCTTAAGGGTTATTGACTACCTCAGTCAGCATCTTCTTACCCTGGTGAGACTCATGGAGGCAAGATGTTAATCTTCATTAGCTTCAAGTCAAAACTCAGTGCCTCGTGCTTGAGTGACATCAGGATGAGATGGAGTCATCTTGTTGCTAGTGGTGCTTAGGTCAGGCTTTTGAAGGAATGGAGAGGAGGCTCGGACCCTTCTTGTTTTGATTACAGTGTGTAGCTTGTGATGGCTTTTCCTCAGGCTGAGCTGCTCCAGCATGCCCTATTGGGGGAAGGTTAGCTTTATGTATGTCAGTGTTGTCATTGTCCTCTCCTGGTATCACTTTTGCATCTTGGGCTGTGGGCCCACTGTCTGCAGTGGTACAAATGCATCGTCTTGGTTTGGAAAAATCCTTGTTTCCAGGTCTGTAAGAGTTCTTTACTGGCTTGGAGCTCCCATGTTTCATATCTGTAGAGGGCGTACAGAATGGCTACTTTTTCTGTTGACATGGTAGGAAGGAGAAACTAGGTCAGAAGAACTCTGGTGTGTGCAAGTGCTAGCCCGTGAGTAGGAAATCTGGAATAGGTCTATATATTGTAGCTTCAGTGCCTTGGCCTCAGCAGCACCAAGTGGGACTGGACCGTGTATGTGCATGGGGGATTTTTTACTTTTCTTCCTTCAGTAGTGATGTTGGCTATACCTTTGCTGGCTGATGGCTACAAATCCGCACTTAGGCCTTAAATTGAACAGGTAATAGTTGTAGAAGTAATCCAGCTTTATTGAACGAAAAGCCCAATGTGGTGATTAGTTCTTATTTAATTTTGCTGTTGCCAGCTATTGGCAGGACTTAACATTTTGGAAAGGAAAGAGATGCATGTGTAGTGACTGGAGCTTTACTGCAGCAAGAAGCTAGGGAGAGGAGTGTTGGAGACCTGGGAGAGCTAATTTATGGTTTAGGAAGAAGAGGTGGGCAGAGCACAGAGTGGCTTTCTGTAGGGGCTGGAGGAACAGTTCCTCATGAGATACTGAAGAGGAATGGTTCAAATGGTTTGTAAACAGGCTTCTCTCAGCTGTCAAGTGAAGAAGTTCTTCTGTTAATAACTTAGCCTTGACAACAGTTCTTCTTATGCCATATAGGAGTGTTGTTTCTTGACTAACATCTTCATTTAAGATATGGAGCTGGGTGTTTGGGGGTGAGGGAGGACAAACTGCTTCTTCAAAATGAAAACAAAACCCTCGGCGGGTTCCTTATTACTCTTCCAAGTAGAGCAGCTTGTATTGCTTGAGTAGGCAGAAGGTGCAGTGGTAGATGGCATTGATGATAGCTTGTCTTGTGAGTCTCTAGATGGGTGGGCGAAGAAGGGGAAAAGTACCAAAGCTGGGAGGAGAAGACATGAGATAAAGCAATCCCCGTGAGGGCTGAATAGCACCCAGTAATCCGGCATGGTTCTGCTTCATTACTTTTCTTAGAACTGAAGCAAAATACCTCAAAAATACCTGTGCAGCCTGTTGAGCTTTTTTGCACTGCTTTAATTAACAGGCAGGCTTAGGGCTATGTCTGTGTGATGGAAAGGCAGTGTTTGAAGCTCAAAAAGGTAATGTCTCTAGCCTCTTTTTCTGGAAGTTCCTAGTAACTCAATATTTTGTTGGCTTTCTCTCTGCCGTTCCACTTTGCTTGCTGTTGTCTGCAGATATATCAGCAGCCCTCTCCTGGCTGGTGTGATCCATCTTCATACTACTCACAGGGCTGTTAAATAGAAGTGCCTTGGAGATGGAGACAACTAGTTGATTACTAAAAAGCAATTGTGTCTTCAAGTACTCTTCAAACCCCTCTATTTTTCTTCAAACTACGTGCCATTTTGGGTAGTTTCCCCAAGGTGATCCGGACCTCGTTTTGTCAAATCATACAAAGTGCTTCAAACCCTACTGTAGAAGTCAGTGTAAAAAGCGTGGCAAAATGGGTGAGTTGATGTGTCCTCAGAAGGAATATCAGTTGACTTTGTAGAGCTTGATGGTACTTGGCTCCTGACACTTGGGAGATACGCATGGCTGTCTACAGAGGTTCTGACTTTGCCAGCGTGAAGGATGGCTTCACAGAGCATGGTCCAGCTTGGGCATTTGGCCTTGGGAAGCAAAATCTGAGCAGGTATACAATATGTGAACTAAAGTCTTGATTGTTATACTTGTTCCTTGTAGTGATGTTTTGCATAATCAGAAATACATTACCCTGATGACAATTTTATGTATCGAACTGTATTGCTGAAAGGCTTCTCTGCCTCTCCTGCATTCCTCACAAAGCCTTTCTCACACTCTGAATTAATAATCTTCCTCTCCCGGCTGGAGCTTGGTGGGGTTAGAAGACTCAAATTTCTCCAGGTGGTTGTGTATATACACTACATCTCAAGACAACCACTTGGTTTTAGAGTGCTGGCCATTGCCATCATGCCAAGCTGCGGGGTGCTGGGTGGGATTACGGCTCTCCTGTGCTATCTGTGTGCTGTGGCATTGCCATTAATTTACGAGAGCCAACTGTTGGGGAAGAATGACCCTTTGGTGCTTCCCAGTGACAAAATCTCTCCTTGTGACTGCCAGGACTTATCTAAACAGAGGCACCTGCACACAGGCAGAGCTCCCAGGGTCTAGTGTTGAGGGTTGTGAGTAAATGGCTTTGTAAGCCACCTTTGGTTCTTGAGGGTTTCTGATCAGTTTAATGGGATCTCCTGTTGAGGCTGTTTTGTTATGGAGCTGTAAGGCAGAGGCTCGCAAAATCCTGATGTTTGGGAACGTTAGTTGCACAGGCTTTATTCTTGGTGGAGATTAAAAACCCCTCTCCTAGTGCCGTGGAGTTGCTTCAGCTAACTAGTGCCTGGGGATGCTCCTCCGTTACTGACCCATAACTGCACTGCCTCCAGTTACGCAGTGCGTATTCCTTCTCTAGGGTTACAACATTTGCTTAATGACTGGTTATCTCCGTGATTTTTGGCTGGAAGTTGTCATTAGCTGCTCAGAGTTGGGGGACTAAGTGCACAATGATTATAGAGGCTCTGATCTCTCATTTCCCCTCCCGTGCATTCAGAGCAATTGTGGTTTAATTGGTGTGCCCGTCAGTTCCCCCAAGCATCTCTCCGCTGTCTCCTCCTGTCACCCTTCCTGCTACATACTTTTTGTGCGGGCTAGAAGGGAGAAAAATGAGGCTCCTTCAAGGAAAACAAGTAAGTTTGGTGTATAGACTGTCTATAAATGCTGCTTGTGTTTGTAGACATCTGTGTGGCCGTATTTAAGGGCAGCTAACTGGTGATCCGCTAAGTCAGCGGCCACCATAACCAACACCGATACACACCTGCAGCCCTCAACCCTCAGCTGGCTTAGCCCTAGATATGGATATTACTCTCTAAATAGTCTCCTCAAGCAAAGCGTTGGCTCTTTTGTGCCTTGGACTCGTTGAGGCGTCATGGTGTGGGCGAGGATGTCTTTCAGCTTTAGTTCTGCGGGGTCTGGGTTAGGCGGAGCGGAGCGGTTTTAAGGAGGAGTGTGTTCCTGCTGCGAGCCCCGCTGCTGTGTGCTCCATGCTGATAAGTCCTTCAGAAGGGATGCTTGTTTTGTTGCTGAAATTTGGATACATCCCGCTTTATCATCCATGCACAGAAGTCCCTTTTCTGATAATGCAGCAGTTTTAAATATACTGTTTATTGAAATAAAGTGGACTTTTTTCCAAGATATCGCTGGAAAAGATGATGCTCTTGCCTTGTTCTGTGTCTCAGACTGGTTTTAGCCACTGAGACTTTGGGACCACTGATTTTCCTGGGAGGTGGGTGAGGAGCATAACAATTGCCCACTTGATTTTTGAGCCCGTCCTGGCTGCAGCTGTGGAAGCATGGTCAGATCCCAGCACGGTAGAGCTCGGGTGCCAGCCCATCCCTGGCCAGAGGACCAGTGGATCTACGCAGCCCTTGCCACAGGTGCCGCTGTGCAAAACATTTCCCACCCTATGAGCAACTGAAAGATGCCCTTGTTGAGTGTTTTGTTAGTTTATGAAGAGCTCCATGCCCGAGTTTGCTCCTGTGTCTTCTGGCACAAATTCCAAGTAACTCGTCCTCCTCAACGAGGCTTTGTGTGCCGTGGCGGGCGAGCGGCCGTGCTGGGGCCAGCAGTACCTTCATATGGACAAAGCTAGCTCCACGCACACAGTGCAGCTGGGCTCTTCTGGGAGTGGGGTGCTGAGCCTGCACCACCCTAGAAAGCTTACATTTTTTAAACTAAAATTAAGCTCTTTGTTTCTTACGGCCGATCTGCGCATCACTGCAGGTCTGAAATGGGAATAGCTGGTAGTCGGTGATGCGCAAATATCCACCGGTGTCCCTGCGGCTCTGCAACCCCTACCTGGGCTTGTGCGGCTGCCCCTGCCCTGCCCACCCCTCCTGGGGCTGGCGTGTGGGGTGGTGGGCGCTGCTGGCCCCTACGGACCATGCACAAGGTTAACGTGGGCTGAAAGCAGCCCTGCCTCACTGCAATGTGTGGGTGTTGGGGTCTCCTGAGCTGGTGCTGGGTTTTGGCTCTGCCCTTGACCCGGCCTGCCTTTCTGTGCCCTTGGTTCAGGCAGGCTGGCAGGGGAGGAAGGAGGGACACTACCTTGGTAAAAAGGCTCTTGGCAGAGCCCTGGTGCCACTACGACCATACAAATCTTCTGCCTGGAGCTAGTGTAGAGCTGGTAATTATTTGTGGGTTTGTACTAAATGCTCATTCTTTTCCCCCCATTTTAAACAGTGCATCTTCTTTTCCTAAACTAACAGGTCGCCTCAATGTTTTCCTTTAATTTATGGGCTTGTTGTTTAGTCCAGATGTTTTTATTAAAAAAAAAAAACAAAACAAAACGTACAGTTTGTGAAAGCAGTCTGGGGCGTGGGAAGAGGAGGCTGACGTAGCAGGAGGGTCCAAGTCTCACCGACTGCGTGTCCCTCTTCGATGGGGGAGAGGGCACCGGCAGAACGTGGTAGGCGCCAGGCTGGAAGCAGCTGCCTGTAATGAGCTTTGAGGCCACCCCCAGCCAAGAGCAACGCAGCACGCTGCTGTGAGCCCTGATCTGCAGTGCAGGCTATATTTGGTCTGAGATTACTCCCTGCTTGGCCTGGATTGGTCCCCGTCCAGGCACTGCGGGGTGGATTTTGTTTCCCCTAGCTAATGTAAAAGCCCCCATGCAGTGTGCCTCTGTATCTTCCTCCCTCCCTGCCTGCTCCAACCTGCCTGAGCTGCTGTCGCTGCTGTTGCTGCTCTCTGGTCCCCTCCTGAAGCATCTGAGCTGGGCTTTGCAGGGTGCAAGGTGCAGGATGTCCTGTCCCCCCCAGTACCAGGGACAGCCTATTCCCCAGCAGCCATTAAGATGCAAAGCTCATCTCCACCTAGGAGCCAGTCCAGGAGTGGAAAGACAGATTTCCCCCCCCCTTTCTGCCTGCCCCATCCTCTGCTGTGTGTTTTCTGGAAAGGCCATTAACACATTTTTCCCGGGCATGAAGAGTGGCTGTTGGGGAGAAGCGTTGTCCCTCCGACTGCCTGCTGCAGGGGCCGAGGAGGGCAGCGCGGCTGGGAGGAGAGATCAGCCCTTGCGCTGAGCTTGCTGCCGGCGCATTGCCGGCATTCCCGGGGTGTTGCCATGGCTGTGCTGAGATGGGGTGGCTTGTGCCAGCAGCCAGGGGAGAAGTGTCACTCAGCACTGGGCTGCGAGATGCCCGGTTACCTTGGCGATGCTTCTGGAAAAATGTGGAGAGGAGAATGGGGTGGAGGGGGGCCGTGCAGCAGAGATACCTCTCGGCGAGCCGGAGCTGTGGATGGTGGGAGCAGCAGGGAAAAGTCCTTCTGGTGCTTGAGCTGCCCTGGCCAAAGCGGGGTGGAGGCAGGCACGGGGCTGGCAGGTTTGCGACCAAGTGATGGATGGACTCGGATAAACCTGGTGGAGCCACACCACGCCTGACACTCGCACACGCTAGAGGAGTGAGAAGTGACCTGGAATGGCAGGAGGGGGTACGCTTGGGTTTGAGGATTTGTGGAAAGAGGTTGGAAAATACATTGTGAAGAGCAGTTCTCTTTATCAGAAATGGCCAGCTGCTTCTCTGGATGTTTCTCCAAACCTCCTGATCATCTGCCTTAGGCACAGCTTTCTTCTCCCTTAATCTCCTAGTGAATATTCAAAAATAGATATACTTGTAGCACTGGAAAAGCCTCTTTCAGGGTTGTTTCAGCACTGCAGAGAACAACCCTTAGGAAAGAATCTCAAAAAATAAACAGCAGCTGCTGCCATGTTTTCCCCCTGCTTTCTCACCCAGCTCATGGAAACCCAGTGCACTGCTGGTTCCCTTTCCCATCTGTTCGTGCACTTCCCTGCCTGGTACCAAGGCAGTAAAGCCACAGGATGTGTGCACCCGGCTGAGATGCTGGAAACCTGTTGTGCCGCAGCTTCACCTGCATTGCCTGAGCATTGAAGGTTTGGGATATATTTGCATCAGGGCAGGTGTGTCCTCAGTGGTCTCCAAACCTCCTTCCAGAGCCATTTCCCCACCCTGTGCTGCAGATGGTACCACCAAAGGTTGAGCTTGGGCTCCCTGGGGCTTCCCATGCGGCATCCCGAGGAAGCTGCACATATGATGGAGAAACAGGCAGAAGTGGGATGTGGCATTTCTAAATGTATGGGGTGATCAGAGGCGTTGCTGTGACCCTGGCGTGGAGGTGTGCTGAACTCTAGCGGGTATGTGCCAGCGCACGTTCGGGGCTGGGTGGAAAGGTGCCACAATCTCAGTAAGGCTTAGATTAATTGACTTGGGGTGTTGTTAAAACATTGAACCCTGCTTCTCAGCTGCTCACAAAGACCCAGTGTTTGACTTTTGGACCCAGAAGTCATCCTGAACTGATGTGGGCTTTGTAATGAATGAAACCTCTGTGTCCATAATGCAGTGGTGGGTGTCCCTCCCCTGTCTCCCAAGGATTGCTGCTGGCGGATCCTCCTTTGCCTGTTAGAGCCGTTAGTCGACCCGTCTGCATCCTCTCAGATGGCAGCTGGCAGCCCTTCGCTCCCTGGGGCGCCACGTTGTTCGGTAGCTCAAGGGACTCAAAACCCCGCAGGGAGAATGGGTGGTGCCATGGGTGCTGGGGTCACTCGTGCTGTGGGCGGGTGGGCTGGGTGGTCACAGGGATGCGCAGACCCCTCTGCATCTTCCTGCTTCCAGGGAGATTGCAAGATCTGAAACTGGAGTGACGAGTACGGGAGAAGGAGGAGGAGAAGAGAAGTATAAATAAAGCTTCTGGAAGGGGAAAACCCACCAAGAGGAGAAAATAGCAGCGCTAGTGTATTCTTTCCCCACCCTCCCTCGTACCTCTCGGCGTGTATCGTCTTTCTAACTGTGCCGGCGGGTGTGCTCCGGCTTCTGCACGCGTGTGCGCTTGCGTGCGAGTGCCCTTCCCCTAGCTGGGCACATACCGGGTGGGGGTTCTGGGGATGGGTTTGGTGCTTCGGTGCCGCCTTCCAAATCCTTGCGTCCTTACGTAGCGCTGCCCTTGATCTGCACGTCTCAGCTGACAAACCAGAACATCAGTGGTCAGGATGCACCAAACCAAATGTGACACTTAGGCCAAGTAACCTAATGCTACTGACCTCAGGCACAGACCTGGAAAAGCCTGTTTTGACCCCAAAAGTGACATCCCACCAATTCGCTTGTTTAATTCCAAAGCTGATGCTTTAGAAAGCCTAGGTTGTAATAGCAAATAACTGCTATTGCATTTAAAACATACACCGAGCGCTGGCATTTGAAGCAGATGACAGCAGCCGGATCAGTGCTTGCTCGCAGGCGCCAGCCTGGCATCTCCCAGCCCAGATGCTGGAGGTGGGCAGAGCCGTGCTGCCGGCAGTGCTGCGCCTGCCCGCGCCGGGAGGGCTCGGCAGGGCGGCTGCTGGGCAGTGCCGCGCTTCTGCTCGTCGTCACTGAAATGCTAATCCCTGGGCAGCCTGGAAAGCTTAAAACACTCAAAACATTTGTCAGTGAATTGTTGATCTATCTTTGCTGAATGTTTATTTTTGCAGAAATCTTTAAGTATTGCTTATTACATTTTTTTTTTTTTCTTCTTCTAGGATCCTGCAGGAATCTTTGAACTGGTGGAGCTTGTGGGCAATGGTACCTATGGGCAGGTCTATAAGGTAAGGGTTCCACCTGAAGTGATCCCGTCTGCCTTGTCCATGTGTGGAACATGGAGCATCCCAGCACATCGTCTTGGCTAGGTTTGACCTATTTCAGGCCTGACAAGAAGCCTTGCTGAACTCCGGCTTTTTGGTCTTGTGTGCAAGTACCGTGTCCCACTCAGAGCTCTTATAATAAGCAATCCATATTACTTCTGAAACTGTCACTAAAAAATAAATCACTTTTTTTTTCCCTCCCCCCATTTGCTTTTTATTGATTATATGATGAGGAGAGCACGAAAAGACTGTGCTTTAATAGATAAATCTCGATCTCTTCTAAGAGCTGAGTTTACAGCTGCAATAGGCTGCCAAATGAGTTTGCTACAGTCTAGTGCTCTGCTCGCACGCAGGCTGGCTGCTGCCCGTTCCATCAGCAGAAACCTGCTGCAGGAGAAGAAACACAACAGTCAACAGGCTTGCTTTAAATTTCTGTAAACATCTGGAAGCAGCTCTGCAGATGAGAACAGTGAGGGGACTGTGGAGAACAGAATTTTAAACACATGAAGTTCTGTACAGAAATGTATAAAACGTCCACCCTCTGCTAAATTATATCACCGGTCCCAAACACCTCCTAGCTTGGGGGATTTCTGTAATTTGTCATCATAGTGGGGTTGTTTTTGTGGATGATCTTGAATTATTTCCAAGTCTGGGTTTATCTGCACTTAATATATTGGTGGGGAGATGTTTCTTGGCACGTGACATGAGGAATTTGCCAAATATTTCGGGTCTGCTGGGCTCCAATAGCTCCCCTGGGCTCCATTCTCCAAAAACTGTATGCGTGGGCATAATACATGTGTACTCATGTGTTTGTGTGCAGGCACATAGATCCTGTTTACCTGTCACACCCATATTCTCTTCTGACTAGGAATATATTCATGTGCTCTTCCTTGGTCCCTTGGAAGGCACAGCTCTTGCCTGTCAGGTGTAAAAGACAGCGAGCTGCCCCTGCTGAGAAGAGAAGGGTGTTTAACAAGCTACCTGTCAGGAAGTATTTGTTCTGAATTCCCGTTTCCCATCGTCCCACTGCTGTAGGCTAATCCCATCGGTACAAGGACAGAGGGATTGAAGTGACCTGAAGGTGAACTGGAACTTCCGGAGTTTCAAATGTGTGAATTTTTGAACTGGAATAAGTTTGTTTTTTTTTTTTTTTAAAAAAAAAAGAAAAACAACAACAACAAAAAGAGCAAAAACCCTCCACCTAAACTGTTCTTATCCAGGTTATATTCCAGGGAGCCTTCCCCGCTGATACGGGTTGTTTTTCTACCATGTGCTCCCCGCCATGGGAGCTCCCTTCTGAACTGTTTTTCCTCTCAGCTGCTAAAATAGTGGTAGAGGGTGACCTAATTCTAACTGGTGCATATTTCTAACAATCAGTGGAAACTATGCGCCTTTAATGGCCTTTTGAAAGCGTCATGTTTTTGTGGAGAGCAAAAGAGGGAAATAAGCTAGCTGGTGCTGGCGCTGCTGGTTGCACGGCTCTGCTGATCGCGTTTCCTCTTGCTGTGTTTGATTCTTACGGTGCGTCTGTGTGTTACCTCAAAGTGGGGGAAAAACACCCAGAAACGTCCAAGTGTAGGGTTTCCGGGAGGCAAACGCTTCTGTGTTCCCTTTTTTCCCTGCTATATGAGAAAAACATCCTCCTCCTAACTGTTTTTAACTTGCTGGAGTAATCGGATTGTCCTTGGTGTGATTCACTTGGTAGCAGTGCCAGACGGGATGGTGATGGGGAGGGGAGGAGCGCTGCTGTCCAAACCAAATTAGTAAGTATGAGGTATGCATTCAGGCTAAGACTGACTTCAGAGCTCTATTAAACTGAAGTCTTGGAATAGCACCCACTCTATAAACAAAAGGAGACTTTGATAAAAAGCATACATAACTGTTTATGGTGTCCCACCCTAAAACCTAGCACGGAAATAAGATGTCTGTGATTCTTTTCCTCCAGATACCATCACTGTATTTATGTCTTGCAGCAAAACAAATGGATCAACTTTCATGACACGCAGACCTTCTGGCTCCCTTCTAAAACAGGCTTTAGAAGCGGTCCCTACCTAGGTGTGGTGCCCTCTGTAATTAGATGCTTGTTCTACCGCCATTTCAAACCCATCTCAAGTGGGGCCGGCGTTTTCCTGCCCCTCTGCACTGGTGCTACCCAAAGTACACCATCGCTGTCCTCACAGAGGCTGTGTGTGTCTCTAGTTATATCTTTAGATATGGAAGGAGTAGTTCATTGTGGTGCCCGCTCTGGTGCTGGCTTCCTAGCCTGGGCTTTGCGGGTCCAACCCCTGCGCTCTCTGCCAGGAGCGGTCACCGGGTGAGCATCGCCTCTCCTTCATATGGCTGGTCCCTCTCTGAAGTGAGCAGAGCAGCTGTCCCGTGGGGAAGAGGCAGAAGTGAGATGCTTATTCCAGGCTGGGGGAGAGCATCTTACGTTTGTATGCTGAAACAGGACTGCAGCCCTGACGTTTGCCCAAGAAAACCTGATTTAGCAGGCAGCTCTAACGCCGCCGCATGGCCATATTTGTGTTGGAGGCTACAGGTGTGCTGGTGGTAACCAGCTGGCCTGCCCAGGACCTGGAGGGACACGTGCAAGGTGCCAAGCTCCCATTGATCCCATGGGATAAAGTGCGGAGTTACATTGCTCTGACAACTGAATGATACCACAGCCTGACACGGTGGGGAGCCTGAGAAATGTCTGGTACCGCCGCAGTAACAGGAGCCATCAGAGAGCAGTGGTTCATGGAGCTAACCTCGGGATCTGTTGCATTGGAGATGTTGGGGAGCCCCTGCCACAGCACATGCCTTCTTGCTCACAGAAGAGGCGTTTTGGCCAAGTCTGGTGCACGTTAAGAGCTCCCAAAGGGAGCGCACCCCTCTGCCAAAGCGTGGCCACTGGGATGGAGCTCACTGCACAAGTTGCTTGGATCCTGCTTTCTGGGTCATGATTTGAAGATCCTGTTCAGGTGGTACACAATGCTTCGGTATATCAAAGCCTTGTTCTCTGAGGCTTGTGCTCCAGTGGCAAAGGTAACTTGTTCAGATTGATCTCTGTGTTCTCAAGCAAAGGCCTTTCTTTGCTCGGGACCGCAGGTTAAAACATCGCTGTGATGCTTCCTGGCTCTGGCCGTACCCGAGGGACACCTGAACGCTGCAGCAGCCCTCAGCAGTGACCTGCTCTGCTTGCTCTCCTCTAACCCCAACCACAAATTCTTCACTTTGGATAACTGCAGAGAGAAATAACATTCCTTGTCCACTGCTTAACAATCTCTTGTGAATAGCTTGATTTTTATTTTAATGAGGGACCGCACTGGTTATCTTTTCTCTCTCTAATTGAATCGGAAGCTTTTCTTTATTTTCTAATAATCCTGCATCTAATGATACAGATCGTAAACTGTAAAAGACTGAGAACTCGCTAGCTTTTGCAGTAGGGGATTTTTGTGTCCTTGGATTTTTTTTTTTTTTAATTTAAGGTGTTTAAAGAAATGACTTACAGGAATATAATGAGTTGGACTTGGGGAATTGAGCCATTGCCTCAGTGTTTTTTAGCAGGTAGCTGATGCTGAACGCAAAACTGTAAACATAAAAATCGCTAAGATCCTTTAAAGCATTATCTAAAGTGTGAGGAAATGCTCCAGATATTCCAGAACATTATTATTACTGCTTATCTCTTCTTTGCATTAGAAAGCAAGCAAAAAGTCTTTAAAATACTGTGTAGGCTTAGATTGCCTGTATAAATCACAGCACTGTGGCCCTGACGCTTCCTCAGAAATACCTTTCCAACAGATTGTTACAAAGCTGGGGGAAGACATGCGGTGGGCTGCTTATTGTGCACTGAATATGTTAAAAGCCAAAGCAATCCCCTGGTGCTTTTAGACCTGCTTAGCCATGGGCGTTCACACGCTGGCCCGTGCACGGTGTCGCCAAAGCAGGATTTTAATGCAAACCTTTGCAGTAGCAAAAAAAAAAAAAGTCAGTAAATAGGTCAGATGGTAACCTTTGCCTATCTCATCTTTTGTAGTTTTACAACATTGAACAGGGAAATAAATTATGTTGAGATTACATACTCACGTGCTTCTTCCCGACCATACCAGGAGGACAACGGTCATTGATGCCAAGTGCTGCTTTGCTGAGTGCCCTGGGGATGTGGCTCTCCATTTAGAGCTTTAGCAAGGCTTTATTTTACAGGGTACAAGATACAGTACTGTGGGCTAACTCCATAACTGCACAACAACTATTGATTGTTTAATTAGCTGGTAAATGCCATATAATCGCTAAGCCATTACACAGCAGTACTCTACGCTCTAATTTAGAGCGTGTGGGATCTGCAAGCTGCAAGTCTCCCAGCTGTGGCTCCCCAGGGAGCTCTTCCACCATCATCACAGGATGGGGCAGAGCTGGGGTCACCCCCCAGGAGCCATCTTGGGGTGCCACCAGGCACCTCCAGGCAGGGTGCCTGGCCACAGGCTGTCCCTGTGCCCTGCCAGCCCAAGGTAAGCAGCCATTTGAATAGGGCATGGTTTTTGCAATTGCTGTTCGCTGCACTGTGTTGTGTCTGTCTGGGGTACAGCACGTGGGGGAAAAGGATGGAGAAATGCATCCTGAGGTCTTGTGTTTTTTGGGTTTACTTATTACCCAGCTGGCATTTGCCAGAAGCCAGGGCTGATCCACCTGGAGGCAAACCCCCAGGTTTGACCCAGTAGATGAAGATGCTGAGATGTGTAGGTATGAGAAAGCTGATAAAGCATTTGAAATCCAAGGTCATCTGTTGCTGGAGAGCTGGGAGCAGCAGGGCTGCTGGGACACTTTGGTCCCCAAGTGAAATCCCTGAGAATGTCCCAGGCACAAGCCTGTCCTCGGTAACGTTGTCCCAGAGTTTGCAGGTGCCGAACGAGACAGGGTGACATGTGTCCTGCCTTCCCGGGGGCTGTTTGTGCGATCCCCTGCGCAGCAGCATCCATCCTCGTGGCACCTCCGGGTATCCCACTGCTGCAGGCTGGCGGGGTAGCAGGTGAATATGGTAAAGAAAGGCGTTTAGAAGGTGGTTTTTATCTTTCTTTTACCTTTTTTTTTTTTGAGGGGAGGTATGAGAAAAAGAACTCATGTGCAGTCTGTGCCATGTTTAGCTTGCCTGAGCTCTGGCTCGGCCCAGCTGCTGCTGATCAAGCGCTGGGCCCTTGCATCAGCCCTGGTGAGAACAGACTCTGCAGGTTCCTGGGTCATTATTAGCAGTTCACACAATTAGCCTGAAGTGAAGAATGACATTAATTGTTTTTAATAATCAGTTGTTTTATTGTCTCTCTTTCTGAAAGGCTGATGGTCAATAGTTTGATAATTAATCACTGTTGCTTTTAGCTGTGTGGAAGAAGTTACTGTGCTGCACACAATTACTGTTTCCTGGGGATTGTTGCTGTAAAGAATTAAGCTTAGTTTACATACACAGCTTTTATAGCTGAAGGCTGACTGCTGTGCCTTGAGAGGCCAGGCTGAATGCATGCAAACCACGCGCGCTGCCCGCACACCGGGTCATGCCGCTGGCCACCCCTTGCCCAAACACCCGTTCTGCGGTGGTGGCTGCTGTGTGGTGGTCCTGAGCATGCTGGGGGCACCTGGTGCTCCCTTCCACCGAAGGAATTCAGAGCTCCACCATCTTGTGATCTAAACAAACAGCTCTAACCCAGGACCGCCAGCTATTGCGTTTGGAGGTGCGTTGTAAACATTTGCCTTTTCCCACCTTCTTGTTGTTTATAAAATGGACTGGGGTGCTGTGAGGTTGGGTGTCAGTTGAGCCAGATAGGTTTTTCTAGCGTTGTTTCCTTGTCTTTGGATCCTTCTTTTTGTTTTTGACCTTTTCAGAGGTTGCTTTTGCCGCATGGCGGGGCAGGCTGAGTGTAATGGCACGCACGTGTGCGTAGAGCCATCCGTCGTCGTGCTCCGATGGTCGCCTTGGACCGAGGCAAACGCATGAGGGGTTGGTACCCTCTGATTTCGGTAGCTCCTCGGCTTTCCCTGATGATTTGGTGCTGCGCTAAGAGCCTGCTCCGTAGGGCTGAGGCAGGGAAGCACCTTGCTCCACTGGGGCAGTTAACCAGCGCCGAGCTGACGTGCCCCATCCAGGGCTCTGCTTTCCGCTGGCATGGTTTTGGCGGTGGCTGGGACCGCTCACATCCACGTCCGATACGGACCTGCGTGGGCAGGCACCAGCTGCCCAGCATCTTCAAGGTCACATGTGGGCCGTGTGAGCGTGAATGGATTTACCAGACTTACAAGCTGCTCTATAATCCTTCCGTATTACAAGCACAGTATTAAATATTAAGCTATTGTTTCCGCTGGGATGGCTTCCTGCGCTGGCAGAGAGGATGGCGGTGCTGTCGTGTGAGGATGCTCGCCGGGGTGGGGGTCTGTGCTGCTCCCCTACACACCGGCTTGCAGGTGGTGCTGGGCTTTTTATCAGCTCTTACTGGGTCACAGGAAGGGGCTGGGCTGGCATACTGGTATGTGATAACTCGTGGTGGCTTTATCAGAAGGAAAACGGGCGACCTCAATTTATCAGCTTCCCTATGTTGTTAAAACATCTCTAGAAGAGAAGGTCCTTTTGCTGACTCAAATGGGGTGTGTGCATTTCTGAAACGGGGACTTGTTTTTGCCATGCAGGCGAGGAAGTCTTAACTGGAAAATGCTTAAAATGATGTTTCACTCTTGTAAAAGAAAAAAAAAAAAGAGCTTTGTTACCAGAGCAACTGGTACATCTTGTGCTGCTTCATTTCTCTGAAACACAGAGAGAGCCCTCAGCCCTCCCTCCTTCCCCACAAGAAACCAGCCCACACAACACACCTACGCACCAATATGTCACATTAACTTCGCTGCTTTCTGAATAATATAAGGGAAAGGTGCTTTTTACATTTCAATCCTATAGAACGCAGGTTATAAAAGGTGATTAAAAATGTTCCTGTATTACCTCCCTTTTAATATCTATTTCCTTTTCCTCCATCTGGAGTTCGTGATGGGGAAAGGCAGGGTGAAGGTCAGCAGCAGACCGATGCGTCTGTGAAGTGACATTTGTCCACTCTCCGTTACGATACTGGATGCTCTGCTTCTGGGAAAACTGCACAATTTCGCAGGGCAAAAAAATATCTGCAATGGCATAGGGGGGAGAAAAAAAAGCTACCTTTGAAGATTGTAAGTAAAGTCAACGGGGTGCTGCAGAGCATGTGGGATGTGGTGGTGGGTCTTGCAACACTGTTTGTGTGGGTGCCAGGCATGGATAGGGATGGAGGGAGAACCCTTTTCTTGACTTCTGGGGATTAGAAGATGTTCCTTGCAAGCACCATTTCCAGCGCCGCCTTCTATCCTATAGGAATGACTGGTCCAGGAGCTCAGGCCTCTCTTCTCAGGTCACCTGTGAGGACACAAAGTGGGCCGATTCACTGGTTGCCTGTACAGCCCCAGTACCCGCAGGTCTCATGGCTGTGGACCAGTGCTGCTGGATGTGTGGCCTGTTTTACGCAAGGGGAGCTGCAGCAGGACAGTCGGGGAAGATCAGGATGTGGATGCATGTGGCCATATTTAATACTGATATCTGGGAAGACTTGCTGCCTAGAGGTCTCCAAGCTCCCCAGGAGGAATTGGTGCATGTCAGGCTGCTCTGTGCTTGCGTGGCTGCTCTTGAGGTTGCTCAGAGTCCCTTGACTTTGGTCAGGCTCTTTGGGTCTGCTCGTGGCGATGTACGTGGGCGTCCAGCCACCATCTGCAGTCCTCAACCTGGGAGACAAGGGGAGCTGTTGAGAAAATAGCCCTGATTTTGAAAAGCTGGCTATTCCATGTGAGAGCATCGCCCTCCTTTTCGGGAGGTGCAGCTTCTTGTCCTACTGAAGTTTTCATTGCTCTGCTCGCTGTAATATCTTACCATAGTATGTAGTATCTTATAAGGGTGTGATTGTAGCCAGCGGGTAAGGTATGGATGCTGTAAGACTCCGGGTGGATTATAAAAAGCAGATTAGGAGCATCTTGCTCTAAGTAGAAGCTGCTACCTGCTGGGTTTTGTTGTTGTCGACTTGTTTATAGTATTTAAGGATTAATCTAGTGAATTGGAGGCTAGTGCAGCGTACAGGAAGCCTAGGACCAAATCTGCACTGTTGCGGACTTCTCCGGTGACCGTGGCTAAATGACTCCCCTCTTCTCCTTTCCCATCCCTGTCCCCACCCCTCTCCCCATAAAATCAGGAACAGGGCAACGCCGGGATGTCATGGGGCAGAGCTGGGAGCTGCTTGGTGGTACCAGCCTTGGAAAGCCATCCGTGAGGAGATGGTGTGCTAGGTGTCCCTGCTCCAACGTTTTGAAAACAAAAGGTTGGCGGTAAGGCTGGCTCCCAGGGGAGCAGAGTACAGCAGCAGTTCGCTGTTACTATGTCAGCTGAGCAAAGCAATCTAAAGAAGCCCTGAAAAGTAGGTTTTAGAGCTGGGAAGTATTTTTGTTCCTCCTGGCTCTGAAGGCACTGCTCTCAGCTAAGAAGGCAAGGGAGGACTTTTTGGAAGGTTTAGAGAAGGGGATGGGGGAGCAGTAGCCTGCGAACATTGGCCCAGGCTGTGTATTGGAGGCGTTCACAGTTGCCGGAGTGTTTGTCTTCAGAGGTGTTTCTTGTCATTTTTTATGTCTTTTCAAATTTTGATGCAGCTGACTCTGAAGACTTGAAGGCAAGCGATACCTACGGGGAGCTGGTTGGAGCTCTGCATCTTCTCCTGGTTATGCTTTGAAGGCTTGCTGCAGAGAGAAGCGTGTCTCTCTTGAAATCTGCAGCTTATTCTTAGGTTTACCTGGGAAGCCCTTTACACTAATTACCTAAAGATGGAAAGTGCCAAGCAAACACAGCCTGCTTCCAAATGTTGTGGATTTTTTTTCCTCCCCTCGCATAAGAATGGCAGATTGGCTCCTTTTGTTTTTTGTTTAGGTCTTTTAAATTTTTTTGTGTGTGTGTTGAGGTCTCTAAATTCTTGCGTTTGAATGTACCTATGGAAGCGTGTGGCTAGGAGCCCAGCTCCATCCCCACAATGCTGCCCTTGTCCCCCAGCCCTCATCCCCCTCAGCTCCTCACGTAGGTGTCCAAGAAGGAGGTCAGTTAGGGCTTCAAACTGCACTGCAATCAGCTGGAGAGGCACGCCAGGGGAACCCGAGCCTTTGTTAGCATGAGCTGTGGTGATCCCAGCCCATGGAGTCCTGCGTGGTACCACAAGCATGGCCATGGCCACCCCTCTCCCCATGCTCTGGCGGGGGTGCGGGGCTCGGTGCCTACCCATGGGTGTGCAGCATCCCCGGCCATGTGCTCGGTGCCGCTCGTCCCGGGCAAGGGTGGCGTGCTGGGGGCTCACCGGTCCCTGCTGCTGCTCACCTACCCTGGGCCGGGCTGAGATAGACCCCTGTGTGTCATATCCCAGGGATTACTTGCATTCTTTAAGTTACCCCTCCCACCCCCAAGATCTTTTGCTCTTCACTGGTGCAGAGCAGTGCTCTTGAAGTGTCGGTACGTGCTCCTTTTTCATGCGTCACCTTACTTTTCCCAGCTGAGGGGATGCGAAGTACAGGATGCATCCAGGAGACTCAGCTGTGGCCCGCAGGTCTGCAAGAGGATGGGAAATCCAGGTGCTGGGTTGGGGCTGGTGGGCTTTCTCTTGGTGCGCGTCTCTGCTCGAGCGTGGCAGTTGGACGCGGGGACTGTAGGAACCTCCGGGGTTGTTGGGTTACATTGGTTGCGTGGCTGGGGGGGTTTCACCAAGGGTCGCATCTGCATCGGTGGCAGGAGCACCCCGGAGTGGGAGGGATGCTGCTCTGTCCTGGTATCTACTGATGTATAGGGGCGCTTGCAGCCTGTGGGAGTGAGTTTCCAAAATGAATAACCTTCTGCAGGTAATTTTCTTTTGTTTTTTTTTGTCTTTTAATCCGTTGCAAAACTGAACCTGACAGCAAACAATATTGAAATGACCTGGATGCTCAGGGGCAAAGAGGGACAGGGAGGTAATCCGGCCCAGAGTGTTTAAAAATGAGGGTTGTAGAGGGGGAGGGAGTTGCATAAAAGCCAGAGATTGGGATTTCAAATGCCCATAGCTAATTTTACAAAGCTGCCTGCAAGCCCAGTCTGGAAGCTGTGCTGGCTTTGTTAGCTCTCCATGGGCATTAAAGATCAGAAGGCAGAAGCACCTTATCTGGGTAGGACCCGTTAGCGTGACATGCTTCTCGCGCTGGAGGTGATGCTCCACCTCGGCTGCAGGGAACGTGCGATGCACTGATCGCATTTCAGTGGATGTTGCCTTAGGTTGGTGTAAATTTTAATTATTGTTTTAAATTTTCTTTTTCCGGCTAGTTCTGGGTGGGGATATTTTTTCAGTAAGTCTAGCTATTGAGTTCCAAATAAACAAATAGTGTTAGCTCGTTACAGTTGTTCTGCTCCCTTGAGAAATAGTTATTAACAGGGTCAGTGTGAAGAAATGTATTTTATGTTTGTCTGCATGGTATCCAGATCAAATGAAATCAGGCTTATACAGTAAAACAGCTACATGAACAAAAAAATTAGCTCGTGGATGCCTCCTAATTAGTTAAAAGGTGTGACTGGTTCATCACAGGTTGGCGTTGTGTTTTACTTGAAATAACTGTTGATGCGTGAACTTCAGGGTGGTTCCTCCATCTGGACAAGCAACCTTGGGGTATCTGCAGGGATTCCTGGTGGGGCCCCAAGATGATGGAATGGGATGGGAGCCTCTGCTGCTGGGCTCTCATCCAAGCTCCTGCTCCAGAAACCCTGTTGTAGTGGTAGGTAGGGGTTGGCGTGCCAGACGGAGGGTTGGAAAGGACAGCTTGGAGCTCATTCCAAGGCTTCTACCTCTCCCTGTCCATTTATCCTTGATTTTCCCAGCGAGGGTGTAACGGCCAGGGTGTTGGGCTGGCGGGGCTGTATGCCTGCAGGTGGGTCAGTGGCCTGTGTGGTGGTGCTGGCTTGCATTTAAAAAGAAAATATATTTGTAGGTGACTGTTGCTGAGGAGGGGTTGAACATGTTAACCTCGCTGACAAAGGAAACAAATTTAAGCAGATTATTATTTTTTTAACGTTTTCTTTTTTAAACTCCACGTGATGGATCTGTCCCCGCAGAGCCAGGACTGAGGCGTGGCCGCGGGGAGCAGTACTGCACTTACCTCTGCTGTGATTTAAGCTGGTCTGTTTCACACCAAGGAGCAGAAAGAAAAGCAAGCCCCTGCAGTGGGACATTCATGGTAGCAGTCCCATTTTGCACTAATTGCTCAGGTCTCTGCCCGGATTTCCCAACACCTATGTATCCACATTCAGTCCTACTAGGTTTAATCCTAATATTTCACTGCCTCTGTATGACAGAGAAAAAAAAATCCCTACGAAGTGTAGTGAGGAGTTGAGCCTTCATCTGTGGTGTGGTCTTCCAAGTGCTGAGCAGCTGGTGGCATCCGTGGGAGGCAGTAGCACAGTGTGCTGTCCCTGGGCACGCTGCTGGTGCCGGTGCTGAGGTCCAGCAAGAGTAGGGGGTGTGCTGGGAGAGACCATCATCTCTCCTGCCAGGGTCTCTGGAGTCAGCCCCATGTTGGCAGTGGTGAGATGCAGACAGAGAGCCATTTAATCTTTCCAGTTTACTCTTTTTTTCCTGCTTTGCATCCTCTTCCGAAAAGACAGGATGTTTCTGCTCTGACACATCTTTCAGTTGATAAGTCTTTATGCTAATACTTATATTGGTGTTGCGATTTGTCCCTGAGCAAAACCATTAGCTGGGAATATGAAGTCTTATGAAGTATCTAACTTGAGCAGTCAGAAGCCTCCAGCCAACCTCCCCTCTCCCTGCCTGGCACGTAAAAACCTCTTTAGAGTTTGAAGCTCCTACAGACAACACGAAAAGCTGGAAATGCATCTTTATGTTTTGTGGAGGTAGAAATTCACATGTAAGCGGCGATCAGGGCTTAGGAAAAATTGCAGATGCCACTGGACTTGCCATTAGTCTCTTGTTTTGTTAGAGCAATTATGGTTTAGCTGAAGTGGGCAGTGCTGCTGGTGCACGGTAGGAATGCATTCCTGTGCTTCAGAGATTTTCTCTTTCACACTTTAATTTAGCAGGTCCAGGATTGAGGCCAAAGATTTTCTTGTCTACATAACTAATAGAAAGACAGCCAATTCAGCAGAATTTCTGTAAATAGCCTGTTCCAGATGAATTGCATATCCGAATGCCAGTAGGACTCACATGAGGGGTAGTTTGCAAAAGAAAATGGAAATCTTGTGCTAGAGGAGCAAGCTTCTGAAATGCAACGTAAAATTGCGCTTTGGGACTTTGCAAAGATCGTGTGTGCTGTAGTCATGAAACCAGCCAAGATGCAGAAAACCAAAGTCTTGACCCCGGTGCTGAAGGGCAGCATCCAGTAGGTGAATCCTCCCGGTTGTGCAGAAAATGCTTAGACTCTGCTTAAAACCCTGTAGCAGCCAAGCAGTGAGCTGGTCCCCGAACATCTGCCAAAAGGGCTCCTCCAGTATTGTCCGCTGGGATAGAAGAGCCATGGCAGTCGCGGTGTGTTCGGGATACCCTGCCTTTAGCATCCGTGGAGTCAGGGGCTCATGGGGGTGGTGGGTGCTGCAGCGGGGCTGCTCGGCCGGGTGGTGGTCCGAGGCGTGCACCCCCCAGCAGTGACGGCTGCCCGTGGGGCTCAGCCCCGCCGGGAACGGTTGGGTTCGAGGTCTGTTGCTGTCTAGCCTTTAAACGCCAGCATTGACAGGGCGGGTGGTTCCTTCACGCTTGCTGGCATGTCACTTCTCGGGCTGGAAACGGATTTGCACGCGTGCTGCTGTGCTGGCGTCTGGGTTGTGCAGGGCATGGGGGATTCAGGTTACAGCTCTCTGCTCGAGGAAGGGCACTGGGGGCAGGGAGAGGCTTGCTCTAGAGCTCTCTGTGTGTCTTTGGCCGGGTTGACTTGGGGTCTCCGAATCACTTGCATTTAGCTTTGCTGCAGAGTATGTTCAGCGTATTTGTTTGCCCAGGTTAAGCAGTACAGCGCTGCGCCAGGGCTGCACCTCCATCTTGCAGCCTCCTTCTCCCTTATGGCTACCTTGGGGTGTTTTGGGTTTTTTTTTTTTTCTGTTGGGTTTTTTTGGTGTGGTGGTTTTTTGGTTTGTGTGTTGGCTTTTTTTGGCTTTTTTCTTTTTCTTGCATGTGCCTGTATGAGCTGAAACTTGGCACAACTAAGGAAAATTGGTGCCTTTCCCGTGCTGTTCTGCAGCAGGTGCGGGTTTGCATGCAGAGCGGTGCCAGCAGCCAGCAAGGTCATGTAGCAAGGGACATGGATTAGCAAAAGGGCTGACGGTAAGAGCACAAATACGGCTTGCCCATGTGACGAAGACGAGCCTTCTTCCTCCAAATCTGTTGCCTGCCTTCTCGAAGAAGCCCTAAATGTGTGGTACAGTGTCTGGGGTTGTGTTTAGCGAGAACTCAGCATGTCAGCAGCTGGATTTAAATACAGTAGGGGAAGAGGCTGGCGTGGGGGCAGCATGTGAGCCCCATCCCTCGTGCTGGCTGAGCCGCCGGCAGCGGGATGCGCCCGCTGGTGAGGGTCCGAGAGGCCCCAGCTGGGCTACGAGGGCTGCCTGCATCCCTGGGGAGGGGATGTGGCTCCTGGATAGCTATGGCAGCGTGCGCCTTAGCCTCTGCTAATTACTGCTAATTACTGCCTTCAGCCCTATTGCGATGCTAGGGAGTATCGCTCGGGCTGCGTGAGCCCGCGGAGGAGTTGGCGTGGGCAGGAGCCCAATGGTGGGGAAGAGCAAACGCTCTTGAAAGCTCCAGCATACACTCAGAGTGTTGGTTTGGGGTTTTTTTTTTTTTTGTTCCCTTATTGTTGACCCTTCACAACCTATTTGGGAAGGCACTTGAGAAGAAATAAGCTAATTACATAATTTAATAAAAGATGTGCAAGTACTGATCTAAGCATGCCGGCGGTGTTGGAGGAGCTGGGGCTGCAGAACGTGACTTGCGTTGCACGGGAGAGATTAATCACACCGACTCCTGTGAGGCAGGTCTGCTAGAAAGGTGGTTCTGTTGGATACGCTGTTCGTATCTTTTAAATTAGGCTGTGTACAAGAACTAATAAAAGCAGAAGAAAAGATTTCTAGCAGAAGGGATCAATAACTTGAAAGGATTCTAATTCAAAATTAGAAAAATGAGAACAGTTATGGGCAAGGAGAGTGTATTAATAAAAGAAAATGAGTATTTGTTACTCCTGGTGTGAAATGAGATAATTTGAGAAATGCTCTAAGTGCCTCTTGTCACAGTTAATGCCTTTTGTTAGATTTCCAAGCAAAATGGAGCCTGCGACTTTCAATTTCAGGGTTCTCGGATGATCAAAATACCATGGGGCAGTCTGATCATCTCATACTTTACTGGAATGAGGTCATCAATAACTTTTGCCTGGGTGTGATTTACACAGTTGTCAGTGTCTGAATTGCCATAATATGTCTCTGCCTGGGAAAAATGCGGCATTTGGAGGGGGAAAAAAAACAAACCCAAAGCAGGAGCGCTCTGGGTAGCTGGTTCACTGCTAATAGTGGATATAGAAAAGTGATTACTTGTGATCCATTCAAATAGAAAGGCTCAGCCTCTAAAGCTGGAGGCATGGAAGCTGTTACAAGGTCAAGCCGTGTCCTTTAAGGAGAAGTAGGTGGCGAATACTGTCAGCTGCAGATAACACATCTGTAACATCATGAAAAGCACATCTGAAATTGAGATTAAAGGCGTTTTGCACTCGCTTGGAGAGAGGGTTAAAAGAGAAGACACAGGCGAAATCAGGAAAAAGAGGATTAGCTTTTGGTGGGTGACAAGCGATAGCTCTGGCCAGGGAGGGGTTTAAGCAGCAAAGTGCTCAGTAACCTGGGGAATTATCAGAGGTTTCTGCAGCTGCTTCCAGCTGATGGCCTTCAACAGCCCTACACTCTTTGTGTTCAAAGCTCTCTGTCACCCCGTGCCTGTGTGTGTACGTGCACACGCAAAATCTCATCCGCAGCCCCGTGTGTCAGGCTGGGAATCGGCAGACCAGAGGGGCTGGCCGTGCACGCTTGCAGGAGTCTGCTTTAATTTTAGATGCCTCGGTTTATGTTGGGGCAAAAAGGCGTCTAAGCTTCAGCTTTTGTTGAGATACACTGCAGGTCAGGGCATCGAGAGCTTGTGTAAATGAAGTCCTCATGTCCTGGCAGATGTTTTCAAGTTTCTGCTTTGGTAAACGGGGCTAGGAAGCATTGCTGAAGGTCCTGCGAGAGAAACTGAATCTCTTGACTGATGGATGTGAGCCAAAATTAGCATTTCTTAATGTGTTGAAGAAGGTGATACTGTAAGTTTTGTCAGTCCCACCATGCTGAGAAACCCTCGTTTGTGAAAATCAGTTTTGGCTACATCGTCTCCGAGGAGTAGAAGGACTCAACCCTTTATAACCATGGCAGTGGCTTCACAGGTGGGACTCTTGGATTCATGTTCCCAACTTAGAGCGATCCCAAAGGAAAATACCTCCCCTGAAGCAGAACAAGCAAGGTCCAAGGGCTCTAATGTGCTTTTCCTCTGGCTTGGGAAAACACCAGAGCCAAACAAAACCTATGTTTTTTTCATTAAAATCGGGCCCTTTGATGCAAATCTTATGCTTGCAAAAACTTCAGAAAGGTTTGGGTTTTATTCCGCAGTGGAAGGAAACTGTCTTTGCAAATCTCAGGTATTTTGGGGAACTGGTGGTGGTGTCTCAGGGTCAGCAGTACCCAGGACCGTACGTCTGCTTGCTTCCTTTGTGGCAGGATGCTTGCTGACACCCGATTCATCAGGTCCGTACATACCCGGGGGTGTGGGAGACCTTACCGGTGTCTGGTCTGTAGCTGACCTTTCATTTTCCTAGCAGAAAATGAAGATTAACCTTGAGATCAGCAAACTACAGTGGAGACTGCACCCCCATGCCATAGGATAAAAATAAACACAGAAACTGGAAAGGGAGGATATCATATCTGTTAAAGATCGTCTATGTACTATTAACGTACCGATGACCAGGCCCCATTCTGAGCTTGTGGAAGCTTTAACTGCATAAGAAAATTGTGCATGAACTATAATAACCTCCAGGTGTGTGTCCTTCTCGTACATACGTGGACCTTGCCTTCCCCGTTTTCTCATCTGCCCAAACTAGGCTTATCAAAGGAGCATAGTGTTTGATTTGAGGCAAGTGTCAGAAGAATAAGCTACTATGGTTTTTGGTAGTCTGGTACAAAATTCTTTCTGCATTTCTTGGCGCTTAGTTATTAATGAGGCATTTGTTCTGTTTGCTTTAAAACCTCCCAGCAGCTAGCACATTTGCGCTATGCAAATTATTTGTGGTCTGGTTAAATACTGTTTTTCTAGGAAGAGGAATAACTGAAATTAGTAGAGGAAAAATAAGTAACATTAACCCTCTGTAGGTTGTTTCCCTCATTAATAATTTTGCTTATTTGGCTCTTGCTGTGGAACTGAGTGTGCCGCTATCATTAACAGCGATTTGGGACCTCAACTTGCATAGTCATGTACCCCTGCGTGCCTACTTTGGGTGGCAGCGGTCCAGAAAACTGCCAGTGTCCTAATTAACACACTTTTTCAATGGACAATATTCATATTGTACTATTATACTGTAAAATGAGTAATTTGAATAGACAGAATGTCTTGCACTCTCTTGATCTCTTGTGGATTAACCTACAAAAGGCCATTGGCACTCATTCTTTCAGGCCTTAATGGGTACGAAGGCTTCTAATAAAATGGTGTGGAGCAGAAGTACCTAAAAACGGGTAGCAAATATAATGCGTCTGACAGGGGTGTTAATGTTTTGTTAGAGCGGCGAAGGAAAATGTGAAGGGAAATTGTTTGTAATAGATGAACACCTCCGAATGATGGAGGAGTAAGGCCGCTCTTGGGGGTGAGCGGTCTTACAACATCCATCTGAATGATGTCAGCCCTGCAAGGGTGATGCAGAAGTCCCCCAGCTGAGCCGGTGCTTAGAGGAAAATAGTACTGAAAGGGAGAAAGCAAATATATGTTTGACTGGAAAACAAAAGACTTGGGAGGATGGTCATGTTTTATTGATGCCCACCATTAGGGGCTACCACAAGATATACTGCTGATTTTAGCAAAAGGCATGGATGTGTGGAAAACACTGTGAAAGAGAAGAGTTTCACCCAGAGGAAAAAGCAGAGGTTCAACTGAAGCAGAAAACACTGTATTTTATTTAGCAAATAGGCTAAGAGGCATGAGGGTTGCAGGATATGTTCGGGTAAGGACCGCCTCATTTACTGGAGCATCCAGATCCCTCCGTTCACCTGAGATATGTGCCCTGTACGTGCACAAACCATCCTATAGCAGATGCCCTCTGCCTCTCCCAAGGTCTGGCTGACCTTGAGTCCTCGGGGAAGGAGAAACTGGCTTTGGGGTCAGTATTGAGGGGAAACTGCTGCTGAAAACCAGACGAGTCTCCGCAATTCTTAGGTTCAACGTTCAGTACGGAATAGGCCGTTAGCTGGTGGAAATGAGCTTTCCAGTTGCTCCATCCTCTAAAGAGCCTTTGCAGGTGCAAATAGTGCAAAGGAAGGAGGCCCTTTTGGTAGCTGCAGGTTTGGCTGTGGCCCCAGGACTCGAGATCCTGCAGAGATGTTGGTCTGCCTTCAGCAGCGGAGGAGAAAGCCTACCTGGGTGCAGAATTGATGCTAACAAATTGTGTTTTGGTTGGCTTGGCATAGGAACGAGATCACGTTTAACAGAATGGGGGATACTTTGAATAATCGATGAGAGGGAGCTGAGTGAGAGGGCAGCAGATCAGCTGGGCCCAGGATGGTTTCTGGTGGCATCACACACAACCTGTGCATCTGCTGGGCCTGGCACCGGCTGTGGTCTCTCATGGAGGACGCAAACATATCTTAGATCTCAACAAGGAGAAGGCATTTGTGAAGAGCAGCATTTTCCGAAAGAGGAAGGTGACTGTGTGGTGCTACGGGGTTCACTGTTTAAAATTGATTTGGTTCACTTTGTACATGGGTAGCTTTGACTTCTGGATGAAAGCTTGACCATTGAAACAGTAGCTGCCGAGTAGAGCAGCACACGTCTTTCTGCAGAGCCTGGCCTGGCTCTGCTCAGCTGGTGGCATCTCTGTTTCTGCGCCTATGGCGTGTACAAGCTGTTGGAATGGGACAAACCGCTTTTTTGGAAGGGAACTCATCAACCCCTCTGCCAGCATCTGAGATGGGGAGACAAGACTGAATTACCTGGTTGATTTTAGATGCTGCCTGTCAGCTGCTGGTAAGACCTAAAGCGTTTGTGTGTGCGTGCCTAGGCTGCGCCCATCAGATGTTCAGAGGTGGGTGGCATCTGCTCTTTCCAAATAGCTTCAAATACATCTTTTTATGGTGTGTTCACAATGAACGCTTAACTTTTGTACCGCCCGTGAGCTCCTTCCCTAAGCTGGGACGTGGCGGGTCCTGTGCAAACACCGAACGCGGATGATGTACAAGCCTCTGCCTTTTCAAACCCTGGCACGTTTGTGCATCCAACTGCAATGCCGATGGCCAAGTTAGCTGTCACTTGGGGCACCGTGTCCCTGCTGGAGCACGTCCCCAGACTGCATCTGCATCAAGCGTCATCCTGAGAAATGGTCTCGTAGCACAAAGATTTGCACTGAGCTGTGGTATCTGGAGAGCAACGCTGTGAACCTGTTCCCATCGGCTTTTGGGGAGGCACATTCCCGTAGGTATCAGCAGGAGTGCCACAGCAGGGGCACTTAGTCTACCTGGCTCTATGAGCTCAGTTTAATATTAAAAAAAAAAGAAATGTGTAATAATTAAGGTGAAAGGGGAAGAAAAAGAATGTATTCAGCCTGTGCCACAGGTTACTTGAGTCCCTGCACAAAGGAACCCACGGGTGAGATTGGAGGCATCCCGTTAGCCAGGAGCTAATGGAAAATTGGAGGCTTTCAGAGCCTGAGTCACTGTTGTGAATCAAACGGTGAAAACCTGCTTTGTTATTGCAGCTTGAAGAGAACTAGCAAATCTCCTTCAAGGAGTTTCAGTGATTGAATGAGTGGAAAATAAAAGTCCACATCCTACATGCTTCTGCCCTGCGGCCGTGTGGGGCTTGCTGGGGCTGGCAGGCTCCCCCATCAGCCCTGACTTTCGCTCTCTGCAGCTCCCTCCCTTGAGCAGAAGGTATTTTGGCTAGCAGTGAAACAGCCAGTGAGTCAAACAAGGTGGAGGGGAAAAAAGAAAGAAAGGAGAGAGGAATAATAATAAAAATAATACTCGAGCCAGTTAGAAGGGGAGGGAAGCGGGCAGCGAGTGGTGCAGAGCTGTGACTCACAGGCAGCTCCGCTCCCGACGCGTGCCGAGCCAAGCAACCGCAGTACTGCAGCATCTCCGCTGACGGGCTTGGCAGCTTCCCGGCAGCCGGGGAGGCAGCGAGGCCAGCGGGCTGCACTGCTTTCCCGTCCCCTTCATCCCTCCTCCGCTGGTTTCCAGCCCGGTGTCTCCCGCCCGCAGCGTGGGTCTGCCTTTGGGCGATGCCCGGATCCGCCCCTGCCGCCGCGCGGAGGTTGCCCTTTGCTCCGGCCGTGGCGAGCGGTGAGATCGAGGAACGGTAATTGCGGCGCCGAAGCGAGGAGCCCGGTGCTGGGTGGCACGGACACCCTCCTGCCGGGTTCGTGCGCGCGATAAGCCGAGCTGGGCTCCCTTCCTGCTGCTTCCATCTGCCCCGTCTTTGCTGCCAGAGTTCATAGAAGTACTGAAATCTATTTTCCTGCCGACGCTCGCTGTCCTTACGCGTCCTCCTTTGGTGAAGCGCTTTCATATTAATTTGGAAATTGGGCTTTTTGGAAAAATTCCCAAAGAAAGCCTTAGTACAGAGAAATCATGTAGGTTTAAGTATTTTTGAGGAAGACTGGGAAAATATTCTGCAGCCTGCTCGGTGACCTTTTAATGTCTCCTAGGAGGCCAATAGCAACTTCTTTTTTTGGATAATCCCCCAACTGCATTCAAAATACAAAAAATACTCATTTGTAACTGTGTATTTTGCCTCAGCGTGACAGAATTAAGTCTTCAATGTACTGACTGTTAGCAACGCAGGGCTGATGCCAGTAGGGTATTTGTGTCCATCAGAACACCAAGGCACAGGGCATGATTTTTTTATTTTTATTTAATCTCCCTTAAGAGAAAGCTAGGGTTAGCCAGGCCAGGCTTGAAGGTCAGTCTCAGCCTAAAAGCTCACATGGCATTTTATTCAGCTGAGCTTTAGAGGGTTTATTGCTCCATTCTCTAAGCTCAACTCAGAATTTTTTCCATTTTTTTTTGCAGGAAGGACATTTTCTCCCAGATCACTTGCTTTTGTGATGGGGGAGGAAATTCTTCTGACCCAAAATACTCAGATGATAGTTTCCTGGTAGAAAGAACTTAACTTTTTTTTTTTTTTCTTTACTGTCCCAAAATGTTTATGTAGTTGCAACGCTTGTCTGGGAAACATGCACTATTTTTGAGCTTCGGTTCCCCTTCTGGGGTTTTGCTTTGTTTTCAATGTGTCTCTGCAGTGGGAGCTGCTGCTGTTCCAGCTAGCTCTCCTCACTCGACATGAAGACAGTTCATGAGAGGTCTTCTAAGGCTCCCCTTTCTCAGCTAAATGCCTTTTCCTGCCTCCGTGCCCTGGCCCGAGGTTAAGCATCTCTGCCCCTCGAGGAACGAGGGAGCGCCCTTTGCGGGAGCAGCTAATTGGCAGCGCCTGCGGAGGTGACGGTGCCCTTCGTCTGCCAGCCGGAGCGAAGCTGTTAGCCAGCAGCCTGAGAGCACAGAAGTGAACCGTTTATTTTCTAATTACTATTATTTTGGCAGGTTCTTCTGACTTTCTGAAGGGCCTGTAACCGATCTCTGCCACGGTGACTTTGGCGGCTCGCTCCAGCCTCGGCTGCGTAACGTATCCTGGTACGGCGTTCACAGCCGTTGTCAAAAGACTGATTCTTGCTAATTTTGCATAATGCTGTTGGAGGTGCTTGAAGCTGGGCCTGGGCAGCCAGTTCAAACTGCAGCGGGAGGGATCAGTCTGTTCACCCATCCTTCCCCACCACGCGGGATCCCCGGCTGCACTGCGCAGCACAGGGAATAGGGATGCTACGTGCATCCTCTGGAATAGCTACCCTAATGGCCTGTGAAAAATGCCAAAACGCTTATTATTTTGAACAGAATGAGGTATCTGCTTGCAAAGCAAACAACTTTTGCTGGTTAACTTGAGCTCCCCGCAGGTTCATAAATTCTGGGCTGTGTGGATACAAGGCACCCGGCTTGCTTGGTGTTGCAGTAAGGTAAGGAGATCACCCCTGTGGTTACCTAACGATGACTGGCTCAATCTTGTCCATATTAGTTCCTAATACAGTTATTTATTTGCTCAGCCCAAGCATATGAAACAGCCCTTTTGAAATCAAATGGGGCTGCTTGGGTGTCTAAGGGTGAATTTTGGGGAAGTGTTTTGTGCCTGCGAGCCTGATCCAAGTTAACTGTGCTCCCCTTTATTTTACTGGCCCTCACATGGTCAGGAGATAAAATTATGTTATGTTTTTCTCCTGTGGGACTACGGGAGTATATAAGCCAGGGGCAGAGAGGTATAGATGCACCACAAAGAAGGAAGCCTCCTCCTTTGGCAGAGGTGGTGGCTGAGGAGACCCTGCAGACACCCCTGCTGCAGCACAGCGGGGAGAGGATGCTCAAGTGAAAACAGATTACTTTCCACAGCGTTTTATTTAAGAACCACTCCCAGTTACAGCTCCAGGACTAGTTGAGTGTGATGAAGAACTAAAAGCCAGCAGATTATTTCAAACTCCTTTTTTAGTTCTGGAGGCAGGAGGGGAGGGGAAAAAAGAGGAAAGTCATTTTGAAGCTGTCAGGGCGGTATCAATTACCAAAGAGTGAGATGGCGAGAGGGAGTGCTGCGTGGAAACCCCAAGGGGTTTGCTACTGCCAGGGTGGTGTTACAGGGGTCTGTACCCCGGCGCCGCATCCTGGCCTGTCAGAGCAAATGGGCACAGATGTTGTTGTTCCTTCGAGGGCAGGCAGGGATCCAGGGAGGCTGGGCACCCGCGAGGCCGGCAGCTGAGTCACGGCTGCAGCGACGGGGTGCTCCGGGAGCAGGGACCGTCGCCCTCATCCCTGCCAGAGCATCCCTGCCCGCCCTGCAGGGCTTTGGGTGGGACCCAGCGGGTGTTTGAGGGTGGCGCAGGGGGTCCTACCTCCAGCAGTTAGGACATTCTTCCCGTCTTCTTTCTGTTCTGAAGCAGCGTTTGCATTCGCATCCATGTTTTCCCTGGCTGCTGTGAGATTTGTGCCGAGAGGGCCTTTTTGGAGAATGCCTCTGACAGAAATGTGTTTTCTTATCCCTTGAAGCTGAAAGCCATAAAGAAAAGAATGACTTTAATGAACAGACCTTGCCGAATCACCACCTTGAATCTCTAGCCGCTCATGTGAATCAAAACCTGACAAAAGTAGGTCATATAGTAAAAATGAATTAAGTTTACTTCACATTTTATTGCCTCTGCCAGTTTTTCATTCATAGAGGCTTATAGTTAGGAATGTATCTTGTCCTTTTAATGCTAGGCTGAGGAAAAAGGGGAAAATCTTGTTCTTTATTCCCTCCCTTTTAGCTTGCAGGTGAGTCATGCGTATGATGGATGCCCTTCCTCTTTTCCCTGTTTATTATTTTAGTCTCCTGCACCGAAGAACTGCTTAAGTGATGATCAAGCTCCCATGGTACGTTCACACGTGGGAATTCAGCCTGGTCCCAAATGTTCGTGCAACACCTAAATTCTTCTTAAAACTCCTGTGGAGGGTTGGAGTGGTGGAGTGGTGCCTGCCTGCAGGCAGATGGATTGCTCTACATCTCCTTAGTGCCCCGCTGAACCGGGGAAACCCACTTGGACCAAGGATGTTCGGGGTCTCCAACCCTATTTATTGTGCTGTAATGTTGAGATCTGGGTGGCTGCACTGAGGTGGGCTGTGGGGGGCATTTGCAATTCCAGACAGTGCCAGGGTTTTTCAAAAGGATTTTCTTGTTGCCCGTCATTTATATGGTTCACTTTAATTGTCTGAGAAGAAGCACAAATGAAAATCCTTGTAGAAGCTTACTTTATAGAGCTGCAGGTTAGAATCTGCTGCATGCAAAGGAGGAGAGGAACCCAGCTGTCCAGCCACATTTATGAAGGTTTTATCACCAACACAGCAGCCTGTTGCAATCCTGAGAGTTAACCTGGAGTTCTTAATTCATATTTGGGTTGCATTTATTATGCTATCACTAATTTAGCGAATTTGTTTGTTTTGGCAGCGTGGGGCTGCAGCAGCAGCGTGCCACTTGCCAGAAATCTCTGAGGATGGGGTGGGGGGGAGTTGGTGGTTTTGGGCACTGAATAGCTGAGTATTTGGGAATGTTAGGTGCAGCACTATTAATTTTGCTAAAATACAGGGCTTCTAAGATGAATCTGGCTGGGTTTTGGATTGAATGCTGTCACTGTCCCTGTACTGTTGATAGGACAAGCCTGGCTGGGTGCAGGCTTGGCGTGGGAGGTGTGTGCCTGGGGGTTTCAGGTAACCTCCGTGCCTTCTGTTTCACAGCCGCGTGATCGGATGAATTATCTTTTATTTGTAATGTTGAATATAAGTCAGTGTGGCTGGCCTACAGCAGAGCAGTCCAAGGCCAGCGGGTAACGTGGGTGGGATAACCATGCGCAAGCATGACTGTGGGACCCACAAGTGAGTCACTGTAGCTCAGACCCTGTTTAGATGAAGGCAGAAGGACTTTCTACAAGGCCAGTTGGCAGGATACGTGCATAAAGTAGCAAATAAAATGGCAAATTCTGGAAACATCTAGATCTGACACTTCTAAGTGATCCAGCACCAAGCCCTGGACTTCCAAAACTGGGGAGTCTGAACCACATTCCCACAGCAGTGCATGGAGAAGGGAGGGACAGGAGTCAGGCTGGAAAAGGGGAGGTGCAGTGGGGATTTTCATCATCTGAGCACCAGAGCCATGACTATTAAACTTTGTTAGCATGCTATAGGTTAGGTACTTGTACTCAGGATGAGCTGGTCAGAATCCTTCCCCAACGGCCCAGCTGGTCCAGTCCCTGTCCTTACTGCCATGGGGCTGTTGCTCCTCAGACATGACTGGGTGGGAACGCTCATGGACCAAGGCAGGAGGTCTGGTGAGGCTCTTTGGTGGAAGGTATTTAAATTGGGGTTATCTTTGGGGTGCGCTGAAAAGGGGAGTGAAAACCACAGCACAGTAGGTAATTCTTCAATAGACTCAGCTGGCATTCAAGGTGACGTGCAGTGCATCTTGGAGAGCACGAAGGATGGGTTTGAATGGCCAAGGCTGGTGGTGGACGAGGGGCAGTGAGGCTGATGACTCTGTGCTTGGTACCCATCGCTGGCAGGGCTCAGGACTGGTTATGCTGATTATTTCTATTCCTTTTTGTAAGGTTGGAATTACTTTCCCTATTTTAAGGATGATGAGGGAGGGCTTTAATGACGTGGTGGATGTTGTAACCCTGAGATACTGCAGTGGAGATAAGGTGAGGTCGGTCTCAGCCTCCAGTACGGTGGTATGATACCTCCTGGGCTTTTTCACTGAGAATTAAATGCACTACTTAGGGTTCTGGGAGTGCAAACAAGGGGGGTGCAGCTCCATAAGTTTGTTTGACCGTTTGGTTATAGCTTGCAGCAGCTTCTTTCAACATGACATCCTGCATGCAAGGAGGATGTTTTTCTGGTGGGAAAGGAATAAAAGGGAACCGTAGGCCAGATGTTCACCCGCTGTAAGCGAGGGCACTTGCTCCGGGTAGCGCCTGTCTGCCTTCCCGCGGCTGGGGAGCTCGGTGCTGAAAACATGAAGGTGTGAGGGCTCTCCAGCAGCGGGCTTCCCTCCTTGTGAAATAGTTTTCTGGTTTTGTGAAATCCTGGATTTCAGCAGGCTCCACCCGTTGATTTCCATGGCGCGGGCACCTTATTCAGATCAAACTTCGCGTTTTGGTGCAAAGCCTTCAAGCATCAGCAGTTCCACTGCTCCTCCATCAATCCCTGCTGGTGATTAATTACTCTCACTTAAAAATGATGCACTTCATTTCCCGTTAGACTATGTCCGTCTTCAGTTTGTAGCCATTGGATCTGGCGGTTTTGCCCTGTTCTGCCTCTTTCTGGTATTGCGATTTCTCCTGAAGTTTCTGCTGGAGTTAAACGATCTGGTCTGAGCTTTAGCAAGAAGGTGGGAGGAAGAGGATGGAGACAAGGCAAAAGCGTTGCAGCGGTGGGATCCCATGGCTTTGTGCATGTGGTGTTCTTCATTTAAAAGACGTTTTTTTAAGGGAGACATGTAAGAATACACAGCACTGAGGTTTTACCTTGTGTTTAGGATTTCTGTCGTAGCTAATGGCAAAACCGTGAATGAGGGCAGGTTCTGTGATGACTGATGGGTTTTTTCCTGCCGCCCTCTCTCTCCTGCCTGCTGTAGATGGTACCTACTTTACAGGGGCGAAAAATCCCTACTGATAAATTAGGATTTGTTTTACAACCTTCTCTCTGCAATTATAGCTAACTGCTTTGATCTCAGCTGAAGACCTTCATCCAGTGACAAAATATAAATCTTCTCTACCTGTGGTTTCATAGTTTAAAGAAATAAAGCCAGAAACTGTCTGGGTAGGAGGAGAGAGTCCCCGCTGGTACCCCTGTACCAGGCTGCCTGGGGAGGGCACAGCAGAGAGTACAAGTAGCCTCTGTCCTTTAATCACTGCTGGAGAATCCACACATTACCTAAAATCACAGCTTGAAAAAAAATCAAACTACTTAATGTTGCATAATACAATGTGACATACAGACGAAGGCCTATAAGTAAACCACTATTCTACTCTAGAAAAGACCTTTATTGACTATTATGTGAATAATAAATCTTTCATTTTCTCTAAGAAACAGTAATTACAGAATCTTCAGCTGCGATGTGTATCTCCTGCTGACAATAAACGTCTGTCCTTCAGCACATCATCAGTATCTTGGTGATGGATGCTGGTGTGGACTACACTGTAGAGATAATATAAAATACTGTCTGTAGTATGTACTAGCAGCCCTTTTCTTAAATTTATTTTTTTTTAAGCCCTGTGAGTACAGATTGGGATGGTGCTCTGTGTATCGAGGAACACGTCTTGTTTGTCACACTTTCTTTTTTTAGCAGTTCCAAGATATTTTTGCTGTCTGGCTCTTGGTTACTAGCAAGGAGCTCCAAGGAGATAAGCTCCACTCTTCGGCAGGTAGGAAGCTGCCTCAGCAGTTGCAGCGGAGAAGGATGACCTCTTTCGCTGCTTCACCAGCAAAATCGAAGTGGGAAACCAAGTGGATCAATGGGATCCGTAATCCATTTTTGCAGTGTGGAACTGGGTCACAGGGAAGCATGGGCAGCTCGGAGGCTTCGCTGCTGCCTGCTACGGGGAGCCTGCCTGTGGGTGCAGCTCCAGCACAAGGTCACGTTTGACCGCCATTCCCTTTCGACCCTGATGGGCACCGACTGTCCCACAGCGGGGCTTGGTACGTGTAGCACATGGGGACGTCTAAAAGGAATCGTCTTCAATATACGTCTTAGGGCTAATGTGGACGTTGCTGGAAAGCAAACGTGGTTTCTCTGGCATAGGACCTACAGCTGGAGGCTTCAACTCTGCTGCCCGAGCCGTCCCCAGGGATGATGGCTCTGCTGCATGGTGGCACGTATGTGGTCGCTGGTTACGAGAGATTTGACTCTAGGTATCATGGACCTAGCAGGACAACTGAGGGTACCTGGAAGCAGCCGAGTGGTGGGGAATCAGCCCGGTGTAACTGTCTTGCTGTAGTAACAGCTGAGAGCTGAACTTCCGCACATGCTGTAGAAGGGCTTCTGCTGCTGGGTGTTTGCCATTGTAACACACAACATTGGATGGATTTTTTATTTTAATCACTCTTATTCATGCAGGCTGTGTCCAGGCAGCGAGCTGTGCTGGGCGAGGGGAGGATCCCTTCCCTCTCCCCTTGAGAGACAGCAGTTCTCCCGTGACACTGCTTGGCACTTCCAAGAGTTCTTCAGGGTTAGTTCCTGATGGAGACTGTTGTGGTGAGCTGGTCTTGAGCAGAAATGGAAAAAATAATTGTCACAAGGTCTGGATGAAAAAAGAAATGTTGCCAAAACCTTGCAAAGTGCAGGTTTTAAAAATACAGTCTTTACCACCAGGCTTCAGCCCTGCTTCCAAACCATCCACATAGACCAGGGGCTCTCTGGCTTTAAAATTGGATTCCTCTTTTTGGAAGGAAAAAACAGAGAGAGGGTATTTCTGGACTCGGAATGCTTCTAATATTTAACTCCTGAATGTACATGCTTTTCAGATGAATATAAAATGGGACAGGATTTATAGAGAACTTCATCTTTCAACTATTCCACTTGGGAAGAGCTGTGCAGCAGCGAGTCCCTCTTGGATGCTCAGCCAGGTACCCTGCAGAGCAGGGGCCTCTGTGGTGGGGTTGTTTCGGCTCGGCAGATGGGGGCCAGCCTCAGTGACTGCTGGTACCTGAGATGGACTTTGGATTTAATGCTGAGAAAGACGAAAGGCTGAATGGATGGAGCTAGTGGAGTCTGTATTTATTTTTAATTCTTAGAGTGGTTCTTGCGAAAATATTTCTTGAAAAGGGTTGCAGCCTAATTTAGATGGCTGCAGGTCTGAATTCACTGACAATTCTGACATTTTAAAATTTTATTTCTTTTTTTACCCTGGCTTCGTGTTTTACAGTCCCACAGGAGTCTGGTGGCAGCAGAGGGGCTTGGCCTCTGTTTTGGAGAAGGCTCAGGCTGATCTGATTTCCTTGTAGTCTCATTAATTGCAGACCCTCTTTGAATTGCCTAGAATTCAGAGCGAATCGGGTTCGGGGTATGACGTGGTTGCCTGCTTTGGCTGTCACATCGCGACACAGACTTTTTCCATGCAGAGTTCACGTGCTTGAGACTTGAAACCATCTTAATAAACACTGGGAGATGTGTGTGCCTCCGTCGGCGCTGCTGGGGGCTTTGGCCAAGCCTTACCTGTGGTTCTGTAGCTTTTAAAAAAAGACTGTGATCGGGCAAGTGGCTGCCGTGCTTTGACCCTGGGATTTTCTCTCTTCTGTCGCCTCTCTTCCAGGCTGCTCTTAAACAACTGTGCAGCGGGCACATGAGGAACACGATATTGGTTTGAAGAGAGCGTCAAAATAGGCAAATAGCCAACTTTTGTCTTTAATAGTAGCTGCATTGCTTGCTCCCCTTTCCTCTTGTAATGTATAGTTTGCTGTTTTTTTCTTTTTTCATTTTCTTTATTTTTATCTTTCCCTAACTGAAATTGCCCTAGTTACAGGTGTCAGATTCTAGCTTTGCGGTGGTCTGATTTGGCAGCCCTATTCCCTCTTAAAACTTGCAGACAAACGATGACGTTTAACTCGCAGATCCTCTGGTTGCTCTAGACTGTCACAACAAGATTAGAGTAATTCACGTGAAAGCAGAAAAACCCAGCTGTCTTCTAGGAGGAAAGCTGTACAGAAAATGAAGATGGAGCAGGTTTTGGTGGAGAGCCAGAGCTGCTCTAGTTGTATTCCTGTGTTCAAGCCACACCAAGCGTATGCTGAATCCTCTGGTATTAGTGGCGGTTTCAGGGTGTTCTCTGTCCGTCCTCTGCTTGTTTTCTGGAGGTGGAGTCAACTGGGCACCATTTCATTGCTGCTGGTTTAAATCCCAGGTTGAGCCATATTGTTCCCCAGAAATGAGTGAAAATAACTTGCCGAGACGACTGCCTAAATAATTTACTCTTGCAGGAGCATTCTTTGCGCGCTCTCTGAAGCAATGAAGAAGTAGGGTGCTTTTCCTACACAGCAGCACATTGAAAACCATCTCCGCTTCTTTCAGTGATACAAATAAATTTTGAAGGCTATCTTTGTGTTCTTCTACCTCGTGTCCAGTGACTGAGCTGGTCCGTTTCGTATTATCCAGTGTTTTTCTTCGTGTCTGCAGCAAAAACTGGCCTTCCCTTTGTGGCTGGTGACAGAGGAGCTCCTGGCATTTCCTGAGATGACTCATCTCTTGCCATGTTGATGCATTTGGGATGACTTTGGGCTCTGTGGTGGTTTGGTAATTAACTGGGCATCTTTCTGTGAAAGGGCTTTCAGTAGCAACTCCTCGTGACTTTTTTTTTTTGCTGTTTAAGTCATTGAACTGCAGTGTTGAGAAACTTCTGTGTGTGGAAAAGGGAGCTTTTGGGTCTTCCTTGCTGCAGGATTAGTCAGATAATGCCCAGTGGGCTACAGCTTGAAAAGGGGCAGATGTATGTGGTTAAAGCACAGGACTGAGATTGAAAAGCTGAATGTTTCTGGGGTGCCACGTGTTTTTGGTATGATCTGGGCTGTTGACCTTTCCTGTGCCCCCCCTTGGTTCATCGGTACCGTCAGCCCAATGGAGACATTACTCACTTTATTATGTTTCTTGGGTAATTGATGCCAAAACCACATTTTCTAGTGTGTCCTCCTGTCTCCCCAAGGAGTTTCTAAACAGGCTTGTCAGCCTTGTGAAAGCTCTGTGTGGCTCCTCGATGTAGTATGTAGGGTCTGGTTAAGAAGGGAGTCACGGGGGACCCGGGTCCTCAGCTGCAGGAGGGTTCCACGGGCATCAGTCCCTGCAGATGTCCATCGGTCCAGAGCAATGTGCCTGCAGCTGAGTAGGAGCTCCACAGCCTTCATGATGGTGTCGACAGCTCTGAGCGCTGGCTGTGGGTCCGCGTTTCAGTAGCATTTGGGGAAGATCGCATCTCCCGTGGAGAAGACTCAATCATTGACCCATTTTTGCCTATGCAGATGGAATGGTTGGGTCTAACAAGTGAGTGTACTTGTTCCTGGGAGGGAGCAGAGGCTGCTCTTGTTTCCACGAATTTGTGGCATGTGCCCCACCATGGGAGCAGGCTTTAAAACCAGGCAGCGTGGCAGTTTGTTGTTTGGGAACATGCTTGGTTATGGGAGCAGCTTTGTGATCTTCTGTGAGCCATCCTGTAAAGGAAAGGGTAGGTCTGTGTGATAAAACACCTTGATCTGGGTACTGGCGCTGTTCTAATTACAATATATAGTACTCTATAAGGGACCGCATTATGCAGCCTTGCCGCAGCCCCACAGGGAGAGCGCAGGAGAGGATGAGCAGGTAATAGATGACTGTGGTAGGAGCACAGTGGATCTGTAAAGCACCCTTTTAAAAAATACTGGGATGGATAGAAAAGCTTCGCTGTGGTTTTAAACAAAGTGGGGCCGGTGGGGTCAGAGCTGTCCCTGTGCCCTCCACAGTTTGTGGCATACACGTGTCACCAGGCAGGATCCCGCTCCATTTGTACCTGTCTGCACCACAGGCTTCTTAATGTAAGAAAAACAGAGTCCTTTTTCAGCGTGGCTTTGAGAAATCTGTTTTTCTGACCAAATACTCAGGACTTAGCCGTGGTCTTCGCAGAATGACTTTGGTACAGATGGTTTGATGTTAACCTGGGCTGCGCCACTAAAAATCACAGCTTTTTTTATACAAAGGTTGGAGTTCATGGGAATAATATGAAAATTCTGTTTATTGTTAATACATGAAAACCCACGCTGAAGATGAAAACTCATCTTACAAACGGCTCTTTAAATTAAACCTATGTGGTGTTAGAAATATTCTGCTTGACCCTTTTAATTACAGTCTGAACTCTATAAGGCAACTACTTTGCATCCACCCTTTGCTTCCTTGGCTGTTTGCTGAAAACATGTTCCCTCTGTTGGGATGACCGACTGAATTGTGCTGCTTCTTCCTCTCCCAAATGTCCAGAGGCGTGTTATTTACACTGTATTATGGGTTTGCTGTAGAAGCAGCAGTATTGCTGGTCCCTTTTCCCCAGTGAGCAGCAAAATGCAACGGGTACCATGCCCTGACCCATGGGTGGGTTCAGCCATGGCCAGGTAAGGTGTTACCCAAACACTTTTTAAATTACGTGTCCTGTTCTTCTGCTTGTGCTGCCAAACTGGTCGCTTTTGGGCCAGGAAGAACTGATGGGGTGACCTCAGGGAAGACCATCACAGCATTGTAGTGCTCCTGTGGTGCCAAAAGCATCCTTCTCTTTGGTAAGCATCACTCTTTGTCAGGTTTTTCCCTTCTCATCTGTAACTGTGGGGTTGTTGGTAGCATTGTACATCGTGGTGCCTCTCCAAGTGCTGACAGCATCGCTGCGGCGGGGTCCTTGCTGTCAGCGCTTGGAAAGCGATCAAAGGCTTTGATGTGTCAGGTCAGCTGAGCTCAGCGTAGCGTGAGGGTTCATTTGTGCCACCTAAATAAACAGTGTTTTAGCCAGTCAGCTTTGCTTTTCCTGCTCTCTTTGAGAACAGCTAGGGACGGTGTCTCTGAGAACAAAAAGGCAGCAGTGATGTGAAGAGATGAATGAGTGGCTTCTCTAAAAGACAAGTCACCATCACGGGAGGACCTGCTGGACCCTGCGCATTGCTGGTGCCCATGCCCCATGCAAGTGGCAAAGCCCTGTCTTTGGTGTTTTCTTGTCCTTAATCCCTTAATATCTGTTTTCTTCTCAGTACCTTGGGAATGAATGGCATCAGTCCCAGGATCAAGGTTCAGATAAGAACCTCCTAAAAGATTGAGGCCATTTTCTCTTCTGAGCTCTGTGCACGTGTACTAAGTGCTGCAGGAGTCAGGGAGCAAACCACTATAATGAAGAAAAAAAGCCTCTGATGAACCATTGTGTTCATTCGCACGCTGTTATAGGAGACTCCCAGAGTGTGTTCAGTTGTGTATTTGCAAGAAATAGATGGGCGGAAGGGACCGTAAGTGGGACAGGTGCTCTTATATCACACTGAAGGAGAGAGCAATCTTGTACGAGAGCGTTCCTGTTCAGAGAAGCGGGATGCACCTATATTACAGCAGCAAATTGAAAAGTCCAGGGTAGATTAGGTTTACCAGCCTGAAGAATGCCTCCTGGAATTCAGATACAGTTGTGCCGATAATAGAGCATTAAAATTTGATAGCTCTTAGTTTCAGTGAAAGCCTGAACTTACACCTAGTTACCGGGGCGTGCTGGTGGCCTGGTGGAGGCTGGTAGAGCATCCACCAGCATCTCTGTGCTGCAGCAGCTTGTGTGCAGCGTTTGCAGAGCAGTGCTGTGCACTTGTGTGTGCTGGTGCTGCCCAAGGCTGTGCTGGTGCGGATGGAGCAGCTTGGGGTGGAACTGCTATTGCCTTTTGGCTGGAGGTCTCCACCCCTCAGCGAGGAGAGATGACTTCTTAAAGAAGCCACTGATGGTAAAATCCCAACCACTTTTTGAGGTTTGACCTCTAATTCATAGACTCACAGAATCACAGAATCATTAAGGTTGGAAAAAACCTCTAGGATCATCAAGTCCAACCGTCAAACCAACACCCCCAGGCCTCCTAAACCATGCCCTGAAGTGCCACGTCTACATGTCTTTTAAATTACCCCCAGGGGTGGTGACTCCCCCACCTCTCTGGGCAGCCTGTTCCAGTGCCCGACGACTCTGTCAGTGAAGAAAGTCTTCCTAATATCCAATCTAAACCTCCCCTAAAATAATCTAAATTCATCTAAATTCATCTAAAACTCCCCTAAATTCATCATGTTGTGCATCATGCAGGGCGCTTCCCCCTTCGCATGCAGCTGAGCCTCTCAGCTTTGCTTGGTGTCCTCATCACTTGCGTGTTGGGGCTGTTTGACACAGCCTTTGACCTGGAGATGCCATGAGGGGCTTTCTGAGGTGCAACATCCAACCACGAGGCCCAGGCTTGCACCTGAGGAGAGCCTTGCCCCTGACTGAGGGGACTTCACAGGCCAACGTACCTTTGGAGGTATGGTCCTGTTGGTGCTCAGTGCTTTTCTTCTGTAGACTAATTCAAAATGAAGAGCAACACACGTTGCTATAACCAAGTCTCTGCTGATGCTTATGATGATACAGGGACCTCTTTGTGGTGGTATGGGATGAAGGAGCCTTTGCGGCATAGCTGTGGATCAGTAATCGTGTTGCATTTCACTTTTTGCAGCCCCCTTTCAACTATATCATCCCAACTCCAAAAGACCTGAAAAAAAGGAAAAGTAAACAGTATGTTGGAGGAGTTTTTGTCTCTGGCAACAGCTGAGCTTACTTTTGACTAGCTGGAGTTGGGACAGAGCCCTGCTCTCTCCCATGGGTCTGCTGTGGCACCTGGGTCGTCACGGTCCATGGTGGCCGTGCCTTGCATGGGGGTTGGACCAGATGGAGGTCCCTTCCAACCTATACCCGTACACGTTTAAAAAAAAGAAAACAAGTGAGGACCCTGGTTTTGTCAGTGAAGTCAGCAGAGTAACTCCAGGTGAGGAGAGAAAATAGTGTTTTAACTCTGCTGCTTTCTGACCATCGCACATCTGAGGTGGCTTACCAGCCGACGTCCCCACCAGCAGGCCCAGGGAGCCGGTGGATCGGGTGGCCAGGCGAGCGTCCCATTTCTGCACCAGCGCTAGCACGGCACGTAGTGCGCTTTCCCCTTGCTACCCCTTCGCCCGTGGATACCGGCCAACCACCGGCAAGCAAAGGGACGATCTCCATGTCACACCGAGCACCGTGACCTTCTGCTGGCAGCGCTGGCTGGCCACCGGCCCCAGTTCACGCCGCTGGTGTTCCCTGGGCAGGGCTGGAGGCAGGAGCAGCAGAGCTGACCGGGCACGCCGCATGCCTGTGCTCAGCACAGATCATCCCGACCGCTTGCCTGGGAGGGTTTATTATTTTTAGATGAAGCAGGAGATGGGAATTCGCTGAGCCGGCTCCTAAGACCTGCCAAAAAAGGAACATCTTTCAGGACTTATTTTAACTTCCAGCCCTGCCTTGACACAAGAGTGACGTACCTGGAGTTGATAAGTGATATTGCATATGGTCGATAAGGCTTTTGTCACACATCTGTAAGGTATGAAAAGTATTTCAGAAGTATTAGAGGAACTGTGTTAGGGCAAACGTCAGGCTCAAAAAAATAAAGCAGGCATTCTACACCCAGAAAAATCTAAGTACTAGGTTTTTTAGTACTTAGTACTAGTACTAAGCAAGTCTAAGGTATTTCTCCTCGTTTAGGGACAAGTTATGGCAGGGGTATTTGCATTCTCATTTCATCCCTCTGAATGAGAAGAGCAGCGGAAGAAGCTGAGTCCTGGCGCAAGGACAGGCGGACCTGCCGGCTCGTATGTTTGTGGCGTTGGGGGTTGTTTTTATTCATCTGTGCTTCCCTCAGCTTCGTGGCTTAAACTCAGGAGTTGTTCCCTGCGCTGTTCGGTGATGCTCTTCAGCTTTCCGAGGCCTGGCGGTGTTTTGAAGCGGTCCCAGGTACCGCCGAGCGGTGGGAGCCCCGGGGGGCGGCGGGTGCAGCCCAGCAGCGACTGCGGAGCCGTCCGTGTGACGGGAGGAATGCGAGGCTTCCCCAGCGAGCGGGGCTGGGCATGACGTGCCCTTTCAAATATGCCTTTATTCTTGGCCCTTGCAACCAGGAGATAAACTCGTGACTTACAGGGTAAAGACAAACACCAGAAGCACACCCTTGAGTGATCTTGTGTGACATTGTTGCTGTGGTGAAGTACCTTGCGAGGACGTTAATCGTAGGGTTTTGCTCTATTATAAAGACAGCAATAGAAGGCTGTGGAGGGATACTGCGTTTTTGTAGTGCTCAGTGAGCTTATTAGGGATAACTCGTTTTTTTTTTTCCCAGACTGATAAGTTGCATTTAAAGTTTTCTAGACCTGTAAAATAAGGAGTAAATTAAAAATGTTTGGAACAGATGTAGCTTTTCTATGTAATCTTTTTGTGTACTTAATAAGCAAAATATTTGGAGGTAGTGTTTGTTGCAGCCATGATGAACCAGGCACAGAAGAAAAGCCAGGTTTGTAGCGAGAGGTAGGATCTTCTATTAGAACAACCAGCAGAGCTGGAGAAGCTGCCTGAGTGTTAGGGCATGCTCAGTCTGGAAAAAGTCAATGAAAATACTTTTAAGCAGACTGCTGACCACGTTAGGCAGGATCTAAATCGGTGTCCCAGGGCGGTGATTCGCTTAGAGGGGGGAAAAGTTGGTCCATCTCCACGCAGGATGGATGGGAGTTTTCTAACTCCATAAGGAGATCTGAGATTTTTGGATCAATGGCTGATGTGAAACCCACCGAGATCAGCTGTTAGTGGTTGCTTGGGTTTGGGGACGCAGCGTGGGCGGCCTTATTTATGTCCCCGTCCGGCTGCTCCCACAGCAGACAACTTGCAGGTGTCCCTGGGAGGGGGAGAGCTGGCTCAGCGAGCTTAGCTTTCTCCTTGGCTATCAGTGCTTTGCTTCCATGAGTGAATGTTTTCTGCCAGAAAAATGTTCCCAGCTATATATTTTTATTTTTTTTCCCACTGGCTTTATGGAAACACTGTGCCTTTCTTCTCCTGGCGTCCCAGCTGGTGCCTGCCCTTCCTGCGCATACCAAGTCTTCCCTTCATCACTGATAGCGGCTGCTCAGACCCTGTTGGTCAAAACTGGTTTGCATTGGGGGGGGGGGGGGGGAATCAATACATTTTTATGCAAATTTAAGGCTTAACTTTCTTTTCACCTAGTTTCTAGGAAAGGTGGGTGGAGAGTGAGTGTGTGCAGCTGAAACCCAGAGCCCGTAGGTGCCACCCCGGTGGGACGTGTCCCTCAGCGCACTGGGGATAACGGGCACTGGGTCCCTGGCTCCCCACAGCACCCTGCCCATGCCTCCAGAGTGAAATATTCAGAATATTTTTAGTGAAATGTTCCAGGACATAAATGTTTTGGGGGAAATGAAGCTGCAGGGAAGTTTTCTTTCTTTTTTTTTTCTTTTTTTTAGATGTTTTGGGGTTTTCTAAGCCATCTTTACTCGGTGCCAGCCTGGAATTGAGCATGAAAGGAACGATAAGCTTTTTAGCTGAATTTCCTAAAGAAATGAAGCTGCTGCAACTTGCATGGCTGTCAGTGAGACTCCTCTGTCTCCAGATCATGGAGATTTCCAGCCTGCTGGCTGATCTCGGCCAGATTTGACAAAAGAGTAGAGGTCTCTGAGATGGGCAGTTCCAGCAGATTTCCCAAGGACAGGTAATGAGAATAAATGAGAGGCCCTCGATGCTGCTGAGGGAACAGCTGCAAATACTAAATTCAATTAGGTTATTGAACATCAAAGAATTTATATTTTGAGTGGCAGAAAATAGGTTTCATAAACTGTGATGCTCGCTCCTCTTTACCTTTTTAATGAACAGAATCACTCGTTTATAAACGATGCTTAAAGAACCCTGTGTGCACCACTTATTTAACGGCTTGTAGTGAGCCTTGATGGGAAAGTGACCTAGTTCAAGTCCCCGGAGGGTACTGCAATAAGAATGATTATGAATAAAAATACTTTTATCACCATATGGCAGTTTCAGGCATTGCACATATACATAGTCTGCGACTGTTTTGTCCAGAAATGGTGAGCTTTCTCTTAAATAAATATATCTAGCAAAGGCAGAAGAGGAGGGGTTGCCATTATTAGTATTCTCCCCTGTGAACCGGCTGCAAAATCCTCGGATGCTGGAAAGGGGAGGATGGGTTTTGTTCTGCAGGCTGCCCTGGATAATGTGCTTTGGGGAGCTGAAATCCTCCGATGGAACAGAATCCGTTTTGCAGGTGCAGAGCACTTTACTTTTTTCCTTATAAGCCCAAGCTGAGATTTAATTGCTGCTCTTCACAAGTGCAAAACAAGAGAATGTAATAATTAGAGCTGTCAGGGTGTCCTTTCTTTTACGCTGATGCTGACATTAGCTGGTTTAAAGCCTATTTTTAACCTCTGCAGCGTTGAAGACTTCCTGTGTATTTTCAGTCTGGCCTTATTTGTTTCAAACTTTGTAAATTTTAAGCAACCTAAGCTGGAGGAGGTGGGGAGAAACAGGAAAAACTGGATTAAAATAGGAAGGAAGGAGGAAAAGCGAGCCAAATTAAATGAAAAATACGTCGGTAAATTATGTCCACATTAGCGTGAGGGTTTTTTTTTCATTTTATGAGCCTGCAAAATTCTCTCTAACTGGAAGCTAAAAAATCTTAAAGCACTGAGCGCCTGGTAAGATAAATATTGTGTTTAGTGTACCTTCAGACAGTGTCCTGGATACTGCAGACAGCCAGAGGACTGTGTTTCTGCTTAAATATAGTCATGGCTTTATCAAACTTTACCCTTGACCCCTCTGGGGGTTATCCTGATGAGCCAGCAGTTGTGATAGCACTGATGGAAAGCAGGTAGGATGTGCAGCGCTGATTCAGCACTTCGTATGTATTACATATGTACATATATGTGTGGCTGTACATGTCTGTATATGCATAGTGAGTGTGGAGAGTGACTTGCTGCTGCCCTGCAGCTTTACTGGGGTAACGGGGAGCCGCTGGGTTTTACTGGAGACTGGAGAAGGCTGAGCTGGTGGAGATGCACCCATGCAGGGTGCTGAGTGCTTCGCCATGATGTAGTGAAGGGTTCCTCCTCATCCTGGATGGATCAACCTGAAGGGCACGCTGAAGCTGGGACTTCTCAGGGTGTCAGAAAGGTCACAGTGCTTTGGGGCTGGTTAAGTATCTCGTTTAAGCCAAGGCAGGGATGGAAGAATAGCGGTGCAGCTGCGTGGTTTCATCCTTGCTCAATTAGTGCCAAAATGGGATGCCCAGACAATCTCGCCACATGGCTTTTGCATATATAAGTTTTTTTGTTTTTTTTTTTCCCCCTCTATCTGGCATTTAATTATACTTTTTTTGGCATCTGTCAGTGTTGTCAGCAGTACCCAAAGGCTGCAGGGAGAGGTGGGGCTCGTTGGCTGGTGGAGGACTCTTCTTGGACCCATCTGATGGTAGGGTGGACCCTGCCGTGTTGCTGGGTAGGGGCTCAAATCTTGTGGCTGTAGCTGGAGAATCCCAACAGAGGTGGTGGGAGTTTGCACATTAGCCCGCCCAGTGAGGGACCGTTTTACTGGAGAACACAGACAGTGGTGTTTGCGGCAGATTTACTATTTCTTTTTTAGAGTTTCTTGGCACAGATGGCTCATTCTCCGCTTGCCCTGCCAGTTCCTTGCGGATGGATTAGAGCGTCGTCATGCCAATGCTCCTGGCCCTTTTCTCGTGCAAGGTATTGACATCCAAAATATGGATTCCTAATCCTAAAATTACAACCTGCTCTTTCATAACACAAAATCAGTTAGTTAATCTCCAAATAGTTCCCCAGCCCCTCGTTAGTCGCTTTGTGCTGTTACGCTCTCAGCCAAACGTTTATCCAGGCATTAAAGCACGAATGTTAAATATGCCCGCTGTTTTGCTAAGCCGGCTCTGAACCTGCAGACCCCGAAGAAGGGTGGGGTGGCAAAGGACGGAGCTTTCTGCGGATGAATTGACCCCTGGTGGGCTCAGCGCTGCCGTGGGGAGTTGGTGGCTTCACCTTCTCCTTCTCAAAGCCTGTTGGTGTTGTGTTGTTAGACCTGGTGATCCTGACTTTCCTCTTACATGGGGGAAAGTGAGATGTCGGAGTCACTGAGAAGCGCTGGTGTAAATCAGACCTGAGAACCAGGGTCAAACACTTCTTCCCTTGAGGCTGCCCAAGCTGTAATTTGTATTTTGTAACAGCAGTTAAACCAGATAGAGGCTCCCCCCATAATGAGCTCAGTTACTTGTCCATCGTGAGTGCTGTGTTTCTAGTGGCCCTTGAGTTTTGGTTGGTTTTGTTATTAACTTTTCCTGAAAGAGCAAACTAGGACTGTGCTATTAAGATTACTGATTTTTTTTTTTTTTAATCTCTTCCCCAGTAATCAGGAACAAAATGAGCATTTCTGCAAGCACCAGAACTAATAAACCTGGTTTCCATTGTATTTATGTCTCTTGGTTGATTGAGTACTTCGCTAATTAAATTAGGATTCTATTATGTCTGCTTATACCTATAGTCTCTCCCTCCCATTACTTTTCTGGCAACATAGAGGCTGCTATAATTGACTGGAGAAAGGGGCCGATGGGATTAAAAGCTGTTGGAGATAAACCTCGTGAATGGCTGCGTCCAGCATCCTTTACCACCCGGCTGCCTGTTTCCATGAAGTTGGTAGAAAATAATGATCTTTGATGCCTTTGAAGCTACCTAATAGCGTTAAAACTCACAAGCACGCACGCACCCGCGTGAGTCAGATGTCCGGGTCAGCATGTTGCCGAGGAAGCTGGGATAAAATGGTGGAGGGATGGTGCCTTTTTAGTCCAAGCCAAGCACTGAGGATTTTGGGTTGCGTGCTTTGCTTCGGAAGGCAAAGAATGCGTACGGTCAGCATGTTAAAGCGTGGTTTGGCAGTCGTGAAATGGCACGGCGCTTTGTGCACTTGTGCTTCAGTAGCGCTGTATGGAGGGGAAATCAGCCTACAAGTGAATGCTGGGTGGGGGCTTTTATAAGTACCAGCTTCCCAAATGTGGTCTGTACCCAGAAAATCAGGCTGTGCCTTGAAAATCAAGTGCCTGGTGCCAGGGTAAACCTTACTGATTTCGGGCAGGCGGGAGGTGGTTGAGCCCACGTGGAAGTGAAGCTGCGTCTCTGGGAGTGCCACAGCGTAGACGTCAATGGGAATAAATAGTGTCTCACAGACCCCTGGAAGGCGTTCGGTTTGTAAGCCCCGCTGCTCTTGTCCCCACCTGAGAAAGGGTGACACCCTCTGAGCCAGAGACCCTCCAAGCTGAGCCTCCTGGGTCTCTCCACATCGGACCATACGGCGCCTTGACGTGCATTTTGGGAGCCTGTACTCCCAGGAGCATTGCAAGAGCTTTCAGCAGAAGCGTGCCTGATGCAAGACGGACTGTGTCCGGTAATAAGGGCAAGAAGGAAAGTTAGTACGTTGAAAGGTGGAGTGAGATATTCCTCTGTGTGCTACAAAAATCCTGGAATGATTGTAATTCGTGCTGGAAATCCATCTTTGGTTTGCTGAAGTCAGGCTTGGTGGTTTAGAAAAGACAGGAAAACTGAGACCTTGCATGGCAGGTACCCATGTTCATGTAATGACCTGGCTTAAGAGATGGCAGCAATGCTCAACCGTGTTTTGGGGGGTTTGTTGCTTGTTTGTTCCACACACCCACCCCCCCCACCCCCCAAAAAAAGGCCCCCCAAACCAACACAAAAACCAAAACAAAGCCAAACCCCAAAAAACAAAACCACAAGGGTGCAGAGACAACCTTAGGACTGCAGTAAAAAGTGAGTTACCTGAGAAATGTGAATCTTTATATTTGCATATATAGCAAGATGGGGGAATTGCTTTATACTGGTATGGCAGCACGGCCCAGTCCTACAGAATTAATTGCATAAATAGAAAACGTTCTCAACTGACCTTTTTGCCCTTTCTTAAAAGTATATATATTCTTCTACAAGACAGGATAATTTTGCATCCTTGGAATTGCAGGTTGTTCATTTCTCGTAAGCTGAATTAGATGTACTGTTGCTTTTCTGAATTACTCTGTTTTATTCTGTGTGCTTTTAGGTGCTTTTAGTTTTAATTTATGTTGCGTTCAGGTGCCACAATCAGAGAAGGATGGAGGAGGGGAAAGGATGAATCCTTCCGTCAGCCCCAGCCCTGGCGAGTGGCTTTGTCCAAGTCCTCTGACATCCCTATCGGATAGATACCTTACCAGGTGGATACCCGGTGTCGGATGGATACCTCGCCATCCTTACCGTGACCACAGTGGAAGAGGGAACAGGGAAAAAGCAGGGTGTGAGAAGGGGAGGAAAATGTAAAGAATGAAAATAAAGGGGAGAGAAGAGGAACGTAGTGAGGAGGCAGTGGGGTCTCACGGGGTTTCAAAAGCTGGAGACAAGCTGCTGTCAGACAATGCCACCGGAAGCTTGAACTTGTATTTTTAGGGACACTTGGGTTTGTATTTTACAGTAAATAATGGGTTTGGGGGGGGAGGGGGAGAAATGACTGCTTTTCCTGCCGCCTGCTCTGCTAGGCTTTGTTTCACTTCTCTTTTCCTTCCTCCCAACCTCAGTGTTTGCAGAGCAAGGGGCGTTAGCGTCCTCCCATCCCATCGCTCCTGGCACTTGTCCCCAGCACGGCAGAGCATTTCAAGGTGGCACGTGAGCCAGGGAGCCACCACGTACTGCATGGGGTGGGCAAGGACCCAGCCCGTCTCCTGGAAAACTAGTTCATTAAGTCAGTTGTTGAATAGTGATTTACCAAATCAGCAGCCTCTTGACCCAGGACCAAATTTGCTGTATGGCAGAAGATCTTTCCTTTACGTTCCGAAGTCAATGTTTGCATTACAAGCAGCTCTCAGCTCGGAGCAGAAGGGCAATGGGTGGTTAAATCCAATTTGCATAAAATTGTTCAGGAAAACAGGGTGTTTGTGGTGTTCAGAAGGATAGCTGTATTTTTGACCTGTTCGGTAAGCTTTCAGAAGGAGAAATGATTTCAGATTTCCTCGAAGTGATTTCAAGCTGTCTAGGAGTTTCAGGGGAGACCGAGGTCGCCTTTTCTGTTGTCACATGCGGTGTTTTTCACTTCTGCTTTCTGATTTATTTTTTAGCAGAACTGGGACACATTTACATTAAATCACAACATTGTGCGTTACTGACAGTTTTGGTGAGGCAGGTTTTAAGAGTGCTTTTAAAAGACTCTTTTCCCCCATCAGCGTTTAAGACAGGACTACGAGGATGACTTTGATTTGTCATCAGCATAAGCCTTTTTAGGAGGGACGGGACCATTGTTTCAGAGCACATTAAGAGGCTGCCACAGGCGGCATGTCCTGAGCAGGTGTAAGGAGCTTTGCCCTGTCTGCAAGTGCTGCTGAAATATCTTATTTTTAACAACTATCCTCCATGACCACGCGACCCGCCTCCCTGTCAGCCTTTCCTGCAGGGAACAGCCTGACTTGGCCATCATTCAGGTCAACTTCGTGGTGACCGATCTCTTCAGGTGGATATACATCTACACGGAGGCGGTTTATCTCCTCTGTTTTGCCATTTGTATTCAGGTTAAGTTTTACCGGCCGAGTCCCATTTCTTTCTGGTCTATCACGTTAATGTTTTGAGATCCCACAGAGACAAGGAAAGATACTGCAACAGGAATTTTAGGGGATGTAAGTGGGGTGAATAGGGACTAGGTTTATTGAACTCCCTGGTGGTTCTTGATCTGAAAGGTACTGGGAACAGCAGCCTTCGGGGAATACTTCAGCTTATCTCTTTCAGAGACGGGTAGGAATTTGGAAATCTGGAGGAGGGAAACAAAATGTGAAAAGCTTAAAGAAGAAAAGAAAAAAGAGAGCGAGTTGTAGCACAGGTACCTAATCCAGTCCAGAGATTTGTGTTTCAGAAGTTTTGATGAAGGCTCATTCTGTGTCTGAAATTACTCATCTTCCTCCTTTGTTTAAAGCACTGGAGGCTCACAGCTTGTAGGCAGCTGATGAGTTGTGGCTTCCGCAGCCGTCATCTGTGCAGTTGCTGGTGCTGCTGATGTTGGCAGTGACTTCACTCCTCGGTCTCATCACTGCTGTAAGCACTAACCACAATTATTCAGTTGTAATTAAATAGCCAGGATGGATTTGTAGCAGCGTTGTGGGCTCTCTGGAGTGAGCTTGGTTGGAGGCAACATCTAGAGAAGTTACGCTGGGGTCAGCAAGCCTTCCCAAGTGAAGAGCAGGAGCAGGGGGCTGGAAAGGGGGGCCTGAATTTTGGGATATGTCTGTCCTAGGTGTTCTTTTTCCCAGATAAGATTTCTTTCTGCACTTCCGTGTTTCATTGAGAATTAGCTTATGCAACTTTTAAATCCCCGAAGAGCGGGAAGGGGAGGGAGGAGGTTTAAAGGCCCGACTGGTGGGTCCCAAGCCAAGTGATGAGGGGCACTTCCATCTAGCCTGGGGGGACTTAGAAAGCCATTTCGTTTAGGGACAGCGATGGTGGTACCACAAACATCTGCAGGCGAGGAGACTGCTACATCACCCACGCAGAAAGTGGCCCAAAACTTTGCAGTGGTGTTAATCCACTCTGTACTGACCCGAGAGCTGTCGGTCTGAGGAGGTGTGAAGACCCAGTGCTCGGTAGGGTGGCTGGTCCCTGCTCAACATGTGCTTCCCGTTTGCTGTGGACTTGATTTCCATCAGGAAACGCTCAATTGAGCAGTCTTCCTCCTGGTGTCTTGCCTCTTGAGGGTGGTGACCTAAATGCAGACAAGTTGGGTGCTGGGAGGGAACTAAAATGATCTGTCACATTTGTTTTGTTGTCTGTGTCCTTCCTCCACTGTCTAACCTTCCGGTTTTGTATGATTAATTGAATGGCGGATGGACTTCGGGGTTATGTTGGTCTTCTCTACCCTACCCTGAACACAGGTTTGATCTTGCAAGTCTGATACTCGAGCAGCACTTGGGTCTGATTCTCTTCTGGCACAGCCCCTGCCGTGCTTGTAGCGGGACAGAAGTCTGCCGCCCTGCCCATTTGCTGTGCTGCACGTTGCGTGTTAAAAAGGTGTATTCCTATTCGGCATGGGCTTATCTGTGTGATACAAAATAAGCCTCTTTTGTTCAAAGGGATCTGCGTGCTCTTTTGTGATGTGAGGGAACGAATGTCTTTCACCCTTCAGGAGGACCCAGGGTGTACAAGTGCACCCTGGAGAACGAGAGAAGAACGACCTGATGTAGAGACGCATCTGGAGGTTTAAGTTTGCAGCCGCCGGGTGTCTTTACTGCAAACACCCTCTGCTTCTCACAGCCATGTTCCTGCCTGAGCAAATGCAGCCCGGGCATTTCATCACCCTCTCGGAGTCTCCCAGTTACCTTTGCCTGCCTGGGAGCCCCCATCAGAGTTTCGCCTCTTGCAGAAGCCATGGCTGTGAGGTGCACCAGGACGTCCCACCTCTGTGCCGTCTCAGCTCCTCGCCCGCATCGTTACTGAAGCAACCAAAAAAAAAAAAAAAACCAACCCACCCAAAACAGGCCAGGCACATCTTGTAGCTCGCTCAGGGAAATGTGGTGCTTGTGGAAGTATTAGAAATGAAACCCCAGGGTGATATTCCTGCGGCCAGTGTGTCCCGCTGAGCTACAGCGGTGGGAGGGCTGAGAAATACCAAGCAGTTTGACAAGTCAGATTTCCACTCTGAAGGCAAAGGGGCAGGTTACATTTATGATGGTATTTATACAGGAAAACATGTGTGTTGATGGGCTTTATGTTATTTTTACTGGCATTTTAATGCTGGTTTTAAAGGCTAACAGCACAGTTTGGGTTCGGGTTGTTTTTAAGGGCATGCCAGTTTGGTTATAGCTGGCACGGTAGTTTAGTGCCTGAAGACCAGGGGGGGCGTGGGGAAAATAATCTGCTGCCTTCTGCTAGGTTGCACGCAGCAGGAAAACCCTCTGTCTGCGAAGGACTGGATTGCTGCGGCTGGCCCCGGGGGAGCAGGGATGTGGGGTGGCCCGGCGCTGCCCCTTGCTGCTCGGGGTGCTGCCATCCCCTGCCCTCCCTCCTTCCCTTGGTGGTCCAGGGGGCTTCAGCACCCCATTTTGGTGTGGCTCACCCCCTGCCTCGTGGCTTCCCATGGGGTAGACGGATAGTAAATTAACGCCTTGGTTATGGGTTGGGTTGTGAAGGGGTAGCTTGGAGGAGAGCAGAGGGGCTTTCTGTTCTTTCTGTATGGCAATGCTGTTTTTGGTCATGTAGATGAGTACCTGTCATCTCCCGAGCCCCTCTGCATCTCTGTCTGGGCTTGGCACTGCAAACATGCCGGGGAGCAGGGGATGAGCAATGGAGCCCTCGAATCTTCATCAGTGCCGGTGTGAGCCCCAGCCCCCTCGGCTCACACAGGGATGGTCAGGGTGGAAGGTGAGGCCGTTGAGCAAAGCAAATGAGATTCATACAAGGCCGCATCTGGGCTGCTGTAAAGGATAGAGAAACTGGAGAGGAGAGCCAGGTCCTCAGCAGTGGTTTGCTCGTGGGTTGTGAGGTGGTTCCCGTCTCTTCTCACCTTTTGCAATTGGCTTGAGTTGATCTTGGCACCCTTCTGGGTTTGGGAAAGGACCCTGGAAACAAGGGTGACCTGGACTACGCCTCCCCAGTCCTCTCTCTGCCTCCAGCTTAGCCTTTCTGATCCCTTCTGCAGGCAGGGGCCCTTGCTCGGGGGTTTCTTTGGAGATGCTGAAGAGCAGCCGATCCTTTTGTCTGAACAGGAGGGAGCCAAATCTCTTGCATTCACCGCAGCGCTGGCACCCTCGCTGGGCTCGCCGCTGTTTGCATGGAGGGGTTTAATCTGACCCTTGCCAGGTCCTGTGGGAAAGTCCTTGCGCTCTGTGACAAGGCTTCTGATTTTAAAATCATTAGCAAAAACATGGTTGCCCTGTTTGCGGAGCCACCTCCTCCAGCACTAGAGAGGGGTTTGGTCCTTTGCTCTCATGGGCTGTTCGTTTCCCCTCCGATGATGCCCAGAAATTAGGTGGTGATAACTTCATTTTATCTTTTGCCCTTCGTTTTTAAGCAAACCTTCCCCGAATCTTCAATAAATGCTGGCAGCTCACCGTGTGCCGTTAGGAAACAGTGCTCCGCCGGCAGAACTGTCTGCGGCCAGGGCTGAAGCCTGCAGAAGCCTGAGTCATCTCATAAGGAAGATCAGCTTTTAATTACAATTTCTAGTGCACTTTTTAAGTAGTCTTGTGGAAATGCTGTGTAGGAGCATTTGAATTACAAATGTAAAGAAATTGTTCGCCTTTTTTTTGGTAAGGCTGCTGGGAAAATGAAAACCCCTCTGCTGTAGAAAAAAAAATAATTAAGAATTCAGAGTGCTATTGTTTGACGGTGCAAATCGGGGCTCTGATGCAGAGTATGGCTGCGTGAGGAACAACTTTTATACTCAAACATACTTGTATGTCTAGGCAAGGCTTTGGAGGCTTTTTGCAATGGAGCGTCAAGCATTGCATCATCTTTATGGGGTAGCTGCAGTATAATTTTACCCCTTTTATTGGGGGACAAAGTTGAACGGTGAAGAGCCTGGTCTCTCGCCCAAGGTCGAGTGCAGTTGGTGGGGATCCAGGAATAGCGCCCAGCTGCTCGGCACGGCCTTGGCCCCGCTTCCCGGGAAATCGGCCCACGCCGCGCAGCGCCGGCTGCGCCTTCTCTCCTTCCTTGGAGTTTAAGACTCTTCAGTGTACTTAAAAATCAATATTAATTTAATCAAGGCTCTAATATAAGGGGAATTTATACATCCTGTGAAGTGTATCAGAATTCACCCCCCAGCTGTAGGGGTTCAAAGGAGCAGGCAAACTGACAGGTTTTTGTTTTGTTTTGTTTTTTTTCCCTGGGAAAATGCAGGGAGGTCTTTCCCCGCTCCTGTGTAGTGGTGGACTTTCACATACTGCCTTCGCCTGCTCCGTTACAGGTGCCCCGTCCCTGAATACCAAGGAGCAAAACAAAACTGCAGTTCTATCCTGCAGCCAGCTCTCGCTGCTGGGAAAGATCTTGCATTTTTAATACGAATCTGCCTGTAAAATATCAGTGGCTTTTCGTGCTTAGCCAGCATTGATCCTTCTGGGAAAGGGTTAAACGCCCTGGAGGGGTGGCATGTTGTCCTGGCTGTAAGGGATGGGGAGAGCAGGTAGGAGCAGGAAGCAGCTGGTCCGGAGGGATGCTTATAAAGCAATATATTACATTTTCTTTCTCTTAGCACAGCTGAAATTGCAGGTTCGTGGTTTGATGCCGTGCCTGGCCTTGGGTCCTTCCTGACGTCCCTACAGCATGGCATAGTCCGTGTGAGGTTTGGATTAGCTGTGGATGAGGTTTCACGCCGAGCCTTTCAGATTTCCACTAAGATCTTTATCCAGTGGAATAAAAGGCCATCACCCCCTGCCCATATGTGTTCTCCCTGCAAAGCTGCAGGCAGCCTCCGAGCTGCCCACGTTCCGGCAGGCGTCCTGCCTGCAGGCAGCTTTTTGGGCTGCTTTGAGAGCTTTTTCGTCTGCTTTGTTTCACTTTGCAAATAACAGTGAGTAAAATCCATAGCCTTCCGATGGTTCCCTTAAACTGTGCGGCATCGATTTGTGTCTGTACATGTTATTTCTCTGTAAATAGGAGCCTTAATGGCTAGGTAGCCCTCCTGTGATGATAACCACGTTGGGCAGTGGCTGCAGTGGCTGGAGTCCCTTAATTACCAAATAGCGACGTGCTGAAGGTAGCAGAGACGCTTGGTCCTTTCTGGCCTCCTCCCACGCCTTCCTAAGCCATATTGTTCCTGTGCAATCCCTGGTACTGGCTTAACCTTCCCCTGCTTAATCCACAGTCCTCCTCCTTTCCTCCCTGGTTTCAAATCTCTGACTAAAGCCCCCGCCTCGGCTGTGCTGCCTGCTGCAAGGCTGGATGGGGATCGTGTGCGGGGCTGGGGGGGAGCATCTTTTGCTTTGTGGGGTCTTTTATGGCTCCCTCCTTCCCCAGAGGAGCCCTTGTACCCCAGTTTCTCCATTTGGCAGAGAAATGAGGGCCACCGAGCACCGGGTGTCCCGGGAGGAGGGTCCTCTGCCAAGCAAGGGCAGCACGGCGGTGCCCTCGGGTGCGGTGAGGTCCATTTTGCAGGTCTGTTGGGGAAGGCGGGCAAAGGCAATGATTTGGCTGCCTTATTCCTTACTACAAAAGCTTTGCCTAGCCATTGGAAGGATTGGCAGTTCCTGCTTGAGAGGGGAGGCTTGAAAAATGCGAAGCCATGAAAGCAGTGCCATTTAATCTGCTGATAAATTCTGTTGATCCTAACCTGCAAGGCTGGCTTAGAAGGGGAGTCACAGCGGGGCTGTTCGGCAGCAGAGTCAGGAATCCCATCTTTATCCCAGACAAAGCGACAAACGTGTGACACACCTGAAGCAAATGTAAGGATAAAGGGTCTACATGTCACTTCTCGGACTCCCTTTTCCAGTAAGTGGTTCTAAAAATCTGCTACCAAATACCTGACTTGCTTAAAGCCGTGGGCAACGTGAAAGTCTTGATGTAGCCGCTTACAGCTGAATTAGTATGTCTATCACATACTATTGCTCTAGGCATGGCTGGCTCTTTTAAATCGGTAGAACATAGAGACTGCAAAATGTTTATTGACTACTGACAGTAAGTGACTTGGTGTAGGGTAGGACGGACAGTAAGTTGTCAAGGCTGCTCAGGGCAGACAAAAACCCTGGAGGCAACTCTGGATAAAAGTGTGTGTGATGCCCATCTGCCTTCAGGTATGTGAGGTCTAAAATTGTTATTTGAGCTGGCATAGATAGAACCGTGCAACACGGGGTCTGCTGTATCTTGAGTTACAAAGTCATTTGGCTTAGGGGAGCACCTCAGCCCTCCATAGCACTAGATGTGGGGTTGCTTATGTTGTTCTTACACTTACTTTCCTAATGCTAAGACCTAAGTCACCCCAAGAGGTGTAAGTGAAAGCTTCTGGCAGCTGTGGCATTTTATCCTAAGCTCCATGAAACGTAAGTGCCTTTATTGGCTTGCTCTTGTTATTTCTACCACTCTGAGACAGGGACTTGGAGTCTTGCTTACCAGTGATGAGTGTATGAAGCCTGAACGTACGAACTGGCTCAGATGCCGGTCAGCTTTGCCACATGGTCAGGATTCAAGGTGGTTAGACCTGAACCGATCCTAGTGTTAGCAGAACTGGAGAGACTCGAGGAGTGAGGCAGTGGAAGGGTTGTAAGGATGTCTTGCTTAGAAATTGGTTCAAGGTACCAGACAGATGTCCTGGCTCCTGCTGTGCAGCTATTGCCAGCAATGGGACTGGACCTCAGAAGTTCAGCCCAAATTTCTCCTGGATTTGGGGCATTAGGGTTGGTACACGGATGAACCCACTGGGTTTGTGTTCAGGCTCCTTCCTGTAAGCTGAGAGACATGGGGCAGGTGGGGGTGAAAGGGGTGACAGCCCCATTTAACTGCCTTGATAACCACTGCTGAAGTGTCTGGTTATCAGATCTGGAGAGATCCAACGTGGGATCCCAGGAGCTCATCCCGGGTCATTGTGTCTGTGGAGGAACACAGGGCCGTGGGGCAATGTGGGCAGCATATGCAGCTATACCGTGCTGTGAGCTGAGATAAAAGAAACACTGCCCTGCAGTTATGTGGAGAAACAGAGGGAGCAGGGAAAACTTGGGCTGGAAAAGCAGGCAGGGCTACTCAGTCAGCCTGGGTAATTCATGTGGATGCGGACAGAGTCGTTTTATGCCATTGGCAATTCAATGAAATGCAATGGAAGCCCTTCATGGAAAAGCATCGACAGCCACAGAGTTAAATTTCCTGGATTAAATGGTCAGGAAATCACCGAGAAGAGATTTGGGCTTTCCGTCATACTCTGTTTTCCTTACACAGGGACAAAAGAAGAAAAAAAAATCTCAATCAGCTTTAGATAAGAGCTACCTCAGTGTTACCTGGCTCCCCTGTGGGTGTCTCCTGCCGCCGGTGCTGTCCATCCATGCTGCCAGAGAGGATGCTGAGCACTCAGGTTCGTGGGAGGTGGTTCTCCCCACTGTTTGTTAGTTGATCAACCACCTTGCACTTCACACGCCACCTCCAAAATTGGATCTTGCTACTATGAAGCTGGAGCCGAAGTCAAGCAGATGGCACTGAAGAGGTGTTTCAAGAAACCACATTTCCATCAGTACGTGTAGTGTTTTTTCCTCAAGGGCCTTTTTTTTTTTTTTAACTCAGCTGCAGTTTGCAAGAGTTACTGATTTGGGGCATGGATTAAAGAGCAGGTGAAACTTCACATGTTGAAATGCAGCTGTTTAATGCACGGCACAGATAAACGGGGTACCAAAAGCCTGAGGAGGCTGAGGGGTGCCTACACCTGTCCAGTGTTCTGGGATGAATTGCCATGGGAGGCAGCAGCACACGTTTGCAGGTATTAAGCCCTGTCTGCCCTGCAGCAGGGAGCACGTTAGGAGCAATCTGTTTTGAAGGATCTGTTTTTTCTACAAATACAGAAGAAACGGCAGCAGCCCTGCCGAAGTGCGTTCCGTGGTGGAGACCTTGATGGTGTCCCTGAGCTCTGGACTCAGCAGTTTGCTCTCATCCCAAAGTAGAATGTCTTGAGGTCATGAGCAGCCCCAGTAATTACAGAGAAGGGCTTAGAGAGCTCCCTGGTGCCCTGGGACATCCATTCCTGTATCCTGCGCAGAGCCAGCTTCCCCTGTGATGGGAACTGGCATCCTGAAACAAATGGGCCCATCCTGGAGTTTCGGTCTGAACATCGAAACCTCTGTGGTTGTGGCCACGATAAAGCCACGGTGCCCTTGAACCATGCCAGAATGGTTGGCTGTGGGGCAAACTGATGCGTACAGCAAAAGCACGTGGAAATCGGGGTCTGCCTGGTGTTTGCAGCTGTGAAAGCTCCCTGCTGCAGTCCAGATCTGGGCAGGTTTGTGGTGGTCCCCCACTACGTGTCAAGCAGCAATGGTCTGGAGGAAGGTGTCAGCCAGTGGGATAGCCTGGCCCATTGGAGGAGGCTGTGTCTTTCTTGGGCCACCCTCGAGAGCCAAGCATCTCCCTTTAGAGGACTGGGTGGTCCTGGCACACGTGGGCAGCACCGTTCCCTCCGTGGCTCAGTGGTTCCTGCTGGAAGGAGCAACGTGGTGCTGCTGTCAGAGACGTGGCCTGTGCGAGAGGGTGCCTTGTGGGTCTCCTGAACGGAGGTTTAATTTTAGTTATGAATACTGCAGTGTTGAATAGTCAGTGATGTGAAACAGAAGCACGGTGGGGGTGTTAAAGGGTGGTAATAACATGGCTGTCATGAACTAATGTTGCTGGGAACAGACTGTACTGCCTTCTTTTAGTTGCAAAAAATGTGCATTTGCAGGGAAGCAGAGGAGCCGGGGGCAAAGGGCGGACGGGCTGTGCAGGAGGGGAAGCAGCACCCCCAGGGACTGGCTGCCATGCTCCTTGCCCTGGGGGGCTGCAGGCGATGGGCTGCTCCCCTTGGCAGAGGGCTGTGGGGGTTGCCCCCACGCTGGGAGCTGTCGTGTCAGACGTGCGTGCGCTGGGGGTGCCGGAGCAAAGAGCAAAGCTTGCGGAGGACCTGGGAAAGTTGCAAGGGGTCCAGCGGGAGCTGACAGCATCCCTTTCCTCCTCCATCCCACTGGTGCTTCTTTGAATCCTGCTGCCTTCAGCGTAGGACCAGCTCTGCGAATATTTTCCTAAGGCACTGTTTGTCCATCTTTTTTAATATTATTTTTAAATACATTGCTCTTTGTCAGGAACATCTCTTCTCAGTCCTTTGGTGCCTCGGGTCTCTGTAGGCTGCTCCTTAAACCCACTTTTGGTGTATTTGCTGTCTGTTGTTGATCTCTTTGCCTGCTCATGCTGTTACGCTCAGTCCACTCATCCTCCAGCCTAGACCTGCTCTTGTTGAGGCTTTGACCTCCCTTTAGGAGAGTGGTGTTGGTTCCTGCGTCCCGGGAAAGCCTTGCCAGATGCAGAAACATCTTGAAACGTGGTCTGCCGCAAGGTTTCCTGTGACTGTGAAGCACAGCTCTTCAAAACCTACGGCTTCAAACACATGTGGACAAAATCTGTGCACAGACCTTTGTGTGAGCGTGAAGCACCCAACCCCCGCACAACCCCCTCTTGCCAGTTTGCTGGTGTTAAATGATGGCAATGCCACGGAGAGGGGGAAGCACTTCCTAACCAGTGGTTTTCCAGGGTGGGAATTAGAGGGGGTGCAAGCCACAGCTAGAGGAGCTGTCTACAGAAACTTCTGGAAGGATTTGGGATCTCTGATGCTGATTTAGGACCAGTGTTTTTATCCATGGAAGAGGGAAACCTCTCAGTTCTTCCTGAGGTGGAGGAGGGCTGCTGTCTCCACTCTCCTTTGAACTACAAGAGAGTAGTAGGATGGTGTGAGTGCAAGCATTGGTGTAAGGGATGCATTTCTCCTTATATATAAAAGGGACTATAAGATTATAGTCTTGCTCACCTATGTGCTATAGTGAGTCTCATTTCTGGAGATGAATAATATGCTAATTTAACAATTTAGCTTGTTAATCTAATAATCCTGCCTTCTTTACTTAACGTCAGACCTATTGTGGAGCTGCAGTAATGGAATTTTAGCTCTCCCAGCTGCACGGCCCCGGTCAGAGCTTGGATTGATACAGAGGATTAGCAATATTTCAGTCCAAAGGTCGGCTTTGGTCAGTCAACACAGAGCATTAGCTCGACCCTGTGCAATTAGAGATGTCTGTGCTGGGAGAGGATTTATGCCTTTCCAAGGGGAAGCTCTGTTTGTTCAATCCAAACTGAAGTATTAATAAAAATGCCCAGCTGAGGAGAACCAAAAAAAATCCACTCTATTTATTTTTGTTTCTCTTTGAGTTCGTTTTTTTTTTTAATGTTTTCGGAGTTTTACTACTTAAAATGTTGGAAAAGATGACAGATGTGAGGGAGGTTTGGCTACAAGTAAAACTTGTGCTTGTCCTGCTTAGTGAAGGTCTTCTCTGAAACCACCCCAAGGGAAAGAGCCATACTCAATCAAGCAACCGGCTTTCTGCAGGAGAGCTCAGGAGGACAGAGGAGCAACTCTGGAAATGTCACCTGGCCAACAAATGACACATCAAGTCATTGGATCCCCCTCTTTACCTTTTTCATAGGCTTTCCATTTCTGGTGTCAAAGCATTGGCGTTTCGGGCATTCCATGTATATGGGAGGATGCCATTTGCAGAGAAGGTTGAAGCCTTTGGGGGACAGAGGATGTTTTGGGTAGCCCCAGAAGTGAGTGGAAAGAAACTGCACCAAGTCAGTCGTGTCCTTTAGCGCCTTGGGGCAGTGGGGTCACCGCGAAGCTCTCGCAAAACTGTTTGTGAACCCAAGAAATGACGGAGAGGCGGGAATGTGTGCCTTTGGAGGGAAATGCGTTGCCGTCGTGGTCGTGCTGTTTGTCTCAAAAAGGACAGCACAAGCTCCCACTGGAAAGGGCAGAGGTTTTGCTGCAGTGTTTGGCTGAAAGGCAGCGAGGTGGAGCTGAGTCCTGGCCAGGGTGAGGACCCGGTTCCCAGCCTGCAGGGTTGTCCTGAGTCCCCACTGGCTTGAAATCCCCCTGCCAGTAGTTGGGGTTAAGTGCAGGCAGGAACGTTAAGGTTTGGCCCACGATCCCTGTGTTTTAGTCAAACACATTCTACTCGTTGTTAAAGTAAACATTTTTCCCATCCTGTTACATGACTCACTTTTTCTTACGCTGACCTGATATTTAGAGTATCTGATGTTTTAATTACCTTCTCAGAGGCATGGATTTATTTCAGATACGTTCAAAGGGATGTGTAAATCAAATGCAAAGCGAGGGTACATCGTTTATAAAAACAGCTTCTTTTGGAGACTGCTGAGTTTTCACATTAGTATAGGCCTGGTTTTCTATCAGTAAGTATTTTAGCTCCTTTAAACTAATTGGAGGGGGGTGTTTTTTGGTACCCTCAAGGTCTATTTCAATGGGAAACGAAGTACTTAAACGTGTCTATAATCCGTAAAAGCCAAGGACGAGCCACACTGGGTGCTATAGAACGGTCTCATTTACTGCAGGATGGCAGTTCGGGTGCACGGCTCCTGTTGGAAGGCAAAGTTCCTTCTCTCAGGAAAAACTGGGTGCGATTTTCGGTGTGTTAGCGCTAAAGTGCCTTTATGCTAAAAAACTTGGACCGAGTCCCTGAATTGCCTTGAACTACAGGGAAACAAGGAACTGGCAGGACCTGGACCAGGACCTGTGTGAAGGTCTGGCTCATCCCAGGAGAGCTCTGCTGCAGAAGGTCTGGGATGCAGAAACGGAGTCCGGAGGAGATGAGACTCATCACCTTGATGGTGTTGCCTGCAGAAGTAGGGCTTGACAAAGAGTTTGTCTTAGGTCGCATGTATCAAACATAAGATGTTAATGTAGAAAAATGAACCGGTGATTTCTCACCTGGCAAAATCTCTGGTGTCTCGCACCATTCCTGTTGTAGGAAGAATATGTGTGTGCTGGAGTTGGTGGTATTGAGGGTGTGCTGACTAATGGCATGGTTTAGAGGCAGGAGTTGGCCAGTAGAAAGGGCAGTCGTTGGGCTGCTGGCCCCAGCTTGGTATTTTAACTGTAGCAAAAATGGAAGTTATTTGGGAGGCTTCTGTCTCACTAAGGTGGTAATATTCAGACTTTTATGAGACTTCTTGTCATAGTTTACAGAGATTTCTGTATGAAATGGAGTTTTCCTTGGGTTGTACTTTCTCAGCGGTGAGGGGTGGCGTTGTGGTCTGGTCCCAGCAAAGCTGTCTGTGTCAGAGGGCACCCTGATCCCACTTAGTCACATAACATGGAAATATTAAATAAGGGCATTGCAAAATGGCTGGATCCCCAAGTGTTTTGCTTTAAATTTTCAGACCTGCAACAGGGTTACTCCATTAAACACCTGCTATCGGGCCTGTGTGTGCATGGGGGGTTGGAAGCTGGGTGCCCTGGTTGGGAGGTTTAAGAGACGATGCTCTGCCCAGCTGAAGGCAATGGGAGCTCTGCCTTTCTCGAAAGAGTGACAATTCTGGTTGTGTCCCACTGGTTGCAGCAGGTGGTGGGTCATGTGTTTTGTTGCATGAATAGGAGCAGACAGCAGAAGTTAAGTTAATGTGGTGGGATACGTTTCTGGGTACAGAAATTGCAGTTTTTGCTTAAATGCGAAATCTGTGCTTGTGCAAGCAATATTTTAAAAAGCAAAAATCAATCATTCTCTTTCTGTCCTTAAACTGTGGACTTGAATTTTGGGCCAGCATATGCAGGTTTTGTGTAAAAGGCTGCTATTGAGGCCGGGGTTTGTTTATTTAGAAAATCTAATGCCTGAATGCATCAACTGATGTTTAAAGGCGTTTACCAATGTCCCTATCACGTGCCAGTCCATTACGCTTTATGGAGTGTGAGGACCACAACCTTTGAAGAAACACTTGTGGTGCCTGCTTCATTTGCAGAAATTAGTTTTTGATACGCGATGTTATCAAGTTAGTGATAGTTGACACAACATTTTGAGGGTAATTAGGAGCATTATGCTCAGATGGGTGTTAAATTAAAAACTGTGGCAGCTTTGAAGTTCACGCTTGAATAATCTGGAGGCTGAAATGGGGGTTTATACCCTAGTGAACCTTGACAGCAAATCTGGAGAGGGGAAAAACAGTAGCTCCAATCTCCTCTGATTTGTTTTACACCGTCACAGCCATCACGGTGTCTGTAACTGCGCCGAACTGGTGAAGATGAAATCGGATCTTGCAGTTCAGCCAGGACGTCATGTAGCCAGATGCAAAACCTGCTTCAGGGAAAGGAGCAGGGAGGTGTCGGAGGATATTTGTGTATTTGAGACATCCGGGAGCTCTGCCCCAGGTGATGCTGGTGGCGGTACACGAAGCCTTGCCGTGCTTACTGTGAACAGCCAACATGGGCCTGAGAAAGTGCCTCCTGGAAATGTCTTCTCCTTCCTCTCCTTGAACTTCTCAGGGGTTCAGTCGTTGCCCTGCGTGAGTGGGGAGTAAGAGGAGGGTAAACCCATGCTTATATCCAGAGCAAAGGTGGTGGCATGCAGGAGCTTGAGCCCCGCAGCAGGATGGAGCTGGTGGTACCACGTTTGAGATGCTGGGATGTTGTAGCAGGTTGGGCTTTGGGAGGATGCTGGTCCTCTTCCATCTCCCTTATGTACGAGCAGTTGGAAGCAGCTCACCCACCACCGACAAGTGGAAAAATCCTGAACAATGCCAGGAGACAAAGAAGGCGAGAGGACAAAATGTTGCTAAAGAGCAGATCAGCTCCTTTTCTGCAGGCAGGCAGATGACCACGGGCTGTTGGGATAAATTACTAAGCAGGCAGGAGGCGAGGAGGGTGTGGGGAGCAAGGGTGGCTGCAGTGATTGCTGCTCCCCTCCAGCTTCCGTTGCTCCCGTCACCAAAAATGTCGGTGGTGGTGTGGTCTGAAGGCTCGGAAGTGACTGTCTTAGCTGGAAGGGTCTCATTCTCCTGAAAGCTTTGCCTCCAGGCATCTGTACCCTCTCCAGCATCCCCAGGGGGAGCTCCCAAGTACGGGGGCACCAAAAAGGAGGAATTTTGAAAAAGCAGAGAATTTCTGTTGAAATTCTGCATGGGTACCTGCAGCCTTACCTGTTTTGACCTACTTCTTTGCTGTTGGGGGAACAGGCGACTGCGGGAAAAGGAGTTGGGCTCGGTCGTTGTGTGGTTTTGTAGCAGAGGCCGCTGCTCTGGCGATGGTTTATAGGAAAGAGCCAACGAGTTTTGATGGGTGGAGGACACACAGGAGGTGAAAGCATATTGCAATAGGGGCTTTCTGGTGCTTTTCTTGGTCTTGCTACCCCAATCCCCATTTGTAGCTTCTTGAAAGCAGTGCAAGGTTCACACTGGAGAATTTAGCGCTTGCCGCTCATTAATGAACAATTTTAGCTTGCTTTGGCAGAAATGGCTCTGCTGCCTGGTCCATCCCGATTCCTTTGGAAAGGCTGCAGAGACATGGGTGTTCCCAGTCCCTCTTCCAGCCTTTGGGCACAGGCACTTCTGCACGGCCAGTGTGCATTGCTAATGGAGGTGGCTGCTAATGCCATCAGAAGGGCTCGTTGCTTCCATGACATTTTTTAACGTGCACAGGTTGGATGCTAATTTTATTCCTGTATTGCATCTATCACTTTCAGTTCTCGGTGTCTTTCTCCAACCTGACTGTATCTGTATTACGAAACCAAGGATGCTTGCAGCAGAGTGAAAACGAACCGGTTTTCTGAACCATATGTGTGGTCTCACCGTGACTATCAATGCTGAGCACTAGGTATGTTGAATTAAAAGGGACAGTTTAAGTGGTGAGGAAGTGCCTGATTTCCCTGGACAGAGGTGGAAATCTGCCAGGATGACACTCAACAATCCATTGCTGCAGATAAACTGTATGAAAAGCAAATCTTTGTTCTAAAGTTCCAAGACTAAATAGTTATTGGTTCTACTTCGCCTGATTTTTGCATGACTAAGTGTCCCCCATGGCTTACATTAGCATACATTTCAAAGCAGTTTTGTTTTGGTAAATATTCACACGATATTAAGATCTTACTTTCATCTGTAAATACCTGGGAGGTGTACGGGGCAGTGCCAGATCCGTGGGAGAAGGATGGTGTGGGCGCGCAGGGCTGCTTTTCCCCTTGGCTAGTATCAGAGGTAGGCAGCATCACTCCACCACGGCAAGGCTGGGACATTTCCTTGAAATACAAAATGAGGTGGTGATACGAAGGCAGGTATAACTAGCAAATACATGGCTTGAAATGCCCCAACTTGCTTCCCCATCTCCCTCCTCCATTTCATGGGAGATGCAGCGCGCCATGCTTGTGTCCGAGCATATCCCTTGCTGGTGCTCTGTTGGCTTTAATTAAAGGGTTGGTAAGTGTAGGGGCTTCCTGGCCAAGCAAACAAAGATGAATTTAGGAAGGGGAGGATTTGTTTTTGCACATCATGCTGTCTAAATAGATGGTGTCTAGCGATGCGCCCTCCTTCCCGACGGCTGCATTCGGAGGATGCTTCAGCCGCAGCCTGGTGCTGCTGGGCTGCAATTTATTCTGTTATTTTTTTATGTTGTGCATTTTAAAATCAAGCTTTTTTTTCTGTTGTTGTAACATGCGATTGCTCAGGACATATAAATTGTGTTAATAAAAGAGTGAGGAGCCTCGGTGGGTGAATTGGCTTCCTGGTGAAGTCGTAAATTTGGAGAGGAAGATGCCGCCTTGCTCCGCAGCCAGCGTGTGGGTTTGTTTCCCAACACCGTGCCTGGAAACCCGAGGGGTCCCCGTGTCTGGTAATTTGGTGTTCCCGCTGGAGGCGAGATGGTGTGAAAGACCATCTCCAGCCTGCAGGAGGGCTGGGAAACCTAGGCACAAACCCAGCAAGCACACTGGTGGGGGCTGGAGGAGCCTGCGATTTAGGAAACGCTTCTATTTTACCCTGTTTCTGCCATGCTGCGCCTTGTCCCCTCTCAGCCTCTGCTCCTTGTTGTGTGCGTCGTGCGTTAATTATCAGCGCTGCAGGGTGGACACAGAGCGTGTGCGCTCCACACGTATCTCGTGTGACGGGGCCTTGGGTTGCTCCTGTAGTAAGGAGCGATGGGGAAACAGGGATGCTTCCCTTTGCCTCCCGGCTCTCCTGCCCGGATCGGCGTCAGCTGGTTTTCCAGGAGAAGCAGCATCTCTTCCTCTGACTCTGCCCATTTGTAAGCAGAGCATGTGCCCTCAAATGGTGGCAGCGGGGAATGATTTGGTGTAAGCCATTTTGATAGGATGCTGGGGGAACCGTTTCTTGGGAGAAGAGGAAAGGCCGGGAATTGGCTTGCTGGATAGCAGTTGTGTTGGTTTTATGACGCCATCAACAGTTTGGGCTCTTTTATCGTTTTCCCCATCGCTTCCAGGCATTTTTCCATTAGGATTAATGTAGTTGAGCACTGTGCAAGGAGCAGTTCATTGCAGTGATTTGCTAATTTTCCAGTTGCTGGAAACCGAGGAGGCTTTGCATGTCAAGGGGCTTCTGTTTCCGTGCTGGCTCTCGAGCATCTCCTCTAGACGCACGCTCCCCCGGCGCTGAAGGTGGGGTCGCTTCCATAGCCAAGAAGAAAATCCGATTTTAAAAACCTCTCTGGCCTGCTAACCGAGGCATTTGCAAAATAAATAAATCAGTGGACAGAGTGTATAAAGGTGCCCTGCAGGCTTGGAGTCCCTTGGGCGCCCCCAGGTCCGTGAGAGCTGGGGCTCGGATGCGAGGGGACTAAGTCCATGCCATGTGGGTACCCCAGCCAGCACGTTTTCATCATCACAGCTCCAGCAGACCATTTCCAGCCGAGTCATGCTCTGTGCTCAGGAGAGGCCCCAAGCTGTTTTTTTGCATGGCTGAGCATTAAAGGATATTTCCAGCACTTGTTTGCCAGGAAAATACAGCATCGAAGGCCCTTTACTAATTAATTGTAATGGCAGGAGGAAGGGGAGGGAATTGCTTTCCCATCGTGGCTGCTGTGAAGATGCTCTTGAAAAGGCAAAAAAAAAATAAATTTAAAAAAAAAATGCACGGATGCGGCCAGGACGAGGAGATTGATGAAGAATATTGTTCACTGCAACACTGCCACTGTGATAAAACAAACCAAACCTAACTTCTCCCTTTTCCTTTGCAGGGTCGTCATGTTAAAACAGGCCAGCTTGCTGCTATTAAGGTTATGGACGTCACCGGGGTAATGTATCCTCCTCCTCCTGCATCCTTAAATTACAGATAAGGGGGGAAAGGGGACGGGGTGTGATAACAAGTGGGAGTTGGTGGAAGGCTTGTATTCCTGGGAAGCAAACCCCCTTTGCTTTAATGTGAAATATGCCTTTAAGAGGTTTTGGTTTTAATGAACGTGTGAGAGAAAAAGAAGTCTGGAGGAGGTTTTGGTGATTAAAGTAGTTTTGTGCTGAAACAAAGCAGCATCTGGTTCCAGCAGTGGCTCTTGTCAATGGGTTAATAAAATGTGAAGAAAACAGTAGCGACAGGATCGTGTATTCATAACAAACTTCAGTTTCTCCAAATCCATGTTTTTCACCAAAAAGCTTCTGTTCACCAAAACTATGTGCAGGTATTGTTATGAATAACTTCACTAGGCAAGTGAAACTAATCCCACGCATCCTACTGATAAAGAGGAAAAAAATGTACCACCCTGGTCTCGGAAATGTGGCTCTTTTGAAACTTGCATCAGACTTAGAGGACTAAGAATTTACAAGTCATTAAATGAACAACAGGATTTAGGGGGAAGAATGGTTTCACCATTTCCCAGTAGCCACAAAAGAAAAGATGGGTGTTACAGCTCTGATCCCTAAAAATCTAACCAGATGCATTTAGGAGGGTGACATGAAAGTGTTTTTTCTTGCATTCCTTTTTTTCCCCTAAGTGCAGTATTATACCTCCCAAAGTTCCTGCCTACATAAACAATGCCAGGTTTGGGAGTAAGAATGTCTGTTGCTGTGTTTTGGCTTTTTTTTTTTTTTTTAAACTAGAATAACACATTTCAAAATTTAGGACTCAATCCCAATCTACCCACCTTATTTCTTGAATTGATGTTTTTAATTAGCTCTCAGGAGTTCAGCACGTACAGCATTGACTCGCTGTGAAAGCAGTCAGCTGGCTTCAGGAGTATGTTTTGAAATACCTTAGGCGTTGTGGTATGGTATTAATATCTACAGGACTGTCATCCAGGTTCTTTTTTGTGCTAATGGGTGAAATGGCGCGTGGAAATAAGTCCGTAAATGTGAATGAGATTTGATTCTGTTTACTTGCGATACCTACAAGTGCCAATTGTCTGGTACTTGTGGGAAGCAGGCGCTAAGGGAATGGGCAGACTCACCAAACATAACCCCACGGCATAAATACAGTGAGATTCCCATGGGATGAAGTCTGAGGTTACTACAAATTTAAGCTGAGAAATCAGAATATTACTTTGAGGCCAAACAGGGACTTAAATTTGAGTCTATGCTTAGTTTGGTGGTTTTGAATTATCATCATTTCCAAGCAAAGATATTGGAGAAAAGTGCCCCAAATCTGATCCTGCCCAATAACCAATATTTTCAGCTACGTCTCGAAGTAGATGTCCCTGATGTAAACATTTATGTTCCAAAGCAGGGTCTCACGTCTCTAAACGTCCAAGGGGGTAAATCAGATATTTGGCGTGGGATGTGTTGTTTGGATATTTAATTATTTTCCCCTTAAGGTGCTTTTAGCCATGTTAAAACATGTCAGCTATTTTTCCTTTAATAGATAATGAGCACACTTTCAAAGTCGGTCCTCTAAAAAGAATCCCTGAGCTGAACTTCTGCTCTCTTGTACTTCTTCTACCCCGTTGAATACCCTGTGTGGTGGCTTCTCAGCCTTGAGTGACCCCAGTATTGGGTGAGTGGAGAAGCAGCTATCTAGCAGCTGAGGTGCGGAGGTGAGACCCCCATGTCCTCTGAAGGGATGCCACCGGCCTGTAGTCACCAACAGAAGGCTGCTCGGAGAGCAGGACCAGGCTTGGGCAGGACGGGCGATGACCACAGTGAAGACAGAGCAAACCTGTGACATGGTAGGGGACTGACTGTGCTGCATAGCTGTTGATGCTGAAGTCAGGTCTAGAGCCGTGTCCTCCAGCCACCGCAGGAACGGTCCTGGGAATCGCTTCTGGGGTCATTGCTAAATCATACCTACAGCCACGTTTGGCACCTGGTCCAGGCTCGGTGCGAAGGCTGCTGGTGAAAACCCAAGCATGTCCGCTGCAGTCCTTCACCACCTCCTGACACGCACCAGTTTTGGTGCTGCCACTGCTTCCTTTTATCCAGATCTTCCATCCCACCTGGTTTTCCAGGATGTCCCTGATGACAACGTGTCTTTCAGAGGCCTACAGAGAACAGACTAGTGTGGTCATCCCAACCATAGCCACCTCCAGTTTCACGGAGGAAGTTCTTTAGAGTGAAAACCCCTCACATGCTAAGTGAGCTCCTGGCCAGCATCTCATCCCGACCACGTGCCTTGCACTAAACCCCCAGAGGCTCCTGCCAGCGACGCTTTAACTCATCTATGCTCTTGCTAATTATCTGTTAGGGAAGACGGCAGCATAGAGGCCCTCAAATTACAGCACTTGATCAGTCTGGGCAGCTGCTATCTCTGAATTTGGATTAATTTTTCAGGGGCTGGTCCTGCTGCGTGCCCTCCTTCTAGTGATGGGTATAATAGAATTGACTGATGGAGGCAAAGTGTGGCATAAAAACCTGGTCTGTGGGTTTTGTCAGTTTTGGGGTTGGAGTAGTTAGAGCAGCTCGCTATGATAATTCATTTTTCTTCCCTCCCTCGCTGGGTTTGCTGGTGGTGATCTCTGGCGATAGTCCTGGTGGAGCAGGAGGCAGGGCTGGCGACCCCTGAACCTGGCCATGCAGGCACGTCCTCAGGTGCCATCCACAGCTCGGATGTTTTGGATTCCCCCTTCCCGCCCCCATTTTGAATACTTCCACCTAAAGAGGGAGTCGAGATAAAACCTTAGATCAAGCGTCCCTGTGGCTTATCTCCATTTTTCCTAGAGAGCCAGGCGTGAGGCAGGGGACAACTGAAGAGCTGGCTCGTGGTACTCAGGGAGCCGGTGGGGTTTTGCACTGACTGCTCCTCCTTGCTCCCAGCATCACTGAGCATCCAGCTGCTTTTTTTGTTGCAAAGGGCTTCAATTTAAACAAAAATAATCTCTGGGGCCTGATAAATTAAGTGTTACTATATTTTCTGGTTTCCTGAGCAAATGAAAACAAGCCAAGTTGTGTTGACTGCTTGAAGGAGAGGTGATAAAGGTCTTCCAGAAAAGTGCCCGGGTCGTCCTTGTCCCGTTCCTCATAGTTTTTGGTGCTTACACGCTCCACGTTCTTGCCAAGGATAAAATTGGAGGTTGTTTACACAAGCTCCACCTAACTTTTATTAGTTCCTCCTGTCCTCATCCTCACTGTTCCCCCCTGAATTCTCTCTGGAACACCGTAGCCATTAAATCACTTTCTGTGGTAGTTTGGGACGAAAGCCGTGTTTCTGTCCGTGCTGCGAGACACCTGGTCAGGGAGCGTCGCTCTTCAAGAGGAGCTGTTCCTGCAGCTTCACTGTTCGCTGGGGTGTCTTGTCCTTTGCTGGTTTGTAAAACTGAAGTCAGGATGAAGCAGGTGAGGGGCCCAAGGCGAATAAAGAAGTAAGAGCCCTTCTGGTCCTTCTGTAATAAAACTCATCGACATCAAGGCACTAGCTGCTGCTCCACCGCCTGTGGAATGGCAGTGGGCTGCAAGTCGGTCAGCTTAAAATAAAACCAGGGCACGTTTGATGGTCATGCAAGTGAAGAGGTAGGACATCAAAACAGGTATCGGTGCAGTTCCCCTGCCTCGGCTGCTTCAGCTGTTGCAGCTTTGCAGGTGGGATGGAGAGGGGCCGTAACAGCCCGCGGGAAGGGTGCTTGTCACCAGGACCGAGTTAGTCTGGCAGGGAGATTGTGGACGGGCAGCGTCTGCCTGCTCCCTGCGAGGTACCACTGCACCACCAATGACAGCCCGTGTCCCCAAACGTCTTGTGCCGCTTCCAGGGTGGGCAGGAGCGGTGTGTCGGACGGCTGGGATGCACGGTGCGGGAGCAGTTCTGCCGTGCAGTGGTTGCTAGAAAACCACCCTCTTGGGCCTTTGATGGGTCTTGGAGGGTGTGCTGATGCATTACTGGGGTAACGCAAGTATTGTTAAGCTTCAAAGCAATGCAATACTCATGTAAATTGTTATATGAATTATTAAAGGAATTAGTTTAAGAAGATGGAGGAATGTCTAAACTGCTGAAAACACGTAATTTGGCTGCGATGCCAAAGTTCGGCACCGGTGGCCCTCTGGATGCAGAGCATGTCTCCACGGGAGGGCTCAGTTCCTGGCCAGACCGTGCCTTGTTCCCGCCCTGCAGACCAGTGCCCTTGGCCAGCCCCGTTACGCCTGCGGCATGTGTAGGTTCTCGGCTCCTCGGGAGGTTCCCGGGGTCTCCGCTCCCGCTCGTGCCGCAGGGTTTGAAGCAGCGCACAGGGGTGGTGGGCCATTAACACGCGACAGAGAGAGGTCGGCTGCCCGCTCTTAAACTCTGCCAGTGCCTTCAGGCTCCCATCCTGGAGGAGACAGCAGCACCTGAACCATTTGGAAACCACCAGGCACTGCCTGAAGGTCTGTCTGGTTCAGGGTTCAGAAATGTGATAGGCGACATGGCAAAGCATGTGTCTTCTCCAATTCTGCTCGTCTTAGCTTTTTAGTTTCAATCATTAGTTGGGCTTTTTTCTTTTTTTTTGTTTAACCCGTTAGTCTCCAGTCCAGGCTGCAGGCTCCCAGGGCTCCGGTGTCAGTTCCATGCTGCAAAAAGCGGCTGTAAAAAAAAAATGGTGCAAGGAAACGTAGGTGAGGCCTGTCAGAAATGGGGCGTGTGGAAGTTCACCCATGTACGAAGGGAAATGGGAGCCTGTGAAGTGCAGTCTCTTAGTGTCTCTGGTTTTGTTTTTCTTTTCACCTCATCCCAGGATGAAGAGGAAGAGATCAAACAAGAAATTAACATGCTGAAGAAGTATTCTCACCACCGAAATATCGCTACGTATTATGGTGCTTTTATTAAAAAGAACCCCCCAGGAATGGATGATCAGCTCTGGGTAAGTTGCTTTCTTTTCCATAAATTAACTGGGGTTTGACACAAATGATTTACTCTGTGTTGTCCTCTTACCACCACCTCTGTCACACAAAAAGCCTTATTTTGAATCTGTCTCTTTCAAAGCCATGGCTTTGAAAAGGCTCCTCCTGCGCTGCAAAATGCTCCTCCGTTTTGCCATAAACTCTTTGCAGACTGTTGATAAAACCATTTTTATCCTGAATTGTCATTAACGTCTTTGTTACAATATTCAATTGAAAATTATTCTGTCCTTTGAAAATAAATGCATCAAAAAAAACCAGTTGGAGGGAGCCGGGAGCGTTGCTGGGAAGATGGAGGCTGGGCGTGGGATGCTGGGCGCGCGTGATTCCTGCCAGCTCTCGGCGCTGCTTCTTGTGCTTAATGTTTCACAGAGCCGGTGCAGGCAAATAAAGAGGAGGGGGACGGTGAAGGGCAGGCAGGAAGGTCTGTGGCTGTTCAGCCGTTTCGGTGAAGATCGCTTCATCTTGCTGAAGGGCTGCAAGCTGCTTTGCCTCTCCATAAATCCTCGCCTGCCTCCTCCCGCTGCTTCCCTTGTCAGTGGCCTCTCGGTTATTAATTCAGCATTCCCAGACCACGGAGAATAGTCTTTAAATCCACTGTCTATCTCCAGAGACAGCCAGAGCGTTGGAGCCCACCTCCTCGCTGGCAGCTGGTGCTCACGGGCGCCGGGCAGGGCAGCAGACACCATGGGTCGGGGCTGTGGGCGCTGCCCTAAGCGGGGTGAAAAATTAAAGTTACTGGGCTGTATTCTGAGCTCGGCTGTGCTGATCTAAGCCTGTGGAGCAACAGCCTGCAGCGCCCGTGGGCGCCTGACCAGCAGTTTGAGACCCTGCTTTTGTTAGGGGCAATGTTGAAGACAAGGCTACATTTGAGTTGTCTTAAATATAACGACTTGGATGCTGTCCTGTGATCTAAATAGCATTTTATTACAATCTTGTAAATCCAGTCAGTTCTGGGTTATCCACAGGTGGTTTCCAGTGTATTTCTGTGCCTGAACAAGATCGCTAGAGCCTAGTTTTTCAGGGGTAACATCCGTGGTTCAGCTGGGAGACCATGGAGACGCTGAAGAGCAGCAGAACATCCTTTACTTTCTGTATAATCTGGGCTTTATTTTAGCAAAAGGTTCAGTGGCTTCAGCTGTTTGCCCCCATGTCCTCATGCCAGAGCGTTCGGGGGGTTGTGGGAACCGGGGGGTTTCAGAGGACATTCCGCCTGGGACAGAAATGGAGCTGACGGGCTTCTGTGCTGCTTTGCTATCTGAGGCTTTGTGGTACACTGAATTATTGGGAAGACTTGGGGGCTTGGACTCCAGGGGCTTTTCTTACTTGGGTGTTGGGGTTATTTTTGGTAAGAACTTTTTAAAAAACATGTTCTTTGCAGCTGGCCAGGGATTCAGCGAGGAGAAAGCTGTCAAGCTGAGAAATGCCTTTTCATCCCGTGAAATTCCATTTGGCTTTAGCTGGTTTTTAATCTGGTTTTTTTTTTTTTTAAAAAAAAAAGTAAAATAGAAAACCAACCCACATCATTTTCCCTTGTGCTGCTGGAGTGCCTGGGGTGGGGAAAAAAGCCCCACCAACTGTGTGCCAAAGCCCTCCCCGGAGCTGGGCTCTGCCCAGTGCCTTTATGCTGCTTGGGTCTGGGGTTACCACGGAACGGCCAGGGAAGAGAGGTTTTTCTTCCTTCTTCTAGCCGCAGTGCACAGAGTTATTGGCATATACAAGTGTTAATGAAATAATGGTTTTGAAATAATTTGCCCATCCAGAACAGCCCAAGCTTCCAAAAAGAAAAACTCAGTAGAAAACTCCTTGGATTAAGAGAGGCTCTTTCATCAAGCCCCATCATCATGAAATAGCAGAGGATGCTGTACGTGCTGTATCGCCTTCGTCAGGAGAACCCAGGCTTCCCCCCGGCGGGTCACCCAGCCGTGCAAGGGCGTTCGTCACCCAGCCGGGCTGCTTGTCTCTTGCCCCCTGGGAGAGGCAGGCTAGGTAATCTAAATTCTCTTCCAGACCAGCTACCTCTCCTCTCAATTCCGGGGCCTTTCTCACGGGGTAGTGAAAAATAAGTGTTGCAAAAGCTGCTTTCCTTGCACTGAAGAGTGCTGGGGTGTGAGGTTTCTTTAAGTCTATGCCCAGTGCTGGGGCTGGTGGAGGTATTCACAGGAAAGCGGAGGAGAGGTGTGCTGGTGTCGCTGTGTTAAATAGCTGCTGTTTCAGGATCTGATTGAATTAGGACTTGCACGAACTCTATCAGTCTTGCTGTGCAGATAAAGGCTTGTTTATTTTTCATTGGCCCTTTGTTGAAATAAAACGGTTTCTGATAATGCCCAAGTAATTCTTTTTATCGACGTTCAGGAGGCTGATACGGAAATAAAAAACAGGGAGCTCTTTCAGTGGAGATTAAGATCTCTCGGGAACGCGGCAGGCTTCCGACATGAAGTATTGTCATCATTTCTGCCGCGGTGATGAGCAGGTCTGTCGGTGCCGCTGCTCCATTCGATAGCAGCCACTCGCCCTGAAAGGCGAGCTTTACTAAACAAGTGAGTTTCCCTGAAATTTAAGAGCTGCATGGAGGATATTTTAGCGGATGACAATGGAGATGTGCATCACAAGTCGTATACATTAGGAAAAAAATGGAAGTAAAAGTCATAGGGGCAACCTTTGTGGAACATTTAAAAAAAATATTAAAAATAGGAGGTAGGCTTATTCCTGTGTTGGATAAAGTGTTGCTTTCTGGGGGTGCTGTGATGCTTTGGGAGGGATTGTACCCATCTTCAACTGAGACAAGGGGGTCCTGGCCAGGGGAGCCTGTGGTGCAAGGGGGCAAAGAGAGGGTGGGCTGCAGAAGCTGGGGAAATGACCCTGCGGACAGTGAGGACCCAGTTAATCAGTTAACTGCTGCTTCTCAGAGTTAAACTGCTTTAAATTCCCCTCGCACATCTCGGATCTAAGGTCTGGGCTGCCAGACTGTGTGTAACTCGGTGGGCGGGGGGGCATGTTTTGAGATTTTGGGTTTTGGTTTTTTTTTTTTTGCTGTGGAAGATGGGGCATTCATCAGGAAGTGTGAACTTGCTGGGGGAAGTGACCCCATCCCAAAGAACCCCCTCGCCAGCACATCGCCTGCCCCGATGGCTGCTGGAAATCGCAGGCTCTCTGCCTCGTTCCCATACATTAACACACCGTATACATCCGCAGGGCAATAGGGATGCCGCTGTGCTGGATCTTTGTCACCTGCCCTTGCCCTCCACGGCGCACTGAAGCCGTTACCAGAGAAGCCCCGCGATGCGTGGGCAGCGGCGGTGGGCAGAGGGGGGTTTGCAGAGCGTGGGGGCTGAGCGGCGGCTGGCGGCAGCCCGGGGCAGAGCCCGCACTGGGGTCCCGGGGGGCCAGACGATGACTGCCGTGGCATCCCTGCCTGCGCCCGGAGCTGCGTCTGGCATGAAGGGATGGGAAATTGCTAACAGGCAGGTTGCCAAATACCTGCTCGTGGTGAGCACGGACAGGGACCCCGCTGGGACAGAGCTGGTGGGGCGGCCTTCGGTGCATCCTCCACACCGGGTAATCTGGGGCAGTTTTATAAAGAAGGAATTAGGATGATTTAGGGCCAGAGGTTACGCGAGGATGGCACCGCTGCAGCCGTGCAGCACTCGGGGCTGTTGCTATGTAGTTGTAATGTGTTTTTTCGCTGCGTCGAGCTGCAGGGGCCCATTGAATCGCTGCAGGGCGGTACGAACGGAGTCACACCAGGGATCTGGAGAGCAAAAATGGGGGCAGCGAGGCTCCACGAGCCATCGAAATGCTGGGTTATACCTGTGCAGCTCGGAGCAGGTTTGCTCTTAATCTGCTTATAGGCAGTGAAGAATATTTTTGTGCAGTTGCTGATATCTCACGTCACAGGACTGAAATCATTAAACATTTGAGAGGGGACAGTTTTTAGTTGAGCTGTGATTTTCTCTAGTCCCTGCAGTCCCAGGGCGGGGAAGCGAGGCTGCTCCTCCAGCCCCCGACCGAAAGTCCGGGGTTAGCAGAGGCTTTCTGCTGCTGTCTGGCTGACTAAGCCAACACTCTTTCATTCTCACTCCTCTTCAAAGTGATGTCAGTGCTGTAAACACTGCAAGGCTGTGAGCTCAGCTCCTTTCGCTGCCGTCCCTAAGCCCAAAGCTTTCAGCCTGCTCAGGATCGGTGGTGGCAGCTGCCCACCGGCTCCGAGGGAGCAGGAATGGCTGGGCTGGCCTCAAAGTGCAGGGAGGTGCGGGCAGGGCACAGCCAGGCGAGTCATTTATTTATGAATATGTGCAAGATGCTGCCATCGGAGAGGGGAGAGCGGAGCAGCTCTGGCCCCGCTGGTCCCACCCAGGTGTCCTGCTGCAGCATCACGGCCTCTCCCGCGGTAGCACTGACACAGGCAATTAAAACTTGCTTACCTTGCTATGGAACACTTCAGTCATTGCTTAATACCAATTTGATCAATATTTCTGTTTCTGGAATGTGTATCAGCTTTGCTGATCCACCAAGTCAAGGTCTCTTATTTTTTTTTTTAATGCTCCCTCACTGGCTGGGGGTGCCCTGATGCGTGTGATGAGGGACCCTTTCGCAAGGGAGCCAGGCTGTGGGGTGGGATGGGAGGCGTGGGTGGCCTGGGCATACGGGATTGCATTGCACCCGGGTTCTGTTTACACACGCGGCAGGAAGAAGGATTTCCAGCAGCATTTAGCCTGGGGGTGTTGTGTGCTTGTTTACTGTAAAAGAGCAGTCAGATTGATTGTGGGGTGAGGAATGGGAACACAGAAGGATTTGGCTTGCAGAATAAAGGGGTTGGATGATTTTGGGGGGTTCCTCTGGGCAAGCTGGAGTGGGGTTGGGTTGGGGTTTCTCTACTGGAAACGCCTCTACTGGGGTTTCGCTGCTGGAGACACTCAGGTTTGAGCCCTTCCAGGTAATGTACAGTGGCAATGGTCTTGTTGGCCATTCCCAAACTGGGGAAGGTGGTGATTGATCTGAAAGCTGGAAAAGGCTCTTTAAACGAAAAATTTCTGAGACAGCAGGACACAGAGATTTACAGCTGCTTCTTCTGAATTTGCCTTGCTTGTGAAGTTTGCTGTCACTCTGATACGAAGAGCTAAGTAAATGCTAAATGAACTGTATTTAAAAATACTTCCTCAATAAATGGCCTCGCAAATTAAATTTCAGAAGAGGATCTTACTTTTAGCCCATCTTGATGATAATTTTAATTATGGTTAATAAAACCTCAATCTGCATTTAAAGTTTATTGTCTTACCCCATCATGACTTCATCCTTCAACATTGGCAACGATGCAAGCGTGCGCAGGGCAAAGCACTCACCTAGAGTGACAGTATCTTAGTATAAGTGCCATTTGAAGCCTTTCCTGAGGATACTAAGCTCTGTCCTAGAATCAGCTGGAACTTTTGTTCCATTTTCTCTTCTCCTGGAAGGCTGTTTGTTGGTTTCCAACCTAAATACCCCCATAGGGTGTTGATATTATGCCAGTATCTACCTTGCTCTTCTCCCCCTCTGGTGCTTACCTGTCCATACTGTTGACAGCCTATGTTCATACCCCACAGCCATCAATCCCCTGGCTGGCTGAAGAAACCCTCAGATCCTCTGAGAAGCCCTGCTCATGTTCCTGTACCTGCTCTGGTGTGTGTTTCTCGTTCCTGGGCTCTGGCCCAGCAGGACAGGCAGTGCTGTGGGTGAGGTCTCACCTGGCCTGTTGGTGTGACTCCTTAGCCATCTTCTGTTTCTCCTCTCTTTGGAGGCTGCATTGTGTGAGCTGTCGTTGGGGCTTCTGTAGGATCCTTCCATCTGCAGATCAAAGGGGATCGCAGTGCGGCTCTGCTCCACAGCGGCGTGCTGCCAGCTTTCCTCCCGTTCCATCCAAACCTTCTGGAAATGGTGTTTTTTCACGCCAGGTGTCCATCAGCTCTCTGCTGTGGACAGGGATACTCGGGCCGCCTTGTCACCTTTCTGCTGCTCATTTTCTTGGAGAACTCGTGGCAGAGCTTTCGGGAGGTGCCTTACTGTTAGCAGCACGTGCACGCTGCTGAGCCCCCTTGGCTCCTGCCCAGCTGGACCTGGAGACTGCTGGTAATGCCAGAGATCCGCGGGTGCTGGATATTTTCCTATGGACGTTACAGGACTGTGCGGCTCCTAAAAAAACAAGTTGGAAACATTCCCCGTGGGAGTTTCTCTTTCCCTCTGTGTTTTTTTTTTTTAATCTCCAGGAGATTTCACAATTATGGGTTTGGCATACATCAGCAGGTGGCCGTGTTACTCACCTCCTCGTGGAGAATTAATCTTTGCTCTATGGAAATTCAAGGACAGGATAGAGGACTGAGTGAACTGCCGGCTCCATAAAGATAATCTGGCAAATTAATGGATGCACTGTGTACTTTTAAGGGATTACTTCCATCTTCTTTTAAGCATAGTGCTTGCTCTACATAAGATAGCATGCCATCTCTCTTTCTCCAGCTCCAAGCCCTGGAGAGAGCCTGTGGGTGAATTTCCATGGAAGGGGACTGGAGAGGGTCGGCCTTTTGGGTTGGAAAGTGTTGGTGGCTGGGTCAGCTCTCCAGGGTTTTCCCTTCCGTGCTTGCTGCTGTGATATCCCAGACATGCCTTTAATCAGAAACACGTGCAGACACTTACACGTGTCAATCGTCCAAAGGGAGGAGAGGGAGGAAGAGCGAGTTTGAAACCAGTTGTTCTGTTATTCCCCAGTGGGTGAGCAATGAGTAACCCAAGACTTAGGCTGTGTCCCAGTGACCCAGCTGGGTTGCTGGTCTGCTGTTGGAGTGGAAGAGCTGCAAGCGCTGCCACAGCGTTCCTTGCCTTTGCACAGGACAGACTGTGAAACCAGTTTCCTGACTTAACAGGGACATACAAAGAATTCTTTCAGCTGTCAGTTTAGGAAGAGAAGACAAACTTAATATCAAAACTAAAGCTAGGATTATGGTCAAAGCCAACTAAGGTATAGTCTTGCTCAAGCATTTTATTTAACCTGAAGGTTTATAGCAGTACTCTGGATTTTATGATCGTTTATTTATGATAATCTTTTAAATCACTGTTGTTTGAGCAATTTGGTTAGAGGTAACCCTTCTGTTGGTTCCTTCTCCTCTTGGCCCATGCTTTTAATAAAGTGATGTCACTTGCTTGGAGAATATTAAATGCCATGTAAGCTTCACGTGATAAGAAACTTTAAATAGGTACATTGAAGAATCTGCCAAGGTATGACTTGTAAGAGAATGTCTTTTAGTAGCAAGCCGATCTAATTGGAAAACATGGTTTCATGTCTGAGAGAAACACTTCTACAGGTCTTGGAGGAGGCTTGTTGCATGTGCAGGCTGCGCTCGCTTTCTGGAGCGTGCTGATGGCTCCTGCACGCCCCAGGGATCCGCGATGTCCCTGGGAGCAGACTCGCATCCCGTGCTATTTTTATAAGGTTTATTTCACAGTTGCTCAATGACAAGATTAGGTTTGGGCCTGGGTTAGATCATTGTACTTCTATATTTGATATGATGAAACTTTGTAAGTGGTGCAAGCAGTGGTGCCCTGTTTCATTTGAACCAACCCAAGGACTCCAGCTGCATGGCAAGCTTACCCTCAAGGAAGGTTTCCTGCTCAAAAGGTGTCAAAAGCAAAGACCTCCTGGTAAAAAAAAATTGGAAGAGTATACCTGGTTTTTAAGGTTGTCTGAAGCTTTCAAATATCTGTCTCATTGTCTTCACATTTTCAGAGTTGAAGGACTTATATGCAAGAGGTAGAGTTTTGCTTGTATTGCTATCGGTACTAAATATTGATACTAAACATTCATCGTAAGTATAAAGTAGAGTGTGAGGCGATGGGGTCTGAGATTTCAAGGTTTCCGATTTCCTCTGCTGATTTTCAGCACTGGACTGATTCCTGTCTCTTGTTCCCATCCTTCTGGAGAGGAACAAGCCTTTCAAGCCTTCCAGCCTTTTATTGTTTCGTTTGTATAACAAAACCCACATGGATTAAAAGCTGATACGATCAAGACTACGTCCCGGTGGCTCTGCGTAGCACCGCGGTGGCCCTACCGCTGCGTTGCCAGCGTCGGGCTCCCACCCTGGAGCCAGGCAGCCCGGAGGATGCTGTCGGTGTCATTGCAGTAACTGCGGTTTTGTTCCGTTTGGCAGCTGGTGATGGAGTTCTGTGGCGCGGGCTCCGTCACCGACCTCATCAAGAACACGAAGGGGAACACCTTGAAGGAGGAGTGGATTGCCTACATTTGCAGAGAGATTTTACGGGTATGTGACCAGGGGGACCTAAATGTCCCCCCGACTCGGTGCTCGGGGGACAACTTTGGCTCTGCAGGCTTCGTGGCTGCTGCGCTGCCATGGGCTGGAGCCTCTTCAGTGCCGGTGGGCATGAATGATTCATGTGCTTGTATGATGCATAATAAATAAGCCCCATTTAATGCCCTTTAGGTCTGTTAGTTCCCTGACTTTTAACCCTCTTTCTCCTTCAGCAAAAATATAATTTCCTTTAGTATTGATAGGGCAAAGATTTACTTACATTAGAATTATATTTTCAATTAACAGAAGGGTGAGGACTAAGAAGGTTGGTGGAAAGAATCTTCATGATTAAAAAGCACCCCTGGTTTTATTAAATCCACATCTCTGGCTTTAATGAGGATGCTGCAGCTTTTATACCCACAAGATAAATGTTTGACTGGAATGCTTTAAAATGGGCTGCGCCAGATTTCACGTACTGGGGGATGGCAGCTTCAGCAAAGGCTTGCTTGCCTTTTGCACAGCTGAGGTCAGACGATGTGATCATCATGGTTGCTTTGACATTAAAATCTATCACTCCGTGAACTGAGATTTTGTTCAGGAGAAAACAGGAAAAAATGGGCGCATGAAGGAAAACTGTAAAAAACCCATTCAAAGAAAACAAGGCAAAATGAATGCTCCAAAAGGCCGTGTCTGACACTGCTGCTGAGGCTGCCGCGGGTGTCCAGGGGTGACCCAGCGCTTCTCTGTTGTCCCTGAATGCTACCGTCTGCATCAGCACGATGTGCAGAAGACGCTGGCGCTGTAGCTAATCAGTTGTTGTCCGGACGCTGCTTTCAGTGCCAGGAAACCACACTTACACGGGCTTATTTTAAATGTCTGAGCTCTGTGAGCCTACTCCTTAAAATAGACCCTGGCAGTGAGTCAGAACCCAGCCACTGACTCGTGTCCCAGGGCCACCATCGTGTGTCATCGCTCGTGTTTTGGCCGCTCGTTGGGGCGGTTGGTTGGTGACCTCCACAGGGTTTCAGGTGATGAAAGGCTCTCACCTTTCGTGCTGCAGAAGGTGGCTTGCTTGTGGTTCAGACGTTGAGGACCAGTTGTAATTCTAACAGGAGGCTCGATCCTCTGCTGTTAAAGGATTTTTTTTTAAATTCACTGACATTTTTGCTTTGCCTCCAGTGCACAAAGGTGCCTCTAACTGGGTATAGCATGGCTAAAAAAGGGCTCGCCGACAGATATGCTCTATTCCACAGTGTTGTCCCAAGGTAACACGTGTAAAATGACTAACAACTACCAGCAGCGAGAGCAGAAATTCTTTTCTTCCTCAAATATGAATGCTTGATGTGAAATGTAAACCTAACACGAGATCAGTTTTTAAGTAATCCATAGTTTTACTAAGCTGTCAATATAGCAGGCAGTAACATCTACGTTACTTTGAAACTGAAATAATAAGTGAATGAAATAAAAATGTAGGTTACAAAAAGAAATTAATAAGCTAATCAAAAAGTGCAACAGAAAAGCTAGTTTACCTTTAGCCTTTGAGACAGGCTTTTAATTTGAGCTATATCTCCATTAGGGATATGTGCAGCTTGTAGTAGTTGTATGTGCATGGTGGCTTTTTTAATACAAGCTCATCAGTGTGTTGAAGTCACGTTCATTAGACCGATACGAGAACTGTTTTCTTCAATTTCTGGATGATGGAAGTATAGAAAGGAGACAAAACCATCCTATTGTTTCTGCCACAGAAATGGCTCCCTAAGGCAAGGGAGCACACAGGGGAAAATATGCCTAGAGATACGGGAGAATTTGGGTTAATGTGGTTTCCTGCAGAAACTGAAAGGTTGGGTTTAATCCCGTGTCTCCTGCTATGGGGAGCACCCACTGCAGCATGTATAGCCCGTCGGCGGGCGTCTGGCTTGCCAGGCAGGTCTTCCCAGCGTGTGACGTAGGACAGTATTTTGAACACATGATAAACAAAAGCGTTCTCAATTGCTTACCCCCAACTGTGAGTGTTTCATTTCTGGAGCATAATTGGTTGAGGAGGAATGTCAGAAAATAACATGCTTTGAACTTGGATTTCTCTAACCTTTCTCTGAATTCTCTAGGGCTTGAGTCATCTACACCAGCACAAAGTAATTCATCGAGACATCAAGGGACAGAATGTATTGCTGACGGAAAATGCAGAAGTTAAACTAGGTAAGAGTGGGTTAGAGCTCTTGGAAACTGCAAGTGGGCTGGCTGGAGAGAAGCAGCAAGACTGACTTGTACATGACTTGGGGATGGATACCAAGAGCTACTCTGTGTTTTTTCTTGTGCCAATCTCAATAATGTGACCTTGGGCATTGAGCAAGTGCCGTGCAACAAACTGCCAACGGTTGATGGTCAAGTTCTGCGTGCAGAGATGTACTTGCAGTTGTCTTTCTGTTCAGACAGGTAGTTTGGGCAGCTCTGCCATCAAATACGGGTTAAACAATCAAGACCATTTTTTCCATGCCCCGAACTGAAAAGTGGCCTCTGTGCATCGCCAGCCGTTATCAAAGGCTCTTCCCTCACACCTTCATAGTAGTGTCCCGTAGGAGCATAGTCCAGCCAACTTCGTGTCACATAATCCAGATTTTTTTTTCCAAGGCGACCTGTTGGAGAGAGATTAATTTGGAAGAACTACTCTGAATTTCATATGCGATGGTAGGCACCCTGGAGAAGACCAGGCATTCATGTGAAGATCGTCTGGGAGACAGCAGATCGGCAGACATGATGTGCTGATATCCTCAGTTGTCCAGCATCAATGTCATTAAGGCTGTCTTTGTGTATTTTAATTAATGCTAGTGATGACAGATCCCTTACAGTGGTAAAGTGAGGCGCAAGCCTTGTTCTCCCATGTCCCTCCTCTCTCTTTACAGCAGAATAAAATCCCAGCCTAACAGATGGCACCACCAGTTCGTTTGGCTTTATGCTGGTGAAGATTCCCCGCCAGGGGGAAATTCTCCAGGGCAAATCTCCAATCACCGTGTTGCGCAAAGTGAACTTAGTGGACCATAGAGTATTCTCTCATTGATTTGATTTCATCAGTTTTTGCTTCATTTTGCAGCTTTCTGCTTGACATTTCCCTATGGGCCTTCATCCTTGGCCCTTAGTTCCTTAAGTCTTTTGCATTTCTGCCATTTCCAGGAAGAATTTAGGTAGAAAAATGAGGCTTCTACCAATATTTGGCAGGCTTTAATTCAAATGAGAAAGCATAGAACAAAGGCTGCTGCTTATTCATGTTGCTAACCCTGTTTCTCATTAGTATGAGGAGCTGTGATTTCTTTTCATTGCCTCCTGGCACAGGGTTTCTTACAAAACCCGGACATCAGATGATCAGGTTTGTCCTTGACTGACCTCTGTTGGTCCCAGCAGAGATCAAACAGGAACGGCTCTGGCCCTGTCTTTCTCTCCAGGCTGGTCTGGATGAATTTAATGTTTTACAGTCAACAGAAGAGTGGGTCAGGTTATCTCCGACCTGACGATGCCCTGTTGTCTCTCTGATCCACAGTGGATTTTGGTGTCAGCGCTCAGCTGGACAGAACGGTGGGCAGGAGAAACACCTTCATTGGAACGCCTTACTGGATGGCCCCCGAGGTCATTGCCTGCGATGAAAATCCCGATGCCACTTACGACTTCAAGGTACCTAAACGAGCATCTTCCTACTCTTTTATATGTCATTACAGATGTAGTATGTGAAAAGTTTAGCACGTTCACAAATAACATAGGCAAGGAATTAAAGCAGCACTTACCAGTGCTTGCCATGACAGCTGTGACCATAAACATCTGAAGAAGGTGCTCGGCATGAGCTCAGATTTTACGCCCCAGTACCATGAACTTGAGCACTCAGGAATTTAGTATATTCTTGCAGCTTTGCAGAATACGGTGACAGGCGACGACGTAATCCTGCTTTTTGGCTGTTGGATTTTGAAATGCCAATTCAGGTCTAACGTGAATCTTTGTTGTGCTGTTCACGTATCCAGATTTTCTCTGAAGAAGTCAGACCTTCCTACCTGCTACCCTGCTTTTCAGTGCTGCATGTTTAAATACTACAGTCAAACATGCTGTATTTGCTCTGTTTACTCTGGAGGGAAGCGAGGTCAGGTTTAGAAAGGGCAAAATCACATCATCTGGCCTGCAGGCTGGTATTCGCAGGGAGATCTGAAGGCTGCCACACAATCGGACATTTGGGGGGCTGACCTACTTTTCACATGTCTCTCTTGCCTGTTTGAAGTTTATTTTTGGATCGGTGGCAGCGCAACATTGCTGCTGAGTTATAATGTGGCTCGGAGCCCCGTGCCACGCAACAGGTCAGCAGGAGGGCTGTCAGTCCCACCTGCCCGTTCAACCTACACCGAGGTCCAATGTTTAAAGCAAGAAGAGCTGAATATATTTTATCCTGTTTCTGCCTTACGGCAGGTTTCTGGACGCACATCTGTAGAAATATCCCCTGGTTTTTGTCCCATGGTTTTTTGAAGCATCTAGAACTTGAATTTCTAGCTCCAAACCCCCTAAGGTGCACTGAGTGTGTCCAGAGAGCAGAGCAAGGGTGCGCCACGTGGGCTTTCGGGGGAGAAGCTGAGACGTACATAAAGCTTGGTGCGCCTCTGTTCATGTGCACGCTGAGAGGTCGCTTTACAAGGCAATGTTTAAAAAGGACTTTGAGACCCTCTGGTGTGGAGCTAGGCGGCTGCTTCTTAACAGTAGGACGTTACAATACAAACAACCCACCGTCGTGTTACAATTTGGGGTGCAATTACCAATCACTCAGAGAAATTTTTGAGGGGTGAAGGATTTTAAGTAGCCAACCGATGTTTTGGTACTGCAGCTATTTGAGTGCATCAGTCAACTCTTGAACTGATGGTGTTCCAGGGAGAAGCTCCCCAGGCTGAGGTCAGTCTCCGGGTCACATAAATCGTTAATGATAAGGACATGAAGAAATAGTTTAATCTGCAATTACTTAATTCTCTTTGATTAACCAATTACAACAGGCGTTTCCTCAACTCTGCTGATGGCTGCAGCCCACGCTAGCTGCTCTTGCTGCTTCTCCACTGACAGCTGCCTGGCTCTGACAGTGCAACGCTCTAGTTAATCACAGCTTTTTGTTATTATTTTCTTTAAAAAAACGACTGATATCTTCATAGGCTACTTTCTACCCACAGAAATCCCTGAGGTTTTTTCTCTTTCCAGAATAACTAGGGCGCTTAATATGCCATTGACTGACGCACAAGCGCCAGGACCAGAATCCCTCTATTGTCCCCGAGGATCAAATGCTTGTAGCGAGCCGGGCGTTTGCGTCTCTGAAGTTGGCATTGACCATTTTCCCTTGGCTGGGGGTATGAAACAGAAGGCTGATTTGCTGCCGACACACTCATTGCAGGGTGTTTTCGGAGCTCGTGGTGGTGTGGGAGCCGCCGGACATTAGTCCGTACCCCAGATCACCTCCCTGTGCCTGATGCTCTTGCTTTGAAGTTGGGGGGACGGGGAATGTAAATGACTTTTTTTAAAGGGATGCAAATCAGATGCTCTCAGGTTTAGCCAACTGGCTTAAAAAATAGGGAATACAAAAGATGAGATTTATAGGGTGAAAAAAGGAATCCTTGCAGGCTTAATCTGTTGGACAAAAAGCCTCTGATCTCACTGTTTTCCTAGCCAGAAAGAGGTGCCTGTGTAATCTATGGAAGGAGGCAGTAAATACCCCTTTGCAAAAATAAACCTCTTCAAAAAAGAACAAATAGAAAGCCCACATTGTTGAGGTTATTTATTGGTTTTTTCCCCCAGCCAGTCTTCCGTTTTTCTTTAGAGATATCTTGTCAATAAGCTTAGAATCAAAAAAAAAAGAGGAGGGGGAAGGAAGCTTGATTCCCTTCCCAAGTCAAGACAATGCAAATATATTAGCATGGCGTCTTTTTGCTGGGTGGACTGAAAAGCTTTTCAGACTCAAAAATAAAAACCACGCACACAAAAAACCCCTGAATTCCAGATCATTATAAAATGTGTGCTTCCTGCTGAGTTTTTGCTTTCTCTGGGAGACTTAGAGGGGTGATAATCCCTTTCTATATTGCTCCAGCTTTAAGATCACTTGGCATCTTGCATATAATACTGGGCACCTCGATATGGAAAGACACACTAGGAATTTGGAAGGAGTTCAGCGGCAACCCAAAGGGAAGGGGTCATGTGTGCTGAATCATGTGGAAAGACTGCGATAATTAAGTATGCAGCAGAAATCCCGGCTGAACAGAAACAAAGAGTGGATGAGACTGTCCTGCAAAAGGGCTGGAAATAAGATTTGAGAGAATTTTTAAGCAGGTACAAAGCTGTGTAGGAAAGGTGGCATTTTTTAGGGGAGAACTTGAGATAAAAATGAGGGAAAAGTGCCTTGAAATTAAAAATCCAAGTTGTCTTTCCTGGATGGAGTATGTGAGAAGGTGCTTGTGGTCCCTAGAGGCTCTCTCTACCTCTGGCTGAGCTTTTGGGGCTCTGTGCTGGGAAAAACAACCTTCCTGGGATTTACTTGCTAAATTGCAGGTTTAGAGGCTTGAGGCCGTTTGGAAACAGCAGCTCTTGAAATGGAGAGGAGAAAACTGGAGTGGGACTGCAGGGACGTGGCAGAGGGCAGGGCGAAGGGAGGGCAAGACATCAGAGCTGGGGGTGCGGGGGAAGGCTGGAAAGCAGACTGTCCCTTCCACCCTGAGATGTTCCTATTTACAATGTTTACTGGTTTTGATGTGCTAACTGGAGTTTAGCTGGTCTCCAGCAAACATCAGCTGCAGCTACATAGAACCAGGCTTGTTCTGGTCCCTTGTGCACCTGCAGCTTCTGCCCTTGCCGTTGCCACCCTCCCATCTCAGGCAGGTCTTTCCACCTCCCTGGAGACGTGTCAGAGGCTGCGCTTGGGATGAAGGCACCAAAATTAGTCTGAGTCCTGTTCCCGATGCAGCAGGTACTGGGTTGTGAATCATTAGCAGCCCTGTACGCAGTGTCCAAAATAATGAATTAGCTGCCTTCTGCCAAAAAAACCAAGTTGCAGCAGTACCGTTAGGGAAGGTGCTTGTTTTCTCTCGCCGGGCACGTACTGTCTCTGCCTCCGCTGCTGTCCAGGAGAGCCGAGCCGTCCTTTGGGGCTCGTTACCAGATCTAGAGGTGCAGCTGTAGCTCATCGGTGATGGCGGGGTGGGGAGAAGGGACTGGAGGGGAGCTCACCGCTGCTCTCTGGCAGGGGGCTGGCGATACAGATGTCCCTGTTTGCAAGGGAGAAAATGGAAGGAAGAGAGATACAAGTCTGAAATCAAAGAGTTTTCCAAATAGGTGCCTACTCTGTGCTCTGATCATTCAGGAGACTCAACCAACCGTGTGGGCTGGGCAGGGCTTGGGAGCAGGGTAAATGAAAGTGCCCGTTTCCCCTTCCACTGGTGAAATGCTGTTTTTCAGGCTTCCGTTTAATGAGCAGTCCCTTATACAAGAGCCTCCTGAGGTATCTCAAAATAATTCAAGATTTTAATCTATTGCAGGCAGCCCGTTTTCTGTGGAGCTGTATCAAATCCGTGGATGTATCACCCAGCTTTAAGGAGGGAGCCAGCAGCCCGGTTTGCTGCTTACCCCAGCCCTGAAGCCGGGGAGTAGTTTGTCACGAGCTAATCTGGGAGCCAGGGGTCCATCCATTAGTGCACAGGGCTCGTTAAGATGCCCCACGAGGGGACCTTTAGGTCATCAGCGCCTCCCCCGGCAGCCATCCTCACCACGGCTACTGGGAGCAGTTCCCCAGCAAGGTGGCCATGTTCCACACCGAAAACGCCTTGAAGGTTTTGAAATAAACCTTGGGATAAACAGCGGGGTTGGGAGCCTCTAAAGCCCCAGTGCATAGCAGGAGGATGAGGCAAGCTCCCGAGCTGTGGGTCTAGGGGCTTGCAGAGGACATGGAGACCCAACTCGGGGCTGAGCTCCCCAGGCTGGGGAGAGCCACGCTTCCCCCCTTGCCCGGTGCCCACCACTGTGACAGTGCTCCCCTGCATCACTGATGTCCCTCTGCTTTCTTTTACAGAGCGACTTGTGGTCTTTGGGGATAACAGCCATCGAAATGGCAGAAGGCGCTCCCCGTAAGTAGATGCATTGCTCTGCTTTAATTAACCCTGGGCTGTAACATGCTGGGGTTTGCTGGGCACCAGCCAGGGTTCGGTTCTGTGCAAGAAACACCGTGCAAAGGTTTTCCAAGCAACCTGGGCTCACTGAGATGGAGCTCACAGGGTCCGTGGGGACAAAGCTGCCTGGGTGGCGTGGCCTAGGGGACAGGATGGGCAGTGAGCAAAGAAATGTGAGCAAAAAAATGTCCCACCACTTAGGCACTCTGGGACTCGGTTTCCTCAAATAAAATGCATATCAAGAAGAGGTGGTGGACTGGAAGCAGGTAAAACACTGCTCCTCAGCACTGGTGTGTCACCAACCTCTGCGGTGACACAGTGGCGCGCTGGGTTCAGCTGGTGCCTCTGCAGGGGTCATACTGCCATGGTTTTTCAGCATTATCATGGGACCGTCCTTGCATGCTGATAAATGCAAGTAAATAAAGCAGAGTGTAGCGGCACGTGGTGCGGCTGTACCGTGCTCTGGGCCCGTTGCTGTCAGCACCTGGCGGGGTGCTGGGGACACGCAGCTGCAGGAGCGCAGGTGTCCTGAGCCGGCCCCCGCCGCTGAGCCCGGCAGTGCTGGGGACATGCACGCTGCTTGGCCGGGGCCGGCGGCGCTCGCCTGAGCTCCAGGCTGCTGCCGGGCCAGGGTCTGCAAACCCTCCCGCCCTGCAGGTCTTGTAGCTTCAGAGGAAACTTGGCTCTCCCCAGTTAAGCATGTAGAAAGCCTAACTTTCTAAAGTTAGGCTTTAGAGGCTAAGCTTCTTTAGGAAGCCCGGGGGGTCTGCAGGACATTGTGTCGTATTTAACACCTCTTCTTGCACGTTGCAGCTCTCTGTGACATGCATCCCATGAGAGCCCTCTTCCTCATCCCCCGCAACCCGGCCCCGAGGTTGAAATCGAAGAAGTGGTGAGTCTGTTTCTCGATCTTCAACAGCTGTAAAAATGTTTCTGGAGCAACCTGTTTCTGCAGCCCGGGCACGCGGGGGATTTGGCGTTTACATTTATATAGCTTTGGGGGTCGGTGACAGTCTCCAGCATCGCTCCAGTGAGTGCAGGTTTGGGTCTTGATCGCCTACAGAGAGGCAGTTTGGTCTGAAGGAGTCGTGCTGGAGGGCTTCCTAGGTAGGCAGAGAGGGGAACGCTCTCTAATGCTACCATTTCGCAACACGGAGTCGGCTTTTCCAAAGCAGTTCATGCAGCCTGAAGCCAGATGACACTTTGCTTGGCTCCCGTTTCTTTCCAGTCAGGTTCTGTTTTCAAGTGGAAACATGTATCCATGCCAGAAAAAAAAAAAAAAAAGGATAGTTTATCTTGAAGGCCCAGGAATGCGGGGATTTGTACTTAGTTTGGGCTTCATTTTAAAATTTTGCAGGAAAAAATACATCACTGTTTTGAAAAAAAAGCAGGGCATGCCAATAAAAACCCGTAGGAAAAAATATTCCTGAAGCCCAGCAGATGTTGTTTTGTTACTCTATGTTCTGTACCAATGGAGCTGGAGTCCTTAAAAACAGTCATCTTTGGTTTGTGCTGTTTGCCTGCCCCAGGTTCAGCAGTGGTTTGGTCAGGAAAGGTCTACCAGATGCTAGAGAAACAGCGCTGCCCCTTGGTCCTAGATAGGCTGAGGCTCACTGAGGGAAGTTTTGCCTTTTCCCTTAAGTTATGCGTATTATCTTGCTGAAGACACACAAAAAAAGAAGAGTAACTGCTGGGTATTGAAGCGCTTTATGCCAAAGCAGCAGGTGTTTTGTTGGTGGGAGAGGAGTGAGGGGGGCTTGGAGTCCTCTGCATCCGATGCATGGTGTTGGGGTTTGGGGACCAGCCCCCTAAAAGCTCGCCCAGGCTTTGACAGGAGGTATCTTAATTTTGTCAGCCCGATCATCAGCTGCTCGGGTACCAAACCAGGAGGAGAGAGACCTTTCCTGCTGGCTCTGCAGAGCGCGGCAAAGATGCTTGCTCTCCTTGCGCAGCCTTTTGAGGATACCATTAGTCAGCTGAGCAAATAGTTTATACACTTCGTTTTCTGCCAGATCACCAGCCTCCTACTTCATTATCCTCACTGCTGCAGCACAAAATGAATTGTAAGACCTTAGAGTTTATTTTTCATACAAAAATGCTGTTTATTCAGCAAAGGATTCCTCAGCCTCAGGCAGAGGGGAGCTGACAAAAGCAGGTTTTGAGCAGAACATTTCCCCATCTCCCTAAGGTAAAAGCTGCTCTGGGGTGGAAGTTGTATTTTAATCCCTGCTCTGAGATACCGGGATGTGCTTTGTGCAAGCTGGGGTGTTGCTTGGCACCACCTTCCCCTCGCGTGCCTGCTGGCTGTCTCAGGTTTGCACTTCTCATGGTGGTGAACCACGGTGGTGTCTGCCCAGGGTTGGCTGGTGTGTCCAGGGCTGTGCTCTGCCCACGGCAGGGGCGGCATCCCGGATGCTTTGAGAAAGGGATCGCTTTGGAACTCATAGCTTAATGAAACTCCAGCTTTGAACCCCTCCAGGAGAGTGCAGTGCTCACCTGGCCTCTGCTACCCCTCTATGAGCAAGCAGGGATCTCTGGTCTCCAGCAGAGCTGGGACACGTGCACCCTGGGCAGCTCAAACCCATATCCATCTTCCAAGCTTTCATTGCAATGAGAAACTCCAAAGGACCCAGATGAAGCTCCAAGCCAGTACGACTCCACTGATTCCTTAAGAACGATTTTTTTTCAGCATTTTCAGTGGGACACCAGGCAAACTTGCTGTCCTTGGCTCATTGCTCAGCTGGAGGTTTTGGGCCTGACCAGAACGGGTCCTGGAGCTCTGCAAGCCTGACCCAAGAAGACTGGAGATGTTTAACCAGGCTTTCACAGCGGCTCTCTGGCAGTCAGTGGTTTTCACAAGCACAGATCACAAGAGAGAAACAAAATGAAGAAAGGTTCAGCCTGAACCTTGAGTTCATCCTTGCTTCTGTGCACAGCAACACGTGAAAGTACACCAAGACCAACTTTTTTCTTACGTGAAAGAAATAGCACAGTGACTCCAAGCACCTTTGAGGGTAAGTCACGGAAAGGCGAGAGGAAAAGCAGACACGGGAGCTGGCCCAAGACAAAAATCCCAGAGATGAAAATACTTAAGTTGCTTACTAAATCCTTGAACTTGCTTTTAAAGTAGTGCTGTGGTCCTATGGAATTAAAGAGTCTTTGGTGTGATTTTCTTTCCCAATTAAAACCAGCCAGCAACAAAGCTTTGTTTTCTTCTTCCAGTGTTTCACAGATGAACTAGAACTTTAGTGCTGCAGTTCCCATAAACACTCCTTAGCCCTGCCTTATACGATGACAAAACCTCTTTGTTAATGAGGTGGTGTTTGCACTGTGACACCACTTTCCATCCAAGCAGCTGCAAAGACTTTGCGAACATTGATTTAAGCGTTACAAACCACAGGAGCTGGAGGAGCGCGTGGTTCATGAAGACGGGCTGAGCTGCGCCTGGGGAAGGGACGAGATCTGTGACAGTGTCCTCCTGGATCAGAGCCAGGGAGAAAGCCCTCGTCCTTGCTCCAGCCCTTGCCTTCTGCTCCAGCCCTGGTGAGGGCTGAACTTTGCCACTGGATAGGCTTGCTTTTTTGGAGAGGAAGATTTCAGGAAAACCAGAGGAGTGAGCTGGTCCCTCTCCATGGCTGCTCAGCCAGCTCAGGGATGCAGAGGTATCTTAGGGCATCGCAGGGCACTGGGACCCCCATCCCCAAGAGATGGGCAAACCCATCATTTACGGGAGGATAACTTCATAGCTACTTCAGCTCGACCGTATTGGTGGGTGCTCTGGACCACTCACCCAGGACTGGAGTCTCTCCAGCTTCACACCAACAGGGGAGAATCATAATTTAGAAGCAGATTGGGGTTTTTTGAGCATTGCGTGGATTGTCCCTTCTGGAATACACTGAGGCACGGGGTTTCTTGAGGCAAGGTGGGGAAGGAAGATTTGCTCATTAATAAAGCTGGAGGGAGGATTTAATTGGATCTAGTAGCGTATTTTATTTTTGCATCTCAATTTGTATGGATTAGCACTTAAAAGATAAATCACTTTTAGTCTGACAGCTTAAAAGTAAAATCCCTGAAAGCTTATTGTTTTTTTTCTAATGCAATTCTGTAGTATCTGTTGGCTTCTGACATTAATTTACACTCATTTTCCTATTTGCTAAAGCAACATAGAGTATAGTGGCCTGTCAACATCTTTCTTCCTTGTAAATCCTTGTTCTCTTGGGTTTATAGTGTGGTGAAATTAGTTCCAGGAAAACTTTTGATATGTAACACTTGAGACAAAGAGAAATTTGTTTATTAAATATTTGGCTGAAATTGTTTTAGCTGAGATTGAATTTAACTGTTTGCAGGCTGTGAGGAGGGGCTGGGCTCTGCCACCTGCAGCCATGTTCCCACCTCTGCCCAAGCCGTGCTGCCCAAAGAGCGCATCCCATTTGCCTGGGTCTGTGATCAGGGTACCGGGACTCGGTGGCCCCAGGACCTGGTGGGTCCGTCATGCTGCTGGGGCTCACTCTGAGAGAGCAGGGGAGGACTGCAGGCAGCGAGCATCACCCAGAGGTGGTCTCATCTTTCACAAGCCATGTAATGCTGGGTGGTTAAATGTAAAAAAACCCATTGGTCTAGCTCGTCCCACTCATCTTCAGAGAGGTACATCTCTTGAAACACCACCTGGGGCCACAAAATATAGAAACAGTCCATTCAGAGACTGCATGTATATCTGTATGTGCTGTCTCTCGTTTCTACCTGCGCTTTCACAGGGCAAAGGGAAGGGAGGAGGAATGCTTCCTCGCGTTTTTTGGTTGCCATTGATGATATCTGGTGATTCCCTGGTCATGCTGATGGTTCCCAGCTTTCTCCAGGCTCTGCAGAATGGTGGTTTCTCCTTGTTGCACGAGGAAGGCATAGATAGGAGCACGCATGGGAAGAGTAGGAGAGGATAAAGTGAGAGAGGGCATGTGCGATGGTGCTGCTTTGAGACCCTGCTAAGCATCAACAGAGAAGTCATGTGAATCCACTTGGAAGGTTGTGTCTGAGCAAGAACTGTGTAGCAGCCAAATGATCTCGAATACGCACAGGCTTCTCATTTTCTAATACAAGAATCAATAGAGTTACCTGTTTTTTTCAATACCTTCCTTTTATGTCCTGGGCCAGGTCTAAAAAGTTTCAGTCCTTCATTGAGAGCTGCCTAGTGAAGAACCACAGCCAGAGACCAACCACAGAGCAGCTGATGAAGCACCCCTTCATCCGAGACCAGCCCAATGAAAGGCAGGTCCGTATCCAGCTCAAGGACCACATCGACAGGACTAAAAAGAAGCGAGGAGAGAAGGGTAAGTGGAGAAGCAGTACTCTGGGCAATGCTTGGCCTCTGCCATGTGCTTGGAGATCCCTACAGCAGACCAAGGCGCATCCGTGTGGGCGAAACATACGGGTAGAAGGAGGAAGGCAAAGAGGATTGGGTTGCTCATGGTCTCGGTACCGGTTCCCTTTATTCAGGTGGCTAAAATTGTTCACAGACTGAGTTAAATAGGTGTGGTCCTTCTGTGTGACCAGGCTTCTCAAGGTTTTGAGGTCAGATTATTTTGTTTGATTTGATTCCTCTCGGTCACTGAAGCAAAAATACATATCCGTAACAACGCAGTCAGTGTTTGTACAAAGCCTACGGGTGATTGTCATCAGAGCTAAGCAGTGGTTTTAAATATATTTTTTTTTTCTGGTGAAAAATGGCATCTTTTTTGTCCAAGTGGTAATTTCCACATGGAACATTTAAGCTTTGATTCATTAAAATGTGTGTATAAAATTTACGTCTGCACGTATACATACTGGTGTGTGGGAGGGAGAAGCTGCTAAGCTGAATTTTTCCCAGCTCACTTATTTCATGCCAAGTCTGTTGATGTACGTGACATTCATTCTGCACCAGCGATGAGCAAGGTTGTGCAAACGAGCATCTAGATAAGAGCCTTGCCCCAAAGCTATTCCGCTGACTAGGAATAACCTATTAAACTGAATGTTTTCAGTGAACTCTCCAGGCCCTGTCAGAGTCCTCTGAAAGGAAGATCAGATAGCTGAAGAAACTTGTTAAAGTATTTAGCTGCTTGTGAACTGAATTTTAATTTGAAAGCTCATTTGTATAATCCAGCAAATTAATATGTCGCTATTTCTCTTCTTATTGGTAGCAGTATTAATTTTTCATGCGTACCTTCCAGCCCCTTGTAATAGATTTCACTATAATCAAAACAATAAAACGGGATCCCAGTGAAGTATTAAATGTGTTTAGTCTGGCAAACGAAGGTTGGACCCAAGAGATGGAGAGTAATTGGATAAGTGCAAACCTTTCTTTTACTATCACTCCCTTCACCGGATAAAGATGATATCCTAATAGAAATCACAGTGTGTAGCACAACATTGCAGTTGGGCTTTTATGCAGATGTCTTCATTGCCTGGGAAATTCATGGGTTTCCATAGGAGGAGCATATGCTTAGAGAGAGAGGAGTTGGTGCCTTCAGAGCCATAGTTAAATCCCACCTTCCAGTGCCTGTGGCTTCAATAGCTTGTGGTGCACGTCCCTTTGAAGAACCCTCCCGAAGAAGGGGATCACTCACTGTCCTATGGAGATAAATTCTTATTTTATGGACACCCCCCATCTTTATGTTGAGTGTCTTTGGTTGCTGGGGCCGTTGCCCGCTGTGCTGGTGCTGCCCGCGGTGCTCTGGCCGGCACTGCAGCCCTCTTGGTGGGCTGCAAGGTGCCAGCACCCAGGGAGACCGCCCATGCTTCTCTGGCCTTGCAGCCCCCTGTAAAAACAGAAAATGGGGAGAAATAATGCTGCTTATTCTTTGTCATGTGAGAAAAAGAGTGTCGTCTGTTCTGCCTTCAGAGCTCTGGGGTTTTCAGCCGCTGGAAAAACAGATGAGTCCAGCAAAGGGCACTGACGAGCAATTCTGTTCTAGATGAGACAGAGTACGAGTACAGTGGAAGTGAGGAGGAGGAGGAGGAAAATGACTCCGGAGAACCCAGGTAAGAATCAGCGTTTCCTTTCTGCCCTTACATCTCTCTAACTCTGTATAAAATTGGCTTGGATTAGAGGCTCGTATGAACTAGAAATGGCAAAAGGCCAGTCTGAGCACTCAGTCCCGTTCCTAGGCAGAAGAGGGAATATTCCCTCTGCTAGGTGGCGTGTGGGTGTGAACTGATGCTACAGGTCACCTTGGCCAGGGAAGAAGACCCAGGTACCCCATGGCCTGTGGGACCTGCAGTGCAGTGGGGTGCTGTCATGGGAATGTGGGTATTTAGATGTGGAAAAAATGTGAGGTGAAATTCAGGAAGATTCTTTACATTGTGGTTCCTTGCATCCAAGCGTAACTCCATTTCCTTGTAACTTTTCACCATGAAACCTCCCCGGTGCTACTGCAGGCACGGTAGGGCTGGAACTTTCTTTCTTTGGTGACATTTTTCATTGTGATTAGTATCAGGTTATTCCATTATTTCACTGAGATAATGTAGTATTTTAATAGCTGTCAATGATTCATGCTAAATGTGTTTTATGAACAGCTAAATATAGTGTGTGCCACTGCAGCACAAGAGGCTTTGGTTAGATACTTAATGTAAAGGAAACCTTTAGCAAATAAGGAGCTGGTGAGCTGTAAACAGTGTGTTGTGTCTGCTGCCTGCCCTGATATTTGTGGTCCCTGCACCCCTCCATCCGCTGCTGTCCAGCATTGGGTGTTGGGGTGCTGTTGGGATGAAGGGATGTCGGGATGCTGTCGGGATGAAGGGGAGAGGAGCCACAGCGGAAAATCACGCAGAACTTCCCCTACCAAGAGGTTTAAGGATGCGGGGAGGGGATCTTCTCTGATGCTTCTCTCCTATGCAGCTCTATCTTAAACCTGCCCGGGGAGTCGACGCTGAGACGGGATTTCTTAAGGCTGCAGCTGGCGAACAAGGAGCGGTCGGAGGCGCTGCGCCGGCAGCAGCTGGAGCAGCAGCAGCGGGAGAATGAGGAGCACAAGCGGCAGTTGCTGGCCGAGCGGCAGAAGCGGATCGAGGAGCAGAAGGAGCAGAGGCGAAGGCTGGAGGAGGTAACTAGCCAGAGCAAACCACGGGCTGGCAAAGGCTGGTTTGGGACGGAACAGCAGGATTTCTGGTAGCAGGTCCCAAGTGACTGTTCTCAGCCTGGCATAAGAAGATCATGTCCTAACCTCTCTAGTCAGTAACCCCAAATATTTCGTTACGCTGGACAAACCCCCTGCTCGTGCTTTTTGCATACCAGCCTCTAGCCACTCTCCTCACCATAGTAAGTGTTGCCAACTCTTGTGAAGGAAATGGAGCTGGTTTGCTATAAATAAACCCTCTTAAATACCAAACTTAAAAGGATCCCTGGAACTACTGAGCAGAGTTAGCCCATTATTGGGGTGATAGCTATATTCAGTTGAGGTGGGCAAAATTCTTACCGGTCCAGGCGTCTGTCAAGTTCATTATCGTTATTTGCTGCTGTGGACTGTTAGAGTTGAGAAGAAGCTGAATAGCTCCATTTGCCACTTCCCCAGATCCATGTGCCACTTGTGTCCCCTTTTAATCCCCAATTTCAACTTCAGTCCTTCCAGTCCCTGCCAATACAATTTCTCTTGCAGGGGAGGGGCAGTCGCCTGCCTGACTTGTGCAATGATCCGTATGTGCCCCGAAGCATAAGATTTCATTACCCTTGTCTTAACATACCAGCTACAAATGCAATCGGTCATAAAATTATCCACCTCATTTAAAATCCAGATGCAGGATTTGACCGGGTGACTTTGGGTGTCCCTGAGTTGCACAGCCCTGCTGCATTCTCTGTACGAAGGACTCGCTTTTGGTTTAGCGCACAGTTCCTGGATTGCAGAAATCCACCAAAGGATAAGGGGGCGGTTCTCCTGTTTTTGAGGGTTTTGATGTGGTTTTGCACAAAGAAACCCATTGCCTCGCACTGACCTTATCCCAAGTGTCTCATTGAAGGGTTCATATGTTAAGGGTAATCAAATTAGCTTTCCGAGAGGCCGCTGATATGTCTGAGTTAAGGATTTGCAGTAAATGGGCTATTGGAGCAGCCACCCCCTTGACTTGCACAAGCCGGTGCGTCTCTCACATTTAACATGACTCTCAGTGTGCTGGGTACTGCCCCCAGGCCAGGGGCGCAGACAAGAAGGAATTTCAGGCAGCTGATGGTGATGATGATGGTGATGGTATGGCCCTTCTTCAAGGTGGTGCTCGGAGCCCTCCTGGAGCAAAAACCAAACCTGGGCAAATCCCAGGCAAAGCATTTTTTCAGTCTGGTAAATATGTAGGCCTGTCGTGTTGTCAGAGCGCAGGGCATCGTGCGTTCAGTATGTTGTTGGTCAGGCTTTGCTTGCGCCCTGCACCCTTCCCAAAGCTGGCGAGTTGCTTTGACAGAGGATGGGGTTTGCACTTGGATGCACCCCGAAATCCCCTGCCCCGACAGATCTGAGGGCTGTCGTAAGGAAGCCTGGCTCTGCCTTTGTCCCAGTCTGTTTGCTGCAAGCGGTACAGGAGCAAAACAACAGCAGAATAAAAGCAGACACCAGATTAGCTGCAATCCTGTAATGAATACAATGCTTGCTGCTGTATTAATACGTTCTCTTCACGTAGAAGAAAATGGTTCTCTCTCTTTGCCGCTTCCCAGGCAGGGTTTGAATGGAGGACTAATCCCCTTGCTAAGCTGGCAAACTACGCCCTGAGCTATGGAGGTGCTGCCTTGCAGGGCCTGGCTGTGCGCAGCCCCCCCGGGGCTCTGCCACGTCTCCCCGTCCTTTCCCCCATGATATTAAAAGCTAATGCCACCATAGCCAGCATTTAAAATAACGCTTCTGTTTCTGGTGGCTCTAACAGCCCCCCCGGGCTCTTCACCCAGTGCCTTCTTCCCAGCCGCCTTACAGTTTTCAGACCTAAATTGAAAGGGAGAGATCGACTGGGGCAAAGCCGGCAAAGAGGTGTTTTCATGCTCTTGCCATGTCGGAGAAGTGGGGAAAGACAGTGAGACTGTAACCGAGGGGCATCCTCCGCCCGCTCCGGCGTGGGACCGCCGGCGTGATAAGCCCCGTGGGCTCAGCTGGGATTAGGGCAGCTGCACGCTGGCGGCTGCTTGGGTGCCCATCTTCTCGGGTCTGTCTAGCCAGGTTTAGCCTCACCTGCATCTCCAGCCGCGGAGTAAAATGAGCTCTCCTGTGTATTAGACACCCTTTGCATGGCGAGCAAGAAACATAGCCGAGTTGCTATGGTGAGGATTAAAGCAAGAGTCCTTGAAGAGGTACAAACCTTCCGTTGCAAAGGTGGTGGGTTGTGGCAGCGGTTAGGAGGGACGCTCCCCAGCGCGGCCAGCTGCGGCTTGGCCAGCTGAAAGGGGTCGTGTATCTGCCGTGGGCTGCTGTAGGAAAACCGGAAAAATAGAGGCAGAGATTAGCAAACAGAAAGTTTTGTCACTCCTGCAGGGAGTGGGATAGAGGAGTCGCAGAACCAGCTTTGAGCATCTTCCCCTTGAGCATCCTGCTCATGGAGGAGTCCCAGCATCTGCCCTGAGGAGGAATGCTGCCTCTGGGGACATGGGAAGGGGTTTCTGCCCCCAGGATGTCCCACTACTTCTAGCACAGCCAGGCAGTGGTGGATATAGTTGGGTCTTTTATGTTCTTCCCATGTATTTTGGGGCAGGAAGCATCTGATGGCCAGACAGAGGTACCAAACAGCGGCTACCACAGCTGTGCTGAATTTGATATTGCTGCCTGGAGGCACCTAGCCCACTCCATCTATGCCACTGCAGTTTTGCTCCAGAGAGCAGCACTGCTCCAGCTCTCCTAACCATCAGAACGGCACCCGAACCCTTCAGCAGCAGCCAGGCTGTTGCCTTTTGGCCTCTCTGTGTTTTCTTACGCTAGCTTTGCACTAACTTCCGTTGTTGACTCTTGGCTCTGAATTTATTTTGGTTAATGGGAACATGGTTTCTTCCATGCTTCTTTATGGGCTGACTAAGATGGAGTGTGCCTCCGATAGGCAGCACTGTACCAGCAGATCTCTGGGAAGAGAGACCAGTTGAAGACTCAGATTACTGTATTTTCAAAATAAAGTTGACCTTTAAAACCCAAGAAAGCATCCGGGACAAATAAACACTTGGAGCTCGTGGCTTTTGGGGCTCCTAAGTCAGCCTGTTTAGTACTGCCAGGCATATTACTGTGTTTATGGAAAGAGCTCTGACTCACGATAAGACGCCGTGAAGGTGGCCAGGCTGAGCGAGCCCATCGGCTGGGCCCCAGCGCAGCACCAAAAGGGTTGACTTGGAGGATGCTCAGAAACACCTGGAGTTAATTTGTTCTGGAGATGCACAGCAAAAGAGCTGGAGAAAGGCTATTAGTAGGATAATTGGTCCATTCCTCTCTGAGCAGACCATCAGTAGATTATCTTGTGGTTTTCCAGTCTTGCCAGGCATAGAGTTCCCACCATTTCTGTTCCCTCACCCAGAAGAGCTCATAATGAAGGAATCCCATTTTTTCCTGTCATCTTTATCTTCCTAAACCAGGATTTCTTGAACCTCTCACAAAGTACCTCTCATTTTTAGGGCCTTTTTTGGGGAAATCTACCATCTCCTAATATTGCTCCTGCAATAACACCAAATGCATGTATAAAAAAAGTCAAGTAAGGAGGTCTGGTGGTGGCCTCCTGATGCACCTCATGCTGCCACCGAGACCTGCTGCCATCCTTAGTGCGCCCCCTTGCATCTGTCGGACACTTGGGTCTCCTTTTTCAAGAGCTGACCAATTTCCTTCGTTAAGGCTGAATCTTCTTCCAGGCAGCTGGAGAGATTTAGATCTGCAGCTGTCTTTATTTGCGGTGGATGTAAAAATCCCCAAGCTAGCTTTGAAACCAGGTCCTTCAGGGGAGTAGAGTTGCAGCTTTGTTTTCCCTTGCACAGAAAGTTGGTCTAGTGAATTCAAAATGTGCCCCAGAACTAACTGCAAAACCCCCCAATTTAGAGAATTAAAGATCAATAGATGAAATAGCACTAAGGAAAATATTTGTGTAATGCAGAAGGGCGAATAGGCTTGAATATAGTTTAATTTTTCCCTTTATATACCTATATTAGAGATACATAGCTCCCTAATAATCCCTCCATTTGTTGCTGGCACAGAATGAGCCTTGCTGCACCAGTTTAACCACCAAAACTCCAGCTGAGCTGTAGGAATAACACATCTCCTGGTCAGGAGGATTGGGGATCCTGCGAGACAAATCTCTGTGCAGACCCGTGGCAGCAGTGGGCAGATGTAGTCAGGGAAGGGTTTACATAACCTCATTTTTCTGCCACGTTGTGGATTTTCTTCCTTTCTAGGTATAAAACAAAGGTCAGATCTTTACAGGGAATGGACAAGGCGAATCTAAGGATCTTGCTGTTTGCATGTGAGGTTTCAGTCAGTGCAGCTATAGAGCTGGATGTTCAGGGGATAAAAAATTGCTGCAGCTCCTTTTTAAGTTAACCGGCAGTAAACCGTCTACTGGAAGCTTTTATAAAGCAATGCAAAAAAATTTCTGGCAATTAATTACAGATAAAGTTAGGTCAGCTAAAATGGTGGTTGTAATTTTCTTCTGCATATACAGGTGTCATTTAGCTTGTAGGAACATTTTTCGTTGAGATGACAGCCTCCTCGCAGTGATGTGGTACATGGGGGCACTGCAGTGGGTCCCGACTTCCCATTTCTAAAGGGAGCTGCGTTACAGCAGCTCCTGTAGTATAGGTATGTGCTAAGCCTTACATCTCTCTCGTTCTCCTTTGGTTAGTAGAACTCATGGTTTCCGAAGCACGAGCCTTTTCCTGCGTGGAGCATCCCTTCACGATGATCCCAACTCAAAGCTCCTGCAATGGTTCAGAGCATATCAGATCCCTGTTTGCTATGATGGGAAGTTCTGACCCAGTTTCTCTACCAGTGGGAAACACCTCTCCGTGCTCCAGTGCTTGGTGTGTCAGGAAAGATGATGTTCCAGCCACAGTCGCTCTTTCCCTGGTGGCTCAGATAAATGAGCCTGTCACAACAATGCAACCACCTAGAATATTTGTTTTCATTTGTCACTTGGAATTCCCCTTCCACTTCTTTGCTGGGTCATGCTCGTGTTCGGGAGCAGCAGCCAAGGTTTCCAGGAGCCACCTCTTGCAAGCGTTGGTGCCTCTCCCAGCTCGCCGGGGTCACGGGGCAGCTCCAGCTCGCCGATCGCTTGTAGTCCTGAATGCGTCTGATCTAGCAAAGGGAGCTTGCTCCTTTGAAGTCCTTGTTTCATGCCAGGCCTCCACGGGCCTTCCCACCAGAGGTTTTGCCTTCATGTGTCTTCCCTCATCAATATTTAAAACCTGTCATTTCTAGCGCAGCGCAAATAGGATCCCATTCTGGCTTACAAGCAGCTACATACAGCTTTACCTGCAGAGTTATATAAACGCAGTCCTAATTAATTGGTGCTCTTGCCTTGCATGAATACTAGATCTGGATAGTGTAAATACGCACAGTAGTTTCAGGCTTGGAGAAACGTGGGAAGTACGCATTTGCAGTGGGAGAGGGAGGGCAGAAAGCAGGGAGAAAAGGAGGCAACTAGAGAGAGATCTTTGAATCTCTCTCCTTTTTTTCTTTTCCTTTCTTCAGGCGCTTCCCACCTGCAGTTCTCAGCTGCATCTCACTTTGCACAATCCCTCCTTTAAACAGGGTCCCGATCATCCCAGTGCTGCTCAGCCCCAGCGTGAGCAGAGGCAGAGGGGAGATGGGTGCATTGCCGGAGGCTTCGCCCACCGCGGTGCCAGGTCCTCTCCAGATGTTTGCCAGCTGCCAAAGCGGGGCCCTACGGGGAAGGCAGCTGAGCATGCCGGGAGGCTGTGCCGCTGCTGATTCAGCCCCACTCTGCTGAGACGGCGGCGCGGTGTTTAGCTGAAGGTGCTCGTAATGCGACTGTGACAAATGACTTGCTTATAATGTGACCTGACAAAACCGCCGTCGAGCTGGAGGGAAGCTCTGTTCTCCTGGCCTCGATAAATGTATATATTTCAGCCTGCTCACAGCCTCAGCCCAAAGAGCCTGGCTGCGGCGGGATGCAGAGGTCTTTTAAATATCCAGAAGAGCATCGGGTCTGGCTTCGAAAGAAAACCGTGCCTGGGGGCCCAGTTCCCAGCTCCTGGTGTTAAATAGGCTTTTTGGTGTGGAAAAGGGCTGCTGGCAGGGTGGTCTCCTGGAAGGCTGGTGGTGCGCTGTTCTCTCCCTGGGGAAAATGTTTTTTGTTTTTTTTTCTCCTTCCTTGGAGGGGTTTGGCTTTGTTCGCCTGCCAGATTGGCAATAAAGACCAATCGGGTGATTTTAAGTTAAGAAATAGCTGCGGCATTCAGGGCCTTGCCTCCTGCCAGCCAAACCCAGCCTACACAAGCGTTACGTGCTTTATTCAGCAGTGTGCTATTTTAACTAAAAAAAAAAAAAAAAAAAAGTTAAAACCTACCCCAAACCCAGAGCGATACACGTAGTGATTGGAAGCTCAGGGTAGTGTGTATTCAACCCGTTAGTGAAAAGGTCTGTGCTCCTGAGTGCACGGGAGCAGTGACCATCACCAACAGTGCTCATCCGAGGAGGTCAGGGAGCGCTGGTGAAGCCAAGAAATCCCATGTATTACCGCTACTGCTGCAGAATTACCAGGTCCCAGCGGCATATCCTCTGCAAATTCTAGTATAGAGTTCAAAAAATTACAAACAGCCCTACATACGCGTTGCGCTCGGCGAGGACAGGCGTACGCACAGAGTAACACATGCATCCCCGGCTTACGTGGGCAGCGTGAGTGACTGCGCCTGGCGTGGGACACGCCGGAGTCTGGAGCTGGCAGGTTATTTCAGGTTGGATGTGATTTTTCCTTCCCTCAGGCGAGTAGAACAGCACTGATAAATATGGCTATAGGTGGCACTAAAGCTGTGCTGCAGCTCGAACGTGAAGCTAGAGGAAACGAGCAGAATCCCTGTGTGGAGTGGCTGTGGATGCTACCTACCTGTGGATGAGGAGACAGCAGCAAAACGGGCAGTGGCTCCTCCCTGTATTGAAATGTGGGGGAAATATTTAAATGTTTGTTAAAATATCTTTATATCTATCTATAGATACAGCTATCTTTATGGGTAACTATAAAGATACTTGTAGATATTTATTTCTAGGGAGATATATAGAGATACATAATAGAATATAGAGTAGAATATAGGATAGATATATAATTATAGTATTTATAGTAGATATCTAATAGAGTAGACTTATCTATTAGATAGATGTCTATTATAAATACATGTATTGGAGATGGATCTATTAGATATCTTTCTACCTATTATAGACATAGATCTATAGAATGTCTATAATATCTATTTAATAACTCTATAGATAGATATCTATAATAGGAATGGATATCTATATAGAAGATATCTCTATAGATATCTATCTACAGATAGATACACATATCAAATCCATCTGTATGTACAGCGCAGGTTTACTGCAGAGCAGCAATGGATGCATCTTTGTCTCCGGATGGCTCAGCCAGCTCCTTGGGCAGAGCCGCCATAGTCATCTGCCAGCTCCAGACCTCCACGTGACTTAGCTGACGGACGGCGTTGCCAGCCCCTCCGGTGCCTGCCTCGCCACTGCAGTCAGCTCAGCTGCTGTGTGTCAGCAACGGGGAAGAAAAAAAAGGGAGAAAAAAAGACCGGGTTTCTGCTTCAGCAGGTTGCTTCCCCGTTAGCGCTGCACACATCTTGCTGCACCCAGTGCGTGGCCGAGTTACGGCAGGCTGCAGAGCCCCGGTAGCCAATCTCGGCATTTGAGTGCCCTCTGCCGATGCGCCGGCTGCGGGGCTGCGGTGCGGAGCAGCCTGCGACCCCTCTGCTTCATGGCACAGTATTGCAGCAGTTTGCTGCCAGCCCCTGCTCCCCAGGATGGGAGAGCAGGCTGGTACGGGGAGCTGGAGGAGTCACGCCAGGTTAAAAGCAGGGGGTGTGGGGGGCTGCGGGTGTCACCCGGGTGCCCAGTGCGCTCTGGATGGCTCACAGCAGGCTGTAGGTCGTCATTACCCCAAAATGCCCTGGGTTGCTGTTGGCAAAGATGCTACGGAGCCAAGCAAGCAGGGATGCGACCCAGGAGGCAGAGGGTGGGGGTAGCCTGAGGCTGGTAAGGGAAGCCCCTCCACCCTGCTCATTTTGTGTTTCAGAAAGGAAAAACCCTCAGGTTTGGGGTCTTCTGTGTTAGCTTCTGATCTCAGCAAATGTAAGAGGGATATGTTCTCCTCTTGGCGGACAGTAGCTTCCCCAGCACCTTCCCTTGTCCTCATGGGTGGGTTTGGGGCCGAGACACGCGTTCCCATCAGCAATGGGCTCGCATGGCTCCCGGGATGAGCCCCCCGTGCCTCCCTGCATCCAGGGCCTGATTAACCCACCAGTCAGGCACACGGGTGAGTGGGGACCACGCACTGCCCGCGTGGCTTCACTTGCAGGTGGGAGAAGAAATGGGGTTGCCTGCATGGTCCGGTGCTGGCCGGGAGGATGCCGTGGGCTCTCCATAGCTGGTGCCAGGCACTGGAGCATGTGAGGACGAGGTGGGATCGACAAGCCCCAGGGCTTATCCTCGGGCAGGTGGGAGCGTTGTGGGTCTCTGGTTGAGGTGGCTCCCAAAAACTGTGAGAAAAAGGACTTTGAGCTTCCGGAGAGAGGAGCGGGGGTGCTGACCTGTGCCTCCTGCCCCCACAGCAGCAGAGGCGGGAGAAGGAGCTGCGGAAGCAGCAGGAGCGGGAGCAGCGGCGGCACTACGAGGAGCAGATGCGGCGGGAGGAGGAGCGGCGGCGTGCGGAGCACGAGCAGGTAACCCAGGGAGCGCCTTCAGCGCAAATTCCTCTTCCTCTAATCAGAGATTTTTCTCGTAAACACTCATATTTTTTGCCACTTGAGAACACATTGCTTAATTGTTAACACTGCGTGTGTCGCTTTCCACCGCTTTCACTTGTTTCCGTGTGGATCCACTTGCTGGCCGGCAGGTGTGGAGACACTTGATGCAGGTTTTTCCCACCGACTGGTTCCCGGGGTGGGATTCTGCGGTGTTAAAGTTTGCCATTTCCCAGTGGTTTTCACCTTTTATCCTCAGAAGTCCCTTGTAAAGTGATGGATGCCCCAGGCTCTGGGCAGGGATGGAGGATGCCCGGGCTGATTGATTGGTGTCAGCAATCGGGCGGGATGGATGCGGGTGCCCACCTCATTCTTCTTCCTTTTGGGAAATACTGTCTCTTTTACCTTCTCTCTCTTTTTCCTTTGATCCTTGCTGCCCATGCCTCCAGGAGTACATCAGGCGACAGTTAGAGGAGGAGCAGAGACAGTTAGAGATCCTGCAGCAGCAGTTGTTGCAGGAGCAAGCACTACTTCTGGTAAATGGGAGGCCCCGGCCACGCTTGCCGCTTTCTGCCCGTGTCGCGTCCGCATGTGCCTGCGTGCACCCACATCCCCCGAGTGCCTCCTGCCGTGCCAAGACACGGGGGACGCCGCTGCCACCGCCAGACCCGGACCCTCCTGTCCCGCCCCGTGGCCGCGAGCATGCCTCGATTCCCCCGCCGCCGCTTCGGGCTGGGTCCCCTCGCGGTGCACGCCCCTCCGTTGCATCCCTTCCGCAGCGTCGGCGTGCTTGTGCCTTCGTGAGGGGGGCAGCCCTCTCCGTTGCTGCTTAATTTCGAAGGCTGTTTGCAGCATGTTGGAGCGTGGTCGAGCTGTTGCGTGCCTGCACCCGGCAAACCCACCCTGCCACGAGGGTGTTCCTATTCTGAGTGAAGGCTTTTGTTTTAATTTCCTCACAGGGACACTGTGTATTCCTTCTCGTGTAGTTTGCATTCTAGATGTCCTCTTTTTTTTAATTTGATTTATTTTTTAATTATCCTTTTTTAATGCTGTTAGCTGTTACTGTCACTGCGTTTTTGTTTAATCCGCAGGGTTGATTCTTTTTCTCTCTTGCTATTAGTTTTATTTAGGGAAAATAAAAACCCTCACGCAAGCCCTGGCCTTTTAAAAAGGCCCTTTCAAAATTATTTACTCATTAAACCTCATAGAGCCGTAGGGATTTAGAAGGATCATACGGCTGGCTCAGCTGTGCGGTCCTTCCCACGAACAATAAATTCGTCCTACAGAGGACTTGGCTTTGGTTGGGCTTTGGCTGACCCGGTGGTGTTTGGCACCTCATCGGATTGATGCTTTGTTCTTCCCATCCAGAAAAATCTGGGCAAAGTCAATGGTAATTCATAAAGGAATGTCTGAGCCCTCGGGGGGGTTCTCACAGTGTTTCCCTTGCGAGGCAGCGCCGGCACCCTCCGATCCCAGCAGACAGGGCAGTTCACTGGCCGCGCTGGTCACAGCTGGGAATCCGCCAGCTCTGTCCTCCCAACCGTCTCTCCTCCAGGATGCTTTACAGCTCAGTCCCCAAAGTCTTTCAAATCAATGAGCTTTACCAGAAAACAGCCTTTCGGATACTCGGGCCCACTTTTCTACCCAAACAGATAAATCTGCAGTTTGCAGCCCTGCGTTTACACGCTGGCCAGGCACCCGTGTCACTGTGTTTTCTTCTGGGTAGGAGTATAAGCGCAAGCAGCTGGAGGAGCAGCGGCAAGCGGAGAGGCTGCAGAGGCAGCTCCAGCAGGAGCGGGACTACTTGGTCTCCCTGCAGCAGCAGCAGCAGCAGCAGCGGCAGGACCAGAGGCCGGCAGAGAAGAAACCCCTCTACCATTACAAAGAAGGGATAAATGCCAGCGAGAAACCAGCGTGGGCCAAGGAGGTAGGCGAGAGCGGTGAGCGTGGTGATGCTAGTCTGCATCCGCAGGTCGGTCTGAAATGCATGCCGCAGATTGCACGCTGCTGGGTCAGCCTCCAGCAGATGCCAGTAGCCGTGCTGGAACCGCTCCCAGTTCAATGCAGTGTGTGCGCATCTGCGTGTATGTTCGTGCAAGCAGAGGGAGTGGAGGAAGGAGGTTTTCCCGTGAAGGCATGTGAGGAGGAGGACGGGTCCCTCCTGGAGGGGTTCAGCCATCGCTGGGGATTTGCGGACGTGCCAGTTGCTCCTGATGCTCCTTCCTGGCACGTCCACAAGTCTGCCGGGGGTCAGGGGCGAATGCAGAGGGTGGTTGTACCCGGTTCCTTGCTGAACCACTAATTCAGTTCCCCGTGATCAAACTGGAACCAGACAGCTTTTCCTCCCATGCTCAGGGCTGTATCTCTTGGGGTTGCTCTTTCATGATTTTCAGGAAGGCAAGCCGCAATGCCGATTTTCTCTCAGCAAAAAGAGGGAATTATTGTAACAATTGTGAGATCTTGAATATTAATTATTGCCTGGCTGAATAGTCTTGAAAAGATGAAGACACGCATTGTCTGCAGTGCGGTTTCAGGATCATGTGCAAACTCTTTCTCCTTAATCTCTTTGTGGTGGCTCCAGTAAGACCGATGCCCACTCTTGCTATTAATTTTCCTAAAGCCCTTTGTGTTTAGTTTGTTAATTTTGTAACCCTACTCCTGGGCAGAAAGATCTTTTAATAACTCGCCTATTCTTCCTGCTAAGGAGGATCACGGCTCTGCTGCCAAATGTCTGGCACCCTTTAGTCCTGGCAGAGACGCGATGTGCATCCCACACGTAGCTGTGTCCTGGTCTTGCCTCTTGATGGCCTTCAGCTGCATCCACAATACCTGCAGGCATCAAATGCTCAAGAAATTCAATCAGCTGTCCACTGCTAAGCAAAGGCCGATAACACGAACAGTTCAGAGGTAGATGTGCCTGTCAAAAATTCTTTTCTCCTCTTTGTACTCCCTCGGGTTTCTCCTTCTTTCCCTTCCGATTTAGTCTTCAGAATCTTTTGGTGGCGATGCGCCAGGCAACATATTTTCATGGAGTTGCGGCATTGTTCTCCAGGCCTTCCAGTGGAAGAAGAGGTTTGGTAGGTGGATCTGCAGATGAGATGTTCCAGATGTGCTGAGCCGTCTCCAATGGGAGAGGCTTCCTCCGGGGTGGTGCCTCTGCGGCTTTCTGCAGACCTGGGTCTCTACTGTCTGTCTGCAGAAGTGCTTGACAGTAGGTAGCAGGCAGGAAAAAGGGAGTCAACTCTGTCTTTCATTGTCTCGTTTTAAATCAATCCTCTAGAACGTTGCTGAAGTACCTCTGTCACTGGCTTCAAACCTACAACAAAGATGTATGAAAAGGAATCTTATTCTTTATCTAGGGTGAAGGAGAAAAGTGCTGATTTTAGCTTTCCATTTCAGACACAAAGGCCCATTTCCTCTGTTCCATGGGGGAGGCATCTTTTTTTGATGCCATCGCTGGAAGCAGGGCGTTGGGAACTGTACAATGTGAATAAGAGCAGCAGAATGTGGCCTCATACCCTTTGCTGAAATCATAGGGAAGATGAGGCTCCCTGTTGTCAGGGAACATCTTCAGCTTCCACCAATTAGCTCTCCAAACCACTCATTCTTTACCTGTGTCACTCTGTCCAGTGTCTAATGAAACACTCAAGGTGGCGACTGTGGCATCTTCATCCTCTCGAGAGCATTGGTTTGATGTACTGCCTTGACACAACACCCTTGGGAACTTCCCAAAACTACTCCTCTTGCCTCCGTCCCCTCTTTTATCTACTGCAGAGTCCCACTTTTAGCACAATTCAGCTACTTTGCTGCATATATTGAAGTACCGCCCTTGCTGGCTATACAGATGGACTTGTGCTGATACTTTATCAGCCTACCATGGTTCTTGGTGTAGTTTAGCAATTTCCATACCCAACCCATGCATGCTAATTTAACAGAAATATCGAGACTTTGCTTTCCTTTGGGAACAAGGAAAAGGGAAGTCTGGTGCTCAGCCTACAATTTCTGGAGGCTCTGCAGAGCTTATCAGGATATTTCCTGAGGATTTTGCACGATATCCCATACCATCCTTGCTTTTATGCTCTTTGGTCTCAAGTCTTCTTGCTCAGGAGCTTGATCACCACAGCTGAGTTCTCCTCATGCCGTGCCCCCCTCTGCTTTTCATACCTCTCCTTTATGAATTTATTTTCCCACCTCAGTCGTCTTCACATGGTGATTCCAAGACCCTGCAGATGTCAGGTAAAGCATAAAGGTGAGGCTGTGGCCACTCACGTCTCTTCTTATAATCAAGGACTAGCTGAGCCTCTTCGGACACCATGTTGGGACCCTCTGATGATCCAGCCAGGGGCGTAGCATTAGCACTCTAACAGGGGTACTGTAATTAGCAGCTCTCTCCATTACTGACTCTTCTGTTACAGACCAGTATTTGCCAAACGAAGCAATGCAGATAGCCAGGTCTAACTTCTCAGTAACAAAGCAGCTTGTGCAGCTGAAGGGCGGGTTTGGGCAGGTAGATGCCATACATGACCACACATAAATGAGGGGACAGGTTTAATCGGATGTTTTCCACGCAGTGGCCGGGCCTTGCGGTGCTTTCCCGCAGCTCAGAGCTTCCCAGGGACTCGGGGCTCAGCTGTGCGTCACGAGCCGTGCTGTTCTCTGCAGCAGCCAACGCGCACGTCACCTCCTCCTTCAGTCCCTGTGGCTTTTATCCTTCTCTTGCTTTGAAGTGATGTATTAAAACATTAGCAGCCTTCCACTGGGACCTGCACAGAAGCTGCTAGGGATGTTTCCCATTTGAGGAGGAATCTTCAGCTCAATTAGAGGTGACTGGAACCGGAGCAGTGATGTATTCCTGCAGGGTTTTGCTGCTTTTTCCCCCCCCTCTCTGCTTAATGGTGAAGTCAGTAATGCTCTGTGAAGTACAGCTGGAGAGTCCCAAGAGCATCCTCTGCGGTGCTGGTGCAACAAAGTACTAGCGAGTAGACGCCGGCAGTGGGAAAACCAAGCGCCTTTCTCCTCCCCAGTACACAGGCATCCCCATTTCATCCCTCTCCTGTCTTCTCCTCCACGCAAGCTTTGAAGTCCTCCGTAATCAGCCATGCATTACGGCTTGGCAGCGTGCCGGCGGGCGCCTGGGAACACCTGGAGGAGGCGGCAGCAGCACCGTCTCTGCCTGCGGTTGTTCGTGCCAAGGCTTGGCTGATGAGGAGATGTACGGGACCAGGCACTGTGACCCAGTGCTTCTGCTGCTGCTGCCTTGTTCAGAGGGAGTTCTCTCCTTCCCACCCTTGCGTCCGCTCCCGTGGGTATCGCTGAGCCGAGCTGTGCACGGCCTCTGCTGGCCGGCGGGCAGCACCTGGGGAAGTTGCGATGACCTCTTGGGACACAGCAGCGGCCCGGGTGGTCCCTCATGAACTAGAAAGGAAAAAGTTCATAACACAAATCTTTTACCTAAATTTGATTCTGACCCCTGCTCAGTATCTGAAAAAGATTAATTTTTATTAATATAATGGCTCTTTTGTGTCACGAGTATTTATTTACTTCAAGAAGAGCTGCAGTTCTTTCCAAGCAAACGTGTTTTAAAGATTGCCTTTTAACATGACATTGTACGTGGCGGAATCGAGACATGCTAAAGGTATTTAACAGGTTAATGATATGTAAATGAAAATATACGTCAGATGTCGAGGTAGCAAAAATTCTGCATAGCGTATGCTGCATGAATATCAATGCGTACGGCGTAACTGCAGGAGCGCCCAGATGGCGCGTGTGTCTGGGTTAGCTGAAACCACCGTGTTTTGTCCAAAGGTAGCTGAAAGCAGTGGGCTTTGGGCTTATTTCTCTCTCAGTAATAGAGGTTTTTCCCGTTTCCCTACATGACAAGACGCCAGACTCACTAAATCTAGATCAAAGCCTGCCATTTTCTGGCTGCCATGTTTATCCTTTTATTCAGATCAAACAAAAGCACTCCTCATGGTGTTTATAGGAGTGAAGGAAAAGGGTCCTCTTGCTTAAAGATATGTTTGAGAAGAAGCAAGAGCTTTTCAGGAGTCATCTTCTAGAAACACCTCTCTAAGGCATGTTGCCTCTTTTCATCTCATAATCAGAAATGAATTATGCGCATAAATTCAAATAATCCTTTTGGTGTCTTTAAAATGCATTTATTGCAGTGTCTTCTGGGTTAGTTGGATTCTGCAATCATATGATATATATGACGTACCTAAAGAGAAAACAGCTTCCTGTATGTGTGCGTACCTTGGTTTTCAATTGGAAATGGCTTTTCGTGGGGCGTTCACCCACTCTCCCCGTCTCGCCGCAGGTGGAAGAGCGCTCCCGGCTCAATCGCCAGAGCTCGCCGGCCATGCCCCATAAAGTGGCCAACAGGATCTCTGACCCCAACCTGCCTCCTCGCTCGGAATCTTTCAGCATTAGCGGTGTGCAGCCAGCCCGGACCCCACCCCTGCTCCGACCCGTGGACCCACAGGTAACGGCGCTTCCCCCGGCAGGCTCACCTACCGGAGCCGGGATGCTGGGGGTGCTGGTAAGGTAACAAGAAAAAGAGCGGATTAGAGGGAAATAGTGTCTTGCTCCCTGGTTTCTCAGCCTTAAGCGTATTCGTGAGTAAGAGCAGCATCTACATTCATGAGTGGATTCCTCTTGTCACCTCCATGTGTTAGAAACATCACGCTGGTTTATACCTTCCTTTGAAGCATCACGTACTGGTTACTGCCAGAAACAAGCTGGAGGACCGAGAGGAACTGCTGGTCTGGTCCAGTGCGGCAGTTGTCCTGTTCCTCGTTGAATCTGGTTAACGTAAAGGACGGGGGGAAAAAAAGGAGGTTTTGCTTTCTTTGCCGCTTTAATTCAAGGTTTTGTTTTGGTTTTCCATTGAGTTGACATCAGTCACAAACACATCTGGAGAGGGCATAGATCACCATGACCATCTAAAAATTCCTCCCAGCCACGAGGTCTGTAAGTACTCTGCCACCAAAAGCTCTGCACCGAGTGTCAGTGCTGGCTCTGGTCCAGCCCCTGGAAGCGCTCCCGCAGATCCGCAGCCTCCAGCAGGGATTTCAGGGGGAGCTGCAGAGCCTTTGCTCCACGTCCATGTGGGCTTTCTGTGGGAAAAAATGTGCCAACTAAGCACCATCCGCGTGTGCTAAGCGCACCTGTAGGTCAACAGTACCATGCCAGCTTTAGACAAGATACATGCAGGAAAGCCCTTAAACACACTCTTTTTTTCCCCAGTGTACATGGCCTACATACACTGGGAAGTGGGTGAAACCCCACCTCACTGTAGTCTTTCCTTGTCCAAATACTTTTCAGTGACCTTTTTGACGACCTGTGTTGTCAACAGCTACAAAGACTTCTGTTTGGCGATAAAATACTAATGAAAAGGTTGTTGGAAATCCAGAGGCACGTGTAAATGTACGCATGCACAGGCATATACACATGATACATGTACATGTGTACATAGGCATGCACGTAGAAACGTCAAATAAAAGCTACAGCCCCACTGCATCAAAGTAGTGCAGCTTCGCAAGGTCCTGGGAGGAAGCTCTGATTTCACAGAGCTTTGTGGATTTCTCAGATTTCCCAAAACAGAAGTCAGTATTCCTTTCACTCGTAACCCTTAGATCTGTAGGGCTGACCCATGGGATAGGGGCTACATAGACCTATAGATACTCATGCCTCAAGGTATTTTTTTAAGCCATCTATGCCTCAGAATTCCTGACGATTTTTTTTAATTATTATTTATTATCGTTTCCTTCTTTTTTTTTTTTTTTTCCATTTTGAACAAGGAAAATCCATGCCAAACCTCATTAGCACAACCTTAGAGGTGCCAGGCGTAGGAGCTGGAAATCCAGCCAGCGGCAGGCAGAGCCTGGGGCGGGCACAGCGTGTGCGGGAGCTGGCAGGAGGGAGCAGCGTGCCCCTGCCCCTGGGGTGGTACCCACCGAACGGCGCGGGGCCGTGTCACCGTGCGCACGCAGGAGCGGTCAGGGCTGAAGCATGACGTTGCTGGATTTTAAAGGGCTGAGCTGTGCGAGCGTGATTTTTTTCATAGATCTTGCGTTGAAGCGATAGAAGTCAGAAGTTCCTGAAACCAAGGCAGTGCTGATCTCAAACCGAGGGGGCTTTTTAGTGCATCCAAAGTGCTAATCAAATTTTTTTTAAAATCAAATTTTTAAATATTTTTAATTCCTTTTTTTTTTTTTTTTTTAATCTTCTCCATTTTGTACTGATAGTTCTGTTTTGACTTGGTGCTTAGATTCCACATCTGGTCACTGTGAAATCCCAAGGAAGCTCCTTGTCTGGGTCTCAGTCACTGCATGAACAGCCTGCAAAGGGACTGGCTGGGTTTCAGGAGGCTCTGACGGTGACCTCTCACCGCACTGAGATGCCAAGGCAGAACTCGGACCCCACCTCAGAAAACCCTCCTCTGCCCCCTCGCATTGAAAAGTTTGACCGAAGTTCTTGGTTACGGCAGGAGGAAGACATTCCACCAAAGGTAACACTATCGCTCCTCACTTTCAGCACGTCAAAGAGGCAATCCTGGAGCTAAGACCCCGCGGGACGGTGCTGCGCCTCAGCACCTCCGGCAAAGCAGAGTGGGCAGGACTGAGCCCCTCGCCGTGGCTCTGCGGCGGGTACCGCCTGCCCGGGGGCTGCGTTTCCCGAGGCAGGTTTTGCACAAGACGCTGGGAGCTGCTCTCGGGTGCACACGCAGCGCTGCAAAATAGTGTTGCCCTCCAGCAAAGAAAGTTCTCGAGCCCAAAATAAATTAATATCTCCTTTCCCTAGGATAACAAACAACCTTCTGTTTAAATAGAATTATAGGAACATAAAATTTGTCATACTCAATAAGACGGGTCCTCTTTAGTCCGGTACCGTGCCTCCAGTTGCAATCAATATTTGATGGAAGACTTGTAAAGGCTCCAGCAGCTTTATACCTTCGTTGACATTTTGGCAGCGTGTGGCAGTACCTCTTTAATTAAGGCTCTTCTGGACCAGTATTTCGATCGCAATGTTTATACACCTTCATTTTGGAAGAATTATAACTCAACCATTAAAGTTCCTCTTACGGTGAATCAGCGCTCAGCCTGGGAGGATTTTTACAGAGGAAAAAATGATTACAAATTGATTAGTGACAGCGAAGCGGTATTTGTCCCTGATTGAGAGGCAGTATTTCTATGTATTAACAAAGCACCTTGCCTTTTTAAGAGAAAAATATCAGCTACGAGGTGAGCCTCCCTGTGCAAGGGATCTACGGTGGCACATACATATGTTAATATTCCTATTTCTGCTACCACCAAGTGTTAAGAGACGTCGGTGTTTGCTTAAGAGGAAAAGCAAGCCAACAGCTCCTGGAGTTGTTCATGTGCTTTGCTCCTCGGTAGCGCAGAAGGGTGGCTGCCTGGTTTTAACCCAATTTTGAGAAACCCCTTGCAATTTAAGGTTAGCTTTTGCCCCGAGTCCTTCGAGAAGGACGTCTCTAAACTGCAGTCATGTGCTACACGGTGAGACCACAGCACCGGCTCCTTGGAAAAAAGCTGTTTTCCAGCACTATGGAGTATTTTCCCCCTCGACTGAGGGAATGCGAGCTGTGGAAGGGGTCCCCACCAGATCACATTTAAGGCCATCATGTCGGCAGTAATACCCATGAAGAGTCTGACTTCACATTTTACTGCCTGAAGTGGGTTTGATGTGTTTGTAAGCGGGAACGAAAGGACTGCCCTGTGAGGCAGAGCCGGCTGTCTCTGTGGTCCGGGGTCTTGTTTCTGCCAGTGCTTACGGATGGATGCTTCAGAGGAAGGTAAAAAACTCTCCCAAGTCCAGACTGCAGAGTCCCCTACCCAGAGGGGAGGTTGCTTTTTAGTGACACAAGACGTAGCTAGCGATGCCACGGAATATAAAGCTCACTCGCTCTCTAAGTTTTTTTATCTTGACTAGTGTAACTAACTGTTTGTTCTCAAAAAAAAAAACACCAATCCTAATCATTTTTTTGCTAATCCCGCCAAGCCTTTGGCCTCTCTGTTATCTGGTGCAAGGTATCGCACGGTGAGTATCATCAGGCGTCTCCACATCAGCCTGCACTGCCGGGGGGTGAGACCCGTGCGCCTGCAGCCACGCGGCGATGCCCGTGCTCCCACGGGACGAGGCAGGGCTCTGGGGTGACCCGCCGTAGCGCCCGGAGGCTGCAGCTGGCTTTGGGTTTCTGCCGGCGGTGTTGATGGTGAGCCGTCCTGCCGGCAGCGGCATCCGAAGCTCATCAAAGGTCATAGGGTTTGATTGTGGGTGTTAGGTGGTTCGGTCTGGATCTTCCTGCCGTCAGTCGTCGTGTTTGTCCACCAGTCACCACCTCCTCTCTGCTGGTGCGCGTTGTATCCAAACTAGAGATGCTAAAAACTCCACCGTGGCTGCTGAAATGCACTTCAGTCTGAATTTTACCTTATAAATTACTTTTCTGGGGTTGGTTGGGTTTAGATTATATATATGTGCGTGCGTACGTTCAGCTTTTGAAAAAGTAAATGCCCTGTTTGATGGTAGCCGGGCTGCATATATTGCATATAACTCAAAGGGAAATCAATTGTAAGTCGAGTCTTAAGGCAGTGCTGAAAGGTAATCTCTCAGATGTGCCAACGGCCGCCGGGCGTGGTGGGGCAGACTCGGTGATGGCGAATGTCTCCGTTGCTTTACAGGTGCCTCAGCGAACCACTTCCATATCCCCTGCTCTGGCAAGGAAGAACTCCCCAGGGAACGGCAGCGCCCTGGGGCCCCGGCTGGGCTCCCAGCCCATTCGGGCCAGGTACGGACAGCGAGGGGGGTGGGCAGGAGCGATCCCAGCGTGCCACTGCCTGCGCTCCTGGCATCGCCCAGCTGGGGAGCCCGAACATAGGCTGGGCTTTAGCCCTGCTTTCGCTCACTGGTAACAACGGGAGATTTGCAGTGCTTCTCTCGTGTAGTATTTTGCAACGGCAGCAACGGCCACGAGCGCTTGGATCCCTGGAGGTTTTGCTTCCTGGGCTGAATACGTTCCTGGGCATTGCAGGGTTTGGAAGGGGATGCTGCATCTGCAGCTGCGGGGTCAAACGGGAATTTGGGTGCTCCCTTTAGTGGAATTAGGTTCTGGTTCTCCCAGTGTCACCCCTTGCATGTAAGGGGATCCATCTAAGCCAGTGGGGAGATCTCAGAGATACGTGCCATACATTTCATGCCGTCAGAGCAGCTTTTCACAGATAGTGACCGAGGAATGTGCCGGAGGGCAGACACTGATACAGCTTAGTGAGATCTTCCTTAGATGTAGATCAGGGATTAAATTCCTTTCAGCTTCCTAGGACTAGGGCCTTAAGTTTAGCCAGATTGAGCTCTCTGGCAACAGCGGTGTGCAGGGCACGCTCGTAGCACCCCGAGGAGGGATGCTGCACCATATCTGACACGTGCCATGCCAGAGCTATCCCTGGGCATGTTTAAAACGAGCAGGGAAGTTGACAGGGTCTGTTCAGAGCCAGATGGAGAAAACGTGGCTTAGTCATGTGAGAGCTTGCCTCTGGTTTGCAGAGCATCATGGGCAGGTCTAGACCTCAGAGAGGTAAATATCAGGGTAAACACATGTTCCACGTAGCCTCGCATGATGGAGCTCCTTGGTCTCTTCTTCCTGCCTTGTCCTTTCAGGGTGAGGTCAAAAAGCGAATGCTGGGATGTCACCAGTTTTCAGCATACGCCTTTCTTTCCAGCTGAGTGCCCCCACCATGCATCAGCAAACTCACATACAGCGGGCAGCAGCTTAGCATAGCTGGCAGGGGTACCAGACAGAGGAGGAATCATTTTTGGTGTTGCGGAATTTGGCAAAATAAGAGTAGAAAGCTGCTCTAGCCGATTTTTCATCGTGGTTGTGGTCCACCTCCATAAAGATGTTGAGTGCCTAATTCAGCTCCCATGGATTTCAGCGGGGCTTGCAGGCTCAATAGCTTCAGAAGAGAAGACCTCAGCCCTGCCTTGTCCAGCAGAAGAGGTGTCTCTCACCTTTCAACAGTCCCTGTCAGTGTGGGAAGGATCTGAAGCTCCGGAGGTGCATGCAGCACCACCTGATGGTGCCCCTCTCGCTTTGTGCTCCTGCAGCAACCCAGACCTGCGGAGGACGGAGCCCATCGTGGAGAGCCCGCTGCAGAGGACCAGCAGCGGCAGCTCCTCCAGCTCCAGCACTCCCAGCTCCCAGCCCAGCTCCCAGGGCGGCTCCCAGCCCGGCTCCCAGGCTGGCTCCAGTGAGCGCAACAGAGTCAGAGGTGAGGTTCTTGAAAAGGTCCCTTAGCACCGGGCGTGCCTTCTGAGGCTTGTTTGGTAAGCAGGAAGGACAAGAGGTCTATGATCTTAGGCATGCTTTTCAAAAAAATTTTAAAAATCAAAGGATTCATCATTTCTGATGTACTTCTGTGACCAGGTGGCCTCCTGGCAAATGGAGATGCCGACGCTCCCTTTGGCCTGGGTGCTGGTGTAGGACGCCCACGGCAGCTTACGACTTTTGTTATATGGTTGTAACTTACGCAAAAGGAGGTGGGGGTTGTGCTGTAGAGGAAAAAAAGCAACAAAGAACACCAGCATGCTTCCTATCGTCATTGACCCAAGCTCACTTCTGTGATGCTTTCTTTGGGACTGTGTTTCACTTTGGGTGGGTATCTCTTTTTTCCTAGTTTTTTCTTTTGAGCTTCCTCTCTGTGCGAAGCCTGGGATGGGAGCAGAGGCGTGAATGAGCCCGCAAGAAGCTTTCTCTAAAATGCTTTCACCCGGCAGCCATGCTTACACTGGGTTTATGTTCCTAGCCAAATTCTTTCCTCTCATCTTAGAGCCACTCTTAAAGAGATTCCATTCCCCCATTTAATCACAGTAAAAGTTGCTAAAGCACATACAGCCCATACATCTGCATTTCTGGCAGAGCCCCGCAGTATAAATCCCCAGGGCTGAAGCGCATTAAAACAAATGCCTCCATGCTTTGCATTTTTTATGACTTGGCCATAAGATGACGTGTCTGTTGTTGAAATCCTCACTTCTCTAGGTAGTCAATAAAAGCAGTTTATCGCCAATTGTCCTTTTTGGTTTGGTTTGTTTTTTTACTAACAAGGAATCCTGTGATAAATAACATCCTAGTAACGTCAGATGCTGCAAAGCTTTTAATTTATCACATGCCCTGCTCTTTTGCAAAGTGGATTTGCTTCTTTAGTAGAAAAAAGGGCAGTTGTGCTCTGAGAAGGCTGTTAGCAGGGGCTGGGCTGGATTATGGTTTCTGTGGCTCTATGGAGGGACACTCCATATAGTCAAGTAGAGAGGAGCAGGGGATTTTTCGAGACAACAGAAGCAAAACGTAGTGAAACTTCATTAGATGGACAAAAATTACCTGTTTACAGGGCATCCGGTCCTGAGCCTGGGATGTCCTTGTCTGCTTTCACCACCATCTTCCTGCACTTCATGGGCAAATAGCCGGGGAAGGGGCTGCCAGTGCCCTGGCACTGGGGCAGGACAATGAAGCCGCCCATGCCCCCGGTCCCAGGCGATGGGATGCCGGAATGGCTTTTCAGCAGCGCTTTAATTCCCACTCTCCTCTTGCCTTTCACTCAGGGAACGCCAAGCCCGAAGGGTCCCCTGTGCTCTCCCACGAGCCCGCCAAGGTAAAGCAGGAGGACAACAGGGACGTGACGCGACCGAGCCGACCCGCTGTGAGTCTTAAATTATTTCCCGTGGGAAGGTTGCCAGCCGGCTTGGCCGCGTTTCCCTTCCGTGCAGTAGCACAACCGCGGGGACCCCCAAAAAAAGGCTAGTACCATTGCTCCTCCAGCGGAGAGGTTGGAAAGCGGTGGTACGGTGAGAGCCTGGGGAGATTTTGAATGCTTAAGAGAGTGCATGAGTTTTTACCAGGAGCCCAAGTCTAGGGGAAAGCACTTAAGCCTGTGTTTTCACGTGAAGCAGGTGCTTAAGGGCTTTGCTAGCTTGGGCGTGGTGGTTGCCGATGGCACATTGTTGTGTTCCGTGCTGCATGTCCCCCCGCAGCAGCCTGGTGGAGGGATGCTCTGCTCGGGAAGGCTGGGCGACCGGCCCCCGACAGCCTTCACAGCTTAAAACCAAACCTGGTAGTGGTTTCTGTACACTCCCGTTTTATTATTCTGAGCAAAATCTCATCCGAAGTGTTTCCTCCTGGTTTAATGCTGTTGACATTTGTATTTTAAAACTGCAGAGTCAGCCTAATAACAAAATGAATTTCCACTGCTTCTCTTTTTTAATGTGTATTAATGTTTTGTTGATGTTGGTTTTTTTTCTCTACACTCCACAGCGTTGAGCTAACAATTCTAATTTTATTTCTAACCTGCTTGCCCTTCCTCTGGCTTTTTCCTGTCCCGATCTGTTTCCTCTGATGCTGATTATTCTTCCTTTACCCACAGAGCTATAAGAAAGCTATAGATGAGGTTAGTGATATCTTTTCTCAGTGGGTCATGCCTATGCAAGGTCGACTAGTTAGCGCTTAATATCGAACCGGGTTTTCTTGGTGCTGACATTGAAAAAGGTGGCGATGCAATCTTGGGTCAGATGGGAGCGAACGATTGCGTATCGGCGTAGGGAGCCTGCCCGTGGGGAGGGGAGCGGCGCTGCCGGTGTGTTCTGCTCAGCCGTGGGCTGCCTGAAACCCGCTGGCCAGACCACTTGCATGGAGGCTGTGGCAAGAAGCACCCCAACTTTCACGTGCGGAGCAAAGGGTGCTGATGTTGTTTGGCGTATTTGAGAGAGGAAGAGCGAGAGCGGAGGTTTCTTGTGCCAGTGGAGGCGCTCCAGGCAGCCTGTGCCGCTCACCACATTCTGCTCGCAGCTACGGCCCCCGGCCGCCCACTGATTTCAGTGGGGCCATCGAGTGCTGTTTGAAATGAATTTTAAGCCTAATTCGAATGAAGGCATTTGGCAAATAAAGGAAAACAGATCAGTGGAATACAGCGGGTAATTCATTCTCATAGACCCGACCATCAGCTGTAAAGCCAGAGTCAGCGGAGCCATCCTGGATGTTGATGGGCAATGCTGGTCTTCATCCGCCCTCGTAAAAAAATAATAGTCCTGAATGACACCTTTTTCACCGTGTGAAAATACTGTGTATCTGTCGATGGTGAGAGTTGAAACGTTCATGGGAAGAGACCAAACATTCCCGATCTGGCGTTTAACTTGCCTCCGACATGCATTGCTGTGCGCACGCTGCTCATCCTGGTAACTGCGGGGCTGTAATGGAAAGCACCGGTACCAGCAGCCCCTCCTGCAGCCTCTTTCCTCTGAAATTAGAAGATATGAAAGAAGGGAGATGTGCTGGTTAGTTAACTTGTTCTTTTGGATAAAACATGAGCAATGCATTTTGTTTAATGAGGTGCTTTGTTAAGAAGAAAGCACATAAATCAGTGTCTAAATAGAGGCAGCGTGCGTGTGCTAAATTCGAGTTCAATGAGCTATGTGATTTCGGAAAGCAATCTGACTTGATTCCAGCAAATATTAAATCTCAAGAAGTCTTTGTAATTAAAAGTAATTAAAGAGCACTGGTACTGCTAACTTATGTCACCCTGAGTAATAACATTTCAAACACATGTGGAACTACAGAGCGCTTTCTAGTTGTCAGATTGTTTTTGGTCCAAGAGCAACTCCATGAAACTGTTTAATCCTACAAAGTGCTCATTACTTAGAGCAAATGATAGCATCAAAGAATTCACCATCCCGAGGCAAAGCTTTAACTAGGAAATACAAATTATCTGATTATATTGCCTGGGAGTATTATTGCTGTTATAACTTCCAAATTAGTTATTAAAAACTAATTAGGCTGATTTTTAAAATACTTGATTATGTTCTAGCGATGGCCGAAGGAGGCTGATGGGGTGCCTTGAAGCACGTTAGAAACGGAAGGTGCAAAAAAAAGAAGTCATTTTCACGGTCCATTGCTGTGATAGAGAAGGGTTTAGTGCTAGCCCTGCGCTGCAGGAATTCCAGCTGCAATTTTAAGAGGCTCTTATGCAGTCCTAAAGTCATCTTAGAAGTTGATAAAGCTCTAATCCAACTCAAAGGCAAGTAGAGCACATTTTATACTCTAAACAGAAAGCATTGTTAAACTGTTCAAATTTCCATTGATTCTGATTTAGGAAAAGAAACAATCATATCGTAGAAGCTTCTGCAGCACTAATGAAAATAATTTGTTGTCATGGCTGCATATTTGACTGCATTTCAACCCCGAACATGTTGGCATCAGAAATAAACTCTTGTAATACCACGTCCTCTCTTTAGCCATGATAAAAGAGCCTTTCTTTAAAGGTACAGAGAGTGTTTGGATTTGGAGAGGGATATATAATACCCATCACAGGCACCTGCTGCCAAGCAGCGATGGATCCTGTTGTTTAAAAGACCGAGGGGTTTTTTTTGGTAAATTAATATTTACGGGTCTGATGCAAAGCCCTCTGATGTCTGTGGGAGCCTCTGCTCCATGTCGGAGGGCGGGCAGGCAGGCAGGGCACACCTGGGAGCAGAATGTGCGGCTGTCCACCGGTGGGAGCCCGCCGGGGGGTGTGGGGCACCAGTAAGCAAAGTACAAATTGCTTGCAAAATATTCCTGCTTCACAATTAAAAAAAATAAACTGGGTTTGCATCTCAGCCATAGAAGTTTCCCATCGTTTTCTTCACGTGTCGACGGGATAGATTTTAAGAGCTCCCTTTGCAGCCGTAATTAATATTGGCGTAGTTGCCCTGCTGGAACGGTAAACTGGAAATGCAGTAAATGAGAGTATGGCCGTAAGAAAATTGTGGAATTTGGTCTTTTTCAATGAGTTTCTTTCTCCCTAATCCTTTATCTCTGACCGAATGCACTGATGCCTACCTCGGTCACTAAAATAGGGAGAAATGGTAAGACTGACAATTGCGATGCTTTGTTCGTCATGTGCATGTCTTGTGCAACAGAGTTCTCTAACCCATTCTAATTCGAGCTCTCATGCTTTTCTGCCCTACTGCTTCCCCCTGCATTGCTATAAAAGCATGTAAGATAACAAAAAGTCTCTTTTCTACACGGTGCCTGCCATGTTCTTTGTTTTGAAATAGCGGTGTCTATTTTATATGACTGTCGGGTCTGAGGCCTCATCAAAGTCATGGTAAACTGAAAAATTATTACTAGGCTTTGGGACTGCTCCTATCTTTTTTCTTGTTTCAAGGCTTTTTTTTTTTTTTTCCCTTAGCTTGTAGGCTGCCACATTTCACATAAAGTGCTTAATGGGTCCCGCTGAGGGATGTTTTTATTTTTGGTTGGTTGGTTTTTTGTTTTTTTTTTGATCGTGTGGCTGACTCAGAGCTGTGACTCCAAAGTCTGGCTGAGCTGGGCGCTTCTCCTCGTGCTCCTCACCGCCTCTCGGCAGCCGCCCGACAGCGGAGACTCACCACGGAAGCAGCTCTTGACGTGGGGATTGCACCACTCCATGGGAGATGCTGTCATTGCTTCCTTCCCAGATGCATTTATTACAGAATAAATACACTTACGGGGTCTCTTTGAGAAGTTTGAAAGAAGAGAAAACCCTGCAGGAGAAATTCTCCGAGCCAATCTTTGAAATGACGTTTTCCAGTTTACTATGATGGTGACTGAACTTCACCTTTTCCAACAAATATAATTTTGTCGTGTATATACATATAAGTGTGTGTATATATATGCACATACACGTTCCAAACAGAAAAAGAAGAGGTTGGCTATTGATTTTTCAGTGAGCATAAATCAGTTTTGTTTTGTTTAATAAATGCTACATGCTACAAACATTGTCTTACATTTGTCTCATGTTTGTAACGACTCTGTAAAGCTATTTCTTGTGGCTCGTGCTGTTAGCATTGGCTTTTGAAGAGATGTATGTGATGTTCTCCTCGCTTTAAATATAATAACCATCGCCGCCTTGTTTTCTTGCCCCCATCCCCTTTAGGATCTGACGGCCTTAGCCAAAGAGTTGAGGGAGCTGCGCATCGAAGAAACCAATCGCCCCTTGAAGAAGGTGACAGACTACTCCTCCTCCAGCGAGGAGTCAGAAAGCAGCGAGGAGGAGGAGGAGGACGGGGAAAACGAGACGCACGACGGGACCGTGCCTGTCAGTGACATCCCACGGCTTATGTAAGAAGCGCTTTCTTTTGGGGGGCAAACCATGAAAGCGTGGCGCGTCTGGGTCTGGAGGAGCCCTAGCTGTGATATGGGATGTGTTCGAAGCACGTCAGGGTTCAGCAGTTGGCACCAGGAATGGCATCACAGCTGCAAGGGATAATTTACTCAGATGGGTCTTTTTCCTGCTCCAGACTAGAGATACTTAATGGGAAAAACTGAATTATTTCCACTGCGCATTCAGGGAACTTGGACCCCAAGCTGACGGACCTGTTCCTGCTGATGAGCAGGGCAGGTCTTTGGCCAGAGTGGACACGCCTGACTTCATCCACACCTTGAATCCTGCCCACAGGGTTGGCGTGTTAAAGCTCCGCCTGCTCTTGAGCCTGGTCTTGCCCCAGATCAAGCCATCATACAGGAGTGCAGTACTTGGTGGCCTGCCCAGTGCCAACTATTAGAGCCAGGATTATAATAATCCTGAATCTTGGTCTTCGGTTTTTTTTCCTTGGCTCAGGCACTGTGTGATACGCGGTGGGCTAAAACGTTGAAAAGAAAGCAGACTGTATTATGGCATCCTCATTATAGGTCATGGGACACTTGTGCTTTTGAATATCTCGAGATGAGGGAGGAGGGCAGCATGGCTTCAACACACACAAAACAGCCATCGTCATGCGGAGTGAGCTCTGGGAGCATCCCTACCTGGGCTCCCTACCCGGTGCTTTGCAGCACTAGCACTGCAGGGGCGTTTCTGGGGGGCTCTCCACCCAGCAGTGGGGTCCAACTTCTGCTCCTTTGAATTCACAGAGGAGTTGTGGGAAGGCTTTAGGGGATGATTTGCATACCAATCCGTTCATTTCCATTCTTCCTGCTAAATGAATTATTAGTCATTATAGGTGTCCCTGGCTTCATAGTGGTGGAGAGAGTGGCAGGGAAGCCCTCCGGGTGGCAAGGAGACCCAGCGGATCCATGTTATGCAGAGAGCCAAGCTCCTGGGTTGGACCTTCCTTGCAGCAGCAGAAGAAAAATCAGAGCTCTTGGAATTTGTTGGAGAATGTCAGGAGACGGAGGGATGGCCGTGAATACGCAGCACTCAGATGGGCAGTCATGCATGCAAGAAGGGGCCTCAGGCTGCTTGCAGAAGAGGAATTTAGTCAGGAGTGGTTAATCTGTGCTGACATCCTTCCACCAAACGCCTTGCGCTCGACACAGCACTACTCAGTGGATAAAATACCTCACTGAATGCTTTATAGCCAGATGTGTCCGACAACAGGCATGGCGGTGAGATGGACGCCCCAAACCCCACTGCCAGCCGAACGCTGCTTGCTCCATAGCGTCCTGTCCATGAATGTGCCCCTGAGACTGAGCGTTGGCCTGCAAACCCTTGGTGTCACAGTGAGGTGGCAGGAGCACCGTCCGTATCTAAGCCTTCACGGGTATCTGCGGGCACGGCTGCGCCGCTGTGTGTCTGCGGAAAGAGAAAGTGAATGCTTGGCTTTCCACCCTTGTTTCACAAAAGGAGCCTTAACTCAAGTTCAGACTAGATGTAGTTGGGCGTTTTTCTACTAAAGCTTTGTTTTTCCTACGTTCAGTGTCTTCCCATTAGAAACTGGCGCCAAGAGAGATCATCTCGTCTTCTCCTGCACCTTCCGAGTGATCTTTGTGTAACCCATTTTTAAACTTCCCTGGGCATCCTCCCTGAGCACTGGGCAGCTCTTCATTCCAGTTCTTTCCTGCTGTGGGATAACCTCATCCATCACTTTGTGTCCCAGTGGATAGGAGGGACCGTTCACTCCTTCCGTCTCTGCAGATACATTTTCTGCATCTGAAGACTATGAGACTGCCTTCACCTCCCTCTTCTCTGGGCTATACAAGCCAGCTCTTGCTCATGTCCTGGGAATTCTTATAGAATCATAGAATCATTAAAGTTGGAAAAGATCTCTAGGATCATCAAGTCCGACCATCAACCCAACACCCCCAGGTCTCCTAAACCGCGCCCTGAAGTGCCGCATCTGCATGTCTTTAAATACCCCCAGGGACGGTGACTCCCCCACCTCTCTGGGCAGCCTGTGCCAGGGCCTGACCACCCTTTCAGTGAAGACACTTTCCCTAATATCCAACCTAAACCTCCCCTGACGCAGCCTGAGGCCGTTCCCTCTCGTCCTGTCACTGGTGACTTGGGAGCAGAGACCGACCCCCCCCTCACTCCAGCCCCTCTCAGGCAGCTGCAGAGAGCGAGAAGGGCTCCCCTCAGCCCCCTCTTCTCCAGGCTAAACCCCCCCAGCTCCCTCAGGCACTCCTCATGAGACTTCTGCTCTCCAGACCCTTCCCCAGCTTCGTTGCCCTTCTTCGGACATGCTCCAGCACCTCGGTGTCCTCCCTGCAGGGTGATGCTGAAATTTGGGACCTTGGGGCTACCACAGCCATTCATTCACTCGCTGAATGGTCTCAATATTAACATAACCTCCTTTGCCTTTGGTTTCTTATTTCTAAAACTGGAATCACTTTCCCACCTTTTGGTGGTGTTCAAGCACTAATGTTGAAGGAGGTGAGAGCTCCTCATGCACAAGGTACAGCAGAAGTATGGCACGCTGTTGTTTGGAGTGCTTTGGTGATGCCTGTCCAGTCATACGTTTGATTAGGTGCAGGCGAGAATCCATCATCGAGCCAGGCCCACCTTGGGGTCCCCGGGGCTCACATGTCACGTTGGTCCGGTAACCCCATTGATTAATGCAGGCTTGCTTTGGCTTTTCACGTTACCAGGCTCCCTTGTGGGCACTGACAGCAGGTGTGCGTGGGGATGACGTGTTAAAGAGTGAATTACTTCATATTGATGGAAAGCAGCCGGTCTTTTAAATGCAAAGTAACAGGTCTCATCAGCAACATCTTCGTAACCATCATTGACATTTTCCGGCGCACAGGCAGGGCTGGGTAATCCAGAGGTGCTTCATCATTTGCTTTTGGATTTGTCTGAATTATATGTCAGCTAAGAACGTAATAATAAAGTAACGGTGGCTCCTCACCACCTGCGACACCGACTCTCAGGCAGTCCTAAAATTCAATGTGTTTGAGAATAAATTCCAGCCTCTCTCTTGATGTAGGAGCACAGAAATAATCTCAAGGCAAAATCATGGCTTAGGGCTACATTTTCACCTGGAAAACAGCAGAGTGCTCCAGGACACAGCTTGTACTCCTGCCCACGCCTCCTCCAAAGCCCATCCCCTCCCTCGTTGCCTTTTGTCATCAGACGCTCTGATGCCCTGTTCCCTTTTCAGGGGTTGAGATGAGGAGTAAAGAGAGGGAATTATTATTTTTTTTAAAAAAACTTTATTAAGTAGAAAAAAATGATGTAAGGTAGAGCAGGACTGCAACTCCTCATCACCTGTTCGGCAGTGCCCCTCCTCTCAGGGCACCGTGAGACGGGAAGGGCCCTTCTCTTTGGTCTCCGTGCTCTACCTGTAGCGTATCAACCTGGCCCTGCTGCTGTATTTCCAACAGCTTAAATAATTTCCCCATACATTTAAAAGGATATATTTTCCAATTTTTCTTCCTGTGGGATACAAAGCCTTACCCTTATTGAAATAACGCTGTATTAGAGGATTTTTTTCGCTAGTTTAGCAAAGGGAATATTCATCATTATTGCTTTTCTGTTCTGTCCTCAGACCAACAGGAATTCCGGGAAGCAATGAGCCGTACAACCTGGGAATGGTGACAACCCACGGGCTAGAGACTTCCCATGCAGATACGTTTAGCAATATTTCAAGGGAAGGGACTTTAATGGTGAGGGAGGTAAGTTGTAAAACAAGTATTTCCATGGAGCATCTTCAGGAGGTTTTGCCCATGTAAGCACAAAAACTAACAGTGCTGTGTGTCCGGAACACAAAATGACTGAGTAAATTGTGCTCGTTAGCGCTCTCGTTAATGCAATTTACACTCGGAGCCAATGTGACAAGTGCAAATGTTTCTCAGAACTACAAACAGCAGTGAATAGTAATGCCAGGGCATGGCAGAGGGTGCTCGTGCAAATGACTCTGCCGTAATCCCACAATAGCTCCAGGCAACAGAAGTTTTCTTCAGTTTACACAATTTAGTTAATACACTTGGAACCTGGCCCAAAGTTTCCCCTCTTCTTTACAACCTTTGCCACCGTGTAACGATCAGAGGCGTGCGATGTTTGTAGAGCATTTGGAGGCTTTTCCCAGGGGCTGGTCCTGCTCGGGCAGGGCCGAGCCCCCCCGACCAGTGAGCCAGCAGTGGGGGGCACTGGGCATCCCGCCTGGATGCGAGTCCCCGGCTCCAGCGTTGCGGAGGTAAGGCTGTGGTGGGAGCGATCCCAGTGGATGGTACCGCAGGAGCGAGGCAGAGGAAGGCTGCGGAAGATCTCCCCCAGTGTTTCTCGATTTCCTGGTTGCTGGAACATGTTGGCGATGCTGCTGGAAATACAGATGGGTAGCAGGTCTCCTGGTGAGGGGGCAGGAGGCTCTGGCTGTTAGTAAAACAGGGCAGTCACTCTCCTGCCAGCATGTAAAGGAGGTAGATGGGAGAGGAGAAGGAGGGTGGTGAGGTTGGAGTCAGCAATCATAAAGGAGGAATGTTTAGATCAAATGCAAACTAGGCTTGAGCAGCATTTTAATTCTTAATTCCGTTTATATAAAATACATATGAAGGAGAAAATATGCAACTTTGAGAGGAAGGAGTTGGCAAAAGAAGTCGCAGCATATTTGCTGCCTTCCTCCACAAGTTTTGGAGGTGGGCAGCAACGCACAGCCCGCCTAACCCCTCAGTGGTGTGGTGCAGCCTGGGCAGCCCCTCTGCGCATCCTCGTAGCAGGGAGGGTGATACGGTTGGGCAGGAGAACGAGTCACTGCTATAAAAGGCAGCCATTTCTGAAACGAGCTTTTTGGTGATCAGCATCACAACTGTAAAACACATGCCGTGCCAGCAAGGCTGTTTGAGAAGACAGTGATGCAGGAGGGTTTAAAAGCCATGGATGAGACGAGCAGCTGGGAAACCCCTTTGGGAGGAGGGAGCATGATAAGAAACTCAAACTGCAACCTCATGCTGGGTGCTTACTGTTTGCTCCCCACCACCACTGTAGCCATCAGAGGACAGACTCGCTGAGGTCAGTGGGCTTTGGGCAAAGGGCTTTTCGCTCTTTGGCAGGACAGCAAGGTGGTTGAAGGTGGTGGTAAAGAGTGATCGAAAAGGTAAATGTTGTCAGGACTGGTCTGAAAATTTGGTGATCCCGTTCAGAGGGAGTTTTCCACTAATCCCAGTAAACGGGCAAGTCTCTAATGATCTCGTTGATGTGCTCCAGGTAGGTGGCATTCGTCAAAATGGCAAACATCTCAAAACGATAGGCAGGGAGAGGAGAAGCTTCCCAGCGCCTGCCTTGCACGAGGTGGGGATGGAGAGGAAGGGGAGCCCCAGGGGAGCGCTGGGAACCTTGTGCACAGAGCGAGATGCCGGTGGCTCTGCCAGTGTTCTGCCGATGCTGCCGCTGTTCACTGCTGTTTTGGGTTACAGAAACATGCGACGGGGGCTGTGTTGGCATTTGCAGTCAGGCTACTCGCCGCCGTAGCTGTGCAAAGCCGTTAAGGCTAATGCTGATCGAGGGGTCAGATTCTGCTGTCACCCTGGCTGGTGGCTGCGTGGGAGGAGAGCTGGCCATGGGGTTTGCACCCATGGTGGCAGAAGCAGAATCTGCCCTGCCTTCCTTGTCTCAAATCGATGGTGATCAGGCTTCTCTCGCTCTAACGTGGCTAATGACTCTGTATTGACTTTGTGATTAATCCTGTCTTTATTTCTCCTGGGGTGGGGGCAGTTGGATTGCTGCTTGCCAGATTGCATGGGGATGGAAACAGAGAGGGTCCTTCTCCTGCACTTGCTCTGGGAACTGGGGGACTGCCAACGACTTGGTTTTGTTTGGTTTTTTTTTTCCCCCCCCCTCTTCTTTTTCTCTTTCCCCCCCACCTCCCTCCTTCTCTTTCTTCCTCATGCCTTGTGTCTCTGCAGACCTCTGGTGAAAAAAAGCGTTCTGGCCACGCAGCCAGCAATGGCTTTGCAGGTCACATCAATCTACCTGACCTGGTGCAGCAAAGCCACTCGCCTGCGGGCACGCCGACCGAGGCCCTGGGGCGAGTCTCCACGCATGCGCAGGACATGGACTCGGTGCCTGAAGTAGGTGGTGGGGGGGCTCCTCTTTCTCCTTTGCATCGCTTTAAACAAGCATTAACATCTCTGCCCTGTAAAGGGACTTTCCTGCTTTCCTCCCCTGGCTTTCTTGGCTCTTCTCTCTCTGTTTCTGGTCCATGTGGGCGAGCGTAGTGGAAATACAAGGGAATCCGATGGGTTGGTGCTATGGTAGATGTAGATGTAGATGATGGTAGAAATTTTGATTAGGTCTTCTCTCAAGTGTACCAGCTGGAGTTCTGGTGGTGACGGTTTGAATGCTGCCAACTGATGTGAAAGTCCCCATTTTTTGTGGCACTTGGACATAAGAGAAAACGGTGAGAGCCAGAGATGCCATTAACTTAACTGGGCGCAGCTTCCACCTGTGTGATCTCTGATACCTAACATGACTCATAAGGTTAGTAAAAACCAAAGTCAACAAAACTCTGGATAGTTCTTCAGGCTAGCAAAAATCTGCACACCTTTTAAATTATTTATTTCCAGTTGTAGCAAAGCATTTCTCCCTGGCAGCTGTTTTACAGGGACATGATCGAACATTAACATTGTATAAGGTGTAAAAAGCCCTAGAAAGTATGTGATGCATAAGACAAGGGAATTGGTGATTCTTGCCTTACCACCACCAGCTGTGGGAACCAGGCTCAGTTCTCTTGTTTTCCCGTGAAAAATCAACCCATTTGGGGCTGAATAAGCTACTTTATCTAATTTTTTCTTTTCATTTTGTTGGCTATACATCAAAAGTTCTGGCAGCGTATTCTCTTTCATAGAAATTATGTACTCGTTTTACAGTTTACTTTTACTAGCAGTATAAAAATAAAAATTGCTTGGAATTGGGCATTGATAAAATGTAAGAACAGATGGTGTGTGACTTGACCTCAAGTTTTATCCATCTCCTTGTTGCCTTTAAATGTGGTGAAGAGAGAGTTGATCCTGAAAGTAACACCTCCCATGGTCATCCTGGGACGGCTTAAACGCAGGCAGACGGTATGCAAGCATTGGGTTTAAATATATTCATTTATAGAATACCAAACAAGAAGAGCTTTTCCATTTCTAGAACTGCATTTTTAGGGCTGACTGAGCCGGGAGTGGGTGTAAGTGGAAACCTGGGGCTTTAGTTCGCCAGCTTCCAGGTGACTCATGGTGCTGCAAGCAAAAAAAAGAGGGAGCAAGCACAAGCTCACCCTGCAGCTTGATGCTGTCTCTGTAGGCCACCATGGAGGTTTATAGGCAGTTGAACAGGACCTGGAGGAAGGTGAGGTCTTAACATTTAAATAAGGGACTTGGAAGTTCTTAAAATGCCAGCTTCATAGGAAAATAGATGAATCTGAGCAAAGAAAATAAACGCTCCGTGCATTGGAACGAGGGGTTTCTTCATAATGTATTTGTTGGAAAGCACCTGGCTCTCAGCTGGGAAGCATCCCTGTAAATACTGAATTTTTCCCCTCCCTGAATTGTTGGTGCTTTGTGGAAGAGACATGCAGCACAGGAAGAAAATGCATATTTCTTGGATGTGAAAGAAGCACAGATCAGCGAGTGCATCTTACATGCGCACCCAAATACCGTGGCGTACCGTGTATGTAAATGTGGTATCTGTATCTGTTCCTGCAGCCTCCCCTGCCGCAGGCTGTTAACTCCTTCCGTGGGTCTCAGTTACCATGTACTTTTTGGAAATCCATCCCATTTCTATGGAAACAGGCGGGCTGTCGGGGACAGAGAGACGGGAGGGAAGCGGGATGCACGGCATGGTTTTGGCAGGCGCAGGGCGTGGATGCCGGCTCGCCTATGGATGCCAGCCGTAAAACGCTTGGAAAGTTTTTCCTCCTAACCTTTGTGTCACCTATCGGAGGGCAGGTACAAGCCCCGTTTCGGCCCAGACACGCCGGGGCGGTGGTGTTCCCCACGGCACGTGTTCCCACAGCATGGGCTTGTCCCCATGGCAGTTTTCCGCCCGGGGGCTGCGGTGGTGGCACCGGGCACAGGGAGCAGCCTGGGCTCTGGTGACTCGGTGGCGTGAAAGCTGAGGGAGATTTATTTCAAGGAAGGAAGATGTCCCGAGGAAGAAAAATGTGATCAGTACTGTTGCTGCAGAAGGACTTGGGTTTTGCTGCTGTTACAGCTTGTAACAGAGGTCATACATAAAGCATATTCTGGGTAAATGCTGGAGTAGGAGAAATAAGCTGCTTAACAAGGGGGGAAAAATCACATCACTCTGATTCCCAAGGCGAGGATTTCCTTTTGCCTGGGAGAAGGTTTTAGCCCCGTTTTCCACCTTAACAAAGCAATGGCTTTAAAAAGAAAGCAACGTGATGCTGCAGTTTGTTCCTCTCCAAATTCCCTTGGCAAAGTATTGGCTCTGACATTCCCTGCGGTACCTTCAGGTTAGGTTTTGTTAGCTTAGAAATGGCCCTTTCTGCAGTCCCAACTGGAATGCTGTAGCCAGTTTAAAATACTTTATTGGAATTGCAAGTGATGTGTACGTGGTGTCCATGAGGTGGGCTGAAGACCAGACTTTGGGGGCGATGGAACGATGTCAGGGATGCCATCTTCTGATGAGCCCGAGTATCCGAGGCATTTTCAAACACCCCCTGGTCAAAAGCTCTCCCTAAAGCATCACGTAGCTCACTCCAAGCCTTCCCCATCTCCAGAACTTTCAGATCCTCCCAAAATCGGAGCGGCCAGGCATATTGAGGGGCATTGCCGGATCCTGCCTCAGCCGTAGGTGTGAGGACCAGCAATAACAGCCCAGCAGAACAAAAAACAGGCATTTTGCTAAGGAGCTGACTTTTCGCACCTTCCCCGGGGCATCAGCGTTTTGGACTTAGCCCAGCAAACCCCTAGATAACAGGCAGCAAAAGCAGAGTGGTATCACGGCTGTACGAGCTCTCCTGCCTATGCTATACAGGTCCCTAAGATAGACTTCCGTGACCTGCTGAAATCAAGTCTTTGCTCAGGTTGTGCTAGTTACTGTTTGGCTTTGGCACACGGAAGGCAACAGTCCCACCTTTTCCTGAATTACTCTGGTGGTGGCTGGTCTGTGTCAGCTGCGCCGTGCCGGGGCTTTCGGGGGGCTCCCAGCGTCATCCTGCAGAGCAGGCTTTTACGGCAGGTGTGTTACATGCGGACACGTTGGTTTTTACCTGCATTGACTCTGCCTCTGGCCCTGCGGCTTCTCCGCTAACCGGTCTCGTGGCTGTGCTGTGCTTCTGCCCGCGAGACGAGAGCAGAGCCGGGCCCTGCTCCGCTCGTTTTCTCTTGCTCATGGACACTTAAAAATCCGATTTAATATTTTTCCTGATTAGTTGTGGGGGAGGAGGAGCAAATATTCATAGACGGCTTGGAAAGGGCACCACAGGGGCAGGCACTGGGTCTGCTAATTAGAAAGTCTTAGACATACACACATACACAAAATTACTGTTATTTCAGTGCTCTGAGCCCTCTCTTTGCTGTTTATTTTCCAGTATGGTATGGGAAGTAGCACCAAAGCCTCTTTCACCCCCTTTGTGGACACCAGAGTGTATCAGACCTCGCCTACTGATGAAGATGAAGATGAAGACGAAGAGTCATCAGCTACTGGTAGGAGCCAATGGGGCCAGTTTGAGAGGGGAGGGCCTCGTGGAAGCCAGGTCATGGAGCCTGAATAACCCCACTGAACCTCTTCTGCATTTCCCGTACTCTTGTCCAAACATTGCTTGTGTCTGCATCCTGGTGCTCTCCAGTTTCTGTCCAACTTCTTCTCCCCCATCAGTGAAATGCCACCAGAAAGGTCCAGGTGAAAACAGGGGACAGCAGAAATCCACTCACCCGTCTGCCTGGGCAGCTGGGAGAAATGTTCCTGGCAGAACTGTGAGGTGGCAATAGCTCAAAAAAAAAGCTGGCAGTTGCTAGAAGTCATGGAAAATGGCTGGATGTGGGCAGGTTGGCAGCGAATAGCACTGGTCAGCTTGGAAGGCAGGGCTGGAGGTCTGGGGACATGACCTACTGACGGGTTTGGTGGTGGTTCCAACCCATGAGAAAATCCTGATGATCCCTGTTCAAATGAATAGCTTGTAACATAGTGATGACATCAGAAAATAAACCAAATATTTTCTTATTCAAAAAAACAACCTGACAGAAGAGGTACGTACAATTAATCCATCACACCTCGCTGTTTTGTTGTGTTTCCTTGCAAGCCCTGTTCACCAGCGAGCTGCTCAGACAGGAGCAGGCCAAGCTGAACGAAGCCCGGAAGATTTCGGTGGTGAATGTCAACCCCACCAACATCCGTCCCCACAGCGACACCCCGGAGATCCGGAAATACAAGAAGCGCTTCAACTCGGAGATACTCTGTGCTGCTTTATGGGGTAAGCCCCTTAGCACACCGTGCCCTCAGCAAAGCTCTCCAGAGCGTGTGGCTGGCGATGAAGCATCAATGTGTCATCGCAGAGCCGAGCCCCTGCCTCTGGTTGTTCTTTTCTCCATCCTGGGCAAGTTGGGCGGGAGTGTTGATCTGCTGGAGGGCAGGGAGGCTCTGCAGAGGGACCTGGGCAGGCTGGATCCATGGGCCGAGGCCAGTTGTGTGAGGTTTAACAAGGCCAAGTGCCGGGTCCTGCCCTTGGGTCACACCAACCCCAGGCAACGCCCCAGGCCTGGGGCAGAGGGGCTGGGAAGTGCCCGGCAGAGAAGGCCCTGGGGGGGCTGGCTGACAGCCGGCTGGGCATGAGCCAGCAGTGCCCGGGTGGCCAAGGAGGCCACCAGCCCGCGGGCTTGTGTCAGCACTGGTGTGGCCAGCAGGGGCCGGGCAGGGATGGGGCCCCTGTGCTCGGCCCTGGGGAGGCCCCACCTCGAATGCTGGGCTCAGGTTTGGGCCCCTTGGGACAAGAAGGGCCTTGAGGGGCTGGAGCGTGTCCAGAGAAGGGCAGCGGGGCTGGGGCAGGGTCTGGAGCACAAGTGTGCTGGGGGGCGGCTGAGGGAGCTGGGGGGGTTTAGCCTGGAGAAGGGGAGGCTGAGGGGAGCCCTTCTCGCTCTCTGCAGCTGCCTGAGAGGGGCTGGAGTGAGGGGGGGGCTGGTCTCTGCTCCCAGGTCACCAGTGACAGGGCGAGAGGGAACGGCCTCAGGCTGCGTCAGGGGAGGTTTAGGTTGGATATTAGGAAAAATATCTTCACTGCCAGAGTGGTCAGGCACTGGCACAGGCTGCCCAGGGAAGAGGTGGAGTCACCATCCCTGGAGGTATTTAAAAGACATGGAGACGTGGCACTTTCAGGGCATGGTTTAGGAGACGTGGTGTTGAGTTGATGGTTGGGCTTGATGATCCTAGAGGTCTTTTCCAACCTTAGTGACACTGTGATTCTAATGTCCCTGAGACCCTGCGCTGTAAGAGTGAGTCTTCCCGTTCATGGGAAGATCACAGCCTTAGCTGGGCTCGGTCGCTCTCTCAGTGGGAGCAGAGACAAGCTCGGGGTGTTGTCCTCAGGAGCAGCCATGGCTTCCAGTACCCGTTGCTCTCTCTTGTTCAGGTGTGAATCTGCTGGTGGGCACAGAAAATGGCCTGATGCTGCTGGATCGAAGCGGACAAGGGAAGGTCTACAACCTGATCAACAGACGGCGATTTCAACAGATGGACGTACTCGAGGGTCTTAATGTCCTCGTGACAATATCAGGTATGCCTCTCGTGGTCTCACCCCATCGTTAACCTTCTAGGCCGTATTTTCAAGCGGCTCCAGCTCAGACAAAACCCACCCATCGCTGTCAGAGGGAAGCTCCCAGGTGGTTTATTCCAGAAGCAAAGGCGTTAGGTCTGCAAGAATGCCGCAGAGAGCAATTTGCTCCCATTGCCTGCTGGTTCCCCTTCACCTGCAGCACTCCATCCTCCTTTAGCAGGGAAGGGAAGGTGCAGGATACAGGCAGACACCCCAGCAAGGCGGGTAGTCACGGCTTGAGGGCGTAGCGAGCTCCGCTTTTGGGTCTGTTTCAGTCTAGCCAAAGGAGCCATGAACCATGGCTTCAGGGCTCTAGCTCAGACCATGGCTGTGCTCAGGGTGCCCTGAGCATTGTGAGGACAGTGGCCTTGTCACTGTCCCCAGGTTCAGCCAGGAGCTCTGGAACTCTCAAATCAGGCTCACGTGCCGATTTCTGGCAAAAAAAAAAAAAAAAGAAAAACTCTGTAGTCCAGTGTCCCAGCAGAGAACCCAGCATGCTCCCTGCAGAGCAGCCCGTGAAGCACACGGGTGGCGCAGCCAGGGCAGAGCCTTCTGCTGATACGTGCCCTGCAAAGCTCATGGAGGACAATAAGAGAAATGCTCATTAGGAAAATTGCTTGATGTCATCCTTCTGCTTACTTTCATGTTGTTCAGCATCCCCGTGGGCTCACGTGTGTTCGCTGGCAAATTCCTGCTCCCTCCATTCAGACAGGGCTCTTAAAAAGTCCTCCTTTGTCATCTGCCTCGCTCTGCAGCTCCCCTGTGGTTTTGGGGGATACAGCTGTGGGAAGAAGGGGTGGCAGATGAACAGGGAGGTAGCCCTCCCCAGGGACCACCAGCCCCTGAGACAGTGCTGAGGACAAGCCCTGGGGACTGGTGGAGACCCGCGAGCAGACAGAGCCCCTGGGTTATGGTTTGGGTGTTCTCCCACCAGCCTCGGCACCAGCTGTGTCCTGTCTCCATAGCAGGGGTTTTGCAGCAGCAGGGAGGTTAATAGCCAGATCGCAGCCCTCCAAGAGGCTTGCAGAAATTTGGCAGCCCCTCAGCATTGCAGAGCCCGGCGCCGGGTTTCTCAGCAAATAGCGCTGCCTGCCTCACACCAAGGAGGTCGTGTCTGAGCTCCGGGGAGGAATTAATGTTGTGCAAAGGAGAAGAGAGGGAAAGAAACCAGGCAGGTGAGTGGTGAGAGAGCTGGGGTCACGGCCCGGCTGTCTCTCCATGAACACTGATTAATAGGAAGAGGAACATTTCTAGCCTGCAGTGAGTGAGAGACCAGCTCCTCCAGCATCTGCCTGCAGTCTGGGAGACGGAGGTCTGGGCTCTGCTTTCCATACCTTTTTTCCCAAGCAAAACAAAACCCACAATAACTGAATAACTATTTTCGACTTCATTGTGAAATGAATCACCTTGTGAGTGAAATTAAACCCTGAAATACCAAGATTTCCCGTGCGCACATGCACTGCTCTGACAGGGAAGTTCCCTTTGCCAACAGGAAAGAAGAACAAGCTGCGCGTGTACTATCTCTCCTGGCTGAGAAACAGGATTTTACACAACGACCCTGAAGTGGAGAAGAAGCAGGGCTGGATCACAGTCGGGGACCTGGAGGGATGCATCCACTACAAAGTCGGTGAGTGGCCTCTCCAGAAAAAAAATGTCTGGAGGGATGTGTTTTTGTTCTCTAGTCTTGGATCTGGCCTGATGATTTCTTCTAAAAGTATGGGTAGACCACAGCCACAAAGAAATTTGGTATTCACCTGTATGTATTAGGTGGATGTTTTACCAAATGAGAACCAACAGAGAGATAGCCTGAGAAGCTGGAGACGAGTTGTTCAGTCTTGTTGGAAAGAAAGTGAATGGTTTTAAAATCGGTTTTATCTTTTTATTTTAGTGAAATATGAAAGAATCAAGTTCTTGGTGATTGCCTTAAAGAATGCTGTAGAGATCTACGCTTGGGCTCCTAAACCATATCACAAGTTTATGGCATTTAAGGTATGTTTATCTTTTAACACTCTGTAACTGTAAACGCATGGGGTTTCTGTACTGCGCAGAGCAGAAAAGCGTCCCGCTTACGCAGCTGCGCGCCTCGGGATGCCTGGCAGGCATGGGAGGTGGGGTACATTCTGGTTGAAGAGACGGGATACATTCTGCTTACGGCTAGCAATTAAGTGTTAATATTAGCTTATGCTGGCAGGCTTTGCTTGGGAAGTCCGCAGAAAGCTGACCAAATGCCCATGAGTAAAACTGAGTTGGGGTTTTTTTTTTTTGGTGGGGGGCGGGGTGGTTTTATTGGTTTTTTTGGTTGTGGTTTGGTGGGGTTTTTTTAACTTCTGACTGATTTTTCACATATAGAATGAAAACAGATCGGCATTCTTTTCCATTTTTAATTTGCAAGGGCCTCTCCCCTTCTGCAGTGTGGATTCTGTCTCAAGGCAGAAAGTCCAGGAGAATGACCCACTCTTTCTCGTCCCACCCACCCCCCTCTTTTCATCTACCTGAGTTTCCTTCAGTGAGACCTTTCTCCTCCATAACCTGCCAATGGGTATTTTATACTTAGTACTTTAAAGTACTTCTCATCCTAAGCTCTGCGCAGAGACAAGTCACAAGGGGCAATGCCTTCTGGAGACGTTCATGCTGAGTAATCTCATTTTACATCCTTCCAGCACAAATGGGTTTATGCAGTATTAGGTCACATTTGATTTTTCTGAACAAAAGCCAGAATAAATGGGCTCGGTGGCATGGAGAGCTCAGCAGCATTAAAATAGCCTGGATCCAGCCTCCGCCGGCTCTGGTGAGGGTGCGGGTTAGTGCTCCTGCTGCTGCTTCTCCAGTCTGGGGGGGCTGAGCGTCCTTTCCTTGCCACGTAGGCAGGGATCTGTGGGGACGGTGGGAGTTACCACCCACTGATTTTCCCCGTCAGGAGTCAGAGCAGCCCTTGCACAGAGAGCCGGGAGCCCTTTTCTCTCCCTGGGGGTGTTTCACCCTCCTGCTGAGGACCCGAGCCATGGAGAGATGCTTTGTCCTGGATCGGTCCATGCCAGGGAGCTGGTGCCAGGGAGCTGGTCCCAGCCTTCATCCAGCAGGTTAGGTTCAACAGGGATAAGTAGGTCTTTGCCAATCTGACTCACTTCAGCTGCCCAGACGGGAGCTGTGATCCCTGCCGAGAGGGGAGGTGGGTGGTCACAGCTTTCTGCAGACTTTGATCTTGTTACCCTGAGCAGCACCGGCATCGGGGCCTCCCCACACACTGGCCGTTCGCACGCTTGTGTAAAACTGAGCTGTTGCCTTCCTTGAGAGACCAAATCCTCAGGCTGGCCTTGGGCTCCTGGGGGAAAAGAGTCGTACTTGGCAAGGGCGAGCGCTTATCTGCTGGGATGGCTGGAACGAGTGGGTGATACCCTCTGAGGCATCTGACATAGGAACAGACACAAGAATATAAATAACCACATACTTAGTAGGAAACATAGTCAAACAAATACGATTTTGAAACCGTATCAGGCTGCTGCTGTGGGGATTTGTCGGTTTTCCGTGATACTCACTGAAGGGATTATAAAAGTCTTTTGCAGATCTCCAGCACAAGCCGTTGCTCGTGGATCTCACTGTAGAAGAGGGTCAGAGACTCAAGGTTATCTTTGGATCGCACACTGGTTTCCATGTGATTGATGTAGATTCTGGGAACTCTTACGATATCTACATACCATCTCACGTGAGTACCCGGGGGAGTGCTGCACCAAACCCGCGAGGTTTGGTGGCTCAGAAGTGGTGATCGGTCAGATGACATCTTGCCCTGTGTGTGGCACTTTCTGGTGCCACCTTCGTTGATACTCGCTTAAAGAGGACTCGGGCATCGCATACTTTGTGTTCGTTATCACGCGGGCTATTTCTGTCCTTGTGCCCGAGCAGTCAGGTTTAAGGTTGCCGTGTCCCACAGAAAGGAGGATCTGTCCATACGCTGCACGGAGCAGTACCGGAGCGCTCTGTAGGGCCATGAAACCTGGTTCTTGGTCGTTGGACAACATAGACCCACCAAGAGCTGGATGCCCAGCACACCGTCCCGTTGCCCGGCGTCCCAGATGTGCTCACCAACACTTGTTCCTGCTGAGGCACTGCAGTTTGTCCAGGCGAGGGTTACAGGATTAGGGTAGCCTAAATCTCAGTAAGCCTGCTGCTCAAAACTCCCGAACCCCCTGGCAGCAGGGACTCACCACAGGACCTCTCTCAGGTCCATCAGCTATTTCAAGAGAGAACCAATGCTACAAAAATGCTGTAGATGAGGATTTTCTTGTTGGCTCATTGAAGCTCCATCCGTGCTGTTGGCCCAAGCAGAATGAGAAACTGGTCTAGGAGAAACTGGGGTCACTAATCAAATCCCGGATCTGCTGAATCTGATGTGAGCAGCGGCGCCTCCTCTGCGAGAGCTGGCAGGAAGCATAGGGAGAAATACTGGGGCAGTTTGGTTGTCTTAGCTATGGAAGGGCAGACATGGGTGGGAAGCCACTGCAGCTGCTGTTGGAGCTAGAGACTGATTGCTAAAGAAATGGGAATATTTCCTCCCTAGGGCTACCTGTAAAATTCTGGGGTTTATTTGCCTTAATTTGAATAGGAGATGGATTCGTCAGTCAGCAGTCACTTGTTTGTGTTACAGCCGAGTGTCAGCCATCAGTCTTGGGGGCGTATATGTTGCGATCGCTCTAGAATTGCTAAACCTGTTTATCCTTGACGTATCAGACAGCTTTGATGGTAGGGTAAACATGACAGTTTATTCCCCTTCAAGCTTATCTCTGAAAGCCGATGCCTGTTTGTAGAATCGAGGGAGGGTTTTGTTCTCGGCTTGGTTTGGGGTTTAGTTTTTTCTAAGGCTCTGCTCCCTTCCCCTTACTCCTTCCTCCATTCAACATAATTCTGACTTTTAGGGTTTATTTTAACTGCAGATTCAGGGCAATATTACTCCTCACGCCATTGTCATCCTGCCTAAAACAGACGGGATGGAGATGCTTGTGTGCTATGAGGATGAAGGCGTATATGTCAACACCTATGGACGGATAACTAAAGATGTGGTGCTCCAGTGGGGAGAAATGCCTACTTCCGTGGGTAGGTCAACCCTTCCTCTTCACCTGCATGAAATACAAATGACAAGTAAGATGAGGAGTTGGGGATGCTGAGGAGGAGTCATTTGGGCTTTTGTTTATCGAAGGAGATTTCTCTGAGCCACATAAGAGATGCAGTGGCTAAATTTCTACAGTTTGGTCCTGTGCAATAAAAGCAAGTGACTTTTTAAAGATTTGAGCTCTGGTTTATCTTAAGTATAAGATCAGCGTAAGATAATATAAGCTATTGCACTGGTGGGATACAATGTTGAGTGGAAGAGGGGCTGAGCGAGGAGCTGGGAACTCTTGGGTTGCTCTTCTGGCTCTGCTGTTGCTCAGCTCCACGACCCAGGGAAGCAAGCCACTGCCCGGCTCCTCACCCACAGAAATCGGGAGAAGCGATACTACTTCTGTTTAAATCACTCAGCAATTTCTGGATGAAAACTGCAATGTAGAGACTATTATCCCTGTGGGCACACGCCTGGCCACCTGTGCCGCCGGCAGTCAGAGCTCTGCCATTGATCTGCATAAGCTTTGAATAACAGCTGACGAGGGCTTTTCTGCCTGGTGCGTAATATTCAGCTCAACACACTTTGTAACACCTACCAAACGCTTCCTTTTGACAGCCTACATTCATTCCAATCAAATAATGGGCTGGGGAGAGAAAGCTATTGAAATCCGGTCAGTGGAGACGGGACATTTGGATGGAGTATTTATGCACAAGCGAGCTCAAAGGTTAAAGTTTCTATGTGAAAGAAATGATAAGGTAAGTCCACTTCAAAGCTTGTGTCTGCGCTTTAAGCTACAGCCAGCTACTTTAAGAGTTTAAGTCTGGTTTATCTTGAGGTTAATAATTAATCTGAAGGTCCTGTTTAATAAGCAGTGCCCATAAGCCCACTCCCAGTGAATTCTCTCCAGTTGATGCGGACCTCAGCCTGTGGTGGGAAGATCCGCAAGATCTCTTCCACCTTAAGCTGAGACCTGGCTTGACTTGGCTTGACTTTCTCCCAAGTCTTGCATCTGAGCACTAACTGTTGAGGCTGCCAAGCAAACTGCAAAAGCTGAGAAATGGTAGCGCTAAGGATGTGTAAGTGACCCCGATTTGAGCTCTGGTGCAGAAACATTTTGGTGCATTTTTAGTTTTGTGATCTTTAAACTATTTTCTCCGTGGAGCCCCACCTTCTTCTGTGGACAGCATTGATAAATAGTGCTCTGGAGGGGCACCAGAGTTGCACGGGGAACGCGGCTGTCGTGTACATGACCCCTGCCACGGGTGTTGCTGATGGGCAAGGGGTGCAGGGAATGAGGGAAGGAGAAATTGCTGGAGGAAGAGGAATATTTGCATGGAAGATGGTTGAATGCCAAGGTCTGTTTCTGCTGTTGGTATTTCCTCATCTCACAAGGTTTCACTGAGGTAAATCAGGACCGTGCAGCCAGGAGCTCTTTCGTAACGAGCACCGTCACGAAACACATGAAGAAACTGATTGTTCTGACCCCAGAGCAGGGTTAATAACACGCAATACAGAAGGTTTGAGGTCACAATCATTAGTTGAGCATTGCCCTACCTGCTGCTTGGAGTTAGGCTGGAGCTCTGCAAAAAAAAAAATGCATCCTAACCTTGTGATTGATTATACCACGGGACGCTGCCCAAGAAGCTGAATTTAAGTTGCCCAAATACTCCTAGTTTTCTTTTTTCTAACTTCTGAGCACTTGACTCTGCAGGCTTTAAACTGTTTTGCTAAAGGGTTGTTCTTCTGGTTTGCTCCTATTCAGTTTCTTTCCTTTTGTAAGAAAACTGGGAAAAAACCTCACCTCAGTCTTTCTAAAATACTGGAACCAACCGATAATGGTGGGTTTGAAATACTAAATACAGATGTTTCTCCTTCTGGAGAAATAGTTAACGATTAAAGTTCTGAAGATTGAATAATTTCGGGTTTTAAAAAGGGCAGAGACTTCAGATTCTCCTCTGAAATATTTGCAAATTAGAACTTACTTATTTTTTAAGACTTCCGTTGGGGTCAAATGCTGGTGGATCCCGACGGAGGCACCAAAGGGTCTATCCTTCACCCAGAGTCCTGATACGTTTACGTGCTTTGAGCATATTGAAGGAGAGTAGTTTTCCCAAGCTTGATTTTCAGAAACAGGTGAAATACCGGGGCTAACTTTTCCGAAGAAAACCATTTCAAACTCCCATGCAGGGTATTGACCCAAATGACCTTTAGCAAGATCCAAACCACTGACAGCAGTCTCACTAATATTGCATAGTAAGTGATGCCGTGGCAGTAAAATGTGATAAACTTGGTATTTTTAAGGTGCTCTCTTTGGTAGTGATAGCAAGGGAGGTTTTATTACCGTATTTACTAACAAGTGGTTCGGTTTGATCCGAGTCTCGCGTGGGTCAGCTCCGGCCCCTGAGCTCCACGGAAAACTGAGAACTGGGCAGTGGGTCTGCTTAAAATTTCTGCTCTCAACTGGAGAAAAGGTGCAGGGAGGGAGATTTAGGGAGAGGAAACCACAGGGTGTGGGGCAGCTCCTGCTTTCCTCGCTCACCGAGACAATTAACAGACTTTTTCTTACAATAATGAAAATTAATACGGGGTTTTATTCACTTCCAAACAGGTATTTTTCGCATCGGTGAGATCCGGAGGAAGCAGCCAAGTGTTTTTCATGACCCTCAACAGAAACTCCATGATGAACTGGTAACAGAGAAGCACTTGGCACTCACCACCATGGCATTATTTCTAATTTAAAGGACATTAAACACGTGGACTAACACTGTAGAGGCAGATGCGGAGGGCCCCAAGGAACACCGCTCCCCCAGCGCCATCAGCCCCGGGGCGGGGGCTGCGGGCAGGGACGGACTTTCACGCTTGGACCCCCCAAGGTCTCCTGATTACGCTGTGTTATAGTGGGTTATGAATTTTCCTTTTTTTTTCCTTTTATTTTATTCTTTTTTTTAATTTTACTTTTTCTTTGTCCCCTACTTTGTAAGAACGGGGAAAGAAACCGTGTCAAAAAGTCTGTTTTTAATTCTGTCTGCCTGCTAGCATCAAATATATAGTATGTTGTAAAGTTACCAATTAAATCTGGTGAGAGACAGCACAATAAATGTACCTTTTATCTTTGTGATGAAGGCCATAACCGTATAGCTGGGTAATTTTAGAAAACTTTTGCCTTCACCAACATTTACATGTTGCTTTTGGCAGCAACGGCTTAACGGATTTTTAAAGAAGAGAAAAAATAGGTTTTTTTCCCCTCTTTTGGGAAATGGATTTTAAATGGCTAAACTACTAGCCTTAGACTAATAAAAATCAGCTACCATTTTTGTCAAGTCTGTCAATCCATATTTCTATATGGATCTTCACATAATGGTGTGTCTTGATAGGGACAGAGGTGCCATTTGTTGTTGCTCTGGCAGTGCCTGCCAGCCCCGGGGCTTGGCCGCGGGCGCTGGGATGGGGGATCGGAGGAGGAGAGGATGGCGGAGCGGTCGAGGAGCCCCACGCTCGCTCCTCAGGCGGGATTTGCGGCCGCAGACGGCTCCCGGGATGCCGCGGGCGCCGGACCCCCGATGCCGAAGCCGGCGCGAGCTGTTGGGCGCTCGTCCCCCCTCCGAGCCCGGAGCCGGGCGCTGGCGTGCGGAGGCAGCCGGCGTGGGGATGGGGACCACGAAACGAGCTGCCCGTCCCCCGTGTTGCTGGATTGGGCTTGTAAAGAGCTTAAAATATATATATATATGTGTGGTTTCTTCGGCCGAGGGTCCGAATCTCTACTCATTTTCCACCCCCTCCGCTCCCTAGGAATTACCCAACATACAGTGAAAGACAACATCTGTGCCGAACCGTGTGTGTGTGTTTAGTTCAGGTTGAATCGTGTCCCTATAAACTCTGCTCAGTTGATTTCAGTTTTCGGTGCGTATCTGGGGTTTTCTTTCTCAGTAGCTGCAAGCATGGCCGCCTGTGGTGTTGGGGTGTCGCATAACAAGGTCTGTGTTGCTGGTTTTAACCTACCTCGTTTCGGTTGGGGTTTGTTTTTTTGGTTTGGTTTATTTTGGTTTTGGTTTGGTTTTTTTTTTTCCCCCCGTTCCGCTGTCAATCACAGCGCTGTTACCTCCAGCGACATATAGAGAGCTTAACTGGCAATCTTGGTGTACTCAGTAACGATGGCTTTATTAAAAAATGATTAAATCAACAGGACTTGGTCCAACTTGAATCTTTATCAAGGGTAAGAGGCGATGCGGGGTGGCGGGGGCGGGTTGGGCCACCCTCGCCCGAAGCGTCCCGCGTGCGGGGCGTCGCGGTTCGGTACCGGCGGGGACTTTGCCGGTGCCGCCTTCGCCCGCCGGACATCGGGCACCTTCCCGCTGGTCCGGCGCAGCCTGCCCCACACCGGGCTAAGCTCCCTGCGAAGGGCAGGGACGGCCGTGAGACCCCAATTAAAACCCCATGCAAGTCCCATCACTGATGCCACCAGCTCTTCATCGGTTAAAATATAAATATAATAAAAACTGGACCTTTTTATTGCAAACCAATAACTCTTTTTTTTCTTTTACTCCCTCTTGATGTGACAAATACATGGCTTTGGATGGTTATGGGTTTTCTTTTTGTCGTGGGTTTTTGGGTACAGTGACAAAAGAGAAGGGAATCGTTGTGTTTAAACATAAGTAGTTCTTGAATGTATTTTTTTAAATCTTGGAGTCATTTGAAACAAAAAGCATAAGAAACCACTATTAACACAGTCTTGTCTACGGAGCGTGTACATGGACGTACCATAGAGTAAATGCATTTCTGGTGCCAATAAAACACAAAACTTCAATGTTAAGCCATGCCTTTTATATTTTTGTAAATAAAACCTGGGGTGTTAACCGTTAGCGGGTCTTGAAGGTAAAGTGGATTTCCAGGGCTCTGAGTCGCGATGCCCTTTGCCTGGAGGGTCCCGGGAAGGCGGCGGGTTTGGGCAGGGTGAGTGCGGGATGTCCCCTGCGATGCTGCCTGGCAGCGGCTGAGGGATGTCTCAATGGACTGTCACCACCTGAAAACTTCTGCTCTTCTACAAAACCAACCCGTGGTTATTGTAAAGATGTGCTTTCCCCTCTAAATATTCCCAGCTTTGATTTGCTTGCCTTTTGTTGTAAGTAAACTATGCTTGTGGTTGACCAATGCTATCAGAAGCTACTTAATTTTAGCGTTTAAAGAAAGAAAACCTGGGGTGCTTTTTAACACCCTGTTTCTGGGGGGTTTTTAGCTGGGAAAGGAAACTGTTACTCATTGAGCTGAGCAGGGCTGCCGGAGGAAAGAGGGGAATAACGTCCATGCGTGCAGGAGTCACGTGAGACTGTTGCAGATCCAGTTATTTACAGAGTTGCGTGAACTTCAGGCACAAGTCGCACCCTCCGTGGCACGTGAAAGAAAAGCCCCGAGAGCTGGCGCGTGCTCGGCCGCGGGGTTACCCCCAGCGTGCTGCGGACACCGGGGAGGTGCTGGGTACCGTTCCCAAGGTCAGGGATGCTCAGAGGTAAGGCTGTGTCAGCTGCTCGTGGGAGTTGAATGTGTTTCCAAACCAGTTCCAGAACTGTTATCAAACGGCATTTTTCTTGTTGCGAGATGATTTCAGGGTTGATCATATTATGTATTTTTGGGACAGAAAGGGGATGCTTGAGGTGACCCCGGCCCCGGTTGCTGGCACAGCTGACATTGCCGTGCTGCAGTTCCTGGTCTCGACCTGAGCCCACGCAGGTCCGTTGCTGCTCATGCAACAATTTGCACGGTGACGCTGCGTAATTGGGGCCAACGTTGAGCATCACAGAGGCCAGCAGGGAGCAGCAGCAGGGACTGAACCTGCATGGACCTCCATACCATACCCTGCCCGGGATAATGAGCCACCCACCTGGGGACGCGGCTCCCCTAAGGAGATCCAGCAGAGATGTTCTCCGCAATAAGGATGCGGTTCAAGGTGGGGGATGCCTGTCGCAACCGCCGCGCCCCTGCGGCATCTGTTTACTGCCCTGCGTACCGCTGCAGAGCTCCGCTTCCCATCCTGGCTGTCGCGATCTACTGCAAAAGAGGTTTGCTGCAGATAAAAAATGAACATATATTGTGTTCTTTTTGTGCCAGCCATTGACGTGCCTCGTCAGCCTGCTCTTCTGGAGACCCACAACCTTATGGTCTGGATCTTCCTTTTTTTCCCTTTGTTTTGGTTTATGTTTTGGGTTTTTTCCTTTTTTTTTTTTTTTTTTTTTTTTTTTTTTTTTTTTTTTTTTTTTTTTTTTTTTTTTTTTTTTTTTTTTTTTTTTTTTTTAAACATCAAAGCTGCCTCTGGATGACCCAAAGGTGGTAAAACGAGTGGGCAAATTACCCCAGCCACAGAGGAAACCTTACTGTCCTTACGGAGTCTTTAAATTGCTTCCACTGATGTGACAGCACGTTCAGTTGTTCGAAAGCAAAGCCCGACCCTAAACTTTAACCCCCTCTTTTTATCACATAACGTTAGATTTAGCAACAACACCGATTATAGTAGGCACGACACACAGTAGGCAGTAAGCATGGCAATTCTGCGTGACAGTAGCATTATTACGGAGTTCTTACACTTCATTTATAGCTAACATACTTAGCAACAACGCAAGTGCTGTTGTCTGCAAATAACGGAAGTGATGCCCATCACAAAACGTTAAGATTCCTGCTACAAGGTGCAGCCACCCAGGGTTAAGGGGCTGGATGCTGTTTAGGATTCCTGGCATTTACCTGTTTTGCACACTCAGTGATAAGCTACGAGAGCAGTTTGGAGCAGCTCCTTGCCGGGAGCCCTGGAGAAAAGCCACAAAACCCTACGGCACCGGCCAAAGCACTGACAGGGCTGTGGCGTGTGCTGCTGTCCTGAAAACAGTGAAACTGATATTTCTACCGCGCTTTACCTGGGAACAGCAGCGATGCCCTCGGGCTGGGAGTCACCTGGACCCACGGCGATGCTCAGCCATGCGCGTGGAGGTCCATGATTGTCGTCTTGCATGTTTTACCTCTGCATCGCACCGCGTTCCCTGAATAATTGTGGGATGAATCCACCCGGCTGAGCTGCTCTGTTTGCCCTGGCAAGGAAAGCGCTGTGCGTACAAGCCGCGTGAAGCGTGTGTTCTTGTTGCTCTCGGACACATTCAAAGATCACCTGAACATGGACAAGAGAAAGTACAAACAAGCTCCAGGCTGATGACGCTGGGGTCCCAGCAGCGAAGATGAGGATGGCATGGCTGGCCCCGCAGGGAAGATGCCCACGGGCCAGCTGCCATCTCCCCTTTACGCTTTTGATCTCTGTGCCCTTGGTCAAATCGCTTGACTGCTGCCTGGTGCGGCTCCCCAGCCACGGGACAGGTTGGTACTGCTCCTGAGCTGTGCTGTGTTGATATCTGCACCCCACAGCCTGCGGTCCCACAACCAGGCGGCACATACAAGAGATTAGACAGGTTGATCATCCTGGTGGAGTCAGGCGCGGCGCACGTCGGTGCGTTGCGCTTCAGTTTTCCAAGGAAACAGTCAAGGTGTGATGCTCTGACAGCCCCTTTGGGAAGCGGCTGCAGTAGGAAGCAGATTTACACACCGGCCTTTCCCGCCCATGAGCCTTGGGACCAGCCTCGAGCCAGCCTCTGCTAACTGGCACATCCACATCCAGACCCCTGTTCAGAAAAACAGAGGGGCTTGGATCTGTTACTGAAAGCTGAAAACATGCTTTAACTGCCTCGGGGCAAGGCTCTGGAGGAGTGTATTGCAGCTGGGGGCTCTATGCGAGAGGCGAGGTGGCCCTGGGCACCAGCTGGCAGCATCCAGCCCAGCAGGGAGGGTAAGGGGGCAGGAAGGGATGGGAGAGCTCCAGGATAACTTCATGCCTTTTGCCAGCAGACCTGGCTGAGGGAAGCTGGTGGCCATGGGCCTTCCAGCCTTTGGCATCCAAGGTTTCCATGGAAGTCGCCGGGTCATTCCTGGGGAGGTGACTGATGCTCACCCATGCCTCCCGGCTGCTGCTCCAGCTGCTCTGCACCCCGGGAAGCCAGATTAAGGGAGGGTTCTGCTCTGTAAGCAGCAGCGGGGAGGACACGACAGGCTACAAGCTATGGAAAGGTCACCCTGCTCTCTCTGGTATGTAGATGGCCTTTGTCCCCTCAAACTGCCTCCAGTAGGCTGGGAAGAGTAGGGGTGAAAGCATCATTCTCCCTCGGCCAGGCACCTGTGACGGGATAGGGATCGCAGAAGGGGATGTTGGTCCTGGCCAGGAGTTTCACAGCACCTGAGGGTTTCAGTTTGGGATATTGGGTCAGGGGTCTCATTTGTTTTCCGATTTAAACTTGAGGCAGCCCATTAATTGTCTAATCCTGCTAGCTCCCTGCGTGGAGGCATTTAACCGCAATGCAAAGAAACAAACGGTGCTTGTAAATGCCTGTGTATCCACACACAGTGAGCAAACAAACACGGTGGGCAAAGATCCCAGCTGGAAGGACAAATATTAGGGAAAATGTCAAAAAGTTCAGCCTTGGGGCCCTCCCCCTTGCGGCTACACCAGCCCCAGAGGGGAACGCAGGTGATGTGGCTGCAATCAATGCCTGCATTAATGCAATGAACTTTTCTCCTCCGGTTAAAGTTTTACCTCACTGGCGGAGCCCAGTGCAAAGATTAGTAGTCTTATGCTCATCTTTTTATTTTTTCCCTCGCTCTTCCTCTGTAGAAAGTACATTCTGTGCCCGTGTGAAGCCTGGCTGACTGCGAGCATCATCCAACGCATCGCCATAACTTGGCTGCTGGACCCATCAGGGGCTTCTCTAGAAGGTAATGGCATTAATCAGCATTAATCACCTTCTCACTGATTGAGACTTTGGCATGTCTGCTACAGCTGCCACCATCTGCCCTAGCGCTGCAGCTCCTCTCACTGACCGTGTCAAGGACAGCAAAGCCCGAGCGCGACCAGCTCAGACCAGCTTTTGCGGCTGTGCAAAGTTTACGACTACCGAGTGAGCCGAGCCAAAGGACTGCGGTATTTGGCAGCATCAGCAGTATTTTGTAGCATCAGCAATATTTGACAGCACAGTAATCAGCCGGTGGTGCTGAAAGGCTCAGCGTTCATGCTGTTGTGGGGTTTTTTAAAGAAAACCTATGTTATTGTAATATTCTGGGTCATTTTGCTATGTTTTATCTCATACAGCCGTCTCCTCGGAACGCTTAGGATGCGTACGTACAGGTGTGTACTGGCGTTGTGTTGAGGAGCCTGTGTGCGTGCAGGTCTGTATGTACGTATTTATAGAGACCCGTATACATCTGTGTTTATATGTGTTTGGTTGTGTATGTTATATACACACATAAATATATTTTAAAGCAGGTGTCAAGCGCTACATAAATAAAACACTCTTAGTCATTTTCTAGCTTCTTTGCTACATATGCTGGAAAGGTTTCTTCATGCTAATTCAGCAAGAGGGTTGTAACGTAGCACACAAAGCCAGCACAGAAGCCAAGAAAGGTGTTGAACATCTCGAACTAGACTGTAGCATGGTCCCACGTCCCTGGCATGTCACGTCGCCGACTGCTCTGCAGAGGGACAGCCCCAAACCAGCCTTTCAGCTGGATCGTTTGAATTTCCCAGGCCCACTCCATGTCCTTGTGGGTCTCCCGTTGGTTTGTTTGTCCCCCCAAATACGGGGATTGGTGGTGGCTGCTCTGAGCTGAGCAGTGGCCAAATAACACATGGAAGGCTTGGGTTTCTCATTAACTCCAGAGCTGACATAGTCCCATCTCCCAGAGCACCGGCCAGTTTTGCTGCCTCCGTCCCAGCCCTGCTGTCCCTCCTTCCCTGCCCAAGCCCCCACCTCGCTCCGCAGCCCAGGACAGTGACCGTTCCCGGGAGGACAGTGGAGGAGCTGCGGGATGGACAAGAAAAGCAAAATGCAAGCAGAGAAGGTAACCGTGGCTCGGGGGTATTTTTGCACTAGAATTTCTGCAGCAGCCAGGTGCTCAGCAATGGCATTTATTGCTTGCCAAGACTAAAACCAACAACAACAAAAAAATCTGCTCCCCTAATTAATTGCTCTTTGATGTCTGCATACTGAGTGCAGGGGCAAAGGGGTCAAGGGACTATTTTTTACTTTTAAGAGCTCCATCAGCTCATCGGATAATTTTAACAGCGATGGAAGGAAATAATACTTGAAAGAGCACTGCTGAAAAACACCGTTTTCGTCATTCTTTCCTAGCTGTTCTGCTTCAGCGGTGGTGCTGCGTGCGCCGGGGACGGGGCAGGGCGCCTTGCTGCTGGTGCCTGATCGGCTGTACCAGGCAGAGCTCCTGCTCGCCGCGAGCACCGGGGCGAGGACAGGCAGTGCAGCAGGGAGAGCCCCGGCACAGACTGCTCTTTGTGGGGCAATGCCATTCTGCCCCGGGGGCCTGATCCTGCCCGCCCCCAGCGGCTTTCCCTTCTCCTTTGGAGCCAGCCAAAGCACCTGTGCTGCTGCAGCAGCATCCACGTGTGTCGCGGTCCTGGGCAGTGGGGTACCTTGGGACAGGGATGGGATGCAGCCCCACCCAGGTTTGGGCAGGGCTAGGACAGTGAGGGTGAGGCTGTTCTCTGCTTCCTCCTCCAGCACCTCACAGGAACGCTGGTCCTCTCCGTCTTCACCGCAGTGTTGGGTTTCTTCCAGTACGGCTATGGCCTAGGTGTCGTTAACGCCCCCCAGAAGGTAAGCCGAGCCCCCCAAGCTGTGCACAGCCAAGGGGTGAGGGCTTCGGGGCAGCCAGGGTTGGTTTGTCCCTTGCAGAAGCCCTCAGGAGGGCCCTGTCCCTTCCCCACATCCCCACATTGCGCTATCTCCCACAGCACAAAGCCCCCATGATAAGGCAGAGGGGTGAGAAAACACCGAGGACCCCTCGCTGCCACTCCTGCAGTGTAAGGAGAGGGGCTCCGAACGTCATGGTGCTGTCCCCACTGCAACACGGTCCCCGTGCCCAGACTGAGGGACGGCACCTCTCCACAGGTGCCGAATCCAGCCACGTGCTTGCCCCGTCCCCGGGAGGCAGCGCTGGACAAGGGGGGATGCTCCACACCTGCCCTCGCGGTCCCTCCCTGCTGGGGGTCTGGGTGATGGGGAGCTGCGGGGAACCCCAGGATTTTCACCCCTGTGGAGCTTGTGACGAAAAGTTTTTCCTGGAGCAGAATAAAAACCCAAAATGGGTTGGGGGTGGTTATAATGTTGAGCCAACAGCATTTTTTCTCTTTGTCCATCACAGGTGATAGAAGCCCACTACAGGCGTGTGTTGGGCATTGCCCCCCTGGACAGACATGCCACCAACACCTCCGGGGAGGATGGCACCACCCCTGTCCCGGGCACGGAGCCCTGGGGCAGCACCAAGGGCACGCTCACACCCCCGGCCGACCCCAGCGAGGACCTTGCCACCTCCCCGCACAGCCTCACCATGTACTGGTCCCTCTCCGTCTCCGTGTTTGCTGTCGGCGGCATGGTCTCCTCCTTCACCGTGGGGTGGATCGGTGACCGGCTGGGGAGGTGAGAGGACCTTGCGTGCTGTGACCTGCGTGCCACAGCCCAAACCTCTTTGATTTTCTTTTTTCCCTTAGAACCCTTTCCTCCCCATAGAGTTTTTGTTATTTTCCCCAGTTTAATGAAGAAACCCCCTCAAGCCTCCAAAATACTGTTCCAGCCATCACAGAGGTCTGGCTTATTAAAATCCTCAATTATAAAACAGACGTTTTATTGCAGATTTTAGCACTTCAGACAAGCAGCTGATGAGCAGCCTTGATTAACTTCCAAATTCCTCCCTTTCTTTCCATGGCAAAGGGGAGAGGAGCGTTTCCATCTGAATGGCATTTGCACGGGATGTGTAATACGCTTTTAGCTACTCTGCACCCCTGCCCGATATTTTTCAGTGCCTACGATCATTATCTTTTCCCCTGTAGTGCTGATTAAGTCACTTAATAGCTCTGACTGTATGTCGCACTGGCTGCTTCGGCTGAGAGAGGTGCCAGAGCGAGCTGTGCTGCTGCTGCCTTGCAGGGTGAAAGCCATGCTGGTGGTGAACGTGCTCTCCATCGCTGGTAACCTCCTCATGGGGCTGGCGAAATTCGGGCCATCTCACATGCTCATCATCGCCGGGAGAGCAGTCACGGGGCTGTACTGTGGTAAGTCCGGGAAGCGTCAAGGACTGCAGACCAGCTCCTTGGTGGGTGCTGGGTGCTCTAGGGCTGAAGTTAAGAGTTTCCTATATTTTTTAAATCTTTTTTTTCAGTTAGAAGGGGTTTCACAGGTGGGAGTTTCTCTCTTCTCCCTATGTCCGTCCTCCCCAATCCAGGGTCTTTCCCAGAAGTATTTGGGTTGGCTCTATCATGAAATCAGTTTATTTTACGTATCCTAAAAGGAGCAAGTCCCTCCTCTGTATCTCAAGGCTCGATCTTGGTGGTGGCTGTTGTTACAGTATGTTATTAGCCATGCTGTTTAACAGGTTCCCTAGGCAACACTACTATCAGCAGATAGTACAGGAGCACTGTACTTAAAGAGGATAAGATCGTAGGCAAGTAATATGGAATTAAATTAGAATTATCTTAGAAATAACAGCTCATTATCACTGTTACTGGTATGTGAATATGATACTCTCCTCTGAAGGTTCAAGGCAAGTTTAAAAAAGCTCTTTGCTCTGTGATAACTTCTCCCAGCAGACAATCTCTGCTCCATGCTCATATGTAGGTGTTCAAGTGTAAAGCCTTCCCGGCTCGGGGCTCTGAATCGGGGGATGTCCAAGCACCTTTGCAGGGTGCGGGTGGTTCCCAGCGAGGCACGAGGGACTTGGTGGGATGTGGGATGCAGCACAGGGGCTCCATCCTCCTGTCCCGTTTGGGAAGCAGTTTCTGCTGGTTGCTGAGCTGTGGTCTAGAAGAGGTGACACCCGCCTGTGCTCGGTGCAGGGCTCTCCTCCGGACTCGTGCCCATGTACGTCAGCGAGATCTCTCCCACGGCCCTTCGAGGAGCACTGGGGACGTTGCACCAGCTTGCTATCGTCACGGGTATCCTCATCAGCCAGGTAAGAAGGAAAGCGCCTGAGCCCAGAGAGGGTATCTCTGAGATTAGGGATAGCCCAGTGATATGCTGGGATACACTCATCATTTCACCCCAAAACTGAAGGAGCGTGGGAAGCAATCTGCTCTAATGGGGTTAAACGCCTACCTCGAGTCACAGATGTCCTTAACAAAGATGACTTCTCATGAACTCAAAAGTACTTCTGCAAACAATTTCTCCCCTCCCCTGCAAAGTTTTTGTATGCATCTCATCAGAGTCAGGCTGGACCCTGAACACGGGATTCCTGATATTCAGGTGCTCAAAAATGGCTTCATCAGAGAAGCAGGGAGTCCAGCAACCCCATCAGCATCCCCCACCGTGGTGGGAGTCCCAGCTACGCAACAGGCTGCACATAAACGTACCAAGAACCAACACGTCCAGAAAAACTTACCGTTACCACAAAATTAATCTAATCTGATTTAGCCAAGGACTATGGAGAGACTATGGGGAAAAAAGGTCCCAGTGTAGGTCCTGACGGCTTCACTGCCTGTGGGACTACAAAAAATGCTTTGCAAATTGTGGAAGGAGAAAAGTTGCAAGTACCCACAACCCCTCTGGAGCACCTTTTTCAATATCATAATCACACACTAAAGCAAAGCCCAAGTTAGCCTATTTGCTGAGCCTCGCGTTCTGCTGCGGCTCCAGCGCTCAGACTCTGCTGGTTAGCCGCTGGGCAGCTGGGGCATCCCGTGCTGCGTGGATCTCCATCCAAGCTCTGCACCTTTGTGGAGCTGCTGAGGACACATATGCCCCAAAATCCCCATACCCTAAAAACTAAGGAGAGCAAGGTCTGAAGAGAAAACATTTCACCGGCATGCCTGTGTCTGCCGAGCTGTGGTTCTGGCCAGGCAGCTGTCTCCTGCTGGTGGCATGTCCCAAGGAGGACCGAGTCACCCCGGGTGGGGAACCGGCTTGCAGCGGTTTGTCCCACAGCACCTGTAAGCCAACATCTTGCTCATTACATTTTGCGCCATCTGTTCATTCCCTCCTTGTAAATGTGCGTCATAACTAAATAAATCAAATTTTTAGGACTGAGTCAATTAAAATGTAATTTTGGTTGGAATCAGAAAGAACCAAAAGATACTTGCTTCTAGTTTTCCTCCAGTTTGTTGCTTCAAAATGCCATAGTGGTCAATCACTTTCTTTTTCTAGGGTGCAAAATAAGCCATTCAAACATGCCTCGATTATTCCAGGTCCTTGGCCTAGACTTTCTCCTGGGCAACGACGAGATGTGGCCCCTGCTCCTCGGTCTCTCTGGTGTGGCTGCCCTCCTGCAGTTCTTCTTGCTCTTACTGTGCCCTGAGAGCCCCCGCTACCTTTACATCAAACTGGGGAAGGTGGAGGAAGCTAAAAAAAGTAAGACACACATTCTGGGCTTCTCTGGAATTTTTTTTATACCATACATAGTATTAAACACAGAAGGAAAAGCCCGGCTGAGGGATCACACGTGTAACTGGGCATAATTGCTCCATCCCACACAGCACATGTGCAGGAGGGATTGCGGACGCTTGCATGCAGTCACTGCCTATGGCACACTGGCTTCTGTGTCGCTGCGGGTGGTGTGAGGCTTAGAATGTTGCTCCTTTCCGTCAGAGAGGTCGCATCTGGCAGATGCCACCCCCCAAAACCCCCCATTCAGTTGGAAGGGGTTTCAACCAGGTCTAAAAATGACATCTTCTGGGGGACAGCTGATCTCTCTATCCTTGGTGCTATTCGCAACTACGCAGCAAATCCACAGCAGTTACTGCAGCTGCTCATACGTCTTCCAGCACGGCCCCCTTAGCTGGTTCCAGCTGTCTCTACAAGGAGTAAGAGCAGTCAATGGCAGGACACCGCTGAAACTGAGGTGAGAACCCAGAATCGAATAAAACAGCATGTCCACGTGCTTGGGGGCAGAGCTGCATGCCCGCGCTCTGAGCTGCTGAAGTATAGATTAGTTCTGGTCCAGAAACTATTGAGATGTGTCTGCATGGGTCTAATAAGCATCGTTGAGGGATGAGGCGTGAGCGTGGTGTCTCAGAGCTTTCGCAGAACTCATGTGTTGCTGCCCCTTGCCAAGCAAACAAACCGTTGATCCTCGATGTGCCATAGGAGTCCTCAGAGCAAGAGGACACTACTATCCACACGGTTGGCTTACCGTGAGTTTTGGCTAGATTCTTGTCCTTACTCTACTCTTATCTACCATTTAAAATAAAACATTGACCTTTTTTATCTTAAGGTCTGAAAAGGCTCAGAGGAAACTGTGACCTGATGAAAGAGATTGCTGAGATGGAAAAGGAAAAGCAAGAAGCTGCTAGTGAAAAGAAAGTCTCCATAAGGCAGCTTTTCACCTCTTCGAAGTATTGGCAGGCTGTCATCGTGGCGCTGATGGTGCAGATATCTCAGCAGTTCTCCGGAATCAACGCAGTGAGTTTCCCAAAAGCGTTTTCCTTTAAAGAAATCCACTGAGCTCTCCCTTGACCCCCCTCATACCTGAGTTTGTCAGCAGTTTGCTCTCTCTAATGACTGCCTGCTCACCCCGGGAACCACATAATCACCATCTTCTAGCTATTTTTAGCTAAACAGGTTTTGCACCACCTCCTGGGATACCAGACATTACCATTTTATACCTAGAAGCATGGAGCCTCCTTTTCAAAATTGGCCAAGACTCAGATTTTTGAAAGTCTGGTGGCAGCTCTGCAAAGGTTGAGGCATCTGTCCCACCGGCTTTCAAAACTCTCAGAGCGTTGCCACATCACAAGGCGGAGCAGCATGCAGGGATGCCCGGCCTCGCAGGGCTGAGCCGGCGGGATGAGTGGCCCACAGGGCCTGGCTGCGCCAGCTCGATGCTGTGCCCAGCCCCCTCCACCAGCCGTGGGGTCAGCCACCCATTTACCTGCTGCCCTTAACTTCCACAAGATACGAATCCACTTATTCTTTGAGAGAAGGGAGAAATTTTAGTCATTCAAAGGTAGAGAGAATATTTTTAAATTAATTTAAGACTCAGTTATATTAAGGTATTTGTCTCCAGCACTCAGGGCTGGTGATCTAGCTTTCAATATTAAACATGGGACTACATGGGAGAAAACAGTTTTAAATGTGCAAATGCAGTAGCTCAGGAGGGGATTGTCAGTGGGATTTTTAACTCCCTCAGGCTCCTTTGGAAGCTTCAGCTTTAATTATTATAACAAGCCATTAAAAAGTTGAAAAACTAATCAGAATTAAATTACTTCACACCTCAGCCAAGCAAGAGCAACTCTTCCCTCAAGAGAACAAAAAGTTGCACCAGCCCTGTTGCCTAATCCTTCATCCTAATGTATTTTGATAGATCTTTTACTACTCTACAAACATTTTTGAGAGAGCTGGGGTTGACCAACCAATTTACGCAACCATTGGCGTTGGAGTGGTGAACACAGTCTTCACAGTTATCTCTGTAAGTAAATATTCCTGTCCACCCAGACTACAAAAACAAGTGAACTACAATGTGGCTTTGAAACGTGATTTTATCCTAGAGCAGGGGCTGACCCCGCACACCTCACCCATGGGAAGGCACTGTGGGCAAGGCTCATTTGAAAAATCAAGCCTTGAAATACAACCCATTGCTATCAAGCAGCACTGCTAAACGCCTCGTGAGTGAAAACTGCATCACCATGTTCAGGGAAGCTCTGGTAGCTCCGCATTTCCCCAAAAATAGAAGTTGCCTTTGAGACTGAAATTCTGCAGATCCTGTTCCCCTGGGGAGCAGGCAGGGGACTGGGATTGTGACGGGGAAGCCAGCAGCTCACAATCTCCCTCTTACCTGTTATCTTTCAAATTGTTTTCAGTACGTACATAGCACCTGCACAAGGGATAGCCAGCGGCTATTATTGCACGGTAATGAAAGTAATCCAGCACCTAGCCTCAGCGTACCTACGCAGTGCGCTGTAGCAATAAAAGGATGGTTCCATTTTCACAGCCTTCCCCTCCGTTTGTCTCTCTCAGGAGAGTATTAACACAGTTCCAATCAGCAGGCAATTATTTTTTTAATGTAGCCATTAATATAAGATCAGGGAATGCCAAGCCCGTTTTCCTCACATCCCTAGAGAGACTTAGGGAGCAAAGGACTTTTACCCACCACGAAGCAGGACTAGCAAGGGAGAAATACACAGGTCTAAGAGATCTCAGTCCAGCGCACGTGGGATAGGATGTCTTGGGGGTGAACCTGCTTTAGAAGTCCATCACAGATCCCGTACAGAGGAGAAATATTTATTGTGAAATGCGGCATGGAGGTGTGCGGCTGGAAGAGGTCTTTCTTCAGCGTGGAGGGTCTCCGCCCCAGGGCTGTGGTACTTGCAGCCTGGGGCATTTGTCCTTTGCTTCTTTTGGCCATGAGCACTTAAAAATTACCTGCATCTGTCAATAAATGACAGACCCCGATGAAAAGGCAGAGGCACTGACAGCCGGGTGGACCTTGGCAAGGGGAGAAAGAAGTGCAGAGGCTCAGCCGCTGCAACTTCATGAGTTAGCAGGATGAACTGCCTCCAGCAAAACAAGATGGTCTCCTGGAAGCATAAATCATTTGCTGGAATGGCAGGAAAGGTTGAGCTGATGGCCAAAGGTGTCCTTTCAAGCAGAGGGGAGGGAGCAGGCAGCCTCAGAGGCTAGCGCGTGGTATCTTTGGGCAGGCCAGATGCCCTGTCCTCTGGAGTTACCTACATCTCCCCATTGGGTGAAGTGATTAGATGTTGAAATTTGGGCGAGATGTCTGGAGTCCACCAAGAGGCGCTGAGGAGGAGCAAGCCGAGCCTTTGGGCTACCAGGGAAGCAAAAGGAATCTGGGAGCCATTGTAGGAGAGAAGACGGCTCCAACTGATACACAGCTGTCCCTGCCCTTGGACAGGTGAGACGCAGTGGCCCGTGAAGTGACTTGAATCATGCTACATTTTAAAGGCTACTTCCAAACTAATAAAGACCTAGTAAGTTCATTCCTCCTGAAAAAAAGAAAAAAAAGATCCAAAAAACAGAGAGAAAAAAAGTCCACAGTCAGCAATACATGTGTAGGAGCGGTGGGAAATCCTGAGAGATTGGAAATGCATGAGCTCTGAGCATTCCTGTGTTCGCCTTGCCCTTGGCAGAGCAACTGCTCAGCCTGGCTCCCTAACAGCCACCGGCAATGTTCCTGACACTTGGAAACCAGCACTTAAATCTCCACCACGAGAGCTAAAAGGGCAGGAGCGCGGTGTGGTAGTGGTGACAGGCTGCTCGTTGCTAATGGACCTGATGGAGCCCCCTGAGAGCGGCGGTGCTAGAGACTGAGCTGCTGCACGTGTTTCTACAGGTCTTTCTGGTGGAGAAGGCGGGCAGGCGGTCCCTGTTCCTGGCCGGTTTGATGGGCATGTTAATTAGCGCTGTGGCCATGACGGTGGGACTTGTGCTCCTGGTAAGGATTTCTCCCCATTTTTTCTCCATGGTTTGCAAACAAGAGAAGACAAACCACCCTTTAAAGTGACTGTTTTGTATCTTCATCTCAGAGAAGTTGAGAAAATATCTGTCCTTAGAACAGGCAGTTCAAAGTGGCCATAGCTGGAGCCATCTCTGGTTACAACAGTGCCTGAGGATGTTGTGGTCTTTGGCCCCTGAGATACCCCAATGCTGCTAGAAAGGACGCGTGCCCCCTGTCCCCTCCCTGAGCTCAACCTCAGCTCCTTACACAGCAACTGCGCTATTCCCACGGCATCGTAACACACCTGCTAAGAAAACCCAGGGCATATCTCCATGAGCAAGCACTATGTGCCATAAACCCTCAACCTGCATCTTCCTGGCTTGGTGCAGGGATGCTAGACTAGCATCCTGTCATAGAAAAAGGGATAAGTTATTCCTCCCAACACCCAGGAGAGGGGTCAGGCTGTGAGACACTGGGCAGAACAGGCAGCAGACGGAGCCAGCCCCCATCAAAGTTGGTCCAAACCACTGGTGCAAGCTCCTGTCAAGATGTAAAACCAAATAAGGGTTGGCTTCCTTTACTGAACACCCTGGTTATTAGAGACAACACCAGTGTGCCTCTTCCTGGCCATGCTTCAGGCAAGGAGAGGGCTCAAAGCTACAGCTGAGCTGATAGCTGTGAGCTCCAACATCCCTCTGCACGTGGCAATGATGGCACCAAATGCCCAGCCAGCACCTGGCACACGAGTTTAGACCTTTAATTGTGCATGTCCGGTCCCCATTTGTCTGAATAGAAAGAAATTTCTGAAAAATAAGCTTAATTAAAATAATTAGTCATAAATAATGAGTCACGTTGGGACAGTAACACCAAGCACACCCTCTTGCAGAGCCAGTTTGCCTGGATGAGCTATGTCAGCATGGTCGCAATCTTCCTCTTCGTCATCTTCTTTGAAGTTGGGCCCGGGCCCATCCCCTGGTTTATCGTAGCCGAACTGTTCAGCCAAGGCCCGCGCCCCGCCGCCATTGCCGTCGCCGGCTTCTGCAACTGGGCCTGCAACTTCATCGTGGGAATGTGTTTCCAGTACATAGCGGTAAGAAATCCCTCTGAAACCGTACAAATAAATGACTGGCACGACCCCACCGCTGGGCTCCCGTAGCAGCCCAGCGGGATGTGCACGTGCCTCCCAGATCTCCATCTCCAAGCCCTGCAGGGCACCCCGGCCACCCAGGGTAAGACATCCCTGCGGTGCTGATGGTGGTGTCCCCTGTTCTCACTTCCCCCACTGCAGGATCTGTGTGGACCGTACGTGTTTGTGATCTTCGCAGCTCTGCTTCTAGTCTTCTTTCTGTTTGCATACTTCAAAGTGCCGGAGACGAAAGGAAAGTCCTTTGAAGAGATTGCAGCTGTGTTCCGCCGCAAGAAGCTCCCGGCCAAGGCCATGACTGAGCTGGAAAACCTGCAAGGCAGCGAGGAGGCATAGACATTGCCGTGCACCCAGAAAGGAGGGACTGAGCACAGACCTCCTTCAGGCACCGCGGGAAGAACGTTGGGTAAAAGTCTCATTTCACAAAAACCTTGCAGCTGGTGGACCAAGAGGACCCATCCCTCAGGTGTTTTCCAGCTGCTGTGGCTCACACCTCCGAGCCACGGGTCCTAACCTGGTGTTTTACTCTGAAATACTTGCTACAGCTGGGCTGCAGGAAGAGCCAGGGAAAGGACGGGAGGAATACGTTACATGTGTGTCTCCATGCCCCACTGGAAGAGCCCGGTGGGAGGATGATCTTACTAGCTGGCAAAGCATTACATTGAGCAGGGTCATCACTCAGCTGGAATGAAGGAAAGAGGGGTTGGCTGATGCTGTAGCCTCATGTTTTCACCTCTTTGTCCTTGCTTGCTGCTTCCTCCTTCTGGGGAGTAATCTTATGCCTTGAGAAACCAACTGCTAGTGCAGTTGTGCCACCAGCACGCAGCACTGAGCACCCGAGGTGCTAAGAAAAACAGAGTGAGCAAACTCCCCCTTGCTCTTGCCTGTGCAGAGGAAGAAGGTAGACCCCACCTGAATCGGCTGGGAAGCACCTCGCTTGCTTTGCTATCTGTGCATTTTGGAGGCATTGTCCAATCTCATAAGGACAATGTTTTTATGGACAATTTTAGAAACTCTGGCTGGGCTGATGTGGATTTTTTTTCTTTTGTTTAAGCCAGACTATTTACCTCCCGTTTCCCCCTAGGAAGCCTTTCCTCCCTCCTTTATCCCTGCTGCAGCACAAGACACATCACTCACTGACTACACAACAATGGCCCTGGGCACTCCTGGCACCCGGGTCAGGAGACTCAAGCCCTGCTGCCATCCGTCCCATGGTGTGACCATCGCCAGGTCACCTCCCCTCGCTGCTCCTCCTTCCCCACCCTCTGCGTCTGCCTTCCCTTCTTTTTGTACAATGCTTAGATGCAGAGGATCCAGCTTCAGCCGAGGGCTCGGGCTGCCGATACCGTAACAATTGGTGATAACCCAAAGGGGAAATGGGTATCGCAGCAGTAACTGGAAGGTGCTCCACTGATCCGACCCTCCCTTTGCACCACTTCAGGTTTTGCTGGCTGGATGTGCTTCAGCCAAGACAGTGTGCAAGCAGGAGGTTGTGTTGTTGCTGTAGCCTTGTTTGTGCTTGTTTTGCTTCTTTATGGAATACTTTCATGTGACAAAATCAAACTGCAGGGATTTTTCTTCCTTTTTTTGGGGGGGATATGTTGGAATCATTGTAAAAGCCTGCTCTCTGTTTGCTTGACTTTTAAGATTTGTGTGTCCCTTGTTGTGATACCAGGTTACTTTCCAGCACCTTTCTCGGGATAGACACCCTTTATTTATTTAGAGATGAAACACTAGCATTGCTCAGTCGCTGCAAGCTCATCACGACTGCCAGTGAAGCAGTGACCATAACGTAACAGAGGATCAAGCGTAATGAAAAGCATGAGGATAGATGGGCCAAGGAGGATCATAGGCTGCTGCTAGAGGTTTGGTTTTAGGGAAGGTTTGTGCTCCTTTCCATGTGCCTGAACTTTCTTCCTTTGTAGACTTTACCCTCTTGGTATTAAGACCCTAGAGGAAATTCTGGACTAGAAGTGTAGCTGCGAGGTCCGCTAGGACAAGCGTCTGGCCCCGGTCCATGCAGTGAAGCAGTATGATTGCACCAGAGGCCTTCCTGGAGTGACCACCAGGATTTAACTACTGGAGAACTGGGTCAATGCTGCCATGTGCTACAGCGGTGGGGGACCTGGGGCTGACACGGGGCACGCAGGGCGTGCGGGAAGCGGGGCCCAGGCTGCGGTGCACGGAAGAGAACAGCAGAGCTGGGGCGCAGGCTCTGGGTCGAACCGTCAGTCTCTGTGCTGCAAAGGGGTCTCCCCCGCTGAGACTAGCTGAGACAGCAGGCTCAGCAGCTCTCCATGGTGTCTGCCACAGTTAGTTAAATATTATAATGGATTGACTGAATGTAAAAAAAGGGGAAAAAAAAAAAAGATGGCTTCTGGCTTTCAGCAATGTTATCTATGTCTGTTACATAAAAATGTCAATGGACAACATCTACAGCATGCCTTGGCTTGCGCTGTTGTGTGTTTTTTCCCTCTGTACACCTCAGACACATGTCTGACTCCAGATGGGAAGTGTTTTCCTGGCAGGACACATTTGCTCCATGGGTGGTAATTGCTGTGCAAGCCCTGAGCTAAATCCCTTCGAAATGGACAGTCCAGAGGTGAGACTGGGGGGTTGGGAGGCAGCCCTGGAGCCGGTGGGAGCTGGCTCTGCACCAGGATGAACCCTCACTGGAGGTGTGCTGGCGTCTAACCCCAGCTGTCCCCACCGCCCACCTGTAACAGCCCGCTGTAAAGCACACCCCTGCTTGCACGGACGCTGGTGCGGCTTAAAACTTGGTGCTGGGGCCTCTGTAGGCACAACAGGCAGGAGGATGATATGGGGTTCAAAGCAGATTTGCCCCTGCTCTGAGGGCAGAGCCAGGCGGGGTTCCCTCCAGGAACGGGAGGATGGGACAGCAGAGCAGGGTGGCAGGGAAGGTGCTGGCACTGGGGTCCCAGATGTCCCCACTCGGTCCTTGTGAGCCAGCCAGTCCGTACAAACAGCACAGCTTAACCTAGAGCCACACAATGGCTGTATGGGTGGCTTAACATGAGAAAAGCTGTCCAAAACTGCTTCACTAAACTTCTGCTGAGATTTGTCCTAATGCCTGAGGGGCATCAGCCAGTGACACTGTCGGTAGCTCAGCAGTGAGGGATCATTTATTTAGCAACTCACTGAGCAGCCAGTCTTTGTTTTCCTGGGTGTTTCTAGGTGAATAATAGAAATCCTGATCCGATTCCTGCAGCGCAGAGCACACGTTGGCTTAACAAAGCCCACGACATTAACATTACCCATAGATATATCCCTACACTTCCCAGAAGATCTGCCTGGGGGCTCGGAGGAACTCAAGTAAAATCGGTGGGACAGGCTGTGCTTCGCTTCCTTGCAGCAGGTGCTGCGTATAAGGGAAGTCAGTCTTCTCCTCCCAGGCTGGGACCTCCCGCTGGGGACCCTCTCTGACCTTCTTGGGCCGCAACTGGGCAATGGTGCCTTCATACATTTGACTATTATAATTTCATTTATTTGTATATTTCCCCAGAGATGATGCTTTGCTTATCCTGGGATGGCTCAAATCAATTCTGCTAACGGTTGCAGTGGGGCGAGCTGCAGCCTGGGGCAGGATACCTGGAGCTCGGCGCTGCTGAAGGCTGCAGCTACCCCTGTCCTCACCAGGGCCGCAGCAGAAGGATTAAGCTGATACGCTGGGCTGAACTATCACAAGCGCACTTTTACCACGTACAGTGATGCAGGAAGGGGTCATACGAGTCGGGTACATCTGCAGGTATGTTTGCTTTTGTCTTGTCACGCGAGCTGGTAACTGGGACTGCACGCTTCATCTGTCCTTGCTACACACAGGTTCCAGTCAAAACTTGTTCTTGAGACACAGATTGTTGAATCATTATTTTTATCGCTCAGCGTTACAGTTTTACTAAGTTGCTAATCATTAAGAAAATTTAAAAGTCCAAGTCGTACTTATTAGCTAAATGGTCATTGCACTTTAGTTAACATGCGAAGTATGCTCTCGTACTGTTGGTTGGCTAATAACACAATATAATTAATAATCCCCGAGAAAGCACCTTGTCAGCAAGAGCTTTGACAGTGTTTTCCTAATGTGCTGAGATGACAGCCATTAAGACTTTTCTGTTGTGTCAGATAAATGGCTAACGATATCTAGTTTCCCACTCTCTAGGCATAATTTTAAAATTAGTTTGACTTCCCTAATTCAATAAACTCAGGACATTTGGCCCCATTAACACTTTTCACACTAATTTATCACAGATTTTTCTGCCTCGCTTCAACTTGTTTTTCATCACTGAGAAGCGCTGCCCTCCAACTCCCGTGTCAAACAGCTGATGAGGATGAAGCTGAAGCGAGTACTACATCTGCAGAGGCCGAGTCTTTGAGGTACGATGCATTGTCCGAGGTGCTCAATCACCTCGTATTTCACTGAAATCTGCAGGACCTGAGGAATTACAAGGCAGGACATCAGGTCTGAATCCAGCAGCACATGTAAGCATGAGACTTAATTTAACTGAGCCTATGATCAAGTGTTTCACTAAATCCTGAAGCAACACTGGCAAATTTTACCCAGAGGCACAGCCTGAATAACTGGGTTGAAAGGGAAGGAATCTCTTCCCCAGCAGGGTGGCAAGAACTCCTGGCTGGAGATCAGTGGTCCTTAATTTTTACAGGCTGTAGCTATAACTGCAGACCCGAGGCTTGGGCAGCACCTTGTGGTTTTGCCCCCCCACCCCATATTCTGTTCAGGGGAGAGAGTGGCTCTCGCAACTATGAAAAGCATGCGGCCACCCCCGGTCACGGGTGGGATATTGCTGTTTTAGGACCATTGCAGCCCCAGGAGGAAGGAACAGCCGGAGTTACTATGTGCTTTCCCTCTTCCTCGTGGGAGTCACAGGTGGTTCCCACTAGCTCACTGTCACTGCACCGTCACCGTGTGCCTCTGACCTCCCGCGTGTGCCCAGGGTAACTCCCCAGGTAACTCGGACAGCGCGGCTGTCTGCACACACCTCACCCGACCGCGTCTGACCAGCTGGGCGGTTGTGCAGACCGCTGAAGAGGTAAGGGTGGCCACAGGGCAGGCAGAGGCATTACTGCGGTAGTTTTGAAGCGCCCAAGGGCATGCAGCCCCTAATAATTGTAGGAACCATCTAGCATCCCAGAATCTTGTTCTCGAGGCCGATGCAAATGTAAGGTGAGGCACTGGCCCTGCATTCGCTCTTCGCAGGAAGCAGAAGGTGAACAGCAGGATTAAAGCAGTGCCTGGAGCAGAGTGGGGTGCCTATGGCAAGGTCGCTGCAGAGCATTCACGCTACACAGAGAGATTGTGCCTAGGAGCTCCCAGGGCCTGCTGAGCATGGCACTGCCCTGTGCAGGCGGGGATCGTCAGTCCCCAGCCTCTCCCATGTCCTCCTGCTCGAGGCTGCACCCAGAAGCCAGTGTGAACCCTCACCTCCAGCTGTCAGGACACGTTGGTGGGATCCCAGGTAAGACAGCTCAGCAGTTGACACAGAGACGCTTGCTTAAGGTGGAATAGGGTGTTTACACTGCTCTGCTCATGACCTGTTATTTATAATCTTGTGACCTGAACCAAGACTTGCCGAATGAGCCTCTCTCTACTTTCCCGTGGTGCTCACCCAGCGCTGAGGGGAGCAAGGCTGAGTAAACTGCTCATCGCTGCTCTGCAGCTGGCCCTCTCTCAGCCAGCCTGCAGGGCTTTCCTCCGGCACCCTCTTCTGTCCTCCGAGCACCCGGGCCACCACCACTGGATGTCCCAGGACTCTGAGCCCTCCCTGATGTTCCTCGGAGAGATTTCTCCCAGATTTTAGTAATGCACCAGGCAGGCAGGTGGAGCAAGGATGCAGTGTGAGCTAGGCTGCACCCACAGCTGGTGTTGGTATAAACACCACCTCCTGTGTTCTGGTGGGCTTGCTGGAAACAAGGTGGGATGGTCACCCCAGTGCTGGCTGGAAGGGTGGGATGTTCACCCCGGTGCTGGCTGCTCTCAAGGTAAGGCTTTAATAAGGTGTTTTAGGGCATCAGGCATTTCTCCAGAATATAACTGAGAACAGACACAACTCGCTCAGTTTAAACCTTCCAAAAGTTTTCCAACTCCGATAATTTCTGCAAAGCAATTCATATAAAGACTTAGCAGAACCAAAGCTTGGTAACGTACTGAGTCTACTGGAAAGAAAAGATGTGTGTGTGACCCAGCTGTGCAACACTCTACACACACGCACACAAAAGGAAATACATTTAAACGTGAAAGCCATGGTATTTACAAATATTCTTTGGCATCAAATTGCTATTGTTGTACAGAAAAGTGGGATAATCACATTAGTACTATCAAGAAACATACTTTAGAAAATAAATGTTGATCCAGACAAAGGAATGCTGCCTGCAAGCAATGACTGATGGAGCTGATTTCCGATTTTTTTATTGAATCTCTGATAAAGGCTGCCTTGCAATATTTGTTTTGTGTCTCAGAAATAAATATCATCTACAGCTGCACTTCAGCAAAAACAAAAAGACACAGTTTAGCACAGAACATCTCTCAAGACATCCAAAATGAATCTGTTAATTATGGAAAATCAACAAAATTTATAATCTCATACTTGAGAACATAAATTATGAGTGCTTAGCCCCCGGCTGCCCTGGTTTGGGCTCAGAAGAGTTGGTAGTTCTCTCACAAAGTATTTTATTAAAAGAAAAAAAGCCCGAGAGCACGTGCAACTAGTCATACATTTGCAGGTAAACAAACACACGCTGCACATGTAAAAACACTTAATGGGATGCCGCAGACTCTGCTTATCAACTGACACAGAAGAAAACTGGGCAGTTCCCCAGGGTAATGCATACCACCTATAGAGCAGGCTGGTGAGGCAGCACCCACCGAAAACCCCGGTAACAGAAGATAGCCACTGCCTGGACCTGCTGGAGCATCCTAAAGCGGCCCCGTGCAAATGAAAGCCAAACCCGTCTCCTTGGGGACACGCTGTACAATTTGGAGTGGGATCTATGTAACCAAGGGCAGGAGCACAGGCATCACACAGATTTAAATAAAAGATCCCTTAGAAGACATTTTAAAATGCGACTTTAAAACCGGTTCCTGTAGCCACCCCATTAGAACAGAGTCAATAAGCTGAGGATTTGGGGGCAGAAAACATAGGACAGCACACTTCAGCCCACAGTGCTGATGGCAGAGGCCAGCTCTGACAACGCTGCCATGCACACCTCTGGATTTCTGCGTTTTTCTGGTGTTTAAAGTAGGTGATTTGTGTGGCACCAGGCAGGGCCAGGCCTCATCCACTGGCAGTTCCACAGAACGGTCTTCAAGTGAATTCAGCCAAACAGCTGACGGTCTTAGGGCATCTGGCTTGGAGAGTTTTAACAAAAATTACTATTTGGCCTCGTTTCACTGGGAACCCATCCAGCTGGCCTGGCATTCATTCCTCACACCTCTCCTCAGGCAGCACAGGGGTGCCAGGGGCTAACGAGGGCTGCACCATTGGTGTTGCGGGGAAGAGGCAGGGCAGGGAGCCATCCGAACCTCATGCCCATTAATGAAAACAAGCTTTCGCCATGGCTTCTAGGCAGTTTCAGACCCTTCTGACCGATTACTGTGCGCTTGGAAACCGCTCTTGTTTCCGATTATACTGAAAGGGGAAATGTTAGGTGGGCAAATGAGCTTTGTGTTGATAATTGACCGCATCTCACGAGGAAGCCTTGCCCCACCAGGCCTTGGGAACACCCATTTGTTCTCCAATTGGTTGAAAAAAAGAAAGAAAAAAACCAAAGCAAAACCCTAGTTTTGTCTCTTCCTTTCAGAGCCGCCTCAGCGCCAAGATGGCGGCGAGCGGGGGCTGCAGGAGGAGGCGCGCAATGGCGCCCCCTGGCGGCTGAGGCGGGGATACGGCGGGGTCATCTCGCTAGCGATGGCGCCGGGCGCGCGGGCGCGCGAGGGCGCTGAGCCCAACCGCACTCCGTAGGCGCCGGCGGGGGGCGTGATGAGGGCGGGAAACGCCCCCCCCCCCAGCACGTGGGTCTAGCCGGCGGGCGGAGGGAGAGGGGGTACGGACCAATGAGAGTGACAGGTCGGCGGAAGCGGGAGGGGCGGGGCCGGGGCGGGGCGGGACGCGGGGCGCGCGCTCCACCGCCGCCCCTTCCCGCCGCCCGCCGCAGTGGTCGGGCGCGTGTGCGCGGCGCCGTGACCCCGCCGCGACCCCGCCCCGCCACCGGCACCGGTACCGTAAGGTGAGAAGGGCCGCAGCGCCCCTCGGGGCTACGCGCAACTGGGCCGCGGGGCTGAGGGGGCGGGTGAGGGAGGCCGAGGGGGGGGTGGGCGTTTGGCAGGGTGGCGGGGTGCCTTCCCCGCCCCGGCACGCCGCCGTCCCGCCGAGGGGGTGGTCGGGAGTTCCCTCTCCCCGTACCCCCACCGCGGGCCTTCCCGCCGCCCGGGCTTCGCACCGACCCTCCCGCTTTCCTGCAGCCCCCCCCCCCCCCCCCCGCCCCGCAGCGCCATGGCGGACGAGCTGGACTTCACAACGGGCGATGCCGGCGCCTCTTTCACGTACCCCATGCAGTGCTCGGCCCTGCGCAAGAACGGCTTCGTGGTGCTGAAGGGGCGCCCCTGCAAGATCGTGGAGATGTCCACCTCCAAGACGGGCAAGCACGGCCACGCCAAGGTGAGCGGCAGCGGGCGGGCTCTGCCGGCCCCCGGCGGGCGGCACGGCCAGCGGCGAGCGCCGCTCCGGCTCCCGGGGCGGCACCGCCTGGCCGGTGGGGAAGGGTGTAGCGTTTCATTTGGCGGAGCGTTCCGTAACCCTGCTTTCGCTATTCTCGCAGCAGCGTCTCGTGTGTCTCTTCAGCCTAGACTTAGCTCAGGGGGTTCCATAACACAAAGCAGGAAGGATTGAGGACGGGACGGGGGGGGTTGGTTTAGGCGGCTTTTTTTCCCCAACTTGTTAAAAAGCTTTAACGCTCGTCGTGATAAAAGTCGTTTCTGTAGCAGGGGTAGAGTAAGTTCTGGAAGGGGGGCTGATGAAGTCACCAGGGCGTGGTTGGGCTGTGCTGTCGCTCCCCACCAGAGCACGTTTGTGTCTGCCTGTGCCGGCAGACTTTCACTATTGCAGCGCTCGCCTTGCGCGCTTGCTAGAAGTGCCCGTGCTCTGTTACATAATCCCGAGGAGCTCGGCGGACAGTCCTTATCTCCCTGGGCCTCCTCTGGCCCTGTTTTGCTGCCTTGCCTCGCTGCTGCTTTCCTTTTTTCAGCACGGAGCGAGGAGTACCTTCCCCCTCCTGCATCCCAGCAGGGACATTCTTAGGCTGCTGTCTGAGGCTGCAGTCCTGCTGCCTAAGCAGTTGGCTTAGGCAGCTGTCCAGAGCTTGGACCAAGGCTAGATTCCCACTTCGTTCATTCAACAGCACTTTATGGTGGGTATATTAGAGTTTAAGAGACAGATCTGCCACAAGCACAGACTAATGAGAGTTTTAAGTTTCCACAGCCTTGCGTGATACATGTAGGTGGGTAAAATATTTAGGATTTGTTAAAGAGGCCTTTGCCAATTTTTTTCCTTTCTCCCTCTCCTTGCTTTTTTAAAGGCTTGTTTTCTTAGGCAGATCCCATTTTCTTAAATACCGAAACAGTTGCGAGAGTGAAAGGGCCTGAGAAGAACAGGCTATGAACTGGTAATCCAAATGCTAGCCGCAGTGGAGAGTGCTGCTCATGTAAATGGAGGTGGGAGCCGCTTTAATCTCTCTGCGTGAGCACCTCTTCCTTTCCCCTTTACCTTCGCATTGTCGCCAACACTGTTGCGTTTCTCAGAACAGCTAGAACTTGAAGTAAATGTTTTCATAACTGCTGCATACTCTGAGCTCTAGCTCACTGCTGTAAAACTACAGGTGGCTGTGGAAGATAACACCAGCTGATCTTCATTCTGATGTAGTGTTTTCTGTAGTGTGCTACGAAAGGGTGTGAGAGGCCTTCTCTCCGCGCCTGGGCTGCTTTCGTACTGCAAGCAGAGGGTCGAGGCAGAATCTGGTATTACATGTGATCTCTTGGAAAACTGCGTGGAACCAGCCATACTGATGGCAATGGCATCTTGCTTCCCTAGGACCAACAGTGACTGATGCTATTGTTCTCCTCTTGTAGGTTCACTTGGTTGGTATTGATATCTTCACTGGCAAAAAATATGAGGATATTTGCCCTTCAACTCATAACATGGATGTTCCAAATATCAAGAGGAATGATTACCAGGTGAGTTAACAGTCACTGTGTCCTCCCACACATTAAGAGGCTTTACGCTCCCAATACCACGCGTAAACCCTCTTCATCCCAAAACTTGTCTCTCAGTTAATTAAGTACTGTTGTCAGAATTAATGGAACTTGCCTGTCTACACATGACAGTGCTGAACTCATAGCATTTAATGAATTGTTAAAACTGTTGGTGCTCACCGATGGAGACCTCCTTACTGTACGAACAACCTCATGTTGTAGCAGCAATTTTAGAAGTGACAGGCAATAGACATAATTCAGAGCAGCGGGGTTTTTTTCTAGCTCATGTTGTAAGGTCACTTTATTCTTTGTAATACTGGCATCCTTTAGAATCTGGAGAGAGGTTATCCCTGCCGCAAGTTATTACTAGTTAAAAGATAATCAAGATCTCACTTGAGGTAAATTTGAATCTAATCATATGTTGTCATTTGTAATTTCACCCTTACAGAGGGCAGGTGAATCAACAAGACAGTCTTAAACTGCATTTGATGCCAGTTCTAACTTGCTACGGTGCTTCCTGCTCCTTGGGTGGAAGCTGGCTTGAGTGGATATCAAGTAGTTTTGGTGCTCCTGAGCTCTGCTCTGAAATATATGTGTGGAGGGAACTTGGCAGGCTTCTGTAATGTCGGTAATGCCTTCTGTGATATAGACTGCGAGCTCTTAAAACCAGCACAATTCAGGGTCTGAGCTGTAACGTGTCGGCTGTCTTCCCGTTGTTTAGGAGTAGTTCTGGTCAGGAACCGATACATCCATGTCAGCTGGAAAGCTGCATCTGCTTGACAAAGCCAAAGTTCAGAGCATCAGCAGCTCCTCAGGACAGCTGATGCTGTTTGAATAAAGTGTGAATGGCCTGTCTTAGGGCTCATACCTTCCAAGACATTCTTAATGTTATCTTGGTCATGTTTTTCTCATGCAGCTGGGTCCTTATTGCTACTGCAATTGTTGCTGTTTGTCAGACTTGGTAGGGCTGCCTTTGAGGTTTAATGTTGCGTGTTCCAAGTTCCCTAACCTGCTCTGTCAAAATAGCCCTTCCCCTTAGCTCAGGCTTTTGGTTAGGCCGAAAAGAGCATTACAGAAGTGGTCCAGAGCTTGGTGGATGTTCCCTAATTTATTCATTAGCCTTTAATGTAAATGATAGTATCTCATTGCACAAATGAAGGTATAGAAGTGTATGGTTCCACTGTTGTGTACTTTCTATGCTTTCTAAGAGCAACGCTGTTCAGTGGAGACCGTTCCAGTTATTGTTTCTAATTCACAAATACAAAAAGCTGAACCAGTGACCTGGAAGCAGTACACTTCCTAAACCACAAGGGTGGGTTTTGCAGTGCCCCGCCTACTAGGAAATGATCAGCAGGGTCTGGTGGTTCTTGATAGCAGTCTGGCTTTTGCTAAAGTTGCCTTAACTCTCAGCCCTCTAAACCTTTGTTAAAAATTGACTTAAATTAGGTTCTTAACTATCACAGACCCAGTACTAAAGAATGAATGTACCAGGCAGAGTTCACTGCCTTCTGCTTCTCTTCAGCTGCTGCCTGCTAATGACTGCTGATGTTAAACTTCCTAAAAGTGAACTTCTCTTCACAGCTGATAGGTATTCAGGATGGGTATCTCTCCCTGCTGACAGAAAGCGGTGAAGTTCGTGAGGACCTAAAGTTGCCAGAAGGGGATCTTGGCAAAGAAATAGAAGGAAAATTCAATGCCAATGAAGATGTGCAGGTAAGTACAAAGGGCAGACAAGAAGAGTTATGGTTAATTCCACTTGATTATACAATGAAGAAGTCCTATTCTGATATTGACCATTTGTATCTCTCCATGAAGAGCGGGTTAGGAGCACAAGGATTGCTCCTTTGAGATGTCGAAGGATTTTTGTACTGGAGCACTTAGTATGGCACTGACACCTGGCTTGGTTGACAGTAAGGTGACATGGGTGTCTCTCAAGTGTCTAGATATATCCTGTTAGGATTCATTCTGTCCAGACAGTGTGGATTAGAGCCTCCAGGCCTTCTCAATTGGGAGCAAGAGTAGAGTTTTGTGATGTAGTCTGAGTAGGCTAATTCACTGCGTTAGCAAACCTGTCAGCAAGTAGCTCTGCAGGCTGTAGCCTACGCTGGGCCGCACTGGTTGCTAGTTCGGCTCTATTGCGGGAGCTTGTTTGCCTTCCTCTGTTGTACGGACCTCAAGCTGCCAGCCAAGGCAATATAGCAAAGAGAAGGCAGCAGAAGAGCAAATCAGTGGGAAGGGCAGATATTGTGGGAATTATTCTAACGGCTGAATTTTACCAGCTTCAACTTCCTCTTTTTTTCTTCTCAAGAGAGATGGGATAGGTGCCTGTAACTTCAATAGCGCTTCCTCTGGCATGGGTTGGAGCTCACCTATCTGTCTTTCCTTCCAGATATCCGTCATAAGTGCAATGAATGAAGAATGTGCTGTAGCCATAAAGCCTTGCAAATAAAGAGGATCGCCAGGCTCGGGCAACTGCTCAGGTCTGGGCAAACCACAGATCTATAAATTTGGTTCTTATTGTCACCAAAGCTCTGGCCTTCACAAGCAACCTCATTTCTTTTTTGAATTGTTAAAAAGCAGTGCTGGATTCTGGATTAGTGTTGCAGGCTAACTGGCAGTTTTCAAAATCACTGAGATTTTAATTCCTTAATTGTAACTATTTTAACATTCCTGTGGGTTTCAGCCATGGATCGAAGAAACCAATCAGGTGTTACTAGTGGATATATTTTTATTTGCTTGAGCAAAACAGTGTTTGTCTGTATGAACAGACAAAATACAGTATTCAGGGGCTTTTAGATAAGCTGGTAGGTATCTAGGATTATAAAGCGACCTAGAGCACAAATAGTATTTTTCTTGACATGTTTAGGTAGAACTGACAATAAAAGTAGCATTTCTTTTTTTAAATTTTTTTTTTTTTAAAGCTTAAGTATTTTGTGGATTGGGACTCTTGCAGAACTGTAGGTGCCAATCGCAACTTTTAGAGCAAGAAACTCAAGTGATCAGAAATGCCAGCTGGCTTGACCAAGCCCCAGTGGCCATGTGCAACTTAACTGTATTACCTCTGTATTCTTCTTTGCCAACTTGTTGGCTTATTGTAACGATAAAATGGTGTCAAAGCCTACCTGTGTTTAGGCAGGCAGTTGGAATATTGGGTAGATGAGACATAGACAGGTCAAGGGGACACAAAGGTTAGAATGGACGTTAAAGCTATAGACTTTCACTCGAGGCCTTTGTCAGACTTGAAAAATAAAATAGAAAAATGCAGTTCAATTCCTTTCCTCTATTTATCTTAAACTATAAAAGGGTGACAAAATTCATGGGAATCTGTTGCAGTGCTTCCAGCTTTAGGTTTTAATCTTCAGGTTCAGACCACATTTTTGTAGCACATGTTTTCGAAAAGTGGGACAAACTGTAGCATTAAGCCTAAACGAAATGCATGTGATTTTTTTTTTTTAAAAAAAATACAAACCAAAACGAAACCTATTGTATTTTCAAAATATAGACTTGACAGATAATACTGAACCAACCATGGCTTAACTATAAAAGTAAATAAATTGCTACATAGTTAGGAAAGCTAGCTCCTCTCCAGGGGAGTTCCGAATCATTGAAACACACGTGTGTGCCTCTAACTACTCTGTAGCTTAACAGGCAAACACAAGGCTTCACAGAACTAGTCATGGAAGGGTAACTAGCCTGATCCTGTTTAAGGTGTTCAGCTTGAATTCTAAGACTTGGTGACTCTTCATGAGTGGGAAACTTCCGTAGTCCATGGCTCAGACCTCTCTTCACAGTTGATAAATTGTTTCTTGAACTTGCCTTAAGCTTCAGTGGCTGTTGGCTGATGGAGGACAACTTGTAAACCCGTGGCGTGCTGCCCTGGACAGCACATGCAGTTCATGCTTCTGTTGGCAGCAAGAGTCAGACTTCACGCTGCTGTTAACTGCTTAAAACGTTCAGCTTAATAGTATGTACTCTCTAATCCCCAAAGGGCTCACGGCAGCCGTCCTGAACTGCCCTTGTACATACTGTGGCAGGGCCTAGCAAATCTCGGAGGCCTAACGTAGATGGCAAAACCACGCGTTTTCCATGGGCTTCTCATGACAAGGGGAGCAGTGCAGTGAAGGTAAAGACAGCAATAAATATACTCTGGTAATAAAGCACAGTTACCTGGGACACCTGGCAGAAGTAGGATACTGCCACACGCTCTTGCCTAGCACAATACATGTTGCAGGTGAACAGTATAAATAGCACCTTGACCGAAATGGCAAGATCGCCTTTAAAAAAAGCTGTAGATGCAAAAGATTGAAATGCATTCAGAACAGTTTTGAAGTGCATGCTGAATAGTTCAAGCTAGCCTGTGCTATGCTCCTTTCTGCCTCCATCTAACTAGTACCTGAAAAACGCTTAGTTGGCTTTGGAGGTGGCTGTGAAACCATTGATGATGGTCTTGACAGCAGGCTGAGCTGTGTGACGGCAAATGGGGAGTCATAGGTTGCTGTGTCATACTAATGCAGGTTCTAATGCTGTCACTGCATTACGAATACTTTTAATATGCTTGAAAACAAGACTCGGTTTTGTGCTTGTTCTGGTAGTGCTTTAGTCTACTTCCAGGTGCCTGGCTGTCCTCTAAAACCTCGTTGGAAGATAGGCATTTGATGCCATTGGCCCACCATCTAAGCATTGACTTAGACTGTAAGCTCTCGGGGACGAGGATTGGTTTTTGTCCTGTTCCTACAAGTGGGGTCCTGGTCGAACTGGAGTTTTCAGGTACTAGAGCAATCTAAAGACAGAGGTTTTATGACCTCCGGCTTGCTAGAAGAGCCCTCCTTGGGACTTACAGATCTCCTTCTATTGCAACCTTCAGTTCTGCAAGATTTAAACAATTAAGTACTTCATTATAGTTTTGTTCTTATATACTTAGTTGTCTTTTGTGAAGCACTTCGAACGCTACGGAAGTGCAGAGCATTGGCTTGTCATGCATGAAGTTTCCCATAGGTAATACAGAAGCATGAGTTAAGCATAATCTCCAAGTTTCAGTAAGGTTAAAAGTTGTTTCTAAGTTAGATCATGTATTTGAAGCATTTTTTCCAAAGTAAGGTGTTTCAGTTTACTGTCAGAATCCTTTGCAACAAACTTTGTTTGTGGTCAGTAGTCCATTATAGATGTGTATTTTTAAGATCCTAACCAAATGCTTAGGGAAATTCTTTCATAGCTTTACTTTAAAACAAATCTTACCAATGTACTTGTTCTGTACTACTGTCTTAACATTTAAATTGTGTCAAAACCGAAAAACTATAAACTTCTAATAGCTGATGCAATTGCTTAGAGTAAAGGCTGTGAAAATTAGGAGGTGAAGAAGAGTATTTCCACTCCAAATAATGCTTTTTTTTTTTTAATGTCTCGAATTCATTGAGTTTCGCTTACGACTTTACAGAATTGGAAAGACTGCAGTGTTTCCTGCCTCAAATGTTGGCAAGTAATACTTTAAGATTTCAATAGAACCTTCTAATTTTTGCTTATAATGGTGGTTTTTCAACTAGGCTCTTGCTAGTTGAGCCATGTTCTCAGGGCTGTTTTTTTTAAGAAGTTAGCTGAATTTCATTGTTTTAACGTAACTGCTTTCAAGCCTCTTGCAGGTTTTTCTAATCCACGGTGTAATCAGAAATGGTGCACAGTCTGTAGTTTCATGATACAGGTAATTTTACATAATCTGTAAAGAAGTCAAATTTGTTGACAGTTCAAACTCTTATGGTTACTGCAGGTCAGTCTCACAGAATTCAAAGTTCAATGACTCCCACCTTTTTTTTTTTTTTTGTTTTGTTTTTTGGTTGAGTAATTAGAATGTAGTTTGTTACAGTAGAACTTCAGGAAGAAAAAAGACCTTGTTAAGGATATTTTGAGTATCTCGCTTATACATGGAGAATGTTAATGAAGGCGTAGGTCCCGGAGGCGTTGTGGCGGGAGCGTGGTGGAGCGTCAGCAGTTCAGCGCGGTACGCCGAGAGCATCAGAAGTCTCCCCAGCACCTGCAGTCCGGCCCTACGGTATTTGGCATCTGAGAGAAACTTGGTTTTGTGAACTTAAATCAAAACATTTGCTGTGTAGCGCTGTATCGCAGAAAACCCCTGTTCTCGGTTGTCGTGTGCTGTATATTTTAAGTGTTGACTTGTTTAGCGCGGCTTTCCAAATGGGGGCGGGGGGGAGAGGAATGATGGCAATGACTTGTTTTTACCAATCATAGCAAAAACCAAACCCTGTAAATCATGTGGGCTGGGAGTGGTAGACCTCGTGTTTCAAATGTGTTACCTGTTTTGGAAAGCTGTATTGTTCTCAACACCGTGCAAACGATGGGAGGGGGAAGAATATGTCAATGTGTGTTTTGCTCCAGAAATTGTTATAAAGATGTCAGTGCTGTGGGGAGGTGGGTGCCGGTTAAGATTACCGGGAGGGCTGGAGAGCCTTTCATGCTCGGGTGAAGCTGTGGAAGGGACCTGCGAGCTCCAGCTCTGACTGGAGCTGTGGTGAGGAGCCTTCGCTCCCCTGCCCTCAGCCTCCCCGAGGGGAAACGCCTCACCGCTCGGGCGGCGCGGCCCGCCGCTTGTACGGGAGCTCGCGTTCCTCTCCAACGCAAATTAAAAAAAAGGGAAAATAAAGCGAAATGAAAGGGTGACTCGTTATTCGTGCTGAGGCGGCGTGCGGCGCCTGCCTGTCCCTCGGCGAGCAACGCGGGCGGGGCTCCCTCGCGCCCTTCCCGCCACGCCCCGCGCGCCTGCGTGATGGCGTCACCGGCGGGGGGGTATAAAAGCGTGGCGCGGAGGAAGTGACCCTCTTTTTCTGCGGGAGCGGCCGGGTGGCAGCATGGCGCCGGTGAGGGCGGGCGGGCGGCGGGCCGTGTCCGTGTGCGCGTCCGTGTCCGTGTGCGCGTCCTCCCGCGGAGGGGCGGCCGTCTGCGGGGAGGGGCCGGGAGAGCTGGCAAAGGGCCGGTGGGTCGGGTGGGGAGCTGGGTCACCTCGAGTGGGGGCGGCCGGGGCCGGGCCAGGCCAGGCCGGTGTTCGTCGGGTGTGGGTTGTTAGCGTTAACATTGGGGGTTTGGGGTGTTTTTTTGGTGTTTTAGCAAAAGGACAGAAAATCTAAGAAGTCCACCTGGAAGTTTTGCCTTGACTTGACCCATCCTGTGGAAGATGGAATTTTCGACTCTGGGAATTTTGTAAGTCGTGGGTTTTTTGCTCGTGCTTCTCGCGCGTGGTGTAACAGCGGCCCCGGCGCGGGCCGGCGGCTGAATTACGGCTGAACAGTTGTATTTTGAATGAGCAAATTCGACAGCTGTTCTTCAACTCGCCAGCGCTTTTTGAAGCTTTCTCGGGTTTAGATGTGTCTCAGACGTCATGTAGACGTCAGACACCTTTAGACGTCTGAACAAGATGGTTCATACTCATCCGTGAATAGAACGACTTTAAATTGAATCCTGTTTCTAGGGGTGACTTTTTTTTTAATTACACACTGTAAAAATCTTACTGCATTGTAAATACTTGCTATCAGGACACACATAAACGGTGATTTTTAATACTGCTATATGGCTAGGGTCCCTTCCCTAGTTCATACCTAGGGTGCCATTCCCTAGTGTTCTGTTTCTTTAATGTTGAAACAGGAACAGTTCCTAAAGGAGAAGGTTAAAGTCAATGGGAAAACTGGAAACTTGGGCAACACCGTTCACATTGAACGCCTGAAGAACAAGATCACGGTGACATCCGAGAAGCAGTTTTCTAAAAGGTTGGCATGGGTTTTCTTCTGTTGTACTTGCGGTAGCGCATTTTGAACCGTCACGTGTTGAAGGTGACGCACCTCTGATACGAACAGAGAAGGTGTTAGCGCTGACCTTCACAGCACTCACAGATATTAGTGGAAGATGTAATTCAACCAAATTTGTAATATTAGATATTTTTAAAACTGCTTTTTAAAACACAGACCTTGATTGCAAATTAATGCTTCCTCAGGTATAAACATAGTATTACAGGGTTGCTTCGTATAGGTTGTTAGAAGTATGTCAAGGAAAGAGATGCTTTTAAAAGTCATCCTGAATTCACGTCACGGGTGGCTGGTGTATTACTTAATTGGTTGCGTTAAAAGGTACGTGTACATAGTACGTGTTCTTGCAAAAGAACCCCTTAAGTCAAATGGAGCCTTAAACCACGTAGTGCGTGAGGGCACGCAACAGATGAGCGCCCTGGTTAGAGGTGCAGTTCCCTCCCTGCCTCCCCCCTTCATTTTGCCATACAGACACACCAATGTCACTTTAAATCAAGGTTTAGAACTACTTCTCGGTGTTTTTGAATTATTGGCATTGTGCTATGTAGTCAAAAAGCTTCAAATAATAAATTCTTCTGTGTCTGGAATGAAAATGCACTTTTATTACTGTCATATATGATAATTTTTCATTTTTGGCTGTAATTAGCGTGGTGTTAGGGCCGTGTCTTGGGTGGAGTGCTGACAGCAGTATGAGTTGTTAAATGAGAGGGTTCTAATGTATAATTACTGGTTTTAAGGTACCTGAAATACCTCACAAAGAAGTACCTCAAGAAGAACAATCTGCGTGACTGGCTGCGTGTCGTTGCATCTGACAAGGAGACGTACGAACTGCGGTACTTCCAGATCAGCCAAGATGAAGAAGGGTCCGAGTCTGAGGAGTAATTGAAGCTAAGCTTTATATTCAAGACAGCGTACAAAAGACTAGAACATCTATTTATAAGAACACTTAACTTATTGGTGAATAAAGATTTTGTACCCTGTTTGACAGAGCGTGGTTAGTTTTCTAGCCTTTTTCTTAAATTCTAATTAAAAACCCGTCACGGGACATCACTTGGTTTGCAATTTTCCTGCCATCACTAGAAACTAGGGCTGTTCAACACGGCATCAGTGAAGGTCCAAGCAGAAAACTTCACCGAGTACATACGTAGGACAGCTGCATCAGAGTTGAATTATATGTTTATAAATAGCAGAGCTTTTTGCGACTGGAAGTACCAGCTCCTTGTGCTAATTTATGTGGAGCTAGTGATATTTAATAAAAGTTTACTTTTAACTCTTAGTTAAAAAGCAGGCTTACATGTTTTAAAAGAGAAAGACTATTTCTGTGTTATTTATTTAAATCATTAATTGGTTGTAGCATTCCTGTGTATGACCACAAGTCAAACAGGACCGTAGCAAACAAAGATCTGTTAGCCAGGTTTACCTTAGATGGACAGGGAAGGAGGTGGAGATGAATCTCATCGCCAGCATGTAGCTAAAACCACTTCAGGGACGGAGTGAGTTTGCTTTGATGTTGACAGTGACTGTCAATCCCATTAAATCCATACAGATGCTTTTGCTTTATGATGGTGGATTTTATGGTTCTTGTATTTGACTTCTGGGATTATTTCTTTAGTACAAATGGCAGGTTCTTCATTGAAACACGAACCGCTCCAGGTCCTATTAACTAGTTCTGTTCATTTAATATGAAGAGAAATTTGATTAGTTTTCACTATGGAAGAGTGGTATTTGTGAGCCCGCAGCTGGAGTACCTACCACATGGTGCGTTTCAGTGCCCTGTTCTGTCAAGCTGGTTGTGCTCTGCGTGTGATTAATTGGAATATTTACTCCCAGGTTCCAGTGCAACGGAGAACTCTGGAACTCGTAATGCCATACTGGTTTAATACCATAAAACAGGGACGCATGTGGGCTCTGATATTGAACTTTTTGTGCTTGAGCAAGTCTGCTAGTTCAGGCTGAAATGTGCCTAGTAAATTGTTTGATTTCCTGATTATTCTTTTTATTATTATTTCAGCATTGTTTTTGCTGGCAAACCTCTGGGACAGACTAGTAAGAGAGCTGCCAAGCGCAAAGCAATGCATTAACAGTTGTGTGACACCCACTTGTGCTACCTGAATCGAAGCGGTAGCCCAGAAGGGGAAATGGATGTTGTCAGCAGCCTTGGGGTCTCTTGTCATTTTTCAGTTTGCTCGAGGGGCTGTTCCTGCAGCGTGGCGCAGGGAGACAAGAGGGAGCGGCAGTGGAACAACAGCTGCTCGTGTCAGCTCTGCCTCGTTGATTTGTTTCATTTTGCTGTTTCAGGACTAGCGAAAGGAAAGCCGCAGCGTGTGTAACTGGCTGCAAGGCCAAGGATTATTTCTTAGCTCATGTATGTTGAGCTTTAAGTGCTTCTGTGGAAATAACTTAAAACACCTGAAGTCGTGTCCCCGATGTACGGCGCTGGATGATGCCAGAGTGCTGCTTGGGCTTTCCTGTCTGAGAAAAAACAGGCAGTTTTGAAGCAACAGTTAAAGGTGGCTAGGTTCTTCCTTTTCTGGAAATCCAGAGGGTTGCTAATGCTTTCTTAAAGTAGTGGTTAGCGCTGTGTTGGACAAGCAATGTTGTTTTTCACAGTTAAACTGCAAATATTTGAAAACATGTTTTCTTTGCTGTGCTGTTAAGCAAAGGGCAACGACTAACAGTTGTATTTCAAAATACATCCCCACCTGTGTTTTCAGAGTTGCTCTTTTGTGTGACAATACATCCTTTACACTAGACTGGCACAACAAAACTGTTCTGATTAACTGGAACAAGCACAGACGCAACCAGAGCTAGTAGGATCGTGCTGCCGTTCATCGTTCCTTTTAAAGCAGGCTGGCAGCTACACGTGTGGCTGTATGGCCTAGCAGATGCAGATTGTCATTAGTCAAAAGATAGGAAAACAAGGCCTGGGATTTCAAGCAAAGCAACTTATTGCGTAGCTGGGTTTGGAGGAAAACTGCCAACGTGCTTGTGAGAGTTGTATTAACTCTCTGAGCTTCACTGCCCTGAGGAGGAGTCTAGGAATTCCTTTCCCCGATGCTTGAAAATATGTTAAACTTCAAAAAACCCCCAAAATTCCAAATTTCTGACAAGCTCTGGAACGCTTAATATATTTAGGAAAGTTTTCCTTCCTTCAGATAGCAGCCAGGAATTTCTATTTTATCTGTTTTAGCTGCCCAAGCTCTGCCAGCCATACCCAGAGCCTCCCGTCCAGCTCTGCTCTTGGGAGCACATGGGCTGTTGCAGCTTTCTCGTGCGGTGACGAGCTTTATCGGGTCAGCAGGATCAGTCAAAGCATGTATAGGCATGTTACCCACAAAGAGGGGAGGGTTAAATTTAAATGGATTGTTTACAATATGATTGTTAAAGTTTCATGGAGAAAAATAGCTGGAGTACAGAGAGGAGGTGCTCACCTCAGACAAAGCTTCAGAAAAAGGGTGATTCTTTGTAATTTCACATAGTTCACAGCTGAAGAGGCCAGGTGTAATGCAGGAAACAACCTGTTAGTGTTCACCTAAGGTAATTAATACAAATTACCCAGATTAGAATCGATGTGAGATTTTTTAAAAGCCACAGGTCAGCGTTTCTCTGACCTTTGGTGGGGTCTGGCTCAGGGAGACGGCAGCTCTGCTGTGCCAGGAGCTACCAGGTGCCTTCACCGGGGCACCTGGCGTGGCAATTGTTTCTTCCCAACTAGCATCTGCTGCAAAATCACCAGTTCCGTTCATCTTTGTTTTGAAAGTTAAAAGATCTTGAACAGCTGGAAAACGGACAGGATTGACTGTCGGAATTTTCCCTATTTAGTGCTGGACAAGAGCCCAGAAAAGCCCTGCTCGAGGGAGGGACGGGCTCTCCTCGGAGCTGCAGAGACGCGCGCTCCTGCGTCAGCCGGGCGATGAAGCTGCTGGGAAAAATAATGCACCCGTGGCATGAAATTTTCGCAGGTGACCTGGGCTGCTGCCAGGTTTGGTCCCCATGGTTCCACAGCAACGTGCTCACGTCTCAGGCAATGCTCAGCGTGCTTTAGGACTCCCAGAAGGGATAAGAATGAAATCCAGCAGAGGCGAGTGCTTTGCCTCTGCCCAGCTGAGAGCCCCAGTTCATCAAGCCAGAAATTTAATTTGGAAAGAGGAATAATCTCTGCAAAGCACCGATTGCACTGGTAGTGCAGCAGATGGGCCGGGGCCAGCGCCTGTGAGCTGGGCGCTCAGGAGGGCAATGGCGCTGGCGCTCTTACAAGGCTTTAATATAGCCAAAATTACATATATATCTCTATTCTCCCCCCTTTCATTTTTCAATAAATGTTTCTCCCCTTCATATCTCAAAAAGTGTTTGCGCTGCTCTCTTCCAAATAAAATCAGTTTATGAGAGACCTCCCACACATGGAAAATTTCAGTGTCTGGCAAATAGAAAAGAAGAGAAAGAGATTTATAAGTGCAGGAGCTACGTGGCTGTTGCCAGAGCAGCAGTAGCAGCGCCACATAGGCTGTTTATGTGTCAGCATATAGAGATATTATAGTTCTGCGCCATCAGTCTCTATCACCTCTACTGCAGCAAAACTCACTGACTTCCATTAAAATAAAGTGCAAAACCCACGGGTTTTCACCAGTCATCACCACCACTAGTAAAAGTTGCTTCTAAATGGCCTTGTGTATCCATGTCCTTTCTGTTCGCTTGCCTTTCTAGCCCATCGGCCCATCAGAAAACAGCTTTATCGTATACCCAAAAGTAGTAAGATCAGAAATAAAGAGGTAAATAACAGCAGGAAATATCTGAAAAAAAATGCGTCGGGGTGCTAACGTATGCAATAGGCCCAGCATGTGGCACTAAAGGAGGCACAGACTCAACGTATTTGCATAACATCAGCACAAAGTAACTAGAAACATAGAGGCCCGTGGAAAAATAAATACTCAGTAATAGCTTCAGTGTACCTACCAGCAGGAAATGAGCCACGCTGGTGGGAGTGATCTGGTTACACCGAATACAGACAAAAATAAGGAAAAAATGCTGTTTCCTTTTAGAGACAAAAACAAAAGGAAGACTTCTTATCAGGCAGCTCAGGAGGGATCGAATGCCTCCTTGCCCTGCCCATGTTGTGATGCCCCAGAGAGTTTCCACCTTGCCCCGTCCCGGTGCTCTGGTTCCCCAACCAGCCCCATCTCCCTGACCATCAGCCCTCGCAGCAGCACACGAATATCTGTCTGAAAAGTGCTCGGCCCGTAGAGAAGCGAGTGGTTTTCCTGCCGATGCCCGGGTGGTGCCCTGCAACCCGTGGCAGCAGGCAGGCAGGCAGTGAGGTGCTCATCCATTCCTTTGGAGGCTTTTTCCAGCTTCCCACTGTCATTATTAATTCTCACAGCCCATACTTCCCACTTCAGGCAATAAAATATGGTTTATTTTCTATGGGTATGTTTGATATTGAAAGTAGAGTCTTTGTCCGGTGGACTTTAATAGCTATGTCAGGCAGAGTGTCCTGGGATGATCCCAGTCTGATGGGCGAGGGACTGCGATTCCTTTTAGCAGGGTAAGACTTTATTCCTGCTTTTGCCCGGCATAAGACCACTCTCCAAGCAACAGAGGAGAGCTTCGTAGGCACAGAAGCCATAACTCAGGGCAGTGTCACCAAAGCCAGGAGAAGGAGAAGCAAGGGATAAGCCAGAGACACCAAGGAATCTCCTGGGACATGTAAAAAGGCCCTGAGGTTGAAGAAGTGGAAGAAGGAGGTGTCACACGACTGGAGCAGGTCTGCACCCCCACGGGGGAGGGCTGGCTGGGAAACTTCTCATCCGGCAGCGTGTTATTGCCTGCAATGACAGGTCCTCCTGGGGCTGCCCCAGGCATCCTGGCAGGGTATCCCGGGGGGGTCACGGTGTGGGGACCGGCCCCGGGGGTGGCACAGGGCTGCGGGGCTCGGCAGGGACTTGTATGAGCACCATCCTCTTTCAGCATCTAAATCCACCAGGCATGTCCTGCGGCTAGCCTCCAGATCGCTGCCCAGCGGCCCTGTGGACACGCAAATACCTGAATTCTCATGGCACGTACATTTTTGGTGGGATGCTGGCCTAGACCCACTTTTAGACTTGCCTTGGCACTGCAGCTGCTATTTGAGTCCTAGCTCATGCTGAAGCTGCTGTTTGCGAGACATGCTTTTGCAGCGCACAAACCGTAGGTGGGAGGAGTGGCCCAGGGATAACCGGGCCAAGCAGCTAAAGCATGCCCCAAGCATCCTTCAAGCAGGAGCCCATAAAGCCCTCACAGACGGGGTTAAGGAGTGTCTGGGGCGGGGGTTTGTTTCCACATTTCCAGCCCTGGAAATTGCCTTTAGCAGCTTTTTGTACCTGAATCCCTTTGCTCTGGGAACTAATAAACTCACGAAGTACCAAAGAGCCACCAGCTGGGAAAGATTTTCCATTGCTGTCCCTTCATGCTGGATTTAAACGAGCCATTAAGAGAGAAATTCTTTAATATTCTATTAACAAATCTTTTTTTATTAAGTAGTTTAACTTGACAAGACAGTTCAAACACCCCCTTCCCACAATAGTGAGTATTAAGCATGATTTGTCTCAGTTTTATAACGTTCTTGCCAACAGGTTAGGGTTCTGGTAGGGTTTTTAAATGGGACCATGGGACAGCAGGCATTTTTTTCAGCAGCCCATTGCCCACACAGTGGCACCGACGGTCCCCACGCACCGATGGGATGCTCTGAGGCCAGCCTCCGGGTGACAAAGCCAACGAAGGCACCAGCATCTTCTTAATCACTGGAACAGAGAGAAGAAAGGCATCACTGAATAATAAATACAGTCAGGTGTGCAAACAGCAGAATTGAAAGCAAATTACTAAAATGCCTCGGTTTGATGCAGAAAGGCAAGATGCTTCTGGGTGCAGCGCTGCTGCCGGCTCCGGAGGGGGAGACCTCAGCTGCCCCCCACTTCTCGGCCAGGACAGATAAGGGATAAGGGGGTGTTCAGCCATCCCTGTTCCCAACTCAGTAACATTTTCCAGCAAACCTGCATTAATCAGTCCTCCTTCCAACTCATTTAGAAAATATTTACACTGTTGGACGATAACGGCCCTGAGATAGGGGTAGTTTTGCTGACGCAGCGGGCTGGGAGCTGTAAATCTTCCACAATTCTCCCCGGCAGCTGTTTAAGGGCTCTTTCTTCTGCCCCAGGCTGGGATGCTGAGACCCCCCCACAGGATGGGGTAAAGACCCTCCCCATAGCACCTGGCTGCAGTGGGGCACAGCATGGATCTGGCAGAAATAACTTGCAGAGCCTGTGGGTAGTCAGCAAGGGGCAGCTCAACCAGGCTGATCATTGTGAAGCCCAAAGCAGGAGGGTCCTGCCATCGCTCCTGGCCGAGCAGCACCCACCACACCCTCCAGGGGCCCACATTTGCACCACGTGCCTATTTTGGGGCAGATGGTATACACTGGCCATGGGAATCAAGTCTTCTTGCCTCTGGATTGCCTCAGGAACGCAGGACCGGGATGCTGTAGAGCATCCCAGGGAACGTTAACCCTCTGCCGCCACGGCTTGCACGCTGCCGTAATACATGGGTGGTTCTGCGAGAAACTATATTGGAGCTGAAAAATACTAATGAAAACCAAACACAGGAGCCCCCTCATTACGCCAGCTTTGGTATTCAATTTAAATTGCCCCAGTGTTTGCTTTCAGACCTTCCAGACCCCCCCTGACCTGGCTGACAGGTTACAGCTCCAGCCAAGAGATCTTTGCTAGCAGTGCCATGGCAGCCAAGTGGATAAGAGACATAGAAAGGCACCAAAATTTGCAGTATTGGCTTAAGAATCACGAGGTTGGCTAAGTAATTATTTTTTACTCTTCTGCAGTTTAAGGAGTAGTATTTCCCAACTCTGCTTGGCAGGAGAGTTAGAAATTAATTTACTTTTTAAATTAAAAAATCTCAGGAAATCGTGTGATGCCAAGGGCTGAAGTTTTAAGTTAAATACATGCAGAAAGCTGTAGTGGGTCCAACCGAAGGTCCTGGAGCCCTGTGCCCTCCCTTCAGCGGCGGTCAGGAATAGGAGGCACATCAGCTGTACCCACTAGGTTGCAGCAGCTCATGGTTAGGGCCTTTCCAAGATAGAGCTGGTATCTGTGTGTTCAATAATCCTCACTAGATTCCTTTCCTACCATAAATTTGTTCACCTATTTCTCCAAACACCAGTTATTGCCAGGCTTGCAGTTACACAAAAGCCATAGATCTGTGAACCGAGCAGAAGATGGAGCCAAATAAAGCCTGCATGTTCTGGAGCCAAGATCAGCGCTGCTCTCCTAGGGGAAGGAGGGATGACCAGGGAGGAGAGTTATCTGCCGGAGCACCGCTGGCTCTGACTGCATCCCTCTCCTCCTCCTCCATGGGCAAAAGCACATCCATTGATTAAAGGGGAATGAAAATGAGTGCCCCAATTCAGGCACAAAATGGGTAGGTTTGCTCAACCCCCTCCACCCCACCCCTCCACCCCACACATCCGCTACAGCCCACGTGGCTTTTTGGAGGAAAAAGCCCTTAATTAATTATTTTTTTTCACAGAATCAATCCAAGCCCAAGTGCATGTGCAGAGCCTAGGGCTGGGCACAGAGCATGAATGTGACCATGGCACAGCAATATCAAAACTGTATATAGATTTTATATAATTATTATCTATAATAGCTATTGTTTTTAATAACACATATGTAATATATAAAATATATAGATAATGTCTAAATAAAATGTATAGCTATAGATGTATATTACACATATAATGCCTCTCAGAGCCAGGGATGGAGGCAGCAGGGTGCTGACAGCACTGCATCGCATTCAAGCCTGCAGTGAGCGCTGAGCCTCTGCCTGGCTCCAAACACCATCAGGGTAGCTCCATAATTACACGCTGTGGCCATGGAAGTGTAACCATGTATTTGGTGGCAATCCTGAGCACCACGCTTTGGGTCCAGGACAAGCGCTTGGAGGTTAGCAGGCAGAGGAAATCTGCTTTTTCTCACTGACTTCTGACCTTCAGATGCACCCTGGAAAGCACAGGAGGCCTCTTTTCCTCCGTCCCCAAACATAATACAGCACACAGCGCCCAATGTTTTTGCAGGTGCAGAATTATCTGTTGGGAGAGCAAACTGCAGCGACTGTAACATAAAGCTGCAACTTTTCCGCTCACCTTTAGCAGGAGCCTGTTTCTCGCATCAGCCCAGTGATCAAAAAACCCAATAGAGCCCGTGTAATCAGAAACTGGGCAAAATAACCCAGCTTTTGTTCCAGCATTTTGGGAAGCTTCTCTAAAGCGCCTTATGAAGCGATGCCATTAGCAGCGGTGCCCTGGGAGGGGTGTGCAGCACAGCTGCCTCCCGCGCCGCAGCTCGGATGCTCTTTGCCAGGGTGGGATCGCTGGGACTCGCTGCAGAAAGGGCATTTTTCTGCTGTTTGCAAAACCTCTGGGGAGAGCTCTGCTTGCTCATTGAGCAAGTTATTGCTGTTGCTTCCCTAATTTCTTTGGGCCTCTCTTGATGTACACAGCAAAGTAAAACAGGTCATGATTATAAGAATATTTATGTGTGTTATATTGAGCTTTGCTAAGCCCCAGAAGCAGCTGGGACACCTAATTCCCTTTAAAACAAATAGCACTCCTGTGCCAACCCGCTTAAGATAGCTTTGCAATTGGACCTTACAAATATGAGCTCAAAAGCTGAGTCCTCCAGAGCAGGTATAGCAGCACCATTACTCTGCCCTGGGGAAAGCGGGAAGATACAAGCAGTGTTTGCTGCATTAAGTGCTGATCTTAGGCTAGGATCAGACTGTCGGAGGGATGAGTAAACATGGGGGGTGCAGTTAAGGTCCTCCTCAGTTTGCCCATTGCTCTTATTACCAGACAGCTCCCCGCGCCACCAAGGTTTAAGGCGCAGTGCTTGAATATGTGCTGGTTTGCGGGAAAATGCCGTGCTGGAAGCCAGGGCCAGGGGCAGCAGGGCTGGCTGCCCGTGCTGAGCAGCATAACCCCAGTCTGGGCTGTAAACTGAGCAAGCTGATGGTGAACTGGTCGCAAACAATCTGTGGAGCAAGAGTTAGTTGCCAAAAATGCTTGAGTGAATAAAATCAAAGCAATGCACTTGGAGGGTTGCAATGGGCAGGCCTTATGAGGCAACAAGGACTGTTAATTCATTATTTACCTCAGTATTTGGGACAGCTCTGTGGTTTATCTTTTAATTTGAAATTCACTGCGTGAGTGTTTATAGAAACTTGGAAGTAGAGGTTAAGCAGCACTGCAGTCATTTTTCATACAAATTCCCCCAGGGTGTGACACTGTATCTGATCCATTGCTTATGGCAGGGTGTGGTAACGGGAGAGCTCACTTCCGAAAATGTAAAACGCAGCAGCAATCTCCATCTTGGCTTCACAGGGAGAAGATCACATTTTGCCTCAAATAACTGCAGCCGTGTCCTGCCCAGGACACGCCACTGCAGGCAAGAGATGACCCAAGTTGCCCAGCCTAGATGGGCAGCAGCAGCCATGGGCTGATGGTCTTGGCTTGGCCCCAGCAGCTGCTGAGATCCAGGACGCCTTGTCCTCACTCATGTTGCTACTCAGCTGCACCAAAATACCATCTCAGGTCACACCGGGACACTGATGGGGATGAGACACTGACTATGACACTTGGGTCCAGCCGAGCGCAGTTGCTCTCATGTTCTGCCATCAAATCTACAAAAAAACACAGGGTGGGCTTGAAATGTGCAGGAACAATCCGCAATCAGCCCAGCAAAATGAAACCACCAAGAACAAAGGTGCAGCCAGCAATAAAATATTCCTCATAATAAAAGCACGTGCACAGGTCAAGAGTAATTACAATTTAATTGGTCATTCTCAGGTAACTGGTGGATTGGGTAGATCACAACTGAAAAAACGGGGCTTGATCAACCTAAATGAAAATTCACCTGCCTTTTTGGATCCTAAATGTCAGCTGGAAAGCGCACGGGTGTGACAACGTCTTGCCAATGAGCACAGAAAGATGCCCGGGTTTCCCATGGTGTGTTCACCTGCAACCACAACTCAGACAATGGATGATACATTCCAAAAGGATTGATTGGTTGATGCAGATATTTGGAATTTTATGTTAATTTGGAAACCTTTTTTCATTTTGACTAGAACCGGCCTACAAATAAACTGTAATAATAAGGCTCATGCCTTATTGCAGACTCTCTGTGTAAAGCACCATCGTGACATGGTCTGTGCTGAGGTCCACCTGACCGGGTGCCAGAGAGTCAGAGCAGAAGGACAAGGTCCTTGGTTAGGAAACCAGTATGCCGGCTGCCTGCCCAGGTTTTAAGCATCCCTCATGACTTATCATTCTAGACTTTTAGAAGCCAGGGAAAAGATCCAGGTTGTGCAGCAAGGATCGGTACAACAAATGCTGGGAAATAGTTAAATGCCAGCTTTTGTTTACAGTAGGGAAATGTAAAATATCCTAATGAACTTAGGTTGGTTAACCCTTTCCCTGAATGAAAGTCCCAAGCCTGGTTGGACTTTGCCACAGGAAGGTAAAGCATGGCATGGAAAGGTCCATGTGATACCCATGTATACGCCTGGATATAGCAGCACTCCATATATGGTCATATACAGGTTTCAGTGCTAGCGATAGAATATATTAAATCTGTTTCTCTAACCTATGCACTCACTAAAAGAGATGATTATGCCTCTCTTCTTTGATCCTGAATCCGAGGGACCAGGACAAATGAAAGATGATCACCGGGCAGATGAAAATTCCTAGTGACCGTCATAACTCTGTGACTCCCGTCAAGGTCTCCGCCGCACAGTTTAGGTGGATGCATTAACGTGGACAAAGGAAAATGCGCCGTGAATTAAGAAGCATTGCCCTGATGAGGGAATATTGCCTGTAATTTGTTTTGCGGGCACTTAGCAAAAGCAGAACTGGGAGAAATGGGGAGAGCGCTCAGCAAATTAATATGAAAATGGAGCCTCTGGCAGCCTCTGAAATGTACACTTTTAATACCGTTAGACCATGGAGTGAACGTTGGACCTCGGTCCTGAAGTAGCCAAGCTCTAGCTGTGGGGTTTTTTTATGCTGAGAGAGAAGTATCGATGTGTCTGCACTTCTTCCAGCCAGGGAGTGTAATGCAAAACCAAAGCACAAAGATGACCACCCTCTGCCAGCAGCCAGCAGCAAACTGTGCCCGGTGCCGTAAGGGAGCTCTCCCGTGGTCCCCTGCACGCAGCCCATCCCTGCTGCCATGCGTCCCTGGGAAACCTGCCCCGTGACTGAGGCTCGCTCTCCATCTCCAGCCCCGGCCAACAGGATGCTGGGTTGCATCAAAAAAGGCATCACCAGCAGAGATAAAGAAGTCATTATCCCGCTCCACTCAGCGCTTGTCAGGCCACCCCTGGAGCACTATGTACAGTTCTGGTCCCTGCTATACAAAGAGGGTGTGGCCAGGCTGGAAGGGGTCCAGAGAGGGGCCACCAGGATGATCAGAGGACTGGGAAGCTGCCATAGGAGGATAGGCTGGGAGAACTGGGTTTGTTCAGCCTTGAGAAAAGGAGGCTCAGAGGAGATCTCATCACCATGTACCAGCACTTAAGGGGCAGCTACAAAGGAGATGGAGACTCCCTTTTTACATGGAGTCCCATGGAGAGGACAAGGGGGAATGGACACAAGTTGCCCTTGGGGAGATTCCGATTGGACACCAGAGGGACATTTTTCACACTGAGGACAGTCACCGTTGGAATAATCTCCCCAGGGAAGGGGTTGGCTCGGCCACGTTCGGACACCTTCAAAAGTCGTCTGGGCAGGGTGCTGGGCCATCTTGTCTAGACTGGGCCCTTCCTAGAAAGGTTGGACCAGATGATCCCTTCTGATGTGGGATTCTGTGATTCTGTGACTACTCACATTGGTCTGCAGACAGCCAGCTCTCAATGCCCGGCTCAGGCACATGTGCCTGAGCCCACTGAGTTCACGAAAGCGGGTCCACCTGGCCGCGAGGGCTTGCCTGCAGGTGGAATTAGTCCTTAACAGCCATTCTGATCAAAAACCTTTCTCAAAAAATTGCATGTTCCAAACCAGCTTAATCTGTGTGGGATCTATTTGAACAGATTGTTCTCAGGCTGCCTGTGAAGCCAGGAGCTGAGCTGCCGTGTCTGACTTCCCCGACAGTGCCAGCTGCAGCTCATCTACTGCAGCGTCCCGGACCACCCGTGTCTGGGGCTTAGCCAGCCCCACTGACAACAGCGACGGGCACCACTGGTGAGGGCAGCTTTGCACTGTGATGTCCCCAGGGAAGGGAGGGTCCTGTGGCAGGAGCACCCTCCTTGGCTGACAGCAAGCCAGGAGCCCACCAGAGGCACCTGCAGCACATCAACCACCACCCAACACCTACGGTGGAGCACCTGAGCTGCAGCGAGCACTTAAATGCTTTGGAGTGAAATGAGCTATAAAAACCCACAAGAAAGACAAAATTTGCAGCAGTCTGGACACACCACACTTTACTGGAGGAAGGAGAGCATCTTTAGCACTGCCTCCTCCACCTCCATCTCTCAGCCATGTCAGTGGTTAAAGCTGAAGGTCTGAGCACAATCTGTTCCACAAGTGACTGGCAAATACATTGCAGCTGTGATGAAAATGGATTTTTCTTTTCTTCTTTTCCTATTATGAAATATGAATTGGGAATTCATTAGCTATGAGCTGCTGCAAAATAACATTGCTCTTAAAATATTCAGTAGTCTCCTGGCTCCAAAGGCTCTTGGTTAACTACAGACAGAGCAGAGGGGTTATTCACTTTTTAAAATGTCCTGGAAAGGATCATTAGAAATTACTTACAGTTTCTTTCAGGGGATTTTTTTTATTTCCATTTGCAGGCTTTAAGTAGAGATGTGGAGACTGAATCTGCAGCAGCGCTGAGTCATGAAGGAGAGGGTGTGCCACAGGCTCTGCTGCTCACAGAGGTGGTGGAAGGAAAGGCATTTTGGAAAGCGAGTTGTGGCTGTGGCTTAGCAACACCCCGTGGCCCTCCTGCAGGATACTCAGCAGCTTTAGATGCAATGAGCAGCATCGGTCCTTGGGACCTGCTCAGGTTCCTGCAGGTCCACCCAAGGGCCAGACTCAAGACTGTGTGAGGACAGGCACGTGTAGCCTCGGTGTTGTCAGCGATGTGGGGCCGTTGCCCTGGGTGGGGAGCTCCGTGTGCCCCTGGATGGGCTGTGCTCCATCACCGCAACATCTGAGCAAGGTTTTGGAGGTTCAGGGACCACCAAGATCCATGGGCATGGGCATGGGCATGGGCAGTAGGAGTAGGATGGGTGAAGAAGATCTGGGACTTCTTGCTAGTAGAAGAGTTTGGTCTCCGTGCCCGTGGCACACTTGATAATCCTGCCAAGAAATCACTCATCATGCTTAATTCTGCTTTTCAAGCAAATGACAATCTGCTGCTCCAAGGTCTACTCAGAGACTGGTGTAAGTCACTAAACAGATACATCTATCTGCCCTGCCCAAAGTCGGGGCACAGTCTGGCTCTGCAGCCAGGTCCCAGCTATGTTTTTGTTCCAAACAACCCCAAACCCCCAGGAGAACAAACTCCACAGCTTTGGCTTAGGACCCTCACAGTCACCATGTTATAGAGCTGCTGGGATTGTTATCCAGAGAGCCCAGTGGACCCGATGGGCACACTTCCAACATCATCATACCATTGTAATTAAACAGCTGTATGATGAAGTGGATGGTGCAGGAGTAACTCAATACCACCAGAGCCAGAGCAGCCTTTGAAGTCCACACTTATCACCTCTGTCCACCACCCACACTATTAAACAGGCTTTTTTTTTTTCAACAGAACAGCAGATGCCAACACAAACAGAATATCCCCCACGCTTCTCTGTTAATCATTGAACAAACCCACTACAAAGGTGACCCCAAGCCCTTGTGCTGAGCAGGGATGGGGACGTGCTGGGGCACGCAGGCTCTTGAGGCGGCAGGACTGTGCTCGGGAACGGCTGCGCTGTGCTCTGCAAACGAAGGGATGCAGCAGCCGTCCAGATGGACGGACGCAGAGGCCCTCCAGTGTGCCAAGCAGGGCAGGACACTCTCCTCCCACCACACTTCTCCTAACGGGTTTTGACCCTATTTGCCAATGTTGTTCCAAATTTGGCGTGGCAGTAGCACTCCCAGCATGTTGCATTTGCTCAGATTTCAAGAAAGCGGTGGCTAAACCAAGAAGGAAAATGGGGAGAGACAAGAGCACCTCCTGGCCAGCCTGGCCTGGTGGCACCAGGGGACATGGCAGGAGCATCAGGGACCCCTGGAGACCCATGGGGACCTGGGGAGGGAGAGGTGGCAGGGCAGGGGACCAGGCAAACCACAGGCTGTCAGCTCGGCTGCTCACGGAACAATTTTTTTTCAAGGGCTTTGAACAAAAACTCAGAGGAGTAGAAATGATTTCACAAGTACCTAAAAGAGGAGCTGTAATCTGCTTTCTGCTGGCTGCAGGCAAATCGATTTTCCTTAAGGGTTACAGGCCAAAGAGCTCCAAATGTCCAACACCTCTCAACAAGCAAGAAGCCATGGGCTGAGAATTACGAAGAAGAAACGTGTGAGGTCTTCTTCAAAGCCAGAAAGATCTTCAAAGCTGCAAAGACGAGATCTCCTTGAGCAACAGAGTCACTCCCACCTCTGCTGTTGCTTACCTGACCTTTTTGTTTGGTAAAACTTTGCCATCTGGAGAGCTGATAAAATTCACATGATAAGACGTGCCTGGTGAAAAATCCTTGCTTACAGGTTTTTGGTAGAAACAATGTGCTTCCCCCCCCAAAAAATGTTCCAAACCAACCAATTAAAAAGAAGTTTTAAATTAATTCAAAAGCAATTTGCATTTTGGTATTTAAGATTTTTCAGCTCTTTTCGAAAGGAAAATACCAAAATAAGATGGTAATTCATATTACTATGGATATTTATTTCTGCTGGCACGGTACCGTCATGTCAGTTTTTTGAAAATGATGAATAAATCTTCCCCTGGAGAGCTTACAGTGAGGAAAGGGAGAGCCTAAAGGAAAAAACTGACAGCAGATAACAATAAAAACAATTTCTTTTTTCTTTTTTTTTGGTTTTTTTTTTTGGAACTAACATTTTTCTGTGAAAATATAAAGTGAAAAACTGTCTTTTTCATTGGGAAATCAACTCAAGACATTCAATCCCTGCCAAGAAGCCGTCCCACCCACCCCAGAGCAGGGCTACAGGCTTTGCAGCAGGCGGAGGTGAGCTGAGCGCCATGATGCTGCCTTCCCTTCCCTTCTAAACACTCACTGCCCTCCAGAGAGACTTTTTTTTTTCTTTTCTTTTCTTCTTCTTATTTGCATTTTCCTGGGGCTCACCTCCCAGGAGGACTTATATTTTACACCAGCATGCTGACAGCTATCCAAGTGCCATCAGGCTCTTCCCCACCCACATGTGCCACGTCTCCATCAGACCACCCTCACTCACCCTGCAGTGCTCCAAGGAGTCTCTGAGCTCTCTGAAGCTGCAGCAACAGCTTTCCTGCAAGGCTTTTCTTAGAATCATAGAATCATTAAGGTCAGAAAAGACCTCTAGGATCATCAAGCCCAACACCACCATGTCTCTGAAATCATATCCTGAAAGTGCCATGTCTACACATTTTTTTAACACCCCCAGGGACGGTGACTCCCCCACCTCTCTGGGCAGCCTGTGCCAGTGCCTGACCACTCTGTCAGGGAAGAAATTCTTCCTAATATCCAACCTAAACCTCCCCTGACACAGCTTGAGGCCATTCCCTCTCGTCCTGTCACTGGTGACTTGGGAGCAGAGACCAGCCCCCCCCTCACTCCAGCCCCTCTCAGGCAGCTGCAGAGAGCGAGAGGGGCTCCCCTCAGCCCCCTCTTCTCCAGGCTAAACAACCCCAGCTTCCTCGACCTCTCCTCATCCAGCTTGCTCCCCTGCCACGCTTTATCACCACTGTTTGATTCAGTTTTCCCAGTGGCTTCACTCAGATGCAAAATGCTTAATTCCCCACCACTGTGCGCACCCACCCACCCACTGCAGGGCACCAGGGACCACCACCACCAGTGCGGAGCTTCACTTCTCCTTCGGGCATCCTCCCTCTGGGTATCATGCATCTCCAGTAACGAAGAACTGGCATACTTTAAATGAAAACCATCTCCTTCATATATATTCATAGCCACCAACCACGGCAGATGCTGCATCTCTCAACATACTCAGTGAAGTCTCCGCAGCAGCTTTGACTCTCCAGATGCCAGCGCAGAGGTGCCTCCTCCTGCTCGCTGGCCCCAGCGAAGAGGAATGATTGATTTTGCAGTCTCACAGCCAGATCTGCAGTCACAGATGACAGCTCTGGGGAAGGTTTTACTGCTGGCTCCTTGTTAGCTTTGAAAGACCTGTAGTAATTATCTTTTCTTAAGAAAACAGATGATTTAATCCTCCTGCTAGGGTTGTGGTTCATTCTCCTAAAATTGGTGTTTTCAAATGATTTCAGAAAGCAAGTAAGAGTGCCTAGCACAATTTCTCAAAATCATTCCCAGTCATGTATTTCAAACACACCATCAGATTTTCAGAAGAAAATAGATCAGATTTCCAAAGTGCTCAGTGGGTGCTGATGGCTACTGGAGAAAATGGGGTCATTGTCTTGGTGCCTCAGGGGAAAGTGGTAGATTTTGCACAGACCTAATACATCAGAGATGGATGCCAAATACAAGCTCTCCCTGAGTTTTAATTACATTTTCCTTCCTGAAATGATCCATTTATAGCTTGAAATATGAAATATGGATAAATCTAGGAAAGAGAACAGGAGAATTCAAAACTGGATGAAATATCGTGACATGGTTCCCATGCACAGCCATGTTCCTGATGCCAACAAACCAAACCGCTCTGCCCTAAGGCTCAGGAAAACACCTGCAAACACTGGATTTTGCAATATGCCAAACGTAGACCTCATGACACAACTAAGAAGGTTTGGTGAAGGGGCTTGATGACAGAGCTAAGGAAAACCCTGACCTCTTCAGATGGAAGTGCCTTCTGTGAAAGGCACGGCAGAAATATCTCTCACAAAAAGCCCTCCAGCTTCATACAATTTAGTGTAAATTAGTTTCATCAGTGCCAATTAGTCAGAAATGCAACCTGAAAGACCTCTAACCTCTGAAAGTCAGGCTTGGACATCAGCAATGGAGATGGCTCTTCTTTGCAACTGCTCTGCAGATAATCAAATGGGCTAACCTCCTTTCCGTGGTTATACATATATAACCGCACATTTTGAAAGCAGTTTATTTGTTTAAGCTTCTCTGTTTTACTTTACAAGCACTTACATCTCGCAGGGGAAATCACGGTCACGTTAAAACTAGTGGCAGTTTGCTCAGCAGCTCCACATGGCAGCATTTCACCTGCTGAGAGGAGATAAACTGGGACAGGCGATCAGGCTCTTGATCAGGTTCTTCATTTATGGGTTTAATATTATTGCCTGAAATAAGAAAGTACAACTTTGTGGGGAGACTAGAGAACTTTGACTTATTTAGCTGAAAAAAAAAAAAAAGCAGGTTGAGGGAGGATACTATTGCTATTTATAAGTATATAAATAGTAACAGCAGGAAAAGAAAATAATTAAACTAACAACACAAGAACTAGTGAGAATGAGCTGCCCATAAATAATTTAGGATGGAAATGAGAAGGTTCACACCATTAAAGGAAATCTCCATAAAAACATCAATTCTTGCCTCCAATTAGTCTAAAATACCACGGCGGGGTGCGTGTGTTATATTTTCAAACCAAGACCTGAATGCCTCCTCCCAAGCTGCTGAGCACTGGATGATGACACACCCCAGAGACACCTCGGTCCCATCTTAGCCTCATCTGGATTAGCAAAGGCTGGATGCAGCACTGGGGACCCTTCCTGGGAAGGGGCAACAATTTTGGGGCAGGTTTCATTATTCAGTAACGAAAAACTATCGAAATTTCATTCTGAAAGCTTTCAAAGATGCTGAAAGGCACACACCTGGGTCTTTTTCTCTAGGTTAAACAACTGTTTGCCAGTAAATAGGAGCTGGGAAATATTTATATGTGTTTTAAAACATATGTCCCAACATTTCTTTTATTTCCCTTTTCTATCCCAATTTTACCATCCGTTGGGTTGACATTGCATTTTTTACCATCAAGAGCCCAGGCTGGCAATGGAAATTAGTTTGTACCTCTACCTTTTATATGTAAATCAGGGTCTAAACTTTTGGCTCAGGCTTTTCTGTAATTTATCCTGTACTCTGGTAAGCAAAGCTCCTCAATGAGTAATGCAGCTATTTAAGACAAAACAAGCCATCACCCAGCACAAAGGAGATATGGACACCTATGATGTTTCTTGACCAGGTCCCTATTTTCATAGAATCATAGAATCATTAAGGTCAGAAAAGACCTCTAGGATCACCAAGTCCAACCATCAACCCAACACCACCATGTCTCTGAAACCATACCCTGAAGTGCCACGTCTACACGTCTTTTAAATACCTCCAGGGATGGCAACTCCCCCACCTCTCTGGGCAGCCTGTGCCAGGGCCTGACCGCTCTTTCAGTAAAGAAATTTTCCCTAATATCCAACCTAAACCTCCCCTGATGCAGCTTGAAGCCATTTCTTCTCGTTCTATCACTAGTGACCTGGGAGAAGAGACCAACACCCACCTCACTACAGCCTCCTTTCAGGTAGTTGCAGGGAGCGAGAAGGTCTCCCCTCAGCCTCCCCTTCTCCAGGCTAAACAACCCCAGTTCCCTCAGCCTCTCCTCATAAGACTTGTGCTCCAGACCCTTCCCCAGCTCCGTTGCCCTTCTCTGGACACGTTCCAGCACCTCAATGTCCATCTTGTGCTGAGGGGCCCAAAACTGAACACAATATTCGAGGTGCGGCCTCAGCAGGGCAGAGTACAGGGGCACAATCATTTTGATGATGTCTCAGTCCACCAAGAGCAAATCATTAACACATCCAAGACCCCAGCCTCCCCCTCGAGTTCTGGGGGTGGCCGGACCCCCAGCACAGCAGCAAATGCCCCAGGCAGGATCAGACCCCAGCACAGCCTGGCAAATGGCAGCAGCAGAGTAAAAGCCTGTTTATACAAGGCAGCAAGTACATGAGCATGGCCTGACACAAATGCACATACTACAGACTAACGAACAGTCTTGGGGAAGAAACAGCCAGCATCCTTGGCTCCTCTTACTTTATGATTTCTTTATCACTGCCATTAAGGATTCTCATGCATTTTGTAGGACAGTCTGAGGGCAAATTACAGGATAGTCAGAGTAAAATAAACTATTATTTTCTTAAACTGTTCCATGTGAAAAGAAATGTCTCCATGAAACTTTAATAAGATTGTGGCCCTCATCTAAACGCAGGGTCAGGGCACAGGAAAGATTGGGGTGGCCGACTGCAGTCTGAGGCTAATTTAAATGCCAAAAATGGAAGAAAGTGCTTGGGAATGAAGAGTTAATTAGTATTATCTCTCTCTCGCTGTCCTGAAAGCAGGCAATGCCGGTGACCTGTGATTTTCTGACCAGAAAAGATTCCTAGAAAGAAAAAAATAAGCATAATTGGCAGGTGGAAGGTGGTTTTGAGCAACATCCCTTCTGCTATAGTGCAGTAGGCATGACATTGTCCCGTCCTGGTGGCAGTGGGCTTGAAGTCCGTTCCCTCACTGCCAGGGGTCTGGATCCTACTGGAGGGATTCACAGATACATGTCCCTTTGCACTTCAGAAAATACAGCATCTGAGGGACAACCACCGGCAACCTGCAATAAATTCCCAAGCTGGTTGATTGTAATTCCTTGAACTTGCAAAACATCTTTAATTGTGGCACTCATCAAAGCAGTTTTTAGACATTAATTCTCACAAAGCCCTCACAAGGCTGTTACACCCAGAGAAAGCAAAGCAGGCAGAGATTAACTGATTAACACAGGGTATGCCACAGCTTGGCAGAAGGAGCCCTGCCCTGCCTCAGAGAGGTGGTGTTGCTATTTTATAGCAAAAAAAAATAAAATGCAAAACCATGCCAGGCAAGGCCTGGAAGTCTGTGCTCCAGTGTGGTGAGTTGACCTTGCTGGACACCAGGTGCCACCAAGAGGTTCCGTCACTCTTAGCAGGACGGGAGGAAGAAAATGAGATGGAAAAAAAAACCAACTCCAACTCATGGGTCAAGATAAAAGCATGGAAGCAAAAGAAAAACAAAATATTTATTCTCTACTTCCCATCAGCAGGAGATGTCCATCCTCTTCCCGGGAAGCAGTGCTTCAGTATGCCTAGTGGTTGCTCTGGAAGACAAACTTTATAAATAATGAATGCCCCCCATCCCCCTCCTTTCCCTTAGCTTTTATTGCTAAGCGGATGTCGTATGGTATGGAATATCCCTTTGGTCAGTTGGGGTCAGCTGTCCTGGCTGTGCCTCCTCCCAAGATCTTGCCCACCCCCAGCCTCCTGGTGAGGGGGGAAATGTTGGACAGACAGCCTTTATGCTGTGTGAGCACTGCTCAGCAGTAGCCAAAACACAGGTGTGTTATCAACACCTTCCCAGCTACTGGTACAAAGCACAGCACTCTGATGGCTGCTATGGGCAAAATTAAGTCCATCTCAGCCAGACCCAATACATCCGGCAAAGTGCTGAGCTGTGCTTTGCTCTAGTACACAGCAGCTTTGCTGTGCCGCTGCCTCGTGGGTACCCAGCGTCACTGCCTGCAGCTCCCACCCATCGCCCTGCTTCACAGTGCATCATTGCAAAAGGCAAAGGTGCAACATAGGATGGGGAAACCCAGTTAGAAAGGTTTGGAGCTCGCTGTGCCTCTTTCCATTGGTCCTAACAAGTCCTGACAACGAGTCCTAATGAGTAACAGAATCACAGAATCCCAGGTTGGAAGTGGACCTCAGGGATCATCTAGTCCAACCTTTTCTCAAGGCTGAACAAACCCAGCTCTCCCAGCCTATCCTCGTATGGCAGCTTCCCAGTCCTCTGATCGTCTTGGTGGCCCTTCTCTGGGCCCCTTCCAGCCTGGCCACATCCTTTTTGTATAGCAGGGACCAGAACTGTACACAGTGCTCCAGGGGTGGCCTGACAAGCGCTGAGTAGAGCTGGTGATGCCCTTTTTGATGCAACCCAGCACCCTGTTGGCCTTCTTGGCCGCAGCAGCCACTGTTCACTCATGTTGAGCTTCCTGCCCACCAGGACCCCCAGGTCCCTTTCCACAGAGCTGCTCTCCAGCCAGGTGGATCCCAGTCTGTGCTGCACTCCTGGAGTAATGGTGACCCTTTGTATGTCCCTAAGGACCCAGGGGTGCCCCATGGCATATACTCCCCTCCTTACCACCACCATGAACTCCCCTCTAGAACGAGATCTCCCCCAGATAAGCCCACCAGCTTCTCCACACAGAAAACATGGCATGACCAGATTTCTTTACAGCCACCCCAAACCCAGAAGAGTAAGGGCTTCAGGGCATGTTCCCACTTCCCCATGTCACTCAGCAGATGAAGCGCTGATGTTTGACCACAGAACTTTCACTGATGATAAATCCCTCCCTGCACACCCAGATCATCCTTTAATGAGCTGCTACAGATCAGCCCCTGTCTGGGGTCAGCCAGTGCTGGTTAAGCGTGAGCTTGGCAGAGTCATCTTCATCCACCTCGATGGGGGACTTGGCCCATAGAAATGCCAGGCTTGCTTAGCTCAGCACATCCCTTATCAACAAGGGCACTCCTCACAGCACTTTCTATCCCTCTTGCCTAAACAAGAAACTTTTCTGTGCAAGCCAGGCGATGTGTCCGGGAGAGGCAATTCCAGCCCGGAGATAACACGGATACAGCTGCCTCTTTTCCCTGGGTAATCTGCTGACGGGAGAGAGGGTCTCACGTGGGGGAGCTGCTGTTTGTGGCCATTCAAACCGATGTTGCTGATTATTTGATACAAGGCAGCGTGGGCCAGGCTTGCATTCCCTGTGTGCAGGACAAGCGAGGCTGCAGGGAATCAGTGTTCTGTATTGCTCCACACAGAGTTTATCACCAAGGACGGGCTGCAGACACACAGCGGATGGCAGGAGGAGAAAAGCCAAGCACAGTGATATCATAAAATGCTCCCTGAGTCATTAGACACGACTCATATCTTTGCTTGGGCCAAAGAGACAAGGGCTTGCAAATAGATGCCATGGATAAATGCCAGGAGAAAAAGAGTTTCGGTTTTACTGATGAGGCTGTTGCTGATTAACTACTTTGCAGCTTGGTCTGTTCCGAGGGCTGGATCTGGACACAAAAATCCTTAAACTGTTTCCACTTCAAGCGTGGGCAGCCAGGGAACCATAAACTCCACAGCAGAGATCTCATCTCCCTCCAAGTCCATAGTGCCCCGATGCTGGCCAGTGCCTCTCAGGGTTGGGATTATAGGGTTAGAAACTTGCACACTGGAGTATGAAGAGAAAAGGCATACATTATACGTTGGCAGGGGGTAATTAGTGCCATAAATACATCCTTCTTCTGAAGATATCTGTACTGGTTTAGTGATTTTTCATAGCTAAATGGTTTTGACAGGTTTTCAGGATAATGAAAATGTGTTTAACTAAGGAGTAAATATATTTGTGTTGATCTGAGGATAGAAGAGTGAGGATGCAATCTTCAAGATGAGCTCCAGCAAACTCAGAAATTGAAAATTCCAGAACAAAGAAAGCAGTAAATAATAAAAGTAATAATCCATAAAGCAATATGCTGCATCTCCTCTCTGAAAGGGCCCCAGCCCCAGCTTGCTGTGCTATGGTACCTGAACACACTTTCTGCTAACACACATATTCCCTCCCGCAGAGCAACGCTGGCTCGTGGATGCTCCTTAGGTATTGCACACCATGACTTTCTCTCCAAACCATTTTCCCTGAGCATTGCTTAGCAACTCATTTCTAGTTATCAGTAACTCCAAGCAGTTCATCCTAATGACCATGCTGTGCTTTTTTTTCTTTTTTCTTTTTTCCTGAGCTCTTCCCATGCTGCTTCTTCCGGTAAGGAATGGCAAGTGGCAGCAATTCGAAAGCTCTAGGCAGGGAACATGGTCTCTGCAGGACAACCTTTCTCTCCTTGCTGTGAGTACGGACCTGCAGGATGCTCATGGGCAGCCAGCACAGCTCCCCTGGCCCAAAGCACCCAAAAAGCTCCACGCTCCTATAAGGCTCTTCCTTTGCATCACTCTAATATGACCTATCTAAACCTTTATATAATCTTAAAAAAATGTTTGAGCACTAAATGCCAAAATACCTTGCTCCCTTGCTGGTAGAATTGTGGTCTACAAAACAAGATTGCTCTGTCTGGTGCCCCCACCCAGCCCTAGGTGCAGGGAGAGCAGCCCTGCAGCACCTGCAGCAGGTCTTCTACCTCCAAGGAAGGTCTGCAGTACAGATCACTGCCTGGGCTCCTACATTTTTCCATGCTACAGCAGGCATTAATTAACATGCACATGCAAATTATGCTGGAAAATTGTGTGAGAAGAGACGGTCATCCAAAACAGAAGGAAAAGTAGGAGATGTGTCTAATTACATGCATTTATTCCTTCAAAATGTGCTTCTGGTCAAATCATTAACTGCAAAGAGCCACTCAGACTGCAATCTAATATTCAGAGGTTTCAAATGCGTCGTGCCTTTTTGTGCCAGAGGAATATTTCAGCTCCTGCATCAATCTCTCTTTCACCTTCCTCGTCACCACCACAATGACAAGTCCCTTTTCGTGTCTTGTAGCATCTTGCCAGATTCCTCAGGCAGAAAATTTCCCTTTCTGAGTCACTGTAGAATATCACAGGCTGCAGAGCAGCCAAAGCCTCCCCCAGTTTCCCCACTTGCTGTACAGTTTTACAAAATCTTTGTCCCAGCCTGAGGACAGAACTGTAGCTCCATAAACAGCATAAACATCAGGTAAACCCTGCGCTTCACAAGCTACAGGTGAATTTATCTATATGCTGCTGGTCAAAAGTGTGGTATCTGCATGGGCAAAGGCAGACCATGAGTGCTGCTCCCTCAGCTCCTGAGTTAAGGAGCCCATATAGCGATGTACATCCTATTTAGGTGTCCTCCAAGTGAACATGTGTGGAAGACACAATTGTGTCTCCAGGCAGACCAAAAGTTGAATTTCAGGATGGATCTAGGGTCCTCTGAAATGCAGAGACACCCTGAAACAGGTCGTCTCCATCCTGAGACTCCGGACTTCCCTCACGCTCAGAGTTTGCGCACAAACCTGTTGCTAATATTTTATTTTACTGGGACAAATGAACAAAAACAAACAAACCCTACTTACTTTTGAATGACCCTGCCTGAAACCCACAGGGATACAGCAGATGAAGCCTGACTTTCCTGGGCAGGAATGTCATGGCATCAAGTAAGGGAGGGCTACCCCAGCACTGCCATCCCATCTGCGTTGTGACCCTGCTCCACGCTGGGCAGCCTCAGCATCACAGGGAAGCCTGTGCCAGGCCGTGCAATAATTCCTTGTTCAATGCAAAACCAGCGGCACACGGCTGATAAAATAACACTGGGAGCTTCCACGCAACCAGCATCGCGTGACTTGTGTGATTAAAGCTAGAGATTTCCTTCCTGTATGCAGTCTGGCTCCACTGTGGCATTAAAATCAGCATATAATACAAAGGGGTGGGTGGGGGGACTCGGCAGCACAGCAGGGACCCTCGGCAGGACAGCCACACGTGAACACCAGTAGCTGCTGGTGCTTCCCTGCCTAGCCTTGACCTCCACCATCCTTTAGGGGGGAGTGATTCCTAGGCAGGATCTAGTTGTACAATCTGGGGCAAATTACTTGGTTTTCTTGTTTCTGTCACAGCCTGTAACACCAGCTTCTCATCTACACCACGAAGGTGTTTTGAAGACAAAGGTAAGAGAAAGGGCTCTCAGGGGATACAAGAAGGAGTTTGGTGCCCACCTTCCAGTGATACTCAAGTATAGCTGGCATCTGGAGATAGCAGAACAGAGGAAAACAAGTGAAATAAAGCCATTACCCCTTTCTCCTTTAAATGGCATCCTCCTTTGTCTTTTTTTCTATTTTATTTTTGCATGTGGAATCTAAAGATGGGGAGCAGCACAACATTAAACCCCTGTATGTGCTCACGTGTGTGCATGTACCAGCAGCGACCGCATCGTCCTGGCTGGCAGCGAGCAACAGGTCACAGCCTGCTCCAGGTTACAAACGCCAACCCCTGGAGAAAGAGGCCAAAACACAGGTAGAAAAGCTGCAGACACTTGGTGAGTAGCTGCAGTCTGTGGTTATTTCAGCTAATAAAATTGTAACCCTCTCAATGACTGGTCCAAAAATAGGTTACGGTTTTGGAGAGACACAAAAACCAGTCATCCTGCTTCTGGGATCGTTCCCTGCCCCGCAGCTTCGCTCTGCTTTCCAAAACAACGAGCTTTGCCAGCGATGCGTGGCTGTAAATGCTCAGCTCAAAGGTAATTAGGGCAGGAGATAAATACGTGTGGTGGCTGTCGGTCCCCCGCCATCAGGGGCATCTTGGGACAGCATATCTTTTAGTGTAAAAATATTACTGCAATCTCTCCGATCTGCAGCTTAATGTAATAACGTCTCTCTTGAGCAGGGCACTGGCAGATGCACAGCAGCTAAACGGATTTTGCAAGCTGAACCAGCCACCCAAACAGCAGAAGGAAAAAGCAGTTTGCTCCAGTGCCACGGGACTGGCGGGGAAGCCGGCAGAGCCCAGCCCGGGAGGCTGGAGGTGCATGGGGAGCATCGGTGACCCCCACCCCCCCAATCCTGCACCCTCAGGTGAGCGTCCCCTGCCCCCTTCTGCAGCACAGTGAGCCAGGAGCTGCCTCCCTTGTTCAGCCCGGGCCCATCTGCTTGATGGCAGACAAAACATAATGGAAATGCTTTGCACTGATTAATTCATTTTAGATTTCTGCAAACTGAGTAAATCCCAGCAGGATGAAAAGCACGAAGCAGACCCTGAGCACACAGGATAGTTCAGCATCACAGTATTTCCTACACGTGGAGAGCCCAAACGCAGACCCTGCACCCCGGCTGCCCTTCGAGCAAGGCTGTGCAAGAAGTGGATTTGTTTTTCCCCCTTCTCATTGCCTCAGGCTTGAAAAGGCTTGTCTGGTTTAAGGCCAGACAATTGCTAAAGGCTTTATGGCAAGCAAAGAGTATCTTAGAGAGACTATGAAAATATTAGTAACAGCATTAGCCAAAAATGTTAAATGCATTTAGCTAATTAAATCATACAATGAAGTAATAATATATTTTAAACGTAAGCTGTAAGGCAGTGCCTGGATTCCCAAGGCAATACATCTTTTCCAGTCTCAAAACAAAACCTTGCTACAGTAGATGCTGGCATCAGCACAGAATTTAAGGCTCTTCAAAATGCTGTTAAAAGCCTCCTATATTTCCCCCCACCCTGGCAGCAAACACCATCCAGCTTTTGCATTTTAATTGGGGCCCATCACGACACCAAGACTGATGTGTTTCTCTTCTGGTCTTCAAAGCAGGCACACGTTGTTCAGACACACAATTAAAAAGGAAACCTGAAAGCTGCCAGTATTTCAAGAGACACTGAAATGAGCAGAGATCACCGGAGAGGACAAACAGTTGCATCCCATGCAAAACAATTAAGCAAGAGCGGCGGACGTGCCCTGACAGTGGGTACAGAATAGCGACGTCTAAAACCAGTCTAGAGCCAGTTTAGGGCACCGAGTAGAAAAAACACACTTCTGACTGTAAACAGGAAACTCTTCTATCCCCTTTTCTTGTTTTTCTCTAATAAAATTATTTTCTCCAAGAGCTGTAGAGGTTACAAGTGCAGCCATGTTTGAGCATCACTCCCTCCATTGGCAGCTCACTTACCCAAGCACGGCTAGTTTTTCAGAGTTCCTTTGTCAATCTAATTAAAGCTTTCCATTTTGTTGCTGCGAGCAGTGGAGCTGATAGTTAACTGCGAAAATTGTACCGAGGATCCAATATCTGCTGCGCAGCTGCCTCAGTGCTCATAGGCTTCCCAGGGTCATGGCGGTAGGGGTGGAGCGGCAGCAGAGATACAGAGAGGATGGAAAAAAAAAAATAATCCAGCAACTTTTGGAAACACTAGTGGTTTGGGAGTGTCTCTAACTGGATTTTCACAGGAATGAATAATTAAATATATATACACACATATAATAATTGGATATCCAAAGTAGAGTGCAACGCAAACCCCCCAAGCCTTATCCTCTCTTTGCATCCTCTCCAAATGCAGGGGGGGACCACTTCCATTTTTTTTCTGATTCTCCTGCAACTCTTTTTCTTAAAAATGAATAAAGAAAAAACAATATCAGGTGCTCTCCCCCTTTGCTAAAGGCACTTTTAGTTCCCCCTCCTCTCCAATGTGCCAGCAGGCCCTGACAAGGTGAAAGAGGACAACACTTGTTTAGATGAAACTTTATATGCCGTGAGAGCCATCCTGTCTGTGCAAGCAATCCTGAAACCCTGGGACCAGGACTCTTTATTTCTGATTCAAGGGACCATTCAATTACAAGATCCCTGTGGAAGGATAGGAAACACGCACCAAACCACTGTGCAGTACAGCAAAACGTGCAATGGCAAATGGCCCCTCAAAATGTGCCACATTTGTATGATTTATGCTAATTTTCTGGTTTATCATCTTAATTGGACTTGGTCACTAGGAGAGGAGAGGGGTCAGGGGTAGCTAATGGCACACATAGTGCTGTTGCTTGAGGAGAATTTTGGGGAGAGCTGCAGCCAGGTTGGGGGATGCTTTTAATTAAGCCATATCCCTAAAATGCTCTTGATGAAATGCCAAAAGGTGGAGCACCAGATAATGAAGCAGGTGATTCAGGCGAGATATACACTGTCGAACCAATAGAAATTACTTAATGAACTGCCTGAACTCACCAACAGAGCTGCTGAGATATCTGCAAGCAGAAAAGGTGATTGCACAGAAATTCTGATTTTTTTTCTTTTCTCCTGGCTCTGACGACCTCCTGGAAATCCCAGTGCAGCCACCCCTGCAGCCTGAAGGACCAGGCCACCTTCTTGCTCCTTGGAGGCTGGCCCACTGCTAGGCAGGCTACCCTTGCTGCCAGGACGAAGCCTTGCCTGCGGGAGATCTGTTTCCCGGTGCTCCTTGTGGGTGTTTTACAGGAGCTTCAAAGAAGAAAAAAAATAGAAAATCTGACTATGGCTAATTAAATATCATCTGCCTGAGCAGGAATGTTACCTCTCCAGTGCATCCCTCCATAACTCCAAAAGAAAGCCAGATGCTGCAGATGAGTCTGTGTGGCGACACTTCCTATGGGTCCTCCTCCGGGGACCCAGGGCTTCAGGGTGGTCTTCCAAAGCCAAAGAAAGCCTTTTCCTACCCACGGCTTAGCTGAAGGTTTTAAACACACTCCTCGGTTGGCTTCAGTTGTTGTTGCTGAGCTGTTACATGTTGTTTATGCTTTGCCCACTAAGTGGAGCTGGGGACTCTCCCATGCTTCCCCTCCTGGGATGATGCCAGTGCAATGTTTATTTTCCTCGCCGGACGAAGTGGCAGGGTCATCTGTCGGCAACGTGGCTGCAGCTCACACAGACCCACACTGGCCCACGGGCCGGCAAAGTAATGGTGCATCACTTGATTTCCATCACACGCGGTTGGGGACTTTCCCCTTTTTCTATGAGAGGACATGTGGTTTTGAGCCCAACCCACGTAGCCCTGGGCAAGCGAACATGTGAACATCCACAGTTTTGGAGGGTGAAACTAAAGCAGTTTCCTGCTTTGATGCTTTCCTGCTTCAGCTTTTTTTCACAAATTCCATTAATTAACGTTTCCAATATCTACAGGTACTGAAACTTTTCAGGAACCTTCTCATACCTTGATCCTCTGTTGTGTTTTTTAAACCTCTTTTATATAAACAGCCTAAAAATACCTATAGTATGATATGGCAGGTCAGCTACAAAAGTTTTGCTGTTTTCTGCCATGAAGATCAATTCAACCATTAAGGCAGACTGTTTGCTTTGCTAGAGACCATCCAACACCCACACAAGTTCATACGTTCCCAGAGAGACTTCCCTGGGATTTGGGAAAGCGGCTGACCATTAATTCATCCACACACCACCACCTTTCCTGCTGCCAAAGATCACGTCAGAAATAACCTCAGAGGAGAACAGAGCGTGTCTCTAGAGAAAATAGGGGACGTGGAAATAAACCAGGATAAAATTACAGCTTTACGAAATTCATTGCACTACCCTGCAATGGAAAGATAATTAGGAAATTGTTTTTGTACTAATGATTCAGATCTAGCTGTGCAGGAGCTGTGTCAGGAACATGACTTTAATTTAACCTAATGCTACCGTACGGAAACATGGTTTGCAATATTTTTATGCCCAGGAATCAGATACTCCCAGTGCACTGCCCCTCCCCTCCCTGCCCCCTCTCCCCAGATCACCGTCTCAGACAAGGGCATTTGGAAACTGCACAACGTGAACAACAGCTAATTGTCCTTAATGTTGTTTGCAATGATGTAGGTTCAACCTGAAAGAGTTGAGTTAGTGAGATGATTTTCCATGAACCTGATTATGAGTTTTGAGACTCAATTACAATATGATCATCTAATTGTTCAGGCTGGATAAAATCCATAAAATCACTGAAACCTTCTACTGAGACGGGTCCACAAGATGCTCCTACCCAGAGCAGTCTCTGAAAAACTCTGATGTTACTTCAGGTGTTGGAGTCTCCTCCTGAATATTCCTTTCCTGGCGGTCAAGCTTGTAGGAAAACTTCAAGCATTTCTATTCAGTTACAATGAAACCCGCCCTATATTAAAGTAATAATTATATTCAAATTGTGTCAGCACATTGACAATGTTTACTGAAATAATAATTTGTAAATGTATTTATGCAGCATATATATCTTATGGTTGCCTCTACGAGGGTTTTCTTTGCAGACAAAATATTTGGTTGACAAATATTTACAATTCCTCATGGAAACGTTGCCAAGGGAAACCATACTACTGATATACAGCGAGAGAGAAATACGTCACCCAGCACTGCATAAAAATCTGTGGATGAGCGGTACAAGGAGTAGATTTGTATATAGTTTTTCACTTTGTGAAACAAAGTCTACTTCTTTTTAGTGATCACTATACAGTTGCATGGCAAACAACGAGTTTTCTTTAGTGTGTAATGAATTTAGAAGTATTTAATGAATAGTACATTTAATCTTTTCCCCTTCCTTTGCCTCCCAGACTTGAGAGTGACTCAATATCTCTTCCAAACTTATAAGGTAGCATCTGTTTCAAGAGCAGTCTGGACCAGCACACAGGGATAAGGATGGCCTTGGAGGAAAGCAAGTTCCTCATAAACCAGGTCCATCTTAAAACTTAATAGGCATATACTGAATATTATGTACTTAAGTAAACTAAAATGAGAAATATCCTTGTAGTCAGTTCCTTTTAATCTAAGAAAAACGGAAACAGATTTCATAGCACGGAGAATTTCCTAATATATTGAAACATATTGTCGTTATTGCTTTATTGCCAGTTATCTCAGCGTTCTTATCAGCACATCCACTTGGTAAACGAATAAACCCTTTCACGACACAGCTCTGGCTTGAATGCTAGCCACAGGCTGGGCTGAGAGAGCAGAGCCCCAGGCAAGGCAGAGGGTGCCCGTCCTGCCCAGCTGGGCAGCACTGCCATCCTTGGAGTCTTTACACAAAGAGATTCAGTGATTTAAAAACGAACAGGACCATTTCTAACTATTAAAGCCTTGACCTGCCCGTTCCAGCCAAAACCGTGGCAGGAGCTGGTGTCGCACCAGCCACTGCTGGGGGTGACTGAGAGATGACCCACGGTCCTGGCTCTGCTATCAGGGCACTGAGGTGGCTCTTTGCCTGCATCAGAGATGTGCAAGTATGTTACTGGGGAGCATTTAGTTTTCAGGGCTTAATTTAGTGAGTATCTCACTCCTGAGTAGACCTTACATGTTACCGAGATAAAGTATTTATTACCAAGTAATAAATACTGATGAGAAAGTCACAATATGCAAATGCGGTGCTGGTGGGCTGTATTTTGGTGACTATGTGGGAGAAACATCTACATGCACTTCTAATATATCTGAAGGGGGTTCTCCCAGATAAATCTATGCCTCTTTCACTTATATGCACACACATAAAAACATAACACCTGTCTAAACTTTCACTGTGGAGTCAGTTCTATGCCAAGTGACTGAAAAATCCCTTCACTGCACCAATTTCCTAATTGTTTACACGCAGACTGGTGTTACCTTTCCTGTTAGATAGGGTTCCCATAGCAACATTACTTTTATCACAGAAGAGGATTCACCAGATTAAAAACAGACGCCTTCAGGTAATTAAAATACATGAAATTTGTTTGTTATTTACATTTCTGCTAGCAAAGAACCACAATACTCAATTCAAACCAGGATGCTGAGGATCTTTGCGACCGAGCAAACAAGAAATAAAGCTGTCAGTGTATGTCTAGTACAAAATGGGGACTTGCCAGCTGCAGGAGGCCTTGCACACAAAAAGCCTCCCAGTTTGGAGCACGCGATGCAGAGAAGGGCAGGCTGTGCAACCTGGTATTTGCATTCAGAGCCGGTGCCAGAAGGTTGGGATGAATGGCCTAGTTCATCTTCTAGAGAGGCAGTTTTCAAGAGAAGATGTAACGCATTGGATGTGTAAGAGCTTTAACCCTGGTGTCCTGGCCTGAATGATGGCGAAGGGGGGATTTGAACACGGTTACCTGTTTCCCAGGTGACTTCAGCTAGATATAGTATTTGCCACCTCTGCCTTGCAAGGCTTCAAACCTCCAGTTTACTAGAGGCTGGGCAAAACTCACTCTTCCTGAAGTATCAAAATGTGAGTTCCCATTAGAAGAGCTCAAGATCCAAACCAGTGCTTCTGATCCTTTCCAACTTTGTCCAAAGAGTTTGCATTTTGGTTTTTGCTTTGCCCCCTTAGCACTTCCAGAGGGAGAGTGCAGGGGTCACTCCCAGCCTTACCCTTGCAATGCTCATGGCTGCCCCAGCCTGTCGCAGGTGAAGGCAAGCACAGGATTCAATCTCTGCTGTAAGGTGACAGGACGGGAGCAGCTCTGGGAGTGCTACTGCTGGAGTCAGAGCAAAAAGAGTAAACTTAGCAGGGAAAGTTGGATCTGGAAAAGCAGCCTTCCACTTGGCACCGAAGGGCATTTTGCACAGAGAGGGGGTTTCCCTTTGCTAGTTGATGTGGCCATCAGGTTAGAACCAGGAGGTTGAAAGTAGGTCTTTGTCCTTGTCCTGAGTGAACAGAGGACCTAGCCAGTAAAAGGACTTTGGCTAGCAGGCTGAATTAAACTGCTCGTTCCCCTCCATGGTTGTAACAGCAAAGACGGGAACATTCAGAAAGCTGGATTTCAAGCTGCTTCACTGTGAAGCTAGACTCTATGCCACAGCGTTTTTGTACAGCTTCCAGTAAACTGAAGTGCAGAAAGCCCTTCTTGGACTAAATCTGTCCTCGATGAATTTTAAGATCTTTGTTTCCAAATGAACGTTCGATTTGAGCAGCTGCTATGGAAAGTTTTCTGGTTCAGAAGTATTGGGAATATTAAACCCAGTGTTGTCTTAACTGTGTCCCTAACTACACCACTTCTTATTTACTCCACAGCTAGAGACTGGAGGAGTGAGGACTTAAGTCACACCGAATAAGAGGCAACTTTGACTTTAACAGCAGAGACAGTTTGGGCTTCCAGCCTTCTTCATCCCTACTTTGAGATATACTATTTCAGCAGAGGTTTGGCATTTGTTGTCTAACCATTGGCAAACCCCAACTCCTCCCAGCAGCTACCACGACAGAGCCCAGTGGTGGATGAAAGCAAAAAGATATTTAAATGCAGATAGGGGTGTCCTCATCCTTTCCTCTGAGTTCTCATGATGATGAACAGAGCAGCTCACCCTTTCAGAATTGAGATTCATGGTTCCCATGATCGATGAAGACCCGCCATAGAGTCGTGTTTCAAGCTTCTTTGCCAGATATTATAACCAGGAACTTTAAAAAAAAGTTACAAAAGAAGAGCTAACTTCCATTCTTTGGTATTAAACACCATATCCAACCTTGCATCACATAAACTGCAATTAAAACCTGACTGCTTTGGTGACAGACAGAAGAGAATAACATGCAGCTGAAAGTACACCAGCCCCTGGAAGTCCAGTTTAGCCCCTGGAAGGCTCATGCTGTCACAGATGTTTCCATTGTAAATGGCCCATGAAGTCCATATGTGACATCGCTGTGGCCTTGCAGTGTTCTTTTTATTGTCCTGGCATATCTTCAAAAAGACACATTTGTTTTTGGGAAGATAAAATGGAAATAAATTTTAATGAAAAATGAGTACAGAAGTGATTACATAGAAGGAAATTAAACCAGCAGTGTTATGTCTGGCAAGTCTCCTCCACTCTTTGAATAAGCTGGTTATCCCTTGGTTAAAACACAAAACAAAAAACAAAACAAACAAAAGCAAAACACCCCAAACCAACCAATCAAACAAAAAAAAACCCACAAAGAACTGGAAGAGAGGACAATATCCATTAAAAAAAGTTATAACCCCAGCCAACACCCTTCATTCATTTGGGAAAAATGTTGATTTGGGGTTATTTGGAGCAAGTTTAGTTGCTACCATGGAGCTTTAATGGTGGTGACACTACAGACCAGCCCAGTGGGCTACTCGGAGTGCAAACCCAAGGCCCTTGCAAGCAGCCTGACTGGTGATCTCTATCTATTCCTTACTGCAGCCTGAGCTGCAGACTAAACCTAATGCCAAAGCAAATGACTCACATGAAAAGATGGCAGCCTACAGACTCAAGTGACCACCTGAATATGGTTTTGAACCTGTAAAGCATTTCTAAATGAACAGAAAGGTATATGATACTCTGCATTCGGAGAATGATGGGATGCCAGGAACTGCATGTTCTGTTCTTCACTGCTGTAAGACCTCTGGCTCATCCATAAATCCTCTGAGCAGGCTCCGATGACTTTTCACTCTCTTACAGCAGCACCACACAAATTAATGCCCAGTAGCTCCAACCTGTAGTTATCACAAAAATAACAAGACACCTTCTTACAGACTTCGAGCACAGGGTGCTCACAGACTTGCAAGATGCATTTGATCTCTGCTCTGGAGGGTAAATTAACCAGCTGACTTTGCACAGAAGAAATCACGTGTGCCCATGCCGCAGTGGTGACCTGGCCACGGGGGCAGTAACCCCACCAAGGGGCACTAATCAGCCTCTGGTCTGTGAACGTCTTCCAGTTGTTCCTAAACTGTTAATCTACCTAAAGGTTCAACCTTCCCAATCTTTACAATGCAAACCTTACCTGCTTGGAGATACTTGGGTTAAAACCGCAAATAACTTGCTTTCTAGACATTAAATTTTAGTATAAAATTGCAAGCCCCATTGTGAAAACTACCCATTCCCTACAATAGCCGAGCAGCACGCGCTAATGCCGCTGGCACGTATTCCTGCCAGGCTACACCTAATCATTGCATGCTGAGCTGCGGCACAACTTCAAAAGCAGGAATTAACAGAGCTGTTGTAGATCATACGTATGTTCAGCTGGGAACTCACTGAGAGCAACGGCCATAAAACGTACCGTTGTCAGAGCATTTGGAAGAGGAGGTGCCTGTGCTCTGGTGGTCCTCCAGAAGCAGATTACTGCTTCCTAGGTGGTCTTTGGACTTCAGTACACTTTGCCCCAAGGATCACTCCCAACCCTGTCGCTATGTTTGTCTCTGCTTGGGCAAAGGGCAGATGTAGGGCGCTCCTGTCATAACACCACGAGACGTGGCTGCCTAAGAGGTTCTTGCCTAGTCTAAGACCTCATCCAGGTTCTCCGCAGCCTGTGAGAGATGGTAGAACTTCCTGAGGACAATGCATCTCACCTGCCCTAGCCATCTGCCCTACACGGGCATGAGCTCCAGGGATCCCACAGAAATATCTTGGATTAGACATGCCTCATGGAGTGATTCAGGTACCTCAACATAAGCGTCTAATGACTCAGCTCTCAATTGATTATACTGGTCATAGCCTATCTGGTAAAAGTTAGAGTGAAGGTCATTTTGAAGGAAACAAAACAAACATCTTGCTAAGGAAGGTTACTAGCTTTGACGCTTCCCTATAGATTTTCTTGTTTTGGAAAACACAGTGGCAACATACAGTGTCATTGAAACGAAGCCTGACTCATTTATCCGTACAAGCATGACAGTCAGAAGCAGTGGGGTAAAACAGAGTGGTTGCTTACTCTGCCTTAGCATTTCCTTCGTGCTTAGGCATGGCCGCTTTAGCCCTGTTATCCTGCTTCTCCTGCCCAGTTTATGTGACTTCATGCTCCCCTCTTGGACTGCCTGTACAACAGCTGCCTTATTTAAATTGTTTTTCAAATCATACAGTTTCTCACCTTCTTTAACAAGGGAGGCAGTTCCCTACCTGAAAAGGGGCATCTGTTATGAGTTAGGCAACAATGGAGAGGAAACCCCAGGATAACTCGGTGTTATCTTGCATCAAGCAATATCACTGTTAGCGAGCAAAACATCACACAGAGGTCCTGAACATACTACAAATATCTTTTTTTTTTTTTTTAAATTAAATTTGGACTCAAACCATCCATGCCCCTATTCTGAAAGGAACACCTATAAACAACAGTTCAGCTGGGCCTTTGCCAAGAGAGAACTAATTTTATGCTTCATCAGAAAAATCACATTTCACTCCCAAGAATAATTTTAATCCTGTTCCTAATTCACATACATTAACACTCAGAAGTGATTAGAGTTGCACAACATGAAGTAATCAAGTTTAAGCACTGTACATAACACTCAGCAGTTTCTGCCCAAGGCAGAACATACCCTCAACAAATCTGTTAGCAGGGTTGCCCTTTTGGGATTATCTGTGCATTTTCTGTTGACAAAAATATTCCCTGGAATACCAAAAGAAAGAAGACAATAAAGAGGCTGCCTTCATAACTCTTCACACACAACTTATAGTTTGTGTAAGGTTCTCTGAGCCTTTTTTGCTTGGCTTTTTGACTCATCTGAACTCATTTACTTTGGGTCAAATCCAGAAGTCTTTATGGAGTGAAGGTTCGTTGCCTCCAAATGACCAAATCTTGAGAGAGCCCTCAGTCCCCAGTAAGAAAACTGTCAATTCAATCAGGCTACTTCTCTGCTAATAAATTAAATATTCTTGGGACCATTCTCTCAGTTATTGGCCAGGTGGCACAGGATGACCTGTGTCCACAATGCTTAACTCTCGCAACCTGCAAAACAAAAATGTTGTGTGCAAATTGCCTCCAGGAAGGGTTGACCCATCCTGACTTCTGCACCATGCCCAAGGACCACTGCCTGGCATGGGCCAGAATTGTGCCATGGATGGCTCTAACATCTGAATGGTATCAAGGACTGACCTCCTGCACCTGGGAATGTGACTCCAAACGGCTTGTACACGAGTACAGAGGTAGCCTCAAAGTCCAACTTTTGAGTCTACTTACTGCTTTAGCACTTACTGCTAAATTTGCATGGTCCTTAATCAGGGAAGCTATCATTGAAACCAAACACAAGAAGTGAGCCAAGGCGTCTGAGTTTTGCAAAATATTGCACTCTTTGGTTAATCTTGGAAGCTTGAACTTGCAGAGTTTTCTAGTTATAATACCTTCTCGATGCTGTTAATAGGAAAACCTGATTAATTCTTGTACAATCCACCACATTGCTCTATTTCTTCACTTAATCCCTCATGGATAAGAGTGAGAGGAAGCATGAACAGAATAAGATAAATTGACACTGACTATTAACAAAACAATGTTTTAAAATAATCCAGCTGATTAAATATGCCTGGTATTGAACATATTGCTGCCCCTGAGCAGCAGCAGCAAGGGAAATCTGGGCTTTGGCTGCCTTGGCACTGAACAGAACCTGTGGCGTGATGCCTTGCTCTGCTTGGGTCTTCCTCCTTGGGCAAGGCTCCTGTGTAAGGAATAAGTAATGCCACATTCAATTTCTTTAATATGGCTTTTCATTCTCTATATTTAAGTCTGAACAAGGAGAACCTGTACTGAGGAGATGAGAAGGACAGCCAAAGCTAGAGGGACTCTTGGGCTTGCTGATGACTATCAGCTTCTTGCACCACAGCCCTGTTCAAGACAGCACCTTTAATTTAAATCAATTATTTCAAAGTATTCACTGCTTCCTTCAGAGACCTTAGAACACCACCAAGGGGGGTGTTAAACGTGGACCCAGAGCTGTGCTTTGCAACATAACCTCTATTTAGCACCTTTCCTCTGGTTCTTATCTTACCCATCACTTCTCCAGGCCAAGCACTATGTTAAAGGATGTCTCAGAACCTCAGAAACTCTGAAGATTACTTTTCTTCTCTACTGCCTCAAGTGCTTCAGAAAACATTAAATAACTTCTATTGTCCTTGCGATACAGGTGGTATTGACCATCTGCATTTCTCATTCAGGGAATGAGAGGCAGAGAGCACAGCTACATCCAAGGGAAGGTTATCAAATTAAATGGCGCAACATTAAAAAGCCATCCAGTAACTCACAGTTTGTATTTCTAGAGTTTAGGATTATGTGAAAGTGAAACCACTTGATCAAAGAAAAATTTCCAAGCTATTGTACAGCCATTTGGGTTTCTCTTGTGTGCTGAGCTGTTTCCCAGTTCCTGAAGACATCTAACCTGGAAGCATTCTGCAGCAGCCTCAACAGAGGAGCTGGAAGTTGTGTGCAGGTGCATTAAATGCCCAACCAAGGCTTCATTCGCGTTCGGTGCCCCGCCATGCAGCCAATGGGCGCGTGCCCTGTGCATGGCACAGCTCTGCATGTCCTGCTGGGACCAGGAAGGGTGACCACACATATCTCTTTTGGACAGAGATTAATTTTCCCTTTGTTTGCTTCACTTGTACGTTCTGGTCTCCAGCACAAGCAAAATGGAAAAACGTGGGGAACGCACAGCCCTACACGAGGCAGAGGTGCCTACTGGCAGAAGCTTGCTGCAGGGACGAGACCGCATCTCCATTGCGATTTGGTCAGAGTACAGAAAATGGAGGCAGGGGAAGGGCTGTAGTAGTCTGAGATAACAAGGGTCCCAATATCCCAATTTACCAAAGCTGATGTGATGCTTTTCCCATACTCTCAGCTCTGCAAGCGAAGGCTGCTCCATGCCTCGGGCATGAAAAACAGCAGTTCAGTCCCTTACCCCCAGACATCATCATCGTCATGGGATTACACAGTGTGTGCTGCAACTCCAGATTTAAAGTGAGAAACTCATCTACACCCAGCTCGTTTCAAACTTAAGAGAAAATAAAACCAAAACAAAACATAACGGAGGCAGCCTGGGCTGGAAGAACCACAAGCAAAAATTTCTGACCCCATGATGATGCTGTTAGTTACGGGAAAAGGGTTTATTCTCTCCCCCTTTGCCTATTTTAATTCTTTAGAGTTCTTCACCCCTATCACAGAAACTCAGAGTTATATTACAAACCTCCAAAACAGTCTTCTCGCAGGATAGCATGGTGTTAGGAGCCCTGTACATCAGTTCTGCATATGTACAGAGCAGGTAAGAGGCTGGTGGAGGCTGGTCCTCTCAGGCATTAGCAGAGCTTTGGCCAGGGCTGGCCTTGTTTGCAAGGCCTGGTATGTTATGCATTGAAGTCAGTCAGGCCTTTTGTAACGTAAAATTGAAGAAGAAATATAAAGGAAAGAAAAAATTGCACCAGGAGTCAGGAAAAACAGGATGGAAGAGAAAACACATCTACTCTAACTCCAGAGGAAAAGAGCAAGGCAGTGAAATATGCCCATCCTAACTGCTCAAAAGGAAAGTATTGACTACTTCTGAGAACAAAACTATTATTATCACTAAATTCGTGTTTCAGGATGTTAACTGCATGCCCAGAAAGCATCTCTGACGAGTCCAATGGACTGCAAAGGGAGCAATTAGGGCAGCAAAGTGTTTTGGAAAATGCTCTCGACCATCTGCTGGCCCTACATAACTTTCCAGCATTTAGATATCAGTAATACTTATCTCTCTACAAGCACACTACCTTGCTTCCAACCACCCCATAAACATGTCTTGATTTTGACTGCCCTACAGTCCTTCTGCATTTATAGTTACTCCTCCTGATTCAGGTACATGCAATTATTTCCAACAGATCACCAAGCCATAAGGCAAGCGTCAACAGTCCCCCAGCCACCTCCAAACCATCGCCTAAACCACCTCAGAACATCAAACCCACCATTTTGCTCTCTTCTAATCACTTGACATTTGTTGACCTTGTAGCCCCATGCCATAGCCTGCCCAATGTAGCCTTTGCCAAAGCCCACAGGATGGTTGCAGGAATCAGCCAAAAGATGCAGCAGATAAACCCTGGTACTATCAGTAGGAATTGCGGTGATTTATTTGTCAGGGGTTTTGTTCTTCCGGAGAGCTGGCAGTCAGTGGTACCCACTTGCAGGAAAGCTTTGGGGAACAGTCACATAGTCTTTTCTCTCAGTCATCCTTGAAAAATGCCGCCCAGCCCTCCTTTCCCAAATCTGTGATTACATGTGAGACTTCAGCTCCAGTGCTACCCAGCAAGGCCCCTTTAGCTGCACAAAATGGCCTTCAGCACAGCCCTGACAGGCTGAGGGATTCATGGAGCACAGAACTGAACAGGGATGGGAAGTAAAACAATTGCATTGAACAAGACAGACAGAAATTTTTCTTATTTTTTTAGTGCATTCAATACAAAAAAAAGTAACCGCAAGGAGACACTGGATGAGCGATGGGTTAGCAGCTTAGCAATATCTCCTGAGGAAATTCTGTATTATTTTCTTTTGCTCTCAAGAGCTGTGATGGATGAGCTCACCATTCACATGTTCCTGCTGTTAAACAGAGCTGATTGTCACTGAGCTCGCTCCTTGTTTGCCTTGACCTTTCAGGAAGGAACAGGATAAATCTCCACGAGGTTTCACAGCAGGCTTTGCGATCTCTCAGAGCTGCCGGTCTCTCCCCAAACACCCCACAGCCAGGTCAGCACAACCCAAGGGATGGTCATCACTGCACGACCACCTGAAGTCACTGTCTGTACCTCTGTGAGCAAGGTGGAGTCCCACCAACGTCAGGCTCCAGGGTCACAGTCAGAGCCTCGCGCGTGAGACAGGAGGCCAGTGATCTCTTCTAATACAGAAATGTTCGGCTGAAAAACACAGCTGGCAAAAATCACAGAGGAAGGTGGGCGTTAACGATCCGGGCAAGAAAAAGCAACATAAAGTTGTTACTCCCTAACACAAAACCTGAAATGGGACAAAACCCATCCCAGTGCTCTGCTATGACACAGTGCAAACAAATTGCTTCTGCAAGAGAAATAGTTTGTGCTCGGTGGGGTTTTTTTCAGCCCAAAGAAAAGCTGATCAGGGACTAGTCAAATTCAGTGTTCTTCAGCAATTTAAAGCTAATTTCTCCTGCTCCAATGTCATTTCAATAATTTGAAAACAGAAGTGAAACCTTTAACACGTATCTTGCTTTTCTTGTAAATGTTTGAAAGACAAAGGGTCTCAGTACATCGGTATTGCTCCACAAGCATTACTGCGTTCATCTCCAAAGGCCTATTGGGAGTAACTGCATAAAAGGTTAGTCATAAAGGCAGCTAATTACAAAAACGGTGGAACAGACCGGAGGGCCCCGGGCCAGGATGGTACCTAGTCTGGTCGTCACGGGGTTGCACATCCCCAGAACGAAGTGTTGGCCCTTCACTTGTTCCTTGGTGATATTGATGCAATGAATGCACTGGTTGCTTTTGGTGCTGGAGAAAGCGCGGTACCCCCTGCCAGCCGCAGACTGCAGGCAGGGAGCACATACATTCAGCTTAGTGAATTTGATTAAGTAGCATTTTAAAATGTCTTCTTGCTTTTCCCTAAGCAATGTGGTAATATAACTCTGGGTTGGGGTTTATTTATTTATTTCCAATCTGTACTCATTGCTTCTCTTAATGTCTGCCTGCTATTTGGCTGAAGTTTACTCGCTCTGGACCACAGACCAGCCTCCCAGGGATAAGCGAGGCCGTGGAAAACATGCAGCCAGATCTGGGTCAAGATTTTGCACACTCAAAAGCTTTGAGCACAGCGTTTTTAGGGGTATATCTTGAGTGCAGGGTTTATACCTACCCTCCCCTTAGCTCATCCACTGGGTGCTCAGGTGCGAGTTCAGGGACAGCATTCATTAAACATTAAAAAAAAGAAAAGCAACTGTGCAAGATGCTGGAAATGCTGAACTGGGAGGGGGAATTAAAAACTGAACCAACACAGTTCTGCCCAGAAGCAATTTACCACTGACTAGGATGTGCTTGGTTTTGGCTTTGGGGTTTGTTTTCTTTAAAATTTATAGATTTTCTCCTTGCCATTAAGTGTTACTTGCGCTGCCTAAAACTGCCTTCTTTTTGCCGGCTCCTCCTGTAATCTGCGACCTCCTTCCTTCCAGCGAAACAAAGCCATGGTGGATAAAAGCACTGCAGATTTACTAGATAATTGAAATAATCACAGAAAATAGCAGTATATGCTCTAGACTTTGCCTTGAAAGTAAAGATATTAATATTTACAACATTAAAAAAAGAGTAAGATTTAAAAGAATATTTACATCTTGGACTAGATATGGCTTGTAATTTTAAAACACGAGTCAACCCTTGCTCATGATGATGCTGGGCTGGCACTGAGGGGGCTCTGACCTGGCTGTAATGATGCAGTGTTTCTCCTACAGTTACAAGTGGACCACAGCTCCCTTCTGGGAAGGTCCTGGCTATAAAAAAAAAGAAAATAAAACAAACAAACAAAAAGGATAAAAAGAGTTGCTGAACCTCTGTCACGTTCCCGAGTGCCAACAAAAGTGCAAACTTGAGCCATTTCTTCAGGCAGATTTGATGATGGCAGTATCTACCCCCTAAGAAAGCAGCTGAGCTGTATCCCTTCCCATAGCACACTTCATGCCGACCACAGAAGGGAACATTTGCTTACAAAGCAATTGTTTTAAAGCCAACTCCTGACTTTTTAATTTATTGAATATTTGTTCCCCTTGACTGAAACTCAGCAGTCTTTCCCTGCCAGAGCTAATATTTTAAATCGTGTATTTTAACATCATTTGCATAACTTTTTCAAAACATGTTATCACTGTCCGTGTCCTCCTATTTCACATCCTGCCTAATCCCAAGGTCAAGGAACTCAGTAGGCACCCCTTGATTTTTCTGGGCTTCAGACAAGAGTTTACAGACCCAATGAGAGAAGCCTGCCAGCGATGTGCTGCATTCGCCACGGGCTCTCGCCTCTCTCCTGCATACACTGGACACTTGACAGCAGGACTGCTTTTGGTTTGTTTTTATTCACTCTGTGCCATGTATTTTAAACTTTTATCCTTACTCAAAAAGCCAACAGTTACGCTTGCAACATTTTTTTGTAAGGTCTTTCGTGGCCGCAACAAAATCTTCAGTCAAAACCTGAGTAACAGCTAAAATCAGTCTTTTCTAAAAGATTTTCTTCACCAGGAATGAAGATGTTATGGAGAAGACATCTACAAGCTCAACAGTCTTCCTGCTCAAAAAGCTGCAGGAAATTAAGACTGTGCAAGCAGGAGTCATTCACCTGTGAACCACAAAAGCAGAGACATGCCAAGCGGGATCCTGACCTGAAGCTTGGTAGAGTTAATAGAAATGCTCCATTTGGCTCCTTTGAGCCCAATCCCATCCTGACTCAGAGTAAGAGGGTCTCGTCCTGATGCTGCTCTGTCAAAACCCAAGGGGATTTTCTGCACCCATCCACACAACCTGGGCTTTCTCATCCTGCTTACCCCCAGGACTTCTGGATAAGAGCACATGTGCATTTCCCATTATATCTTTGCTAAGGTAGGTCACGGTGAAAAAGCAATTGCGTGCTTCAGACCAACATCGCTTCCACGTAGGCACTTACCTTTCGGTATTGTTGTTATGAAAAAGGTTGGTAGCATTGCACGTCTACTGTCCACACAACCCAGTAGCAATGTTTATCAAGATGCCAGATTAATTTATTTTGGGTTTATGAAGTACCCTGTTGCAAGCCATTCTATAAATAATACAGGTTTTAATTAAGGAAGTATAAGCAGTTGGTTGACAAGAGGAGTTACCACTAGTGGCAGGTATGCGTGAAGCTACTTTGTATACCATGTTACGCAATGACAACTGACCCATTGGATGTATTATTCAGCGGTTCTACTCTGTCCTTGTACTTCTGCCACCTAAGAGTCTCTTGGTATTCAGTTCAGGATAGGAACGTTACTGAGACAGTTTCCCATCAGCAGCCGAACACCCCTGTTTAACAACCAACATGATACAAAACTACTGGCAATTCTGCCTCTTTATTAGTGTACAAAAATTGTTTTTCATCAGTTAGTTTTTGGACAGCTCATCCAGGATTTGCCTTCTGAGTCACATCCAGCCTCCCATACAGGCAGGCACTATGAGCCCAGGCCAAAGGAAATCACACCGCTCCCTAAGTGCCTTTTGTTTGGTAGGGTCTCTAGCCTGTTCAAAGCAATTTCTCCAAGAGAGGATTATTGACTCCGAGTTGCATCATCTGTGGGATGCAGCAATCTGGTGTGATTTAGAGGAGGAGAATACAACACCCAGCTGAAAGACTAAGGAATGTTAAAGTATGAGTGGACTAAATACGCTGAATGAACGGCAACCAGCAGCAACGCTGGGAACAAAAATTAATTAAATAAAAATTCTCCTTATGCTCTCAATAAAACAACAGCGGGAGACTTAAGATTTCAATTGTTTTTCCCAACTTCTCTGACTGCCATCCTTATCTTTGATGCTTCTAAAGAAAATAAGTCTTACACATAGCATTTTTGTTCCTCTAAAGCAAGACATTTAGGATTGAAAAACAGAAGGAGGGACTTGCTGCAAGCCCTCACAGGTCTACACCTACCATGCTGCTGGGCAAGTGTGATGCTCCACATCCTGCTGGGGCAGCAGCAGTCTGCAGCTGCACACAGGGAGGTTTCCTCTGCTGCTTCCCCAGGACTTGGTTGTCCCCTGCACACCTCTCTGGGGGTGGTACCTACAGCTGGGTGAAGCATCACCTCCTGATGGATGACATACAACCCCAGCTAGCACCAAGGCAGCCAGCCACAAAGCACAAAGGCTGCTCAGGCCATTGCTTTCACGCATGTCTCCTATTTAAGCACTGATCAGGCCAAATCATGTTTCACTAGCTTGATTTGAAAAATTGCAGGTCAGAGCTATTGGGCTGGAAGCTGTGTGTTTGCTTTTTCCTGATGCTGCCTGGAAATACCCCCATGCCCTTGTTGCAGAAAGCTGATGAGGGCTTTGTTAAGAGAGAACTATTTTTCCCAGCCCTTTAAATTGAGCAGGAAGATTTTTTTTATTTCTCTCCACCACAATCAACTTGATGATAATTTGTACCTCTCAGATCAGCTGCCCCATATTTAGGGTGGTTACCCAGCACAAGCGGTGGGTGGGTGGGATTGCTGTAGGAAGCAGTGGACCCTCCACCAGTGTGAATCAGCTGAGCCAACTTGCGAGGCCGTCGTTGGCTGATTCCTGCCAGCTGAGCCTCTGCCTTCGCCTCCTGTGACTCATTCTCCTCTGAATTAAACAAAGAGCCCCCAGACTGCAGGCTGAGTCACATCTGCTTTGAAGGTAGGAGTAGGGTGGTTTTTTGTCACCCCCTCCCCACCTGGGGAGGGAATGCCAGGAGGAGGTTGTCTCTGTGACAGTAAACCTCAAGTCAGAGCTCTAAAAATAACAGCAGGAGGAAGAAGAAAGGCCTCTGAGAACAAGACCCCCTATTTCAGCTGCCTTCCATAATAGCCCTCCAATCTGCTTCTGCAGGGGCAAGAGGGGATGGTGGATGTGCGATGCAGGAGGTGACTGAGTTCCTGAGGGCTGTAATTACACAGGATTAAAATGCACAGCTCTGCAGTTACAATTTGAGAGAAAATTACAACCTCAACAGGGGGAAATGTCAGGAACAGGCACCAATAAGGCAGAACAAGCAGGACAAATTCAGCTCTAATTTAAGCACATGTGGCTCCACTGATGGATTTGGCCACTTGGCATCCACTGACAGCTATATATTACCCAGCGGCCCTTCCTACCAGAGGCAAAATCACAAATTTACCTTAGAGGTGGCATGGCTCTGGCTCTAAATTTCTGCTTTGGTGGTGGGTATGAATTTCTTCCCTCCCTGCAGATGTCCGCTGCGTTCTCCTGCAAAGAACGATGGGTTCCCCAGCCAGGCACAGCCTGCCAGGGCCATCGTTCCTCTGCTGCTCTCCCCTGGCCAACAGCATCCTGGGCTGCCCGTCCCCTACTGCCTGCCTTCAAAACCATTAATTCTCATAAAGAAGAACATCTCCTTTAACTGCACAATATCAAATGACTCTTCAATTTAAGCGCTCATTTGTTTTCATCAGTCCAGACCTATGCTGCTGTGCAATGAGACCAACTGGTAGTATTCCACTTGGGAATCTATGCAGACTTGGAAATACTCAGACAGTCCACTGCAAGCAGGAAATAATATCTTATAAGTCATGGGAAACCCAGAAAAAATGGAGGATAGCCTTGGATAAATGCTATGAATAGTGACTTAGAAGGCTGGGTAGGGGCTGTTGCTGGTTATCTTTGAGAAACCCGTTAGGCTGAATGTTTGCATTTCCAAGTAGGACTAAACCATACATCAGGCAATTGGGTTTGCTCAGATGTTGCTTTAATGTTCAATTTATTCAGAGTAATTTAGCTTCATTTGGGGAGTTGCAAATGAACTGTTACTTCCTCTGTGTCAAAAAAACCACTAGGGTTTCTTGCTTTTAAAAAAAAAAACACACACACAAAAAAAAAAACCCACAAAAAAAAGGAAAGGAAAGGAAAATACACATCTTGTCAAGCCAATGTTCCTTGTTCACCATACCCTTCTCCAAAGAGCAGCTGGTGGAAGATAACCTGGGACGAGTCACCAACCTGGGGCTGGTGATGCTCCACAGCAACTGTGTCAGAGTAACACACCTCCAGACTTGTGCCAAGCAGGAAAAGGGAAATTACGCTGCTAAACAGCTGTTTCCAGAGCAGAAAGTGGGAAAAGTGAAACACCCAGTAAACTGCATCTTCCTGCATCCCCTCCTGTATGCTTCGACAGCCAAAAATTCATAGAAACCCCATGATGAGCTGGCTTTGTGGTTCGGTGTGAGCACAGGATGATAAAAATTGCCTGCAGGTGTGCACATCTATAAGGTATTTAAGGAACTGGTGTTGCCGGGCGCCATGAGCCCCATGTGCGGCACAGAGCACCAGGCAGCTCCTGCTCCCCCGTGAACGGGAAAGGAAAGCGGGAATTCAAGCTGGGTGAAACATGTTTGTACATATATTAATCAGCAGGGTGGGAAGGTGGGGTTAAATAACTGTTACACACTATAACATGTGCTATCCTACAGCAAAATTTCATTATGCATAACTCTCCTTACTCCTATCTGTGCAATAAAAATACCCCAGCAAATTCTGTAATGCTAAAATTAACAGCCAAGTCTCCATTCAGAGCTTGAACTAGAAATAATCCTATATCAGCACAATAAAGTTGTTAATAGAAGACCAATTTTAATTTCTCCTTAAAGCTTAGACCTGCTACGAAAAGCATATTGGTTTTAATCTCTTCTGCTGTCATTGGTCCTCCTGGTCCTTCTGCCTTAGCTCAGCCCCGCTGTGGGGCTGCTTCTCTGCAGGCAGCAGGTAGCAGACAAAGCCAGGCAGGTCCCCACTGTCCCCTGGGGTGGCCAGTGCCACTGCACAGGAGGAGCTTCTGGGGCGGCAGCAACCGGTTGCCATTTCTACAAAGCACAGAGCAGCTTTCCCCACCGGGTCCCTCAGCTTGATGCTTCCCAGCAGGCAGGAGTTGGTGGCCAGCCCCAGTTATCTGGCTGCAGAAAAGTCAGCGCTGCACCCATCAGCTCAGCACCTAGCTGTCAACCAGCATAAAAGGGGTGGCAATAAGAAACAGGGATTAAAACCATTTTTATTAGACCAGTGGGAAACTACTGAAGCATTAGCATTTTTTAATTGCTTGCGATACTGCGTATGTATGAGACGACGATGAACACCAAGCAGAGGGTTTTTCCTCCTCCCCTTTGTAGCGCTACATAATTCCTCCACTGCTTAGGTCTGTTTGCTTGCTTGCTCATGTTCCTATATGGTAAACTGCCTCCTGTTAGCTTTGCCCACCCCAACAAGCCCCCAGCACATGCCATGTGTCCTGGGCCTGGCTGGGGCCTCTGTGGTCCCAAAGGGAGGCCATTGAGCTGCGGCACATCTCCTTTCCCTGCAGCAAAGGCAGCGAGCCCACAGCCCTGGCTCGTGGCTTGATGCAGGTTGTCAAAATGCGGTTGAAATATTGTTGTTTTTCACAGGCCAAGTCAAATGCAATACCCGAACAAGAAGACTGTGTATGAGGGTGACTGCACTCGGGGGATCGGGGGGGTAAATGTCATCTCCAGCGCTGGGTGGTGAGGACCACTGAGGACTTACACCCTCCTCAAGGAGCTGGAGAGTGAATGGAAGGGGGGGCTTTCCCTCGCCTCCTCCCCTGCCTGCAATAGGAATAATTTTCTAACCAGTAGTTGTATATGCCATGAAAAACATGATTGAATCATATGCTTCAGAGTCCTTGCTAATCTCTGTTCTCATAAATCAAGAAGGTAAATATAGATCAGTTATTGCCTGGGTTTATCAGTGTACATTTTAGCAGAAGCCGGGCTGTCAATGCTTTATGTAGACAGTGAGGACACACCTAGCATTAATCTGGTTTGTCTGATTGATGTGTTCGTTTCTGTTTTGCTGACTAGATACATTAAGAAATTACTCATTGGCTCCTCATGGTTTTTAACTGAAATCTACTTTACTGTACCCGAAAGCAGGAAACAAAGCAAAACTCTTCATTTTCCTATGTGTCCTGCACAGAGAAGATGGCACCAGCTCCTTCTTCAGCACTCATTTCCAGCTCCTTTCAGCGCTGGTTTCATGAGACTGAAAACATCACCTCAGATGAGGTAAACATTTTCATAAAAGCCATTAGCTTCTCTGTGGAAAAGCCCAGTGGATTTTTCTATGAGATGTAATTTTTAAAAGCCTGTCTTTATAAATGTGCAAAGTTAAGGGCCAGGAAAATAACAATAAAAAAGACCCAACAGAATGGATCGAAGTAAACAACGTTTCATTTATGTACAATCCACCTGATTTCAAGAGCTACACTACCTCTATACCTGGCCCACTCCAAAACCCGTTCCTTAAAAGGTATATTTTTTAGCATTAGATCTAATTGAATTAGAAGCAACGCTATTATTTGGTTTGCATTCTGGATCAACCTTTTTTTCTGTCTACATACTAGTGGAAAAACTTTTTTTTTGCCTTCAACTTTCCAATCCTTTCCCTGTGTCGTAAGACCAGAACCTTTTTGCATACTAGCTGGCACGTCAGTGATGAAAAACACGCTGTCCTAATATCCTCCCCCAGCACTGCAGAAGCTTGCTTGAAACCTATTTACTGCTAGGATGTGCATATTAATGCCTTGTCTTATTTGCCTCCACAAACAGAAAGAAAACTATTTTAAGTTACTAGAAGATACACAAACTAACCAAAAATCCAATCTTCATTTTCTAGAGAAGCCATCTGGTTCATGTTGCTCCTTTTACAATATTTTTAAAGCATCTTTGGAGTACCCTTACGGACAGCACACCCCCATGTATCAAAGGAGGGTCGTTAAAGGATGGCTGCTCCGTGCCACGAGACCTGACGCGCGGCGAGTCATTGCACCAAAGCCAGCGGAGCCGGCAGCTGTGCGGCTCGAGATCCCATTAGCATCTCGTAAGCGAGCTGGGCCCCCGATCGCTGATAATGATATAACGAATACCAAATTAAAACCAAAAACTATGCTACCACAGGCCATGACCTTATCAACCTCCCCTGAAAGCCGAGCTGCATCAGGCCCTGCGGTTCTTGAATAGGAGGTTTCAACTAATATGCCGCAGGTAATTCAATCCGTGCCACTCTGCTTTTTCAAGCAGCGCCCAGCCAAGGCTGCATTACAATATTAAATCTGTGGTGACTTCAGAGGTGTAGGCTTTGGCTCATCGTACTTCAGCTCAGATACAAAATCAGGTTGAACAGACCTGGAATGACCTAGCCGAAATATCTTGGCTGAGCTTCAACTGAGAAATTGCATTTACTCCAAGGAAAACTGCACTATGGTTTCATCTGGGTATTGTTTTGCCTTCAGTGCTGACCCTTTCAAACACTGCCCTTTGGCTTTAGCAGTAAGAAATCATCGGGGAATAGTAGATCAATAGAAACGTCAATGACAACAAACTATCAGATCAATATAGTCCTCTTTTTTTCTGCAGTGCCGCCCATTTCAGAGCAGATGTGAGTGCTCTCCTGCTGAAGAGCTGATGCCATTTAGTTTCAGTCTGTGGGATGGTCACAAACATTTCCTTTCCTGCAAGCCCTGCTCCTGGGATGACGGCAGTTATTCTGGACATGCAAAAAGGTACACTTGTGTGAAAAACAAACAACAGGCAATAAACCCTCTTATTTCCAGGCAAAGCAAATGCATTTGCACAAACAGCAGCCTCTCTTGAAATCCCAGGATGGGCAAAGCCCCATCCATTATTAGCAGCAAGGTGAAAAAATCAAGCAGTCTGTTAAAATGCCAAGGAAGCATTCACATCTTTCTCTTTTTTTTTTTTCCCCTAAGAAAAAACCAATTTTGGTTGGGTTTTTTTAATTATTATTCAAGCAGAAATAGTTTGAACTCTGGGTAAAATTTGGCAAGTAAATGCTAAAATACTCTGAAGACCATGAATTTTAACCTGGCGCTCTCAGCAGTAGCGTGTAAGCTATTTGTATAGAAAACCACAACAACTACCTTGACCTAATGCTGGTTTTCCTGAGGACAACAGACACAGCTTCTCCTGTGCGTAGGCAGCCTAGAAAAGAGTAAGCTGGACCTGTCACCATAGTGTGTTGCAGTGGAGACAGACGGCTCGTGGATGCTCGCCAGCCCTGTGTGCAGCAACAGGGGGTACCACTGCCCGCCCAGAGCCTGGCTCTGCCAGCTGGGTACAGCAAGATTAAGGTGACGGGGAGCTGAAATGAGTCTGGGATGGGGACCATGAGAGACAACGAGGGAAAGCGATGGAGACCAAACACAGCCTGGTGTGTGCAGCATCACAGCAGAGCGCGTCAGCCCCAGAACAAGAAGCCCTTGCAGCAACACATCTTTCCTGCCCCCTGCTCAGGTCAGGTGAACTGAGCTATGAGACACCCTCAAAACACTAGCACACCTTTAACAAAACCATTTACAGCACCTGCTCCTATACCAAAGAAAAAAGTGTTCTCTCTGAGCTCTTTACTGATACAGTGAGTTTCTACCTAAAAGTAGCCCAGTGTGGCTCCTGCTAGAACCACAGCTTTACTGAGATGAGTAGGTGGCTACACAAAGCAAGCGTCTTCAGCTGAAGGGGCATCTCTTTACAGGGCATGAGAAGGGTGGCAAACACTGCGACGCACCGCTCTGGAGTAAGAACTTGAACTGCCAGAACGGGGCAGTGCCAACAGATACAGACTATGTGTTGTACGTCGCATCAAACCCAAGGTGGCTGGCAGCTTCTGGAGAGCTTAAAGATATCAAATATGTGCTGCGCTTTTGGGGACCACCCGACAGGAGTCAAACCTATTCCTAACACAGAGATATTACCCAGTGGTGACTCTACATCCAGAGTCACATCCTGCGTATGATCTGCCAACAAATCCATCAAACGTCCCTGCGCTGGTATAATTTTTTGTGCTATGGTGCTTTATCTGTCACTCTCAGAACAGATAACTGAGACCAAATCCTGCCACCAGCTGCGCCCCTGTTACTTTAACTGAAATCCAGAAGAGCTGAACCCACCTGCAGGACAGCAGGAATTTATGCTCAGCAATGTAGACACAATTAATTAGAAAAGATTAATTAATAATTAAGACACAATAGTCATGGCATACGTGGTGTGACCTGCATGGACAGGTTGCACTAATCGGCTACACAGTGGCCCAAAGCATTAATGTTAAACCATGGGGTAAAGAAAATGAGAAGGAAACAAACCTGCTTCTGCCTGGTTTGTTGTTAAAAGCAGTCTTCACTGGATAAGAAAAAAAAAGTGTGTGGTCCTTTAAATAACACAGCAGCCTCCAGACACTGAATCATTTAATCCCCTCTCGCTGGCAGCTGCTTTATCCCAGCATCCCCCAAAGACACGTCTGCAGTCCCTGTCCCAGCACGGGAAGGGGAGCCCCATCAGGGACTGCAGCTCCCTGTCCCTGAGGTGGGGTGTCCCCACATGAATCCCCCACCCCATGCAGCCCCTGACCCCATCACACAGGTCTTTATTTGCCCGTGGCCGAGGTTAACGCAGCTGTTTTGGTGCCAGTGGAAGCTCCGCGTTGGGGACGGTGATGGCACAACCAAAGAGCATCACTTCTTTTGTGGGCACCAGTGACAGCCTCCAGCCAGGGGAGAGGCCACAGATCGTGCTGGAATTAGACTTGGGCTGTACGTTCACATATGGCTCTGAAAAGGATTTCTTTAATGCTCCATCCCCCCATCTCTATCTGATGAATGTGTCTGATGGATGCATTATCCATCTTCTCTGCTCAGCCTGGCATGGGTATCCTCCAGGACTTCATATCCTGGAGGATATGGAGCAAGAAAGAAAGAGGCTGGGAGAAATATTTGCTGGATAAAATCAAATGGCAAAGCACCCTTGTGCTTTGCTGCGCTGGGATTTTACCCCAATTTGTTTTTATACCCATTCACCACCGAGGTTCCCCTTCCACGCAGCAGGAAGCACCCTGATATGGGTTTATAAGAAACACCCACACGGCTATTTTCTTTTAACCCATCCAAGATGCCACTTAGCAGAGCAGAATAACCCTTTCCATTGCCCTAAGCCAGAATTAAGCTGATGGCAGTTCTGCTACAGACAAATAAATAATGAAGAGAGTTCCCTGTGAGCGCCGGGCTCCTTCCCTGCCTGGCTGTGTCAGGTTGCAGTCCCTGCGCATCAGGATAAGACCTCAGGGGGTCAGGGAGGAGGCAGGTACAGCTCACCACTCCAGGCACTTTCTTTCATCTGCCCAGCTGAACTGACCAGCGAGGTCAGGGTCCCATAAAACCCAGAGACAGCCCCTCGCCCAAAGAAATTACAGCCTATGCAGCCAACACACCCACAGACGGGGCAGTATTTTCACGCTCATTTCACAGCATTAGGACTGCAAAGAGCAATGAAGCTCACCCAGGAAACCTGTCGCAGAGCCAGTAACTTGAGTGAGGTTTTCTAGGTCTTGAGTTGGGGCTTTAATTACAGGACTATCCTTCCTCATGCTGGTATCCTTTGTACCACCAGTCATCAACAGGAGGTGAGGCAGCAAGATTAAGCCCTCTTCTTATCCTCCTGCATTAATGCCTCCACCACTTTGACCCCTACAGGGTACTCACTGAGGTTGCAACTGATGGAAAAGGAAGAAAAAAGTGGCCAAGCATTCTGGCCACAGTTCTTAAAATACCGGCACTTCTGCAGGGCTCCATCTCGTCTCTGCTCAGAGACACCATCAAGTGAACTTTGCACTGGATGTCCCAGAGCTACTGCTGTTCAGTGAGTTATCTTGTGATGCCCCAGACCAAATCGCAGCGAGAACGCTTGCCAAAGCCATGGACATGAGTTATCAGGCATGCAGAGCGAGCAGGTGGAGGGCTGAGAAGCTCCCGTCACTGCGTCCCAGCAGCTGCTTCATAGGATGTCCCTGTAAGCAGCCTGGTGTTCGCAGGCAAAAGCAGCGCTTTCCTATGAAATATCAATCTTTCCTAAGAGCCAGCTGACACTCTCCAACCGCCTTTGCTAAGTGATAAGCATGTGATGGAGACTGTGCTTTCAGCCTTCAGCCCTGCTCATTTCACAAGGGCTGCTGGAGGGACCGCAGCCAGTGCACACGGATGTGGAAATGGCAAGAGAAAAATGCCACAGCTTCTCCCTGCTGGTCGCCAGCGGAGTCTGGGGGTGAACCTTTGAAAATACATGATAATTTTCAATTCTCATGCCAATTTCAAATGTGATTTCTGACCGGAATTTGTTTTTATTCCAAAACAGTTTTTCTCCTACAACTTCATTTTATTTTTTCAAATAGGTTTTTATTTGGAAACATAACCCAAACAAGTGCGTCTTTGCAAAACCAACAAAAACGTGATGGGGTGACCAAGAACACAGATTGGGAGCCCAATGTAAATCCAAAGGGAACCCAAGCTGTTTCTCTTGAACAGCCCATTAGTCTCAGTTTTGATGACGTCAAAGTATTTTGAGAAACGGCACTAAGGAAAACTCAGCAAAATAAAGCAATTAGAGCTGGGCCTTTCCTTTCTGAGGAGGTGTCATGAAGGGAAAGAGGCCCCACAAGGTGGGGATGCTGGAAGCCCTAGAGAGACTTGGAGGCCAGCAGGCCAAGAGTGTATGGACTGTCCTAATAAAAAGAATTATAGACAAAGAAATAGCCCAGAAAACTGCAGGAACCATGGTATTTAAACGGCACAACTAATTAGTCATGGACGAAACATATATGAGGGGATTATGAGAGAGGTAAACAAACGTTTGAATAAAAGGAAGAAAGAAAATCAATTAGGCGGCTTGTGCCCATGCGTATTTGGCGTCACAAAAAGGAAAGTTGTGTCCCACAAAATTGGAAAGGCCATATTTGATGCTGATAAGCAGAATAGCTGAGATAATAAGATAGCAGCTGGCGGAGATCCCTGCTATAAGGTGTGATTGAGGCCAAAGCCTTGGTCAAATTCGAAATAGGATTAAATATTTAAATGACTAGTCAGATGGCCACTTGCCGTTTCAGAAAAATGGGCAGAAATCGTCTTGATCTAGAAACTAGGCAGTGCCTGGGGACAGAGGAAGTTCTGCTGCAAAAGCGTCATTGTGTGCTTGGCCGCTGTGAGAAATTCTACCCTAATCTGAGGGTGATCTCGCTGATGGGACTGGTCTAGAGGGTGCCTTGGCCTCATCCAGTTCTTCATCCATATGACAGGCTCACATTTAATCAACTCGAAAAGCCCCATTAGAGGGGCAGAAATTAATCTTCCTGAAAGATTGGAAGTTACAAAACTCATGACAACAGGGTAAGGATTAATGAGAAAGAGCTTAAGTGAGCCTCTGACAAAACGCTTGTGCCCTTTATTACTCAGGGCGGTGGCAGGGTGTTTCGGGAGGCTAACTGTAGGTACCGCTGGATAAAACAGTAGATCAAGGCTGGATTGCAGCAGGGCCTGGAAAACTATTACACAGCAAAGTCTGCCAAAACAAGAGGTCTGAGCAGCAAAGGGAAGGGGGAGGGGGGCGGCCATGCTGCACGACGATTTGTACAAACTCGGGTGCCACAAGTATTTGCTAAGAGGACACCAAAGCCCCTCTCTCTGCTGATACCAACCAAAGCGCGAGGGACCAGACGTGCTGATAGCACCAGCCTGTGGGTCAGCCCTCAGGGCATGCAGTCCCACGCTCTGGTATGCCAGCCCCAGGGAGTAAATATGACTCGAATGACTCTGAACCCACGCACACAGATAAGTCCCGTTAAAACTTGGCCACACTGACAACCATTTCAGAAACACGCTCCCGCCTCGTGGCCTTTACTCACACGCTCCTTTCACTCACAGCAAAACAAGACGCAATAACAAACGGAGGAGCTTGTCTCTTTTGCTCAGATTTAGTCAGAGGGAAGCTCCTGAGATCAGCCATCCACAGCTGCGCCTAGTGCCCACAGACCACGCAAAAGCAGCTGGGGGAAGCCAGTGATGAGAAATGACGACCGAATGGGAAGTGTGGGGACTACAGACAGGGACGGGAGAGCAGCTGCAGCTCTGAGTGTTGCTTTCAGGCAATCAAAGAATAAGGAAAAGAATAAAAACAGGGTTTGAAAACTGCTGGTTGTGAGGAGGGTAATCAGCTAGCTGCACTTTGGCTCCAGCAAGGCTTTTTCAGCTGTGTGGTGTGATGCGTGCTGGCCAGAGCGGCAGGAAGGGAGCGGAGCATCGCGTCATCCCGCAATGACACCTTCTGCTGAGCAGCAATAACCTGGGAGAGGTCTTTTCTCCTCTTGTTTGGGAAGAGAGGGGCTGCAAAGAGGCTGCTGCGAGGGAAGGAGGAAAGGGATGTACGGAAGAGAAAGGAAGGAGCCTGGTAAGAAACTGGGAAAATGATGGCACATCTGGAAAGCCACAAAAAAATATCACAGAAATCAGGGCTGGAAAGGAAATCAGAGATGACATGTGGTCCTCCATCCCTCACAAAGACAGGACAGCAGACATCCTGGCTGGGTTTATCTGTGCACTGTTGCTGTCTGTAGGTCCCCAGAAGGTCACTGCCATTGATGGGGTTCCTGTTGGGGTCACTCACACTTGGCAAAGGCTGGCTTCCCGAACTGACCCGAAGCTGAAGGATCACACTTTCATTTTTACCAGCAGATTTTTATTTCGGTGAACAAATAGCTTCTCTCCACTCGAGGCACAGCCCGCATCCGGGAACGGGTCCTGTTAGAAGTTATAGCATGAAGCTGTAACAGAGACTGAAATCTGATCCTTGCCAGACAGTGCTGGACGTGAAACCATTTTGGCTTTGATGTCAGAATGGTAAGAATACAGATACAGAGAGGGAGTGCTTCTAGAGGGAACAAAATAGCAAGAATCAAGAAATAAAAATGCAATAAGGAAAAATAAGGAATAATCTTGAACATGAACTCCCGCTACCCTCGAAAGCATCTATAGATATAAAATATAAAATATATCCTGCACCTGATACCTAACTCCTCCCAGCCAGGCCATGCAGAGGGCTGGCCAACACGGCACGCTGCAATACAGGAGGCATTATTTTAGTCCTAATTCTGCCTGTTCCAGGATTACAGTATTAACACCCAAATCTCACAGTGCGGCTCAAGGAGAAGACAAAGGCAGAGGGTGGGGGTGGGCGGAAGGTGTCCCCCCAACCCTCTGTCCCTGAGGTGAGGAAAACCCTGCTCTGGAGGAGGCAGCCAGGAGAGTTATTTTTCATCAGCAAGGCAATTTGGGAGAGGCCGCCCGCAGCCCTCAGGGCACCTGGGCAGGCGGGGGCGGGGGGGGACTCGGTGGGTGGGGACGTGGCCGTGGGGGGGGGTTGGCAGCCCCGCGTAGGAGGGTCTCCCGGGCCCGACCCGTGGGTATTACCGGGCGGTCACATGCGGCGGGCGGGGAGAGCGCCGAGAGGGGGAAGCGCTGAATAATTGAGGAGCTGCAGCGCCCTCATCCCTCCCTCCATCCCTCCCATCCCTCCCTCCGCCCTGCCTGCGCGGCCGGGAGCCGGGGCCGGCGGTGCCCGGCGCAGCCCCCCCACCCCTCCCGCCGGCTGCAGCACCGCAGCCGCCCCCACCGGGCTGCCCACCCGCGGCATCGCCCACCCGCCGCCCCTCCGCGCCCGGCGGTGAGTGCCCGCTACCCCCGGGGAGGGGATGGGAAGGGGGATGGAGGAAGAGGAAGGGAGGTGAAAGGGGGGGGGGGGGGGGGGGGGGGGGGGGGGGGCACGCGCTGCCACCCTCCGGCCCGGGGGGAGCCCCTCGGAGCATCTCGGGGTGCGGGGGGCGCGGGAGAGGTCTGGCCCGGCGCCCCATAGGGGAGGGCGGTCGCGGTGTGTGTCCCCCCCCCCTCCACGGACGCAGGGTCGGCTCCTGCCCCACTCGGGGTCGGAGCGCCCCGGTTCCTCCGGGGACCCGATCCCGGGGGAACCCCACTGCCCCGGCCGTGTTTACCAACGGGGCACCCCCCGTGGGGGGGGGGAGGGAACGTCAGGGCTGACGGCACGGGATTGATAGGAAACGGCGGGGGGGGGGCGGGGGGACACGGGACAGACACAAAAAAATACAGAACGAGAGGAGGAATAACCGGGCGGTCTGATGGAAGCGACAGCTCTCGCTGCGGGTTCCCGAAGAAAACACGCGTGGGGAAAGGTCGGGACGCTGCGGGGGGTGGGCGGGGGGGGCAAGAGGTAGAGAAGAAATCCGAGGAGAAGGGAACGCGGGAGGGAGGCGGGGCAGGAGGCGCGGGCGGCTCGGCCCGGCCGGGGGGCGCCGGATCACGCGTGGGGCCCGGCGGGCGCTGTCCGCGGTGCTGAAGCCCCGACGGGGCGGCCCCCGGTCTCCCCCCGAGGCCTACCCCCACGGACGGGGCCGGCCCACGCACACGGACCCGAGCGATGGCTCCGTCCTCCCGCCGGCGGCCGCAAAACTCCCTCCTGCAAGACTTAGAGTCTGGTAATGGAGTTCGCTTCGTTTTTACGTCAGCCCCGACTTGGTGCTGTTTATCAATTCCACACGGGTATTTTCACATTACCTAATACCAACCGTCTGCCCGCCTCAGCCCCGGGTAGGTGCACTTCGGCACCACGGTACTGAAAATTCTTTTCTCAGAATTGCTTTCCAAGCTCAGGTTCTGTGGCCTATAAAAGGCTAGTTTATACAGGTCGACTTTGTGCCTTCCTGACACAGGCTGTACCTAGAGAGCTCTAATATAGGGCTTCCTAAACCAACACGGGCTCCGGCGAGGGGTAGGAAGCAGTGTTACTCAGACCAAACCCAGAGAAGACTTTCAGCTCAAAAGGGCCATGTCTGAATTAATCTAGCATATTAACTAATTACTCCTCCCAGTGTCCCTAAGTAGTAGGCAAGTACATTTTAGCATGCCAAGGCATTTATTTAATTGCCCAGAAACTGTCATGAGACTGAAAGTCTGATTACAAAAGATACTTACATGTGTTCGTTTTATTGGTACACATTGCTAAGGCATATGACTTACCATAGTTGAACAACACATTGTAAACAAACAAAAAAAGCCTCAAACAAGCCAAACACAATACTAGAGTGAAAAGTTACCTAGATTAAACTGACTGTTCATCTGTTCTTAAAATGTACTGCTCCATGGAGAATCCTTGATGCATGAGAAAGAGAGAACTAAGGGGTTCTTGCAGGGATCCAAGGCCCAAGAGCTGTTTCCCATTTTCATCTTTCAAAGATGCTGAATTTTGCCAAAAAAATAGAGACTGATGAGTAGTAAGTGATGCCAACAAAGAATCCTGGGTCCTCTCAAAGTGAAGTCAAATGTACCGTGCATATCAGAGAAGACAGGATGGAGGCAATATCTGCAATAGGACAAGCATTGAACAAGACCAAGAGGGGAAAAAAAAAAAGCCTCTTTCAACTGCTGTTCAGTAAGGGGAGATGTTGGAAGGAAATTTTACCTCAGCCCTTGGAAACTGAGACTGGTAGAATACAGTAGACGTCAACAAAAATGACAGTAAAATTGGAAGTAAAAATAAAAAATGAAAGAAAGAAAAGCTAAAGCCTGTCAAGGACCAGAGAAAGGCCCTTACAATGGAGGAACTACAGCACCTGAGCAACACACTTCGTTAAAAAGAAGGGTGGAAGGTGTCTACAGAAAGAAATCCCTGACCGCAAAGTTGTTCCTCTGTCCGCCAAAGAAAGGCACAACAAGAACTAGTGCCAAGACACTAAAGCCCAAACATTCTGGTTTAAGTGAGGGATCACAGTTTTGAACAGTGGAGAGCAGATGACCTGATGAAGGAGCTATCAGAAAACCTGCTAGATACTCCATCTGTTTATGTCAAGGCTTGGTGTCCTCCCAAAAGTTGCAACTTAGCCAAAGCAAGACAGTGGGCTCCCTGCAGGAGCAGTTGCCTGGAAGCTAATGGCCTGCGATTCAGACAAATTCAGTGGACTTGGTGGTACCTTTGATCCTCAGTTCCCCAAGGTAGGCAGAGATGTACAGCTTTGCTGCCAGGTGCCCAGCCTCCCCTTTAGACAAGCGCAACATTCCCAGCAGGTAGGATTTATGACCACATACCAAAAGCAGAACAAATGACTGACCAACTTATATATTTCGAATCCCCCAATTTTCCAACTTGTTTCATTAATTAACTCTCCCTAAAAAGAATCTCTTTGTGCATATTGCAGTAAAGTGAAGCAGTTTAAAACGTAAATTATTCTCCTTAGGGAGTCAGTCATGACTCCCAAGTCAAGATGTATCTTACCCTTCTCTAATATTTTAGGATTATATGAAAATGATGAAAATTCATTCTTTATGGAACTTCAGAGTCTCAGAAAGGATCGTATCAGAAAGGATTCCAGCCCAAAGTATTTTAAAGGATGTATTTATAGGCTTACTTGACACTACTTTCTTCTTGAGCACAGACAGTCTGTTTTCTCAGTTCTGAAATCACACACATATAATAAGATTTCATCCATCTTCCCTTGAAGGCAACAGGAGTTTTTCTAGAAAATTCAATGAGAACAGGATAACCTCTCAATGGCTAAATTAATGGTTTTCCTGTGAAGCCCTGCAACATTCAAGCAAACAGGATGGCAAGAACTTATACAAACATAAGTACTATCCTAGGCTCTTCATGAAAAAAAAAAAAAAAAGAAAGAGCATAACAGAGTAGCCTGTAACAGAATGTACTTAGTCCCTCGGCCTTCTTAGCCCCCGTAATCAAAACTTTGCTTTCAGAGCACCTGAGCTATTAAGATCATCATAATGTATATGTTTAAGCAACATGTAGCATTTGTGTCTTTCACATTGAGTAAAAAAATAAAAAAAATAAAAATCACTCCTAGGTTGATGCCCTCCATAAAATATAAAGCCATGGTTGTGCCTGAACTTATTCCTATGAGAGGCAGTAGACCTAGGGATGCAAAAGGATCCAGGGTCAAGAAATACAGTGGGCATTTTTAAACTACTTGCAGTGGGTATGAAAACCTGGCCAGAGTCTCACCTCAGTCCAGGGTGAGTCTGCTGAACTCATTAAGCCACCCACAGCAGAAATGGGAGCAGATTCAACTTAGATCCACAAGCCACAGAGGTTCCTACAACATTTTTCATTTACAAGCGATGAGGTGTAGCTAAGCAGTGGTTGTCAACTGGAAACTGCCTTCTAGCACCGAGCAATTTTTCTCTTGTATATCTTTCCTTGGCTCCTGGAATAGCAGCCCTGCCTCTAGCCCATGCGGTCATCGGCACGGGGCTGGGTGCTCCAGCTAGTATTGAGGCTGCCACCACAGCCCAGCCCTTTCTGTCACCAGGCTGGAACATCCCTAGGAGAAAACTACTTTTTCCCCCACAATAAAACTGTCAGAGTGAAGCCCAGGCACTTATGAAACAAAACAAGCCGGGTGGAGCCGCGCAGCACATGACTCTATTGTTTCTGTTCCTCTGCACAGTGACTGTATCAATAATTTACTGAAATACATGATACCACAAATTAAATCTACCTGCAGGTGAACCTGCCTTGCAGTGCAGGTTTTTCAAGCACCACGTCCTAATTCTGGGGGGACAGAGTTACAGGATCAAGTGGTTTTCTGCCTATAGGGAAATGGGTTCCTGCTGCCGTGCCACACGTGTCTGTGGGGGTATCCATGTCAAAACTTTAGGCAGAGGTCTATAAAACCAAATATGTGGATTTGAGGGCAGCCCCTCTCAGCAGCCATGACTCTTGCTTGTTGGTGACCGTGACCTAAGTTGGTGGTTTGGTCCACTACTCCTGCAGGTCTTCAGCTCCCTGAGCGTGGGCTGGGTCTTACTCAACAAAGTCTTTTTAAACCCAAGGATGGAAACACCCCCTTGTGCTGAGACACCACTTGCCCATCTGGGCATGTTCCACCCACAGCAGCATGATTAAAACTTAGCTTTAAATGCATGTGTGAGCATTATTGAACCAGGTCTTAATGATGGACGCATTGTGTGGTACTAAATGAGCAACTGCTCCGTGGTGATCAGCAATGCCGGGGTGGCCTCCAGGTAGGATTTGGATACCCTAGTCTGGTAGAGAAGGAAATGTATGCTTCTCCTACCTGTCCTTCATCCTTGGCTGGGAACAGGCAGAAAGCATTGGCGACAGGTCTCACACTGCTCCAGCCCTGCAGCGAGGCACTCGGGAAGCATCTGGATACACCAGTGCCTTGTCTAAGGCACCTGGGAACAGCAGGTGTGTTCCACTCATTAACCGGCTGTGGAAGCAACAGGGACAAGGAGATGTGCAATTAATAACTAGGGTCACCAGCTCTGCGCAAAGTAAATTAAGACAGAAAGAAGGAATATGTCAAGTTCCTTTGGCTGAGAGCTCCAGCACAAACAAGAACTACAGCAATAATAATTCAGCAGCTCTCCTCTCTGCTCTTAATTGCATGCAGGCACACCGGTCAAGTTAAGCCTGCCAGGCAGTGCAGCTCACCATGGTGAGACTCTACTTACTGTAGCTGGGAGACAAGATGTGTTGCCCCAGTGAAAGAGGTTGGGTTTTGGGATCTCACTGGCAAGGAAGGCTAAGAGCAAGTATGCAGTTAGCTACCGGGGTTTCAACGGCAAGCAAATTTTAATCTAAAGGTAATCACGTTGGCTCATGCTGGTTCCCTTGCTACACAAGGACATCTCTGGGCAGTGTGTGTGCATTGCTCAGGAATATTACAATACCCTAATTTGTATGCTATTAGCATTTTTATGACCATGAAATTCTTCATTTAATTCTGCTTCACTAGTACCATCCTAGATGCTGATTTAGTCTTAGATGTGCATTCATAACTCACTCACTGGGAAATGTCAAAAAGCCCTCGTGCTACAACACCAGGTATTACTCACGCTACACACTGCTTAGGTGTTGTGGTGCATTTGCCTGACTGACAATGATAAATGACTGAACACAGAAACTCTGTTCTAAATCATCATCTTTGATCAACTTGTGCTCACATTACTCATATAATCGGTTATGTTGAAATGCAGGAGGATTACTCATGTAAGGCAAGGATTTTTTGTCCCAGTGAATAATAGAATAAGCAGCTAAACATGTAATAAAAGCAGCAGGAGCTGCTATTCACTTCCTTGGAAGTGTGTTGAATCTACCTCATGCTTCTGTTGAGGAATTTGGTGATACAGGCTACAACCAAATTACCCCAGCTCTAGGCTTCCTTTTTCATGTGAAAAAAAAAAAAAAACCAAACCCAACACTGATTTGCATTTACTATTATTGTCTCTTCTGGAGCCTTTCATAGGCTCAGGATAGAAGGATGTGTCTTTCCAGCTTTTTCTGAGGAAAGTTTTTCTTTGAGAACCTCTCCTGCATTAATTAGCTGATAGCCAACATCATGGAAACGGGGTGGCGAAGCATAATCAATTGCACTTGTATAACCGCTGACGGAACACGATAACTAATTAACGAGACCACGTGCACATACAATCGAGAAATGCATTTGAAACCCGGCAAGAACTGAACTGTGTTTGTAAGCCTGATGTGTTTACAGCGTAAAAGACCACTTCAGACTCCTACTAAATTATTACAAAAAGCCGGAAAGGCTGCTGGTAAGCAAGAATCAGTGTTGAGAGGAAAACAACTATTTCTTAGCAGGGAATAAAGGTATCTCTAAAACCCAGCAATCTTCAAAATAAAAACAAAGGCTTAAAAATAGTGGATTTTCATGTCCTGTGTTTGATATGCAGGTCATTTTTTTCCTGGTTTGGACAACAAAGCCAAAGTGTTAAATCAGTAATTTACTGAAAAAAATTTAACTTGTGTTTTTGCCACTGAAATTCAGAATGTTTCCCAGAAATACAGTAAGTTGTCATAATGATGCATCAGCCCAAGTCTCACAACAGTAAAAATCCATTTTGTTTAGAAAGCCGCACACATAAATAAATAACCCAGTCTGTGAATTATGTCAAATGAAAAAAAGCTCTTCTGACTGGCCCAGAGCAAACCGTAATGACTTTCATTCTGCAGTGTAAAAGTATGGATCCACAGAGGAAAGAAAAAGAAAGCACAACCCAGTAATTACAGAGATTTCCTCCTGCATGCTGTTAAAGCAAAGACAGTTTTTAAATGAGTATAATTCTAGAAGAGACTGTCGGGTAACCCAGGTTTAAACATTTCAGTGATACAAAGGCAGCCCTTGTCCACTCTGACAGTGAGATTCGTTACAGAAAACGTGTATCTAATCAAAGCAGTAATTACTGAAAGTAGAATCCATTACCCAAAATTAGGAAAAAGCTCTGAGCTGCAAACACAAGGCAACCACTCCGCTGATGCCAATAGCGGTCGTACTGCCAGAACAACATCTACCTAGCACTGCAAACAGGCGACTCACGCTCATCCGGAGAAGATACCATGCTAGCAGGAAGACGCCTTTTTCCCCTCGTGAAGGCTCAGGGTCAAAACCAGAGGGAAGGTTGCAGAAGTACCTGCCAGCACACGAGACAAATCTCGGTTCCTGGGCACCCGGCCCACAGCGTTTTAAACGCCGGGATTTCAGAGGTCAGCACATTAGTCCTTGAAACAGCCCGAGCACCCAGAGCTGTGAGCACAGCGTCCTTCGGGAGTTTCATTTGTTCAGTCATGCTGTGGCTCGTGACTGCAAAAGGACGGGGGAGGCCCTGTCTGATCGCCATGAGCATTGGTATAAATATCTGCATTTCAAATGCAAAATGACGCAGCCGCCACAAATGAGCGCTTGAAGGTGCACAGAGCCGCCAGGGTCCTTCTGCGGATGACCTCGGGCAGGTAGAAGAGCAATATTGTTTTCAGCAAGGGGCAGCTAGGGGAGTTTTAATAGTTTTTAGCATCTTTCCGCTTCCTTAAAAAACCCAACTGAATTAACCACTCATGCACTTCTGTAAGGTAGCTACTTTCTCCATTTTACTGATGGAGGAACAAATTTACTAATTTCATGTGGTTTCATCACTCTCATAGAGCAATTACCAGAAGTTCCTCGTTCCCCATCTCCTGCTCAGCTCGCCCATCTGGTGATTTGTCATTTCCCTACATTAGCAGCATTGTTACGTTTTTTAAGGCTTTTACTTTGCCATCTCAAGACAACAATGACAAACTAGACCTTTTTGAAAACGTGCAAATTGATTATACCTCTTTCTGCATAATTGTCTCTCTTCCCCTCTTCCCCCTTTCCCCCGCCTTCTGGTGGTTAAATAGCTTTTTTTTGCAAACACAAATGGAGCACTTCATGCATATTGCATTACTTGCAGCTCGGCACTCACAGACTGTTGTATCTGTCAGAAGTACACTGCACTCAGTCCTACGCCACTCTGCACCATGAGGAATCATTGGTACCCATACAAAAAAGGCAGAAAACAAGTGGAAAACCAAAATGCCAGGCATAGGACTGCCTTCTACAGGCATAAGGGAGAAGGACAGTGGAAAACCTGATATTGTGGGGAGGTGGATTTACTGTCTAAGGGGAGTGGATGTGCCTCCAGGGACGCCCATAAGCATCTCAGAAAGGGAGACCAGCGCACTTGGGTTTCCATCCCCTGCAGGCTACAGGAGCTACAGGTGCTATCTCCAAAAGCATCCAGCCTCTAGGAAGGAGGAAAACACAATTCCTCCAGCCCCAGAGCTGTTTCTCACTAGCCTGATGCTCCAGGATCCCAAGGGACCCTGACAGCCTTAACCAACTGCTTGTGAGGTATTTAATTAACCCTGGCAAAGTTTAGAACCACCCAATATCAAGGGATCTGCTGCCTTCACCACGACCGGCTCCAGTTTCAACTCTGAATGCATTATTTCAGCTCCCACCTATTCCTCATCCAGGCAGGAAGGTGAGCACTCAGCCACCTAAACCTCCTCACTGCTCACCTTCACAGACACGGTGCCCAAAGTCTGGTGCTCAAATACTGAATTAGCTCTTTAGCTCAGGAATTGGGACCCACCAGCTGCCAGACAAAAAGGTTTGACATCTCTCCCGTCCTTCCCTCTGCCTTTCCCCTGGTTTATTCAGGCAGCCCAGCCTCTCCCCAGAGACAACAGCAGGTAAACCAGCACACTGTATCACCCTTCTGAAGGCTGGAGAGGGGCAAAAAGGGTAATCTTAACGTACATGCTAATTATTTTACTGGATTACATGTCTATGCTCTTTGGACTCTTCCTTGCACTAGAGACTAGAATTCAAAGTTTAGGTTTTAAGGACCTCTGGGGGCCAGCTCTGGGTGTGTGGCACCCTTGCCTTATATTTTTGGTCAAGGTAAATATTTCCTCTTTTGTTTTGCTTATTTGTCAAAGAAGATAATGATGTTTAGCCATTTTACAGCAGTGTCAACATTGGTCAAGCAGTTAAAGTAACAGAGATGGAAGTAGCACAGACAAGTGCTGCTCAACCCCTCCACTTCCATTTTGCTATGAAGACACACACACACAAAAAAACCCAACAAATCCCTGAACCTATTCTTTTAGTTGATGCAACACACAAAGTTGGTCGTCAGCACGAAATACATCACTAGTTTAATTTAGAAAGAATTTTAGTTTAAAATAACCACAGCTCCACTTGAATTGCCCAAGTAGAGGTAAAAATGGAAAGATTAAAAATAAAAGAGCCCAAAATTAAGAGCACAGGCACAAGGCCAGATTGCTGAAGCTGGACCCACAGCAGCAGTGCCGGGACTGGCAGGGACCTGCCCTCACTCTCGGCTCTGTTCCTGGCTTCTAAATCCCTTTAAGGAGGGCTGCTGATGGAGACAGAGCCAGCTTTTACAGTGGCAGCCCAGCTGGGGATCAACACTGTAAAAACAAGCACGCAACACTCCAAATCAAATCGCAGTCGCAATGAAAACATTAACGTGTTCAGCAGCCCCGGCAGAAGGCATCCCTCTGGTCGGCAGCCGCCGGGGCTGCTGCCTGACTCCCACCGCGCCGCATCGCGCCGCTGATGTCATTCCTCTGCCCGCTGGAGGAGCTGTAATGAAATTCAGTATCTTGTGTCTCTTCGTACAAATCCACCTCACCGTTACCGAGCCAGTAATTAAAAGAAAAAGTGGAGGGGCAGCAGGGAAGCCAGGCTAGCATGTTTCTGCCTCTTTCTCCTGTCTTTCGTGCGGGATCGCAGTGGGTTTGCTGCCAGGAGCCGCCTCTTGCATCCCCTTGAGCCCTGGGGGCTTTCCCCAGGGGTGATGCTGAAGCCCAGCTGCTCATGCAGACCCCCCTACACAGAGCAAGCAGGGGGTCTGAGGGCTGTTGCTCCTGAAATCGTCTGTATTACTATTTCTGAGATCCACAGCAGGCAGGAACCTGCTTCAATCCTGCATTTCTGGGGCATATGTCCCCTGGGCAAGGAGGAAGGGGCTTCTCCCATAAAAACCCCTGCATCTAACTGGGCGCTGCTGCCCCCTGTGCCAGGGCCATCCCAACCCAGGTGCTGTCAGGGCATCAGCAAGCATCTCTCTGTAGTAATTACTTCTGTGAGCCATGAAAACCAGAGGAAACCCAACCTTTTCCTATTAATGAGTGCCCCTTCCTGGCTTTCTATCAATACACCAACAGGAGCTCTCTTTTTTCCATTATCACCATTGATGTTCTGTTTCTTGTCACATTCCCAGCATTTTTTAAAAGAGGTTTTTGCTTAAGGGTACCCCTACGGACTCCTGGATGGAGGGGAGTCATTAACAGAAAAATCAAATAGGCCATCCCAAAGCACAGACGAGGTATGGGGAAGCTCATCTGGGGAAGCTGGAGCTGCGGGGGGTGACAAGGACGGGTGATGCCAGGCGCTGCTGGGCACCGCGTTGCGTCTCACAGGCATGGGGCAACCAGCAGAAAGCAGCTTTACACCAGGAATCAATCAGCACCGAACCAGACGCTAAGGAAGATCCATGCCTGTAAATACCTAGGCCTCTCCTTCCGACTTGATTGCTGTTTTAGTTAATTTACCCTAATGAAGAAGAGTGTTTCGGTACAAACAGCGGTTGCTAACAAGCGCGTGGTGGCAGCAGCAAGCGCCAGCCGGCGAGGCGGCAGCCGGAGGAAAACCAACCCAGGCTGCCTGATGATGGAGAGCTGCGCAGCTCTGAAACCCGGCTGCAGCTCCCAGAGCAGGGCTCGCCCGCTCCGAGCCACAGCTCCCTTGAGCTTCCCGGGTTTATAATGAAGAAAGCAGATAAAAACCACAAGTAAAACTCTCCTTCCCTCTCACTGTGTGCTCCTAGCTAGCCAAGGTTAGTGGAGCAGAGCAGAAATGAACCACGTAGATGGTTGCCATCCATGAGATTTTTTTTTTATAGCTTTAACTGGAGCGAAAGGATGTTTTCCAAGCTACAGAGCAGCAATATGCTGGTCTCGCTTAAACATCTGGAATAGATTTAAATGATCACTACAATCGAATATAACGGCAATTATAGAGTTATTTAATTTCAGATGTTTCGGAGGGTTTTTCCCCTTGGTGACTCAGAAGGGGCTGTACGAATCCCAGGGCTACATCAGGCTGCCCCATGGCAGTGGACAGCCATGCAGGAGGACACGGTCCCAGCCCAGCCCCAGGCAGCTGGAAGAGCTCAGCAGCCTAAATCTGGACACATCACAGATCCACCAGCCAGTTCCTCCTTTAAATTTAAACCATTTAAAATATTTAAGTTTTTCATTATTGTAGCAGTTAAAAATTATTCCTGGACAAGACTGCCATGTCTTGCCTTGAGGTTCTTCGCAAAGAGTGAGAAAGTAATTTCTGTACCCTGATGTGCCTTGAGAGTGAACTGGACTGTCCAAATCAGTCACGCTCAGCTCTCTTCAGTTTGGGAGATGCACTAATTCTGCCAATGTGGATCCCTCCAGCAAGATCTGCGCATATGTCACCCTTCTCAACCCCTTCATCAGCCACCCATGGACACCACAGACAAGATGATGAAAAACTGCTGATCTCAAACCACATCAGTGCCAATCCTCTTAAAACATGGGGCAGGTCTGCCTATGCCAAAGCCCAAAGCTGGTGATGGGACCAAGGATGAGCCTGCAGCCTCGGCATCTCCATCCCACGCCATCCTACCTCTTTTGGTGACCCAGTAACTCCTCCGGGACAAGCACAGCCTTCGCAAAAGCATCAAGAAACAGTACAAAGACATCAAAAGACACAAACTGGCCCTTCCCAGTGTTCATCTCTTCCCATAGTTAGTCACCCAGCTTTCATTTGTCCAGCCTCAACCTCCAGCTATTGATTCTCATTATGCTTTTCCTTACAAGAGCTAAGAGCTGAGTCTTCAGTATCTTATTTTCACCTTGCAATGGTATTTTGCCATGAGTAAACCTAGGTCAGGCTCAGTTGGGAAAGATATTTTCTTATAGTATGAAGTACGTGAGAAAATTGCGCAGAGATAAGGGTGTCTAGATCGTAACGGTTCAAAACCAGACAGATGTTTCTGCCCTGCCTCTTTGCTAGTTTGTCAATCTGGTGCAAACCTAAGCCTAGCAACCTCAGTCTTTCAGACTCAGTTAGGAGCATCCATAAAGTCCAAGTAAGAAAAATAATTAAATAAGGTATGGGAAGTGTTGGGTGACGTGCTGCAAGACCTCTTTGCCAACCTGAGCTCCAGACATATTGTGCTTTGGATAAAAGGAGGATTAATTTTGGGTGCTAATCACTTTGGTTAGGGGACTTATTTCTTCCACAGCCAAAACACAGCCCTGGCAAAGCAGCTCCACCCTGGAGGCACCAGCACATGGGCACACTGCCCCGTCCCAGCTGGTGCAGACCCACTGAGCTCTGGCTCAGCTGCCCTCTTCCAACACAAACCTTCATTTAAACCAGAAAGTAAAACCTAATGTGACATCCAGCCCATGCCAGAAACCATCTGACTCTTCGAGCAACCCTAAAGCCAAACCCAGTTTTTATTCTCAACACAAAGATGCACATTTCCTCAAGAGCGGTGACAATTTTTCCTTATTATTATTCTCAGCTAGAACATCCAACCTTTCAGCTTACGGTTGCTCAAGGTAAAAAATCAGCACAATTTGAACTGTGATCAACCAAAACATGAAATGAATGCTGTGTTTTATTTAATAAACTCCAGCAACACAAGGCTGCCTGACAGACACAATGTAATTTGTTTTGGATATAAAGATGGAAAAATAATTGTTTTGTCTTCAAGGCAATTAAAAAAAAAAAGATTTCTGCATTAACAGGAAGAAAGCTGCCAGGCTAAAATTCATATTTAATAAACTATTTTTCCTGTTCCCGTATATTAGCGTTCAGAGATTGTCAATTCTTATTATTTTCCTCAAAGTCAAGAAGTCATCGTGTGTCACTGAGAAGTCATTACTGCTGGTATAAGGAGCTCACCTGAGAACTACATGGTTTGCTAAAAAAACAGCAGAGAAGAGAGTGAGAAATGGCAGTTCCTGAATAGTTCTTGAAAATATGACTTAAGATGAAAAAGCAGAGAGAAAGAGCAAAACAAGAGAGTTTAATGATTTTTAAGACAATCTCATGATTTGGAATCATAAGACAGTTTTAAAGCTTCTGTCAAGCTTCTCTCTCAGCTCGCCTTAACCACGTAGAAGCTGGACCCCTGAGTTTGTTACAGCTACTCCAGAAAAACAACATCCTTAATTAAAAAAAAAAGTCCTAAAAAAGTAAGCAAATAACTACAAAAATTAAGTGATAAATTGAATGAAGAAACCACACCAAGGACTCTTTTTAACCACATGATTCACTAGATGATCCCTGAGGTCCCTTCCAACCTAGGCTTCTGTGATTCTCTGTGTGTGACCTGAACAAGCAGCACACTTTAAAACTTTCCCCTTTAGGGTTCACCAGGATAACGGTAGCACGCAAGAAGAAAACCCAACCAGAATAGCCAGAGAGCTGTAAGACCCAACTTCTGTAGCACCAAAAAAGTCACCAATTTGTGGTGATCAAGCCCCGTAGCTGGCCACAGCCCGGCACAGGCAGGCAGGAGTCTCAACACACTAGACAGAGGAGCAAAGCTACGGTCCCAGACTCTCTGGGTTTTTTGCAGCGCAGGTGGAGCACAGCAATGCCCCGCAGAAGGTCCCGTGTGGGTGTGCACAGCGATGGCGGGCTGACACACGGTACCCACAGGAGCATCCCCGCTCCCAGGGCATACTGCGGAGCTGCTGGGCTTGGGGCTGGGCTTGGTCCCCACCGGGACCCAAGGTGCCGCGGTAGCCACCAGCACTTCACAGTTATACAGAGCCATCAGCGCTTTTGGTAGCAATTAAGCCACGTAATGGGCACTTGGAGGGTATCAGGTTCCTGCTGCTTATGGGGCTGTATTAATAACTGGGGGTAACACCATAAAACCAAACATGAAGAGGGGCAGAGCATCTCTATTGTGTAAAACAGCTAGGACAGAGAAAAAAGATTTTTCCAGAGCAGCAGCATTGGTGAAAGCAAAGCTCCCCTCAGGGCTCTCCCAGAGCTGGATCCCAGCCAGAAAACGGCTTGGATGCCTCTTTTGGTTCCTCCAAGTGGAGCACATCCCTCTTTTTTCACTCTTTCAGTTAAAAACTGTGTTGCTCTCTCTTGCAGCCAGGCCGCCAGCGCAGGAGGGAGATGCAGCTGCAGCCCTGAGCAGGTGCTGCTGAAACCATCTGTGACCCACCTCCGCCAAGCCGAGCACCAGCCATGAGTGGCTTCTTCTCACGCCTGGACCCGCGGCGGGTGCCGTGGGGGGCGGCAGGCCATGCCCTGCGCACCCGCGTCCTGCGCACCAAGCCCGTGGAGTCGATGCTGGAGGGCACGGGGACCGCCTCCGCCCAGGGCGCCCGGCTGGCCAAGGTCCTCACCACCCTCGACCTCATCTCCCTCGGCGTCGGGAGCTGCGTGGGCACCGGCATGTACGTGGTGTCTGGCCTGGTGGCCAAGGAGATGGCAGGGCCCGGGGTCATCGTTTCCTTCATCATCGCTGCTGTTGCCTCCATCTTGTCAGGTGAGTCGTGCCTGTGGGTTTTCGAGAAACACACCATCTCGTGCATCCTCTGGCTCCATTTATGGGCAGACGCCTGGCAGGACCCGTGCTCAGCAGCACAAGCTACGAGGAGGCAATGACTTCTCCATAGACTAAAACATCCTTTCACACTAGGCTTATCCAGCTTATGGGGCGCACTGCCTCTCACTGCCCAAATGTCAGACCAAACCCTGTACGGGGAGACAGCAGCCCAAGCATAATTACCCCAGTGAGCTGTTGATGGCTTCCCCAGGGATGGAGCCTGCGGTCAATACATTTTAAAACACCAGTGAGAGTTTCGCAGCGCGTGTCCCAGGCAGAGAGCGCAGCCAGACCACAGCATCGGAGAAAGAGCTCAACGTGGCTTGTGGGAAACCCAGTTTCAACAGGAAGGATATTGGTGGCTTGGGTAGCACCAGGGCCATCTGCTTTTGCTGTGGACATTGCTAACAGTTAACGAATTCCTCAATTAGTTTTGGAGTTGATTTTATTGGCTCCTATTCACGCAGGATCACTCTTTGAATTCCCAAACAGAAAAACACAACAAACAAACATGCAGAGAGAGAGTAAATATGTATTTTAGTGAAAAGCTGGTGAATTCCGTCTCCTCCGTAGGAACCCAGCTGAGCATATGGCTCGAGCTGCGGGTTTCCACATGAAGCCAGTACCGCTGGCATTTGTCCTTTCCAGATCAGTGCTAACACAATGATGCGATGTTCCTGCTCTCTCTTCTCAGAGGACTTTGCATGCTGTGGCAGCCTGGGATCCAGCTTTTATCCGCAGGTTGGATAAGAAAACTTGAGTAAATGGCAAAGGGCTTTGATAGAAGGCAGCAACAGCAAACACAGCAAAATAACCCAGCTCACCTTTTCAAGTCTCTGGATTTTTGTAGGGGGAAGTAGAAGCACATCATGCTCTTTCCCTGGAGGTTGCAGTGCTGCTCCATAGAGATCCCACCAAAGCCCGTGCAAGCTTGAGCCCCCTACCCCTGCAGCCCAGAGGCACAACCCTGGCACAGCATAGGGACAAACGTCACGTTCTCTCCAAAGCCGTGCCAGGGAAAGATCCTGGCGACGCTGGCTGGGGACCACCATGCAGAGAGCCCTGCCTCCCCACTGGACCCCAGCGACAAGGCAGTTCAGACACACTTAATGCTGGCTCAGCCCAGAACAAAAGCTGAGAGTACGTAACGAGACCCCTTTCTTATTTGGGATCCCAACACAACAAATGAACCAATGTCCCCATTTTTTAACTGAGGCAGTAGATACCATCAGTGTCTTTTCCCTTTCACACTGGTCGCTTTCTCCTTTCTGTGAGGGTTTCAGTGGCCGTGATGCAAATCAAGAGCAAACAGAGCCTGGGTAGGTCTCATATATAAAAAAAAAAAAAACCAAAACACACAACAAAAACCCACACTGTCCTCCAAAAGGGGCTTTTTCACCCCAGACATGAGCCCTGCCCCACAACGGGGAGCTCCTCCTGCCTTTGCCCACAGGAGCCCACATTGCTTCCCGCCTAGCTTTCATCTCCCCTTGCTTTTGTAGCCCTGGGAAAGTGTTTTGCAAAGGATGCAGTGTTTTGATAGTCTCCTTGGCCGTTTCCTCACTTCATGGTTGACGCTGCTGCTGTTTATAACAGCAACATGTTTTTGGCAAGTAAAACTAAGCAAGGGTTCAGGAGCTGGACGGGCTATCGGGCTCACAGGGGACGCGATTTCAGCTCTCACCTCACAGTCACTCGCGGTGTAGCGGGCGCTGAGCTCAGGCAAGCATGTGCAGACAGATTTTAAGGAGTTTCCCACAGTTTTAAGATGGGACCGCTAGATCACCTGCTTTCCCTTGATATACTGAGGATCACTGAGTCAAATCCCACTGCCTGCAAAGTGAACCCAAGAGGATTTTGGCTAAAAAAGCCCTTTCCAGAAAGCCATTTGCCTTCCCTGGGAGTCAGCCACGGGGAAGCCCTGCCGGGCAGGATCCAGCAGTAGGAAACCCCTCCACACTGCTTAGCCTGGTTTCAGATAGGAATTTTTCTAATTTCATCTACCTGACAAATTCCAGTTATGCCTTCCCCTAGGTTTAAGCAACATGTGTCCTGTCAAGGAACCTACAGACATAGTATAATTGATTAAACTGATAAATTAAATTAAATCAATCTTTTTCATTCTCTCACTGGAAGGCCTTTTATTCAGCTCCCAGACAGAAACATTTCCCCAACTTCCCTCCACAAAGCACAGGGGACACTGCGGGCTCCCTCCATCAGCAGCCACCACTGGGACTCCCCACTCTCACCCCCATCTCAAAACATAACCCCTTCTTGGCAAAAAATCGACAGTTTGCACCTTACCCAACCCCGTTACCCTCTCCACAGCCTTTTCCACTAGCCGTTGCTCGTCCCTTTCGTGGTTGCCTCTCCTACAGCAATACAACCTTGTTGACTGCATTTTGCGAACTCCTTACTGCGAGCCCAGGCACAGGTCAGCTCCCCCCTCACGATGGCTACCAGTGTGGGATAGTTTTCTCTGCCTCACAACCCCACAGGCTTCAGTGCCAGGCTGTGCAAGAAAAGAAGACTCTCTCCCTCGGGAACTGCTCTGCAACCCCAGCAACCCTTAATGGGGGCTTCAAGCATAAAGCCACACTGTTCTGGAGCACATTGTCATGCTCTTACCTGGTACCCATGTGGGAGCAGGCTCAGCAACAGCCAGGGGGTCCAGCAGAGCAGGGGGGAAGCTAAACCTGTACCTCAGGTGCTCCCTGCAGGGCAAGGGCTGGGATGAGGGGCTCCAGCTGCAGCTGATCATGAGCTGCTCAGGTGGTGCTGGAGGAACGGGAGGTTTTTTTCTAGGGAAGGTTTCTTTTAGAGCTGCCTTTTCTCTATCTCACACAGTGATCATGAAATACAGTGGACAGGCTCAGTGGTTTGCTGAAAATAGGATTTTGCTGTATACCCGCCTTGGCTGCTCTTGTTTAATGAGGGGTATTGTCTCTGGATTTCTTGGGTGGTAGCATGAATTAATTGATACTACCTCCAGCACTGATGAAAGGTGCCTCCTCAAAGGCTCGTTTCACCTGAAACATTGCTCCTGCTGTGCCAGTGCCCTGTGGGATGTCTCATGGTCCTTGTGTGTCCTCATGCCAGGTGGCAGTGGGATGGTCAACATCCACACAGCAACCACCACTGCCCCGGCACACCAAAAGCAACGCAGCAGCCAAGAGGGTGCACTGAGTTGTGGCTCTTGCCCCGGCCCCTTCTACCACTGGTTGTGCTGCCCAGCAGCTATTGCAGTGCTGGAGTTTGAGGTTGAAGGCAGCGGGGGCTTTGTGGTCCCTCCTCCTGCCCCACCGGGGCACTGCTCACCAGCAAAAGTCCCTGCCAGGAAGGTCAGGATGCCCAGTGTGGCCCTAAGCCACCGCTAACACAAAAACATCTAACTGGTTGGAAAGCTGCTGGCTGCCTCACCCTCTACCTCCAAACGAGATAAACCAGAGAATGGAGGGGTCAATTAAACCAGAAAAACGAGGTTTTTTAGATGGGATTTTGGAAGGGACAATGTCATGGACAAAACCCCTCAGCTATGCTTATGTCCTTCTGAATAATGTCAATAACTGTATAATTACACCAGCATAATGACTGCCATGCCAATTACACAGTGTAGCTAATATTCAAGGGAAAGAAACGGTCTTCCGTAAAAAGACTAATCTTCCAAACACCCACTGTGTTAGCTTGTTTTCTGCAGAAACTTGCAGTCATTCTTGACTGGGGGCTTATGATGATATTATCTGTCTTTTTAAGCAGAGAGGAAAGTGCTGTGAACCCCGTTTCTGATGGAGGACCTGCAGCACCGCAAAGCAAAGTGATTTGATTAATGCTGCCCAATACAGCCAGTGGCAATTAGGGATGGATGGTGGATTTTGCATCTCATGTCCCCTGGACTGGATGCTGCATGCTATGATAAAAAGGAGTTTATTTTCTTAATATATGCTGATACTTAATGGAGATATCCACAACGTGTTGCTGCATGCAATGCATAGTGAAAGATTAATCTTCCATTTAGGGATCCTAGTAGAGTAATTGAGAACTCAAACATTTTATACATATTAATATCTTTGCTTTGCTGTTACCATTCTTTATCAATAACAATCCTCTTTAAGCCTTATCTTGTCATTGGCTAAAAGTAGAGCTGCCTCTAAGAAAGATTATATGATTTTTAAGGCCATCAAAGAGAGAAACTAGACACTTGTCCTCATCAGAGCACATGTTTCGTAAATCATTCAGGCCTGTAGTTATCTGTGAATGACTTACCTTTGCCGAGCGCATGCATTTTTCATCAGCTTTGAATAATGACTCTTTGTAGGGCTGGATGATGGGGATGTCTTGCTGCTCCTGCAGTTGGGCCTGCTTTGCAGAAATCAAGTTTTGAAGAGGCCCCTTGAAAAGCATGCAAGTTAAACAGTGAATGGAATATAAACATCCTCCAACACCAGGAAAAGAAGTGCCACCAAATTCAGCTTAAGGAGTCAATAATTCTGTGTTTGTACTGTGTAAAAACTGCACTGACAGTAAGAGCAGCGACCTCATAACTTTTTATAAATTATTTGTTCCTCCCTCTAGATGGAACTGATTGCAGTTTTGGAGGAATTATTATCTTCTAAACAGAGAAAAGTAGCTGATAAAGAACTCAATAATTACTACATGTTTACACAACGATAACAGCCCTAACACTTTAACCTGTATGAGCTGAACTGGGGTCTTCCAGGCAGGGTCTTAATCAGTGTTAAATATGCAGGATGCAGTGTGGCCTTCCAGCACTTGTTCTGACTAATATTTGGGGAATTTATGACTAAGTCCATCTATTCCTTTTAAATAAAAGCTAATGGTTGTTTTAAGACAGCAATGTGTCAGGGTCAGGTTTTTATTAAAAAGTATCCTGACATAGTAAGTACACAAGGAGTTTGGAAAGTATACAAGTCCACTGAAATCTCCTCCCAAACAGCTCCAGTTAAATACTTATTTTTGCTTTTCTTTTCTTCTTCTACAGAATTAGTTTTGCAATTATTCTGCAGAATGAGACTTACATGTAACATTTTTAAGTGTTAAAATAACTTATGCTCTCTATGTAAGATGGCTTCAAACTCCTCTCTACAGATCACAGAATCCCAGACTGGTGGGGGCTGGAAGGACCCTCTGGAGCTCACCCCATCCCACCCCCTGCGTGAGCAGGCACCCCCAGAGCAGGGGCACAGGGCCGCGTCCAGGCGGGGCATGAATGTCTCCGGGGAAGGGACCCCACAGCCTCTCTGGGCAGCCTGTGCCCCTGCTCCGGCACCCGCACAGGGAAGGGGTTTGTCCTCATGTTCAGGGGGAACTTCCCGTGTTCCAGCTTGTGCCCGTGGCCCCTTGGCCTGTCGCTGGGCACTGCTGAAAGGAGCCGAGTCCCATCATCCTGACACCTGCCCTTTATATATTTATAAGTACTGATGAGATCCCCCCTCAGTCTTCTCTTCTCCAGGCTGAATAAATGCAAGTCTCTCAGCCTTTCCTCATGAGGGAGATGCTCCAGTGCCCCTCTTGCATGGGTACGAACGAGAGCAAGGTGATCAGGACAGTGCTCATGCCTGGGTCTGCACAGCAATAACCCAGGATAAGCCTTTGGAGATTGCAGTCAGAGCAGGGAGGGGTGTAACCTTGTGTGAGCCCTCCTGTGTCATCTTGCCATAGGATGGGGCTGCACAACACTGGTCCAGGTTCCCAGGCAATGGCTACAACCATCCCTGACCTCCTTGTGCCCAAACACTGTCCTCTGGCAGGTCTCACTGCAACCTCCTTTCCCAGGGCTACGATGTTTTCTGCAACCAAAAGTGTTGGGAGCTTGTCAGGATATTGATGCCACAAATAAAATATTTGAGAGAAACATTCTTGGCAAAGATCATATTATGGTGTCACTGTTGGTTGGGGAAGAAGAAGTATCTGTCACCATCAGAGCTACTGCAGGGAAACAGTGCTTCAAGGACTGCACCACCAGCACTGCCCAGTTCTGCTCTCTGTGCCTGGATTTCCCCCCAGCTTCGGTTGTGCATCTGCAGGGCTGCAGCTGGCCATGCCAGAGGGTCCCACATCAGGGGCACACACCTGTGAGAAGGCTTTTCTACAACAGGCTGTATAGATTTGGGCAGTTTGAACTGTGTATCCTCAGAAAAATTCCATCATATCTTGATTTTAATGGGAAAATGGGCTGGGTTTTAAGCCAAGCAGCTGGGGAGGGAGGGTCACCATGGCCCCCTGTGAAGTCTCTGGGCTCCTTCTGATGCTGACTACAGCCCTGGGCACCTCCTGGCACCACCAGGCAGGTGGGACCAAGCCAGTTTTACTTTCTTTTTTTCCAAGCACATTCTCCTTATGTTGCTTCATATTTTTCTAAACAGGCGTTTGCTACGCTGAGTTTGGCGTACGGGTCCCCAAGACCACAGGCTCTGCCTACACCTACAGCTACGTGACGGTGGGAGAGTTCGTGGCGTTCTTCATCGGCTGGAACCTCATCCTGGAGTACCTGATCGGCACGGCCGCGGGCGCCAGCGCCCTCAGCAGCATGTTCGACTCGCTGGCCAACCACACCATCAGCCACTGGATGATCAACAGCGTCGGGACATTGAACGGACTAGGTGCGTCACACCGTGCATGGCTACCTGCATTAACTAGGGCCTGAAAAGTAATTGGAAGCTTGTCAGAAGTCAGACATGGATATTAGGCTTCATTCATTATTTACCATCCGTCTGCCTCTGGTACTTTGCCTTTGCAGCCTGATTCGTAGATGGGATTCGGGGGGATGGGGTACGCGATACTTTGAGCCCCTTCAGGATGAGCTGGCATTTAACAGAATAAGCACCCAGAAAAATTAGTGGAATGTCAGAGGCTAATGACAGCACAGGAGCGCTTCACCCAGCGCAAGCGCTCTGCTCGGTCCCATTAAGGCACACGCAGAGGCTTGTTAGAGAGTACAAGCTGGTGTCTGCTGTCCTGCCACGTAGGAGCTCAGCACTGTGATGGTCCTGTATGACCAGCAGTTCCAGCAACAGTCCATGCTTCCTACCAGTAAGTAAAACAGCTAGCTGTCCTGTACCTGTGTCATGAAAACTTAAAGATTGATTGATTTTTTTATTAGTACTTGGCAGATGCACGTTATACAAACTGGGGCCTGATCACTTGTTTGCTGCCCTCCCAAAACTCCTAACGGTGTCTTGAGGCATCAGGATTTATTACCTTAATAAAACAGCCTTAGCTAGCGAAGGCAGGGGCATCTGGAGACCACATCTGCAATGAGATCAGAGAGGTCTGCAAAGCCTCAGGGTCTGAAAAGCATTTTTTAAAGCCCCCACAGAGTTTCTGGAGATGCTGTCCACAGCTATGGATGGAGAGATACACACCTCTTTTCTCTTACCCAGGGAAAGGAGAGGAGTCATACCCTGACCTGCTCGCTCTGGTCATTGCTGTCATTGTCACCATCATCGTGGCCATGGGGGTGAAGAACTCGGTGGGGCTGAATAACGTGCTCAACATCATTAACCTGGCAGTCTGGATCTTCATCATGATTGCTGGCCTCTTCTATGTCAAAGGTGACAACTGGTCTGAAGGGCAATTCCTGCCATTTGGATGGCCGGGGGTAAGTCCTGGGCGCACGGAGGGACACGCAGTACCTAAGCGGTGCCACCTACCTGCCACACACTCAGCTTTGCTCGTGGTAAACGCACCCTACTTCCACCGCAGTCTCCAAATCTCAGCCCTGCCAAACCCACCTGCACTTTGGCCAGGGACCTCCAAATTCCACCCCTGCAGGCTTGGATCCGGACCTCCTCACCCCCCCAAACCCAAAGGGTACCTCAATGCTTTGCCCTTATCTCCTGCCAGGTCTTAGAATAAACTCAGAACTTTTCCAGAATGTCCTCCTGAAAAGCCAGACTCCACACGAAAGTGTACACCAGAAAATGCCACTAATTGCCAGGCAATGGAGCAAAATGCAGTGGCCATCTGAGACAGGGTGCTCAGGAGGAGCTGGCTCAGCCTCTGCGGATGGGGGAGATACTTGTGTTGGCTGGTTTTCAACAACAATGTTCTCAAGCATTTGTTTTGAGCACTTCATAATGCCACCTGCCAGTACTTATTTTATGGATGTTCCCTCAAATCTTACTGAGAATTTGGACGTATTTGGCTTTTTTAGCTTGCTTGCACTGGTTTTTATCCAAGGATGAACAGAGACTGAAAATATCTCAGCTGGCCTAAACCCAAGATAATTTCTCAGATTTACACTGCTCGACTCCATCAGGGTTTTGTGCAGAAAAATAAGCAAGAAAGTAAAGCAAACCAAGAGTCTTGATTACTGAAAGGGTCCCAAGCTGCCATACAGTCCCTGCACCTCCCTTCAGTAAATCAATACCTCTCTGCCAGAGAATAACAGTGAGGAGAAGAGCACTGAGGCTCATTTGAGAGCAGAGGTGATATTTACCTTTGGATTGTGCTTGGCTTTTTATGCCATACAATAGGAATGAAAATGAGAAAATAGAAAATAGCTGTTTTGCTCCAATTCAACTCATAGTTTTAATACATATTCAAAACGCATTAAAACTGAGAGGGTCTTCCCATCATTTTCAGCTGGTTGTTTGTTTCTCAAATTGTAAAAGTAAATCTACCACAACACAAGCATGAGATCCCCAGGAGCATAGGGAACATTTTAAAAAGGTAATTACAGGTAGTCCCCTGAAAAAGGTGAGTTTCACTGTGTCCTCCATCACTAGACAGCTGAGATGACAGAGATGTAATGGACGTGTGGTACCCAACTAGCTAGCTAGATGTATGAGAAGGTCTCACAGCTGCAAATCAGCTCACTCACAGCCGCAGAGTCTTCATCCTCCTGCAGCATTTCTTTCTTATAAATGTCCTTGCTAATACTGTATATCTTTAAAAATCACATTAAAAACATAACTGAACAGTACAAATAACTCCTCATCCAAGTGCTCCAGCGTGTGCTCCTAACCTGTCTGCAGCTTCCAAGCAAAATAGAGGTTGTTTGGAAAGCGGCGCACATCTGACTGTTGCTGCTCTCTTCTGCTTCCTCTGCTAGAGGAGCTTGCTGCCACGTGAGACATCTTGCTAAGATGGAATGTGTAAACATGCTCCAAACACCTACCAATATAAACGGATTTGGGGTAGAGGACTGTGAAAGCAAACCTGAAATTGGTTAATTGTCTCCCCTGTTGCTGCCAGGATCTCCCAGCAGATCCGGGTACTGCGCGGGCACAGGTTTGTGGTGCACCACGAACGAGCTGCACATGCCTCCAGTGACTCGGGCTGCACGTTGAAATCTTTTTCCTAGACCAGATCGCTGAGTTATGGGTGCTCCCAGGGTATTCCTAGATGGGAACGCCCAGCTCTACGTGTGCACCCCCTAATCCATCCCTACTCACCCTTTAGCTCAGACAAGACAGAACTGGGATCCTTCATTTTTGCTCAGTTCCCTCTCCCTGGTTGGGTGCCAGCCTCCCTCCTGGCACTCAGATGCTTGATCCTCCACGCAGGTGCTCAAAGGGGCTGCGACGTGTTTCTATGCCTTCATCGGCTTCGACATCATTGCTACCACGGGAGAAGAAGCAAAGAGTCCCAACACCTCCATCCCCTATGCCATCACGGCCTCGCTTGTCACGTGTTTGACAGCATATGTGTCTGTAAGTACAAGCTATAAGTACGTAAATGTACATAAATATGTATGTATGCATATATATATACAGAAAATACGTAGATATATAGTGTGTCTTTTCTGGGCATCTGCACGGCTCCCCTCCCCATGAGCTGGGGTGCCAGTCTGACCCTTAGACAGGGCCCTTTCTTTGGTGGGAACTGAGGCATCAGCTGTGTTTCCGTGTGACTGCAGTGTCCTGCCAAGTCTCCCCTCAGCCCCAGCCCGGTTCGTCCGCAGGATCCTGTCATCCTGCCGAGATCCTTCTGCCAGCTACAGGGAAATGGTGTTTTCTCCTCCTGCCTCATCCCCATCTGCAGCTATTTTTGCATCCAGAAGTGCAGCAAAGCAGAAGGAGCAGCAGCATTGCAGCAATGTTTCTCCATGTGTTAGGGGAAGGCAGCACTGCCTCTGCTGGAGATATGGGAGAGGGTCCAAGTAAGGGGGAGAATGGGCAGGGATGGCCATGTGAGAGCTATCCAGCTGCTCTGCACCCCAATAAATGCATGCCTGTACTCAGGGATTTTCCCTGTAAAGTAGCAAAATTGAGTCACGGAGGAGAAAAATATATTGTTCTGATCATTTCAAAGAAACTCACCCACTGCCTCTCCTGCTGCATGGCGGACTCCCCTCAAAACCAATTTCTCTTTGGCTCAAATAGGACCAGAGTGGTGCTCCAAGCAATGCCATCTTGGGTTTTGGGTCTGTCCCACGGGGAGTGCATGACTCGGGCAGTGCTGTGCCCACACAGGAACGTGGCCAATGCGGGTGTTACTCACCCCACCAAGTCCCACCAGCCTCCTGCATCACCACTGCAGGAAAGTTCAAGGTGGTGCCTTGTTGCCTTCAGAGGCCTTACCTCTAGCACTTTACATCCCCTCCACAGGGGACATAGGGATATAATCCCAATCAGACTTGAAATTCTTTGGCTTTCCACCCTTGAGAAGCAGCCCCCGTGCCCTGTGGGTCCCCAGCTGACACCCATGTTCTGTTCCTCTCACCTTCCCCAGGTGAGCATCATCCTCACGCTGATGGTGCCCTACGACGCCATCGACACTGAGTCCCCGCTGATGGAAATGTTTGTGGCCCATGGCTTCTATGCGGCCAAGTTCATCGTCGCCATCGGGTCAGTGGCTGGCCTGACCGTCAGCTTGCTGGGCTCCCTATTCCCAATGCCGAGGGTCATTTATGCCATGGCTGGTGATGGGCTGCTCTTCAGGTCAGTCATGCCCATGCTGGCATTTATTTTTTGCCCCTTGGGACCCAGATGGGAAGTGTGCTGGGAGGGATGGGGACTGTCCTGCACCCTGACAGCCCGGTGCCATCACTGCAGGGAGCAGCTGGTATGCACAGGCTTGGTGATTGCAGAATGGGGCACACACCAAAGCAAAATCCTGGAGGAAAAAATCAGGAGAGATCTATGCAAGAGTATCTCATTTGGTGATGGTACCTAGAGATTCAACTTATGTGAGGATGGGCACTTAATTCAGGTCTTACTTGCAAAGGAAAGCAGCTTATATGCATAAAATCTTGGCACTTATTTGCAAGCGTCCAAGTGCCCATTTCAGAGCTGGTTAGACCTAGATCTAACTCCAGATCCAGCCTCATCTGTATTTCCAGTCCTGGCTGTCTGGAGTCTAAGCACCAAAAAGCAACAAGAGCTGAAGGGATCACAGCTCTGAGCCTGGTCCCTGCAGCCAAGTAAGAATTACTGCGACAGAGAATGGCTGCCATCTGCAATTTTAACCTTCTGCAACTGTTTCACATTCCAGATTTTTGTCCCACGTCAGCTCTTACACGGAAACTCCCGTAGTGGCTTGTATCGTCTCTGGATTCCTTGCAGCACTGCTCTCCTTGCTGGTTAGCCTGAGGGACCTGATAGAAATGATGTCCATCGGCACACTGCTCGCCTATACGTTGGTGTCCGTCTGTGTCCTGCTCCTCCGATACCAGCCTGAGAGTGACATCGATGGCTTCGTTAAGTTCCTCTCCGAGGAGCACACCAAGAAGAAGGAGGGCATCCTGGCCGACTGTGAGAAGGAAGCTTGCTCCCCAGGGAGCGAAGGAGAAGAGTTCACTGGCCCACCAACCAACACATGCGGGGCAAAAAATCTGCCATCTCTGGGGGATAACGAGATGCTAATTGGGAAATCTGATAAATCCACCTACAATGTGAATCACCCCAATTACGGCACGGTCGACATGACCTCAGGGATAGAGGCAGATGAGTCTGAGAACATCTACCTCATCAAGCTGAAGAAGCTGATCGGTCCTCGCTACTATACGATGAGGATCCACCTCGGACTGCCGGGGAAAATGGACCGCCCCACAGCAGCCACCGGCCACACAGTCACCACTTGTGTGCTCCTGCTTTTCGTCCTGATGTTCATCTTCTGCTCCTTCATCATTTTTGGGGCAGACTACATCTACGAGCAGAGCTGGTGGGCTATCCTCCTCGTCGTGCTGATGATCCTGCTTATCATCGTGCTGGTGTTTGTGATCTTGCAGCAGCCAGAAAACCCCAAGAAGCTGCCCTACATGGCACCTTGTCTGCCCTTCGTCCCTGCCTTTGCTATGCTGGTGAATATCTATCTCATGCTGAAGCTCTCCACAGTCACGTGGATCCGATTTGCCGTCTGGTGTTTCGTGGGTGAGTCCCAGATTAGTTTATTTTAATTTTTTAACTGACAGTCTTTTGAAAAGATGTTAATAACAACTTCCCTAATTAGAGTGCTTAGGCTGATGCTTCTTCAGCTGGGACATACCCAGTCCTTTGCATTTGCCCCTTGTCGTCATGAAGTTCTTAGAAACCTGGGTTCATCAAACCCCCAAACCACAGCTAAATGGAAAATTACACCTCCAGAAAATGTCAGTTTGATGGAAGTGAACTGCTCCATGCAAAGGTGACTATTTTGATGAATCTTTTGATACAAAGTAGGTGGGTTCTAGAAATTGCCTCGCAGGCAGGTTTCCTAGAGAAATTGGCCTGCTTTCTTGCTGTTTCACCCACTTGAGCTCTTCAGCAGCCCACGCCAAAATCTCAGCACTGTGTTTCTGAAGCCCAGAGCTGCCCAACCCCAACAGCCCTGGGAGAGACAGAGCCAAGGGATCTGTGGACTGTACCTCCTTTTCTAGGCCTAAGTCATTACCTTTCTGGCAGGGGGATCTCGAGACTCACAGGCTCTGCAGTGGCCCTTTTTTCACCAAATTTAGACTTCCTGGCACATAGTCAGGAGCCCCGCATGTCCATAGTTTCCCTTGCTTGACTTTGCAACCCCCTCACTCCACAAACCCAAAAGAGCAGCTCTCATAGCTCCACCTGAAGGCTCCCAAGTCTGGACTATAGAGAACTGAAGCAACAAGACAATATCAAAGCCAAGGGCTCTACAGAGAAATAATAACCCTATGGGTAAACATACATGTTGCAGCAGCCCACAGGAGCCCCAGTTGCAGACAACAGTCCCTGAGCATGGTGCCAGCACCCAAAAGGACCATCCCTGACCAAGTATCCCACCAGCAGCCCTCCTCTTTGGGAGCAGGGTTCAGGGTCCTGGGCTGAGAGGGAGAAAGTGGTGGGGAAAGAGAACGAGGATTAATGCAAAGGTCATAGTCAGCTGCCATCTCCCGTAAAGGCAGGAATCACCCCTCCTGGAGGAGGGCTGGGCAGGCACAGGCCACTATCCTTTGTGCTTTTCTCAGGCGCCTCCTGACATTTGGAAATGTTCAAGCTCAGTTGGCAGGGCCAGGCGATGACATGAACAGACCTTGGACCTCCTTCTGGTGTCTCAGAGAGTTTAGAGTGGTCTCATGGTTTCCACCCTTTGCAGGGAGGCTGCAACCATGTTTTCCTTCCATTTTACATTTCCCTCTTTTGCTTTGGGGTGAGGACAGCAGTTACCCTGGGTCAGCCCTGAACGACTGAGGTCCCATAGCAAAGCTCCATCTCTGAGAGTCCTCAACTTCAAGCCGAACCATTGGGTGGTAGCTGCCACATGCACTCTTTGGGGTGGAGAAGACATGCTCGGTGCTTTTTTCTGCCCTCAAAGGCAATAGATGAAGCTGCAAATCCAGGGAAAACCCTTCTACCTGGAAGTAAAGATGACTCCAAAGCATCAGTTTAATCAGCTGTGGGTACATCTAACACCTCTTCAGCTGCCAGCAATGGCAATGAGTCAATTAAGCCACTTCGTTAACTCCACCAGCCCCATCCATGGCTGCTCACCAGTTGGGGGAGGAACATGCCATTTGTTTTTCTGGTAGAGACCTGTGGTCCTGCCACACAGACTCTGGATTAACCTCTCAAGCAGTCCCCCATTGCCAGTCCATGGCACATGGAGAAGTCTGGGTTTCTCTGTGGACACATCTGGGGTAGGTTAATCCTAGGATCCACTGGAAATTAAATCTCCAGATAAATTTGCTTCAGGGGAAAGCATTGGTGCAGGAAGGTGAGATCAGGTAGGGCTGAAATGAAGTGAAACTCCTGAAGGAAGACAGGATTTCAGAGCTGTTTTAATACCAAATACGCTCATCCTAATAACCCTGGGCCATGGGTGGCTGCGAGCACCAGCAGGAGAGAGATTAAAAGCATAAGAAAACTCCAGAGAGTCGAGATGCGGGTTGTCGGCACTTGGGAGCCTCCATACATCTGCTGGGACCTGCTGTCCCACCAAAGCTGCAGATGGCACAATCACGTGGCCAGCAGTGATCCCAGCTGATGTTTAAAACATACAGTCCTCGGGTCACAGTTGGCAGCCCCAAAATACAAACTCAGTAGGTTTGAAGAGCAGACATCAACTACAACATACACTGGCTTAAAAAATATAGGTGTATTTACATACACTTAACTCTCACCAGCCGGTGCCAGCCTGATGCTGGGTGGGATGATGCTGGTGGTGAGCCGGGCTGGATCTCCCACCCACCCCTGATGTGGGTTTTGGGGGGCAGGTGTTGTTTTGGGACATGGTATGTTTATGGCAATATTGTACCTGGAGTTGTTGGGTCAGTGGGCGCAGCTGGGGTCCAATTCTCTCCCTCTCGCCCGCCGCAGGTCTGCTCATCTACTTTGGCTATGGGATGTGGAACAGCACGCTCGAGATCAGTGCCCGGGAGGAGGCCCTCCACCAGAGCACCTACCAGCGCTACGACGTGGACGTCGACCCCTTCTCCGTCGATGATGGCTTCTCCTACGCCGCCGAGGGTGAGGGCTACCCAGGCTGGGGTCCCTCCGAGGACAAGGGCTTCTCGTACCAGAAAATGGCGGGAGCAAAGGAAAGCCATCGGACGAGTAGCAGGTCGAAAAGCAAAGGCAGGCACAAACTGCCGTCGGAGGCTCTCATCGCCAACGACGAGTTGGATTACTCACCTGAGTAGCGGGGCGGGCAGCGGGGCGCCGCGATGCCCAGCCGATGAGGAAGGGTTCCTGCGGCTTCCCCGTCCTGTCCCATCCTCCCTGGGTCCTCCACCACCACCCCGCTTACCTCCGGTCCTCGGGACACGCTCCGCGATTGCCGTTGACCACGAACTGAACACATCCGTGGCCCATCCTGCCTCCACTGGTCGGGTCCCGCTCTGGTGAATGCCGGCCAATCCCCTGGCACTGGTTGATCTCCTGGCACCAGCCGCGCCGGCGGAGGTAGAGTGGGAGATGTGCCAAACTGGGAGGAGGTGGAAGGAGCCGCATGAGGGGATGAGATGAGATGTCCCCAGGGAATGTCCACTCAACAGCCACAGCGGTGAGATACCACTCTTAAATTTTTGGCACTTTCTTAGCACCTGTTTTTCTCTTTGAACCACCTTAGAAGTGATAGCTGAGCCAGAGGGACAGACGGGTAGGTGGGTACAAAATGGAGATGGACAAACCTCTTTCAAGGGAGTAGCTCAGAGGTGGATCCAGGGATGTTGGTCCCATCACACAGCATTTCCATGGCCCATTCTGGCGCAAAGGCACTTGATGCACACAGCAGTGCTACCCCGTGTCCATCCCCCCACTCCAAATCCAGGCGTCCCGAATACTGGGATTCAAAATTAGTTGGTGTCTCAATCAAACCTTGAAATCCCAGCATGGCTGAACATCCCAAAACTGTGGTTGGGAGCCCGGTCCCATTTCTGGTCACAGTGAGGGCTGTGACCTGCTCTTGGCTCAGCCCACCTAGTGTAAATGGTCAACGATGACCACACGCCATTTCTCTGAACGTCACCGGTCTGAGGCTGGGCGCTGTTCCCACCACGTTGTGTCTTTTACAAAAATGACTACGTTGTTCATTGTATGAGAATGGAACAAGAGAGACGCGTGCATGTTCAGAGTTCCCTCGCTGTGGTGGGCACATCTCAGCGCTCACTCTGGCCTCAGGGCTTCAGGGATATGTCCATGAACCCGCAAAATAGCAACATCTGTGGGTCAGCCACGTCTTGGCAGGGCTGGGCCACGCATGGCAAGCGGAGAGGGCTCAGCTGCTGAAATTTCCCTCCCTGCTGCCGTCTCCACCTCGTGCCGTTTTCTCCGTTCCTGACCCCTGCCTAGGTGGATGCTATATGAAAAACACTTGAAATGCTGCTTGTTCTGTAAGTGTCCATATTTCAATCTGAAACCAAACAGAGCTGGTGGCTCGCAGGGCAGAGGTGGTCAGCAAGTGGACATTTCTCATAGTTAAGCCCTCCGGTACAGCCCAAGCATGGCCATGATCCCCCAGCAGTGCCATCAGGTCCCCTGCTGTCAGCGTCTCCACAGCGCTGCTGGCGGTGATGGGGTTTGGTCACAGCCACCGCCCCCCAGCCCCCCAGCACAGACAGCAGCTGCACTGCTGAGTCAGCAATTAGCAGCAGGTCTAGTTCTGGAGCCCATTACCAGCATGCTTAGTTTAAAACACTGCAACGGTGGGGAAGGACCCCATCAGACAGCAGCACCCATCCTCTCCCTGGCTGCCAAAGGCTGCGGCTGGATCCATCTCCTGGAGCAGCCCAGACCAACCCAGGGGTTGCTGCTGGCATCCCAGGGGACAATTTAACATTGACAGGGGTATGAAGCATGATTTCCAACACGTAATGCTGACAACCATTTACACTGCAGTTCACTGGATGAGGCTCAGCCCCCGAAACACAGCTCAAAGCCTGGCTGGCGCCTTGCATGGGCAAGGGGGCTGCCAGGTGCAGAGGGTGCCTGGACCCGCGCCTGTCCCCATCACTCCTGGGGCTCAAGGGCTTGATGGAGAGGCTCTGGCCATGGCTGCATAGGTTTCCTACCTGCAGCTCCTATCTCAGTCACAAACTGTCACAATCCTTTTCCCAGTGGGAAAGAGCATCTGATTCTGTAGATTTTAACCCGAAGCGCGCCAGGCAAGCCAAGGGAAGTTTGGCCTTCGTGAAGGCTTCAGGGTGGGAGCAAAGATTTGGCAAAAGGACCCATAAGCTTTGCCCTGGCATCCCCTCCTGCTGCCCGCCCATACTACGCTTCCTCAAGCAGAAATCGCAAGTGCATCCCACCGAAAGATGTTTGCAACGTGCGCACCGCTCGGGGGCCAGCTCGGGAAACCTTCCCGGCGGCGCTGAGCACCTCTCACAAAGGTCACCTTCCACTCGCGCTTGGCTGCTCTCGTTCTCGATGCCTTAGAAGTACTCAAGAGAGATGGCACCTCACAGGTCTGGCTTTACATTTTCAGGGAGAAAGAGTGATGCGATTTTCCTACCAGCTCTTGTACTATACCATATCCAAGGTAGTCATCTTCTTCCCGTTTCCGCACGGTATTTAGGCATCTGCCGAACCACAAACTCATGCCCAAGTACCCTGTCGAATGGAAGCCTGTTATTCCTTTTGCAGCCTTAATCTTGTGCTACAGAGCCGTTACCAGTGTCTGTTGTCGTGTCTGCTCTAGTTATGCCGTGTAATTTGATGAGGGCTTGATCCCTTGCTCTTCGGCGCCTGTAGGAACCTCTCCATTGGACCCATGCACTGAGTGAAGCCCTTCGGCTGTTCTTGTTCCTGTTCACCCATCCTCCTTCCCCTCCCTGGGGAAGCGCCGGGTCAGAATGGCTGCACCCATGTCCCCAGGACCGCTGGGAAACAGCATTTGCTGCCACGGCACTGTCTGGTGAGGACAGGCTGCCGTGAACCCTCGCCGTGGCACAGGGCAGGAGCCGTACCCTCCTCCCGCCACATCCCACCTAACGTTGGAGCATAAGAAGGCTGCCGAGCCACAGGCTGGGGCTTGCCTGGGTCCCCCTACCCTGCTCCAAGCAGCGGTGTCAGGGGGACACATGGGTTCAGCCTCCGTTTGGGAGCTCTGGTTCTCTCCCTTGTAGTGGGTGTTGGGGTCTTCAGTGGGCACAAGCAAAAGCTGCAAAGGCCAAAATGCTCATGGGTGTCCATCACCTCTGGGCACCACCGGCCCCAGGGGTGGTTTTGGATGCTGGGAGGAGGTGCAAGTGCTTGATTTGCTGTAACGCCCAAATCCAGCCTTTTCCCCCAGTGCCCTCAGGGAGGTTCTCACATCTCTGACCCATCAGGAGGACACAGGCGGAGCGGTACCACCTCGCTTCCACCACCGGTGAGAGGCACGCAGCCCCCCAACGCCTGACCACCCTCTGCTGGGCACGCACCCTGGGGCACCCAATGCATGATACAGAAGGTGCATAAATACCTCAAACCTTCCAGACCAACTCTATAAGATCTCAGTCCCCCCACAAATTCACTCTGCACAGTTCTGACCGCTCGGTTACGACGCCCAGCACGCCGGCAATCTCCACGCGGCAGAGAAATCACGCCCCGACCGACATGGGATGTTGTAAATCAAGCTTGTAAATGATCCTCACTTCATTTTGTTCAGTCTTTTTGATGTATATCTTGCTTTTTTTTGCAGGTGGTACTTTCTGGTGTAACAATTCTCTGCAGTTCTGATATGAAATTGGTGTATTTGTTAAAAAAAAGTTTGTTCTAATAATTTTTTTTAATTGTGGTTTCCAAAAGCCCATTGGTGCATTGTACAATGGGATCTTGTAGTGTGTCATGAGAAAGAATATGCAGATATGTTATGGAGTGATTTTTATTTTTAAATAATTGTGTTGTTGACAACTATATATATAATATATATAATCAAGATACTAAGAAAAAAAAATCTAAATTTACCAAAATCTGTATATTTTAATAAATGCATAAAGCTTTATTGTGTGCCTTTACATTTAAAAATCAAACAGGAACTAATGGATTTTTAAAAAAAGCCAGAGACAAATGTGTCTCAGTATCAGTTTCCATAGTAATGTAAATCTTTCAAATTAAAGACTAAACAAAAAGCCTAAAAAAAAAATCCCATATAAATTTTGTTAAGCCAATTAGTACCTGAAGGTCTGATATTTTTTCAATGCTAAATTGAAGCTAGAGATGAACAAACCTTGCCTTAAGTGCTTCAAATTTTCCTTTGTAGAAGATCCATTTCAATGGGCTGACTTTGGTATTTACTTGCACTGTTGTGAAAAAAAAATGGTTATCAGTTTTCACAATAAAAAGAAAAAAAAAAGAAAAAACCTAAAGCCAACGACCACAGGCTGACTATTGCAGTGCGAAGCCCTGCGAAGCTTTGATGTCTTCCCATCTGCTTGAGGTGCTGCAGGCACCCACCTTTCCCAGGGGTAACTGGGGTGTCACGGCACCGTCACCCCCTGCATGGGCACCGGGGCTGCAGGGAGGCAGCCATCGCTCACGGGGTCACAGCCACCTCCCCCCGTCCGGGTGCTCAGGGCCACCAGTGTCCCTCCACGGGCTCCCTGCTGTTATTCTGGTTCCCTGGGGAATGGGGGGGCTGCCAGGTGCGCTCCCCGTGATGGGGAGCTATAGTTGGTCCCGGTGGAACCGGGGGGGGACTCCAATGGTGCATTGAGGACCACCACCTCCACGCTGGGGCGACCACCAGAGCTCACACCCACCACCCCACAGCTGATATTAGGCATGGCGTGGAGCAGTTTTTCCATTCGGGAGAATTATATTTTACTCTATTTTGAGGCTTGGGTCAGCAAACGAGCACCAAAAGCTTTGAAGAGCCAACAACGCCGTGGCCAACCCAGCCCAGGAGAACCCTGTGGGGGAGCGGGGCATTTTGGGAGGGCGCAAAGTAGGTATTTCATCTTTGATCCTTTAAAAACTAGAGAATTTTAATGTTCTTTGTGCTTCCTCCAAACACTTCCCCTCTGCAGTGCCAGCACTAATATCCTGTCCCATACTTGGCCCCATCTCCTCGCACCCCACGGTTGCAGATGTCTGTTTTCCCCACGGCCACTCAGAGGTTGTTTTTCTTTGTTTGGATTTTTCCTCCCTTCCCTAAAATAAAGTTTCTTCCTTCCCCCAAGCAGCTTGCCCAGAGCTTTTTAAGGGTCGGATTTGGGATTGTCCACTGGTAACCTGTGGCCATGGGCAGGGTGAACAGAGCCCTAGTGCCAGTCCCCGCCAAGGGTCCCCAGCCCCGCGTGCCAAAAGATGCCAAGATACAGCCCAAGGGTGTGTTGGCAGCAAAAAAAAAACCCCATAAGTGCTGCCTGGCAGGGTTCATTCCTCATCGGGTCATGCACCACTGCCCAGGCCCCTCCAGCAGCACCAACAACTCACCACCCCCCACCCCCCGCAAGCATCTCAGGCAGGTTTTCCTGTGCTTTTCCCTCCCGTTTTGCTCCAAGGCCATTTGCAGGGCAGCGTTCCAGCAGCTTTCTGCTCTGAGGTCTCCCACGCTGCCATCGGCCCCGGGGTTAACCGGCAGAGCCGCCGCCACGGGCAGAGGCGCACAATCCACAATCCCCGGGCAGCCTGCACAAGCTGGCACGTCTGTGCGCCGCCCCTTCGCCCGTGGCACCCGCACATCAATGGCAGCACTTATAGCATCTCTCCAGCGCATACAACAACTGCCTGTGCCCTGCCTGTGATGTAATGGCCACAAGTGTCCTGCCGCCGGCCCCGCGCCGCTGCCCGCCTCGGGCACATTGTATAGGATGGCAGCAATGCAAAGCCTGCACAACAGAGACGCGTTCAAGCCTGCTCGGTCTTAAAGGCAGATGCTGGGGTTGCGTGTTGGAGCTGGAGGGTGATGCACAGGCAGTCCAGGGCATGACCAGCCCCTCCTGGAGCCTCCCTATTCACTCCTTTTAAATGCTTCCACCTTGGCTTCGCGCATGGAGGGGACGAGGTGTGGGAGCTGCAGCATCCTTGCCCATGGCTGTGTCGCCCAGTTTGGATTTTCCAGCTGAAGTAGACCAAGATGAAGGGACGGCCCCTCATCCACCAAGGCTTGACTAGCAGCCTTGCTTTCAAATTGTTCCCTGTCATCCCAGATATTTTGGTTGGTCCTCTCCTCTGCTTGGTCAATCCCCTCTCCTCCTACACGCAACACCACCCAGGCTCTCCCCCTTGTCCACGCTTGAGCAGCAGCTATTCCTCTTTTCCTGCTCCTGAAGGCTGGCTTACACAAATTATTTGAACTGAGTTAACATCTCTGGGAACAGATGGGATTTTGTATCAATGTAATTAAATTGCTACAGCCTCCGGTAAGGGCAGAGTTAGATCTTGATCTTACACGGTTTTAATCCGAGCGATGACCCTAGATCAGACTCATTTCAGCTGAGAGCACTTCCAGCAACATGACTTCTCAACTTCAGCACACCCAAGCAGTGCTGGGGGTGTATCTCCACCACCTCAGTGGGCTTCTACGTCTCCCTGATACGAAGAGCACCACGAGTCGGTACCTCTGGTGCAAGCTGCCATCGGGAACATTGAAAGAACGAATGGATAAGACAATGGTTGGTACCATACAGGAAAATTACTCATTTTAAATATTAAAAAAAAAAACAAAGGCCCACTTAATTCCACAGCAGAGCAGAATGCCTCATCCTGAACTGCTATTAAAAAAATATATAACCTTCAAAGTCATCGGGAAACACCCGTCATGGAAAAGCTAGCTGTGGAAACACACAGGACGGAAGGAAAAAAGGAAGCCAGTGGTTGCAGGTACTCTGTTATTTATTGTACAGTATTTCACTGAAAGTACAAAGGCATCATCAGTATTCACCAGAATTGTATTGTAACAGGTACATTACACTGCGTGTTAAAATGTGCTACTTTAATGATGCAGGACAGAACACAAATTTAGAGGAAGAAAGCAAGAAGTTTAAAAAAAAAATGTAAAAATACATTTTTAGCAATTGATCTGTACAAAGGAAAAAAAAAAAACCAAACCAGAGTGCAGGCATTAGAGCCCCCAAAGTCATGTAAAACTATATAAAAAGGCACTGTTATCTACCCTGTAATTAGGACCTTTGGGTTCTGTTTCCTTCATACTGATGACTGTGGGGGTGGGGGAAATACTGTTACTAAAATAACCAAACTTATACAAAAGTATTTACAGAGAAAGGCAGAAAAAATTCCCCTACTCTTGTTCCAAAAGAGAAACATTTGCCCGGTTGGAGAGTAGAGCCTTCCTCCCTACCCGCTCGCCCAAACCGCCCCAAAGCAGTGACCTTGAACAGGGGAAAGCAAATAGTGACGTGGTGGGAGAAGCTGCCAGAGTCCTTCTAACAACAGGAAGGTGTCTCTCTCATTTCTGTTTTATTGCTTTAAACTCTCCTATAATCAGGGGAGCTAGAAAATAAAATTAAAACCCTAAAACCCACATGACAACCCCAAACCACCTGAGTCATCCTAGCTGCAAGAAGATGGGGCAGGTGGTCAGGACAAAATAGGGAGGACCAAGAGGTAGGGCTGGCTGGAGCTTTCTTTCTAGAGAAGGGGGGAACAGATGGGGAGAATAACGCTTCAAACTACCAGACATTTGTGCTGCTTTTCTAAATCTTCCCCCGGGAGCCTGACAGCGGTGCGTGGCAGTAGAAGCAAACCCAGGGCACACAAACCCACCAGCCAAAGCATCCGACGGCAGCCGTGGGACATCCCCAGGACGCTTACACGTGAGCGCTCTTTGCGTGGGTAGGGGAGCTGGATCCCGAGGCGTAGTAGAACCGGTTTTCACCGAACGTCTGGGCATCTCCCGAGCAGCAGACGATGACGCAGCCGCCGAAGAGGCAGAGAGCAGAGCCGATCCAGCCCGTGTACAGGGAGTAGCCGAAGCTCATAATGGTGGTCTCGCGGTGGGCGCACACGGGAAACCAGATGGTCGCAACGACGCCGCACATGGCTGGGGAGAGACGGAAGGGAAAGGTAACTCCGGCACGTAACCCCGCCGCAGGGACACAAAGCACAGCAAAGGGGAGGGACGGCTCTGCAGGACGGGATGGAGAGAAAGCACGTCCCTCCTCCCTTGAAGTCCCACAGTGGGGCCCAGGAGCATCAGCATCAGGGCTTGGTCCAAGAGATCTCCGAGCAGGAGGCAGCGTGGGAGCCTCACGGAGAGAATCAAGAGAGAACCGCCATCTCCCTCAGGCACTGACAAACAAAAAGAAAAAACAACTGCTGCTTGTCACAATCTGATATATTTATTACGAGGGAAACAGATTTGTTCCCTAGAAATATCTTTAAGGGAGAAGAATGAAAGTCATCCCTGAAACTGATGCTCCAGAGCGCTGCAGAATTAGGAAAAGATTAGATATGAAGCAAGACCACGAAAGCCGTATGCATCGGTGAGACAGTAAAATCAGTGGCCCAGAGTCAACCGGTTTAAATCACTATTTCTGCATGAACTCATGTGCTACGTCCTCAGCCCTTGTCAATCATCATCACTGCAGTTGTTCGACTGAATGGTCACATAAGCATTAACGAACTATCCCAGCACTTAGCAAGACAGAGTAGGGTTTATAAAATACAAGCAGAAAATGGGCAGGGACAAGACAAACAGCAGTATGGCATTGCTGGGTTTTTTTATGGAGAAGGAAATGTCTCATAACTCTGGAAAGTAGATTCCATTTCCCTATAGGAAATTTCTCGATATCAAGTGATGGGGACAAACCCAGCAAGGGTCTCCATGAACCTACTGAACTGTATAGAAATGGGACTTCAGCTGAAGGGAAAAGAGTATTTTACCTAGAGTTTTTGACAGTAGGCCAAAAAACGACCAAGAACTTCAAATTTTTCTTGAAATTCCATAGTTTTTTCCCACGAAAAGCGGGGAGGCTGCCACGGTGATGCTGCAAGGGCTGCTAGGCAAGTGACATGTGAAGTAGGTGCCCTCAGGAGAGTCAAGCGGGTTCAAACTCAGCACTTTGCAGGCAGCCAGGTTTTCAGTGTGCAGCACGCACGCATGGTTTGCTCAAAGCACACACGCATGGTTTGCTCCAAGCAGGGAGAAAATATGTGCCCTGCATTCTCCTTGTGCTACACAAGGTCACACTCACTACCCTCACAAAGGGTCCTACCTCCATCCTGCAAAGTCCCCCCATGCACCGAGGGCAACAGGAGTTGATGGTGTTAATCGCTTCACAGGAGCAGGTCCTAAAACAATACTCCTTTATGGCCTGTACATCTGAGAAGAATTAATTTGTCAATATTTACTTGCCTCTGGGACAAGCTGTGCGGGACTCCATCCTTGTGGCTATCAGAGAATCAGAGCAAAACAAAAACAGGACCATGGCAGCGGTACAGATTTCCACCGACCGCGTTAAAAGGTATCTGGAGGCAGTGTCAAAAAGTTAAGGTTGCAAAAGAGAAAAAAAGGGGGGTGAGATTAAAAATAAAATTGTTTAGTTAAAGTGGAGAACAAACCATAGCTCCTGGCCGGTACAGCAGAAAACCCGTCCCCAATAGCTGCAGTTATTGTGAGAGAAAATATTTTCTTATGGAAAAGAGAAGAACATTTGAAGGATGCTAATAAAGCCAGTAATAATTTCGGGCCTCCTCAAAGCAAGGACCCTGCGGCTTTGGAAGGAATTTCTGGAGAAGGCAGGGAGGGGAGAACAGCATTTTTCCTGCGTGTGGATCAGCCCTGCAAACAGCTAATGAGCCTCTAATGCTTTAAAACAAAAATGTATCAGTTGGGAATCCACAAAGAACTCTAACAGGCTCCAGAAAAAAAGCTTCTTTGTTATCCAAAAAAACCACAATCATCTTTTCTTTTTCTGTCAGCAGAAAATATATATGTATATATATGTTTATGTCCATAGACTATAAGAGCCTTATCTATCCAGACCCTCCCCCACAACACAGGACCGAAGAAAACACTTGCGCTGGGGTGAGAAGAGCTCTCAGGGACGCTAACACAATGGCATCTCTTGTGCATGTGGCTCAACTACATGTAAAACCACCTTATTTTAATGCTGACAATACTAGAAAGCTGTGAAACACAAGCCAAGGACTTTGCATGGGTTAGTTTGACCTCTCTGTCTTCGGAGGCTACCAGCTGCCGTCAGTCACCAGTGACCCCGTTGCTCAGCAAGAGGAACGCCCTGAAACAGGAGTGGATTTCATCGTTCTGCATAGATTAGATTGGGTTGTAAATCCTCTGAGAAGATGTGAAAAGGACGGTCTGCAGTTGCAATATTTCTTGGTGAACTCAAATTTTGGTCTAGCTCTGTCTCAGAGAAAGGCTGGGAAAAAAGTTGATTTGCCAAGAAACCCAAAGGGATTGGAAAAGACATTTTAGAGCAAGTTTCAAGTACTAAAATAGCTGCCTACAAGGACAAACTCTTTGAAGCGAAATTATTACCCCTTTGCCTCTCCCTAAATATGTATGTAGCGGAAAAGTAGAAGAAAGTCTGCAAAGAGAAGGACTATTTTCTATTAGACCAACTACATTAGCTGGAAAACCAGGCGCATTTCGGGGCACACAGATACTGGAAACCTTGCCTGCTTTTTGCAGCTAGAGCAGGCAGTCCTGTAGAAGCCACTGCCTCTACCTGCAGAAGTCCGCTCGGTAATAGATGGCATGGTTGTCCTTGCTCTGCGAGATCGCTGTGAATCCACAGGGACACATCCCAGGCTCCCAGCATTTCTAAGTCTTTTTTGACTATGGACTTGTAGTGGCTCAATCCGTTGAGCTGAAACTCTTAATAGTCAACATTACAGGCATATTTTAATCAGATGGAAGTACACATAGACAACAAGCACAGAAGGTGCTTGGGGAGGTGGGGGAGATAAAGCCAGATTACTCTAACTCAAGGGACAGTGAGTCCCTGCCAAATTCCTTAACAGTAAGTTAAAGGCTTTCTGCAGAAGAAAGAATACTTCTCTTTCACAGCTAAATCTAATCATTATGAGTTGCTCGAAGTCACACAGATTTCTCTTTCAAAGCATTTGGTTGAAATAACAGTTATCCATTTTTTTTTCTATATTCAAGGCAATCTTTTTATCTTGATATCTATGCTTCTACAAGTAAATCTCATGCAGTGTCCAGGAAAACTTATTAATATGATTTATTTAGTATACAATAGCTAATACTGTCATGTTGTAGTAGTAATTGCCAATAACTAATGTATTTTTCATCCGTGTTTTCCAGCCTCAAGTCCCTCACCTCCATTAGGAAAATGCCCCCTTGGTTACCAGCACGGGGTCTCCCGAATTAGTAATAACAACACAGGATGGGCCAGGGTTTTTCCATCAACACCAGAGTATGAAATGTTTTCATACCGGCTCAGAGCAAACCTCTGCTGACGGTTGTTTTCAGCAATAAATCAGTTCTCTCGGACAGATGGGATCAAGCAAAGACATAAATACATCAGCAGGCAGGATAGGAGGGTGTGCACACAGGTTGCACTCTGCAGCCTGCTATTATCAGCGGACAGAAAAATCAATGGAATATCTGAGCCCATTGTTTTCCTGGCAAGTTTTCAAGTTTTCTTTTCTTTTCTTTGGTGTTTTTTTTTTCTACACTGTTTCAACCCGTTTTTCCTTTATAATAAATTTCGGTAACAAACTGCCATCCCTTCCCCGAGCGACAAGTGAAGTTTGCCGTGGGGCCAGCTCCCCTGATCACATCTCGACTCTCTACTTCTGCTGCCTGTGAGCATTTTGGGGTTTGTTTTCTTTTAACCAGGGCTCTGGGACTTGGTCTCCACTTAGAGGAAAAGGCTGGAACCCGTACGGTTAGGGAAAACCATGAACGACAGTTCAGTGGCCAGAGGGTAAATAAGAACAGTCCAGGGCATATTACTTCTAGAATGTAATTAATTTTAAGTCAGTATTATGACTTTCAAAGCCTGATCTGTGCTTATTAAATGTTCTGGAATGGTAACACCTCATTTTGCAAATAACAGATCATGAATCAGCTTAAGTAATGTTAAAGTCCCAAGTTCTGTACATTATTCTTCTTCCAAAGGGACCATCTTGTTGATCAGCCTGGAAAAAATTGGGGTTTGTAAAAATAAATTTGGGTTGGGTTGGTTTGTGTTTTTTTAAAAAAAACCTTAAGAGCAAAAGGAGCTTATTTGTCCTTCATTTGTGATCTGACAAAAAGAGCATTATTGTAATTGTGACTAAAACATTGTGACCAGGCTGCTGTTCCCAGCCCAGATCATTCAGGACATCAGTGACATGAGCAATCCACTTCACCTGCAGATGCTGCAAAACTGCCAGGGATAAAAATCAGTAAGGAGTCCAAATCCAACCCAAAGAGCATCTGTCCGCCAATGTCTGTGTAAACACGTTTGCTCTCCTCACAGGATCTACTTAGTGTTCTGAGGCAGAGAGGAGCCTGGCTGATGGAGCACCACAACCTCCTCCAACCTCTTACACCTAATTCTCCTCCCTGGTGTAACACCACTGCAAGACCAGGGTAGCAGAGCGGCACACCAGACCCCAAACCCCTGGTGCAACACTGCAAGATACGGGATTTCACTTGTTCTAATGCAGCATTACCCAATGCTGCCACTGCCACTCTTACACTACTGCTCTTCAGCAAAGCAGATTTAGGAGCGATCCTCTTGCTTCCACATCTGCAGCCACACAAATGGGGCTGATCTACAGCACGGTTCTCCTTGTCTGGAACTGAAAACTTGCATTTGTTTGCCACAAAGTGCAGCTCTGCTAGGCCTCCCCCATCCTAGGCAGGGGAAATCCAGCGGAGCAGACTCCTCCAGCACTGAAATTTCATTCACAGGCAGAAAAAACACACTTTTTCTTTCACTTTGCCAAGCCCAAATATGTGACTCAAGGTTTCGGGACAGGGTTGAAGACCACATTCCAGCAGCTCTCTAATGTGGCCATTCACAATCGGGATATCCTAAACAGGCCCTATAAAGCTAATTTTAGGACTTCCAGTTGTAGTAATGTGCCCTTAAACCCCACAGACATTGAAAGGGCCCCTTGGTCTCAGTCCCTTAGATTTTGGACATATTGACTTGTACTATCTGCTTCTCACCCAGGCACTGGAGGAGAGGCCACTTGCAAGGAAGGAGCATCCAGAGGACAGCCCCTCCGAGTGTGCAGCTATATCCAGTGCCCACTTGAAAAAAAAATAAGGAGAAGAAGAAGAAAGAAGATGGGCATGATGTCAGCACGGGCTGCCAGCAACCAGCAGAGCCACACAAAGAGGCCACTTTCCCTCACCCCTCCTCCTCTGCCACACAGACGGGTAAAAACAAGGCACCGCAGCCTGTTGCTGAGATGACGAGGCTTCAAGAACATGCAGGTGTTGCACTGGGGACAATGAGCTCCACAGTCTGCGCTGCTCAAAACAATCTCCTCCGCAGGCACTGAGGACAGGAAGAAATTCCCAGGGGAACTCAGGGGCCAAGGGCAAGGCTGGCCAGAGGGGGTTGGGAGGCACAGGGGACATGCCAGCCCTCTTCCCAGGTCCGTGTCACCTCCTTGCTCCCTCCCCTGTTGTCCCCACAGCACCAACACCCCCTCAGCCATGGGCTTCCCTCCCCAAACGTCTCAGCTTACTTTGACCCAGCTGCATCTGTGATGCCCAGGGAAAATTCAGAGGCTATCCTTTCCCTGTGGGGAGTTTAGACCCTGTTCCAAAACCAGCATCGCTTCCGCAGCAAACCAGCACCCACGGGCAGCTGCCTGTGTGCAGCAGCTGTCGCCCTCCTGCAGCCACAGGCGATGTCCGTGCCCAAGGACTCCACAAGACGATGCACAGCAGGGTTTTGCAGCCCTCCCCTCTTCTCTCTGCTTTGGTCCCTGCCTCCTGTCTTTGTCCTCCCACTCCTGTTTGTGTCTTTGGTTTGCCCCACAGACTGCAGCGATGCTGGAGAGCTTCAGGGTCAGCCCAGCCTGGACAACCCTGCTTTCAGGTGGACATGCTCAACCAGCTTGCACCACACCGTCCTGGAGCAGAAGACGACCCCCAGTTCCACCCACGTGCAGGGCCAGCAGGAACCTTACCCAGGAGGATGATGAGGATCCCTCCCAGCTGGGACCGCCGGTACTTGGCAGCTCCAGGCTCGTGGCCCATCCGGATGCAGGGCAAGACTGTTATCAGCAAGAAGATTGCGGGAAGACCCAGGACAGAGGCGGCGATCATTAGTGCTCGACATGCTTGGACATAACCTGTTGGCAAGGCAAGGAAAGAGGACTTTGATTACTCAGCACAAGAGAAGGAGGCCTTTGGACGCAGGGTTCGGTTCGATTAGCTCCCAAGAGTTGCATGGAGCACAGAAGGCAGATTCAATCCTTTGTGTAAGCAATTAGGACAGTGAGGCTGCAGTACAGTGGTTAGTGCATCAACACTGGATGTGCAGGCTCAAAATTTTCCAATGAACAAGTAGCACTGCCTGGAAGACACGAGCTCTTCCCAGCGAGACACTGAGAAATCATGGAGCTGGGAAATATGGGAAGGGAAAGTAGGAGAAACAGCTAGGAAGGAGTTTTCCTAAATATTTCCATAGAGAGGGCTTTGATTAAATAACAAGGATTTAAAGTCTTAAAGAACAGCTTGCAGTGAGGAGAGGAGGTCCACGGTCATCCAGAGGAGGGCTGAATAGCTGAAGACCCATTACTGAAACATGCAGGTCCATGAGATACCACCACCAGCTGCCCTGAGGACCTGAGGACTGTTGACCTGGGAGGAGGAGGGATGCTCACCAACCACAGCCACGTCCCGCTGCTGCACCTCCGGAGTCCAGCCTGCCAGCAGGGTTTCAGAGGAGAGCCGTGGCTCGAGCTGACCGCTGGCACAGCTCTTCCTTAGGGAGAAGGAATGACTGCACCTTGCAGAATCACTCAAGTTGCCATAACCAAGGGCCACGTTATTCCTCCGGGTCCCTACGGATATCACAGGATTCCCTGGCATTTTATCAGTTACCACCCCTCTCCTCCTGCCCCTGTGCAGCAGCGGCCTAGCACAAGGCAGCGAGGAACAACAGGGGACAGGGACAGTGGGTGTGCTGGGCAGGGACGAACTATTTCCACCAGTCTGTGAGGGACTCTGTATAATAAGTATCAATCATTTTAGATTTATATTTATTTTATGTATAATTTATTTTAGATATAATTTATCTATAAAACGTAAAATTCATATGTAAGTAAATAAAAACAGGCCATTGCTTGCATGCAAAAGAAGAATCAGTGTGAGATTTGCTCCAGTGCCTGGTGAGTCTCCACCAGCTCTGGGGAGTCTCAGCAGAGCGAGTATGCTGGCTCTTTCTCCCCTCTTATTAACCAAATGAAGCTGCCACACGCAGACACGGAGTTTCGTGACGCCTCAAACAACATCAGCAAAGAGAGGCCTCAAGCAAGACCCACGGACATACAGATAAGAAACCAGGAATGAGGATTTTACTGTTCCTGGAAATGCAGACTCAGTATATATTGAATATTTGCTTTATTTTTTTTTTCAAGAGAAAACTTAACAGAAGAAGTTACCTGAGGATTTCAGGGTAAAAAATGAGACTCTAAACAAAGGGGCTGGCAGTGCCCCATGTGGTTTCTGTGCAATCCATCCCGCTTAAACGAGAATACAAACACATTCGTTTTAAAGACTGGGCTCAGGCAATGAAAGACTCTGAATACATTTCAGCTATTGGGCACACCAGGATAAATTTCTGTCCCATGGAAAGCTGTAGGGATCAAATGGGTTACAAGCAGGTTGTTTTGTGATTTGTTTCTGCTGGAGAGCAGCATTGCTTTCTGCTGCTGAAAGACCTATTTACCTACTTATTAAATTTAATTCAATAATGTTTCTTCGGGGCAAGCCTTTTCTCTGCCTTCCTGTGCCAGATCATATTGAACAATAGTAGCAATAAGGTAAACCTACTGAAATAAAAGTATACATACACAGAGAAAGGGAGACTAGGAGCTAGCCTGAAAGATTGAATCTTGCTAAGCACTATGTGATACAGGCAAGGCTCTGTAACAGAGAGAAATTCAGGAATCATCTTTCTAACCTCTTGTGAAATTATTTTCACAACAGTTTAAACAAATCAATTAAGGAATCATGAAAGAAAAGTACAAGGAATGGTTATTTCTACCCTACCAGCTTTGGAAGAGGCACCTCTGAAATGCCAGAGGAGGTGCGATCTAAACCATAGCAGAATGAAGAAGCGCTACAGAGTTAACAGTGATTGAAACAGGTACGATCATTCCCTGAACTTACAGGGACAAGACCGCACAGACTTTGGCAGGTTTAATTAGCTCAAAAGATGTATTAATATTGATGAAACACCTTGCTTAATTTTTGCTTTGCAGTAAACTAGATGAAAATTACTATATAATTAGAAAATATCCAGTTAAATGTAGTTACATCTGTTTGCCGTGTAAAACTTCTGTCATGCCTTAGAACATGCGGGGAGCACGAGACCATCAAAGACTAATGACAATCTTCCAAAAGATTAAAAGCCACAGCAGCGTTAATAATAGATGCTGAAAGATTCATTATACTCAAAATCATTTTGAGGAATAGGACCTTAGCATGTGTAGTAGTTCATCATCATCTCAAAGCAAAACTCAGAATACTCCATTATATCTCAGAGCACTCTATTACACCTCGATATGCGTTTTGCAATGCAATCTAGATACAAGATGTGAAAGGAACAGCAAGCGTTTACTAAGAGCAGTGATTAAACATTAACTGGACTTTAATAGCCACAGGTAACACATGATACCTAGGTATGATTAAAACCAGGTCTAATTTAATGAGAATCATGTTAAGAACTACCATACACGTTCTTCAGCGCATTAAATGGACTATCTCCTGTGCTGATGGAGCTGAAGGAGCTTTGCCATCGATTCCTCTGGCAGCAGGACCTGCGCTGCTCAGAGCAAGGCTTCGCTCCTCACCTCTGGGCGAGAAGGGGGAGGACGGGGCACACGTACCTGGCAGTATGAGGATGTCCACGAGGGGCTTGCAGTGATAGAGACCTGTCGCCATGACGCAGTCTGCCCACAGCCCCTTGGATCCCAGCTCATCCATTTTTCTGCAGGTGGTAATGGTGTAGCCGCAAGTCACCACCCAGTCATTGGTGGCCGTTGCCACAACCACCCCAATCCACCCTATAAAACTGCAGACAAATCCGGCCAGGTGCAGGCAGGTGGCCACCATGTCGATCCCTTGGTGGGGCAAGCTGGGCAGGAGAGCCCACAGCGGTTCAGCGAAGCTGGCTGTCGAGGTCCCTGCTGCGGATCCCGGCTGCTGGGACCTGCTGGGATCTGCGAGCAGGAGGGACAGGGGTTTGGTAGGATGAGGTCCCTGATCAGGCACTGCTGCAGGCACTCAGCTGCCTCTGCCCAGCTCCCTCCCTGGGAGGGGTTAGAGCTGCCTCCAGTCCCATAACGCATGGGAGGAGCGAGCGGGGAGCCCCAACTTCTGCCAGTTCGTCAAGGGAGTCAGAGGGGAAGGAGGGTGTGGAGAGGAGGAGATGCAGAATTACACCCACCCGTGCTTGAAAAACAAACCAGACTACTTTATTCAAATGCAAACAGCCTGGGTATTCAAAATGTAGCATCAAGGGAGAAAAAAAGGCAGTGTTTTTGAGCTGAAGACAAACGATCACACTGGTACCTCTTCACGGAAAGACAGGGCAAGAAACGTGGTGGACAGAGTTACTCAAGAAGTGGAATTGATCGCCTCACTAACGCCATCAGCACGGCTGCAGTAAAAGGACAAAATCAGTCTTGGGTCTTTCCCCGATGTTTTCAGTAACTGCAAAAACATAAAGGACCCAACACCGCATTCTCTGCTTGCGTCTGGGTTTCCAGAATTATTAACTAACACTCACAGAGCCTTAAATATGTGTTTAATATGTGTTAATTTCCACTTCTGAATGCTAAAATTAAAATAAGCAGCTTTTTACTGAGACTCATTACGGGTGTATATTTTAGTCTACTTGATAAAACAAAGAGCATCTCACTTCAAAATATCAAAATAATAAAAAATTCACAGCCCGTTCTGCATCAGGAGAAATAGGCAGGCAGGATATTTTCTTTACTTTGTATTTTGACAAACACATATATATGTTATCGGCCGCCAACATACACCCCTAATGAAATTTCCTTGTGCGTCCTCCAGTGCTTCTAGTTTTGCAAAGGGAAGGTTTGGATCGAGGCAGATAAAACATGCCTGGAGAGACCACTAGCGGAGAGCTGTCCGCATTGCACGGGGGAAGGGAAAAACTGGACGAAAAAATGACAGAACAATGAATTTGATTCATTCCTAGAGCTGTGAGTGAAAAAAGAAATATTGGAAACTACGCTCCAGGATTAAGGTGCCAGGAATGAAATATACCCGGCTCTTCATCCAACAGTATTTTCTCCCATTCTTTAGCAAATAAAGTGGAAAAAGGAACAAGACCATCCTAAGCTTCATGTGTCACGTGTTCCTTGGATGCAAAATTCAAGGACACAAGGCCACAGTTTTGTTTTGTCAAAGCTTATTCTGAACACTGGGGTTACTGCACAAATAATTAAAAAATACTTTTGAAGAGGAGCTTTTAAAATAAACAGAAACCTAATAGTTGTGTTCGCATTAGGTTTATGTTCTTGGTCACCCCTTGGTTTTTTGCTTTTGCGAAGCTGTGCTGCCAGCTGCCCTTCCATTGACGTTCCTGATGCCATTCCACCTTTCTACATAGCTTATTCTCCCACTGAGCCCATTTCAGGTGGAGCAAGCTGTTACTTACATCCAACGGCCATTTTCATGTTGTCTAGGTTTCAGTTCAAGATGGATTTAATCTTTCTCCAAACAATATACCGGCTTATTTATTATTCAGGAGACAAACTTGTCACCTCTCAAGTGAGTCTGGTCTTGTTCCACTTCTTAGACCACGCAATTGCATTGGACAGATCACGCGTCACCTCCCAAATCTGGAAGGAGGTGAGCTGACAAACAAGTTTGCGTCTCTCCCCTTTGCTGACTTGGTTTGCATTTTTTTGGTCTAGCATTTCATCAGACTTTAAATCATTCTGTAAATTAAACACCTGATCTGTTTGTATCAAGTATAAGCGCACATAGCTTAATGCTAATTTTTGATTGATACCAGGCATAAGGATACTTAACCACTCCGGGGTGACTGATCCAAATCCCTGTGATCTAACAGGTCTGCCACCACACAGACCTTTAGAGTTTAAAAGCCATGTATATTCTTTGAACCACGCTAACACTTAGATATCTCATATACTTCAAAGTATTTCATTTTTTCTTCAAAATACTAGAAAAATTCGCAACATCTTGACGTCCTGTTTCATCCCAAAGCTGAGATTAGAAGCATTTCACACGGCGATAGCGCAGGCACATCCTAAATCCACACCAAAAGACTTTTTTAAGTGCCGCGAGATGCGAATCCGCAGGCTGTGGACGCATCCTGCTGTCATTCAGCCTCCTACAGTCATGGTTTCCTTAACCACAGCAGCTTTTTATGCTGCCATGCCTTCCTTCACAAATGTATTTGTCAAAGAGCGAGCAGCAGCTCAACAGGCAAGAAGTGAATTTTACACTTCATTAACCAGCACTACTCAAGAGTACTCGATCTGGTGCCCACAGGGCACGGTTTGAATTATTTCATTAATGTTGATACAGACAGGAAACATCTACTACTTTGTCAGTGTTATAAATAACACCACCGATATTTCAGTGGATATGTTAGCATGCTACAAGTGAACAATGATCCACAAGATCAATCAAATAAGAAACAAAGAATGATTTCCCAGCTACACGCTACATAAACTGCTACACATAGGGCAATACTCTTAAAATTTGCCATTCTTCAAGCAAGCGCTTAAAGAAACAGCGCAAACACTTTAAAAACTAAAATTTTGACCCTGCCACTCAAGCAGTTTTTCCTTCATCAGCGTTGTTTTCTCTGACAAATGACACGCGTTGCAATTAGTCATACTTGCACAAGCTACCAACGCCCTGTGACTTTTTCTCCTACCAGTGACTCACCTTCAACTTCTAATTTCCGGGGTTTTCAGCCCGATAGCTTCTCCCTCGCTTGGAAATCCAGCAGTATAAAGATATAACACGGGATGCAAAAATAAACAGGGCTGACGCTTTAAGTGGAACAGCTTGTTGTTTTCTTCCATACTAAAAGCTAGGCTCATCAAAATATCACCAATTTCATCTTCATCCTGGTTAATACCGCTCATTTCTCTCTTCAGCTGTACAGTACAGGCAAGTCCATGGTAGCATTAAGGGTTTGCCATAATCTAAACCAATCAGGATTTCCTACCTGCGAGGCCACTACCTTAAAGCAAGGCCAAAGCATTTTCACCCTGATTTAAGGGGAAGGAGGAGGATCCAAGAGTGCGTATGGGATAGTGTTTACTATCTGTCAAAAAATCCCAAGCCCTTAGTATGAGTGAAATCGCCTAGAAAATCCCCCAAATATGACTTGTAGTACAAGTTACATCTTTTTACTACAATCTAGATTATTTTAAGTGACCAACAGAATAATGGTGAACAGGCTATTGTTAGAGGTGGGGGAAGCTCAACCTAAACAGCAGACCCATTCATCTATAGCTTAGAGGAACAGCTCCCTCTTCTTCTTGCCTCATTCCTCGATCTTCTGTTCTGAATTTTCTGCTATTTAAGCTTCCTGATGGTAGACAAAAACATGAAGCAATGTAATCATGTGATTTTCAAAAACTAAGAACTCCTGAGAGTCACTATAGGGCGTATTTTTCATCAGCAAAAACAAGTATAATTCTCATTTCTGATTTTAACTTTTTATAAACCTCAGCATTTTATACAGCGATGTGATTTTTATCATGTTTGTGTCTAAGCTATTAAGGAGAGATGTGAACAACTCAAATACTGCTCAAGTAGTCAACTAGCAACAACAGCTGTGCACCAGAGAACATGCCGAACACACAAGGGGTTGCACTGACACATACAAACATCAACTTTATGTCAAGATACATAGAAATCTTAGTGTCACTAATATCTTCACAGAGCCATAAGAGGATTAGAAAACAGACTCATGGTGCGGGAGGGATACTCATCTTGGAGATTTTGCTAAAAAAGCTCTTCAGAAAAGTGGGGACTTGCTGCAGGCAGCGGGAGTTCTGGTAACAAGTTTCAGTGCAATCAAGTTCTAATTTACTATAATCAAAGCAAGGAAGACACTGTCCTCCTTAGAAAAGCACCATTGTTAAACACCTTTCAAAAAGTCAACCTTAGAAGTCAGTGTTCAAAAATATTACGACGACAAGTGTTCTGACATTACAGTTCTTTATTTGTTTTCGAATCCACAATCTATACAGGTATTTACAAGGCATGAAAATGGATAACAGCACAAAATACAATTGAGGTATAAGCTAAGAGCACAGTATGTCATGTTTCAATAAATATAATTCAAAATTTGTAAACTAAGTGACCAGATAGATGCATCTTGTTTACTAAAACCATATAAAATATCTGTTCAATCTCACGTGAGGTAGAGGACAGTTTTGTGTGTCATGTAACGCAACCACAGCGACTCTAACAGTAAGACTGTACATCATTGGCAAAGTGTTAAGAATTGTCGAATGCACCGATCGTTTTTCACAGGCTTTTACTGTGGTTTCAGAAGAGTCATTCAATCTGTTGCCTTGAGCTAAGACAGACTCTTGCTTTGCAGCTACTTTCTGTAATTTCTTAAGATAATTATACTGGCATGTCAACGTCAATAAATACTTTCGAGAGTGAGTATGGAAACACAAAAACAGATTTCGTCAATCACAGAAAGCAACATAATGGCCACAAAATATTTTAGACCAGCTTTTTATCATTTCCAAGAATTAGTTTAAATACAGTACAGCTGTGCTTTCCTTTAAGTGAGGTATCTAGATTTGAAGAAAAAAAAAAATTCAATTTTGTTACGGTTAATCAATTTTCAAAGAGCAAAATTTTATACCATTTGTTTGCTGTGCTTGATGAAGTGCTTTAAAACTCATTTTTCAAGCGTTTTCCAACTGAACCACTAACCCTGAAAAAAAACCCAATTTTCTAAGTGATGGAGACACACTACAAAATTGTCGTGCAATCTGGAAGCAGTAACTGCTTTCACAAAGGCTAAAAAAAAACCTACGCATGTCTTTTTGAAATAAAAATATGCGACAAACAGAAATTTTACAAGCTTTCCGTAATGAAAACTAATGAACATTCGCACTACAAATGTAACGAGCAGAAAGAAAATAGGAATTTGCAGCTTTCTGCTGCTTCCTAGTGACAGCTTAATTAAAATTACCGAAACATTGCAAGCACAGATTAGCAGGTAGGCGTGATTACATCTTTTGCTGACTTCACCATGTCATAGAAAACTCTGATGTGTGGATTAATTACACAAATTAAGTGCAGAAAAAATACAAAGTTGTTACCTTTATTGACAATCAAAATATATACTCTACAAACAAATGAATTCGAGGAAGCTGACCACGACAGCGTTTCAAGGCCAACTTCACGACTAATGCTAGGAAAGTCTTCCAGAAATTTCATAACACATTCTAGCTATCCCCTCCCCTGCTACAAAACAAGAACGTATGAATAAAACGTCGTGACTTCTAAAATATGGGCCTTATTTTTTCAGGCCACCAGTAGCTTTATGCTCCCATTCAACTTTCCCTACTTCACTAATTGCATTATGCCTTTTCTATATACAAATGATTTTACACCTAAGCTATTAATATATTAAATATAGAATAAAATTAGTTTAAGAATGTGAAACGTAACTACATTTGTCTAAATACTCAAGCTAAACGATATGCTTTACAAAAACTAAAACGTAGACTTGAGTTTGGAGATTTAGGTAAAAATCTCGTCTAGGGATACGTGGCTATGCTGCGAACGAGGGTGCTTGCAGAATGCCAAAGTTACAAGAGTTTTACTCTCTAAGCTCATATATTTTCTTGTTCGTTAGAGTACACAAAGCATGTGAAAGTTCTCTTCTAAAAAAGTATAGGAGCAAACTAGATATTCACCTTGAATCCTACTTACTTTGTTCCAAAAGGCGCACTAGGCAACTTGGATCCTGGTCTAGGTGTTTAATAATGCAACTTCCAAAATTATGGGCAATTTTAGGATTTTTCTCCTAAAGGCTCCATGTCACAACTATCCGGGAAAACGACATCCTGCCCGAGAGATGAGCAAGCAGTAACTGAAGGCAAAACAAATAATAATACATAAAGTGAGCATGCTGTGACTAAAATCGTGGACCTAAGGACAGAATTAATTTCTACCACTAAGTGTGCACTTAAGTGAGTGCCCTTAAGTGTGCATTCCAAGTTCCTATATTAGGCTGTAAAATAAACCATTCAATATAGCTAGTATAAGGTAGTGAAAAAAGGTCAACATATATTTGTTCTAGAACTCATACAGCATTATTTACAGTTTACTAAAAAACTATCTTTCAAAGACCGTGAACACACAAAATCTATGGCACATTTATGTATACATTATTACTTAAAATCAGTATAAAATTAAGTCTACACATAGGAAAATTGTTTATGTTATGTAAAGAGCCTGAAAGTAATATTTAAGAATTTTAAGAGGATTACAATAATTTAAAATGCATTCTAACTTTAGATTAACTAAGTGGAATATTTACAAAGCTACTTTAAAGTCATTTCAATAAATGTTCCGTTAGCTTTTTCAGCCAGATGTTTTAAAACAATTAGGAGGTCTTATGTGCAGCTGGAATCGCTCACACTTCACATAGCTGCTTGAGGTCTTGCAGCAGTGAAAATATCAGTACAAACTACGGCCACCTGCATTTCAATACTCCACGGCATAAGCCGGTTAACAGCTGGCTGAGAGATGGCCAAAGTGCCAGCTGAGGCACAGCAACCGGGGCTCCACTAGTCCTGCGCTGCGACTGCCACTGCTGAAGATCAGCTGGCGGCAAAAGGGGAAATTTGAGCAGAAGTCACATAACATAGACAAGACCCGAATGAAAACGGAATATACGGTATTCTAATATAACCATCCCATGAGGATTTCATACATTCAACGGCTAAGCTATAAATACTGTGGTAAATTAGTTACTGCAGCTGTATTAAATGAGTCTGTACGGCCTTATCTACACTGACAACTGAACAGGTCTGGTTCAAAACACTGACACTGAGAAGAAACCAGAAACTCTCTTTTGATCCTCCAGTAATACCCCGATGAAACTTTTCGGTTTCCCAGGACAGTGTTTTCTTCCTTGCCCAACTAGCTAATCCAACGTAGGTTCTGTCAATCAAGTTGGACTATTCCAAGCTCCAGTGTCTAATAATGACACCTCTACCAATATTCTTGCACGCTCTCCCGATAGCCGTATTTTCAGTGGTTGTTACAATAAAGCATTCGTTGTGTTTTTAAAGTGGTGCGTACACAACCAGAATCATCTATACTCAACACCTTTCTTTCCAAACCATCACTGCCACAAAGACAGGCCTTTTTTCCTTTCTTTTTTCTTGAAAGCAATAATTTGGATATGGAGTTGAAGAAGAGAAAAATGTAACCTGGATCCTCTTTTCTGTTCAGCACTGACAAAAAAAAATTGTGTTATTTTTCCATCTAAACTGCTTTAATCATCAGTGTAAATATGACACAGAGTCCATAAACAAGATTATACATAGCTATAAAAGAATCATCCTATGACTACGTGACATTTAATTTACCACCTCATTTCTCATTCAATTAAAGATATGTGCAATTTTATAATTCTCTGTGATATTCAGACCTGTTATACCACTAAAAAAAGAAACAAGAAAGAACTCAGTTTTCAGTTTTACAAGTTCGGGGGGGGGGGGGGGGGTGGAATCAATATAGGCTTTTACTAGTGGTTTCATCCAGAATTAAGTGAATTATTAAGAGACTAATAAACCTTAGCAACGCAAAAACAGAAGCTAAAGCAGAGATTAAAGTTATGTAGTGAAATACTAGAACTACTAAAATATTCCCAGTCACTGATGTAAGCAGCTCACATCTGTCAGCTGTATCAAACTTTTTGGAGAGAAGTGCAAAAAAGTATTTCTTCATCCAACTTTATAGTCATGCGTTTAATCCACTAGGAACCAGACTTCTGAAGTACTCCAACATTATATATACATAAAACAGTAAATCTGTACAATTACACATTTTCAAATGTTATAGCTTAACAAACATGCTGTATTTCTTAATTCATGGTAACATGACCATGCCATTCAAATACAGAGACTATCAAAATGTTTTTCAAAGTGCCATATCTCAGAACTTTATTTTTTAAGCTATTATCGCAATGTCAGTTAAGGCCTGTTCTACATAATGAAAGAAAAATCCACAAGCTGTCAGGAAGCTCAAAGCGTGGAGGCTTAGGGTGCTAAGGGAACTAATACAGATTTTTAATAAATATTATTTTTCTTGAAAGCATAAGTATCTGAAAACCAGTTAAGTCAAGCATTCATGGTTTCTGGAAGGAAAAGCCCCACCTTTAAGCCTTTTATTAACATTTCTTTCATACCTACTATATAGAAGAAAATATGTGAATTTTTCATTTCAAAAAATTCCATTGTCGTTGTAAACTTTTTAATTTACAAAATAACCCCTAATGTTTTTTTCTTCCAGCATGGCAAGCAAATGCTGGTTCTAAAACTCTTCAGATTGATAACGAGTTGTTAAATAGAAAAACACTGAAAAGATCAGCTTGGCTTCACACAATGAAATTACAGAAAAAAATCATGCTGGTAAATCACTTTTGATGATCAATCTCTATCATTGGGGTGGTTTTGAGTATTAACTTACAGATGAAAAGCTGCCTTTACTTCCCCCAGTTCGAGAACACAGAATTCTCACTGAAACCCAAACTATTTCTGACCTTGAAGAATTCAGAATGTTTTTTATGTACTTTTATAACTGGATGTGCAATGATAGCAAAATAAAGATCACCACATATATCTGAACAGACAATGTTAAAAGGTATAGAGTTCTCAAGACTACATTAGAAATAGACAGAAACTGGTCACTCTAAATCAAGAGTTTCGTATTTTTCATTGTTTGAGAAAAACACCAGTAGAAATAAATGCAGATTTTCATTGGTTAGGAAAATCTAAAAACGTGTACCTATCTATCTCTATTTATTTATATATATATGTATATCTTCATCTGGCCTTGCCTGGGAAATAGAAAGCTGTAGAGAATACTTTTTCTTATCACAAGAAACTGCTCACAATTCATTAGAAACCAAAACACCCTGTTTGAAGGACGCAGTCATGCTTCCTCTTCCGATTTCTATTTTCCTTTTCCATTTTTTGAAGATTTCACAATCTGTAGCTTCAATTCCTTTATCATCATCTCTAACTTTTCCCTTGCCTCTCGTTCTTGTCTCAGTTCATCTTGAAGCTCTTGTCTGTCCGCCTCTGCGTGATCCAATCTCTGTCTCAGTTCTGCTAGCTGTAAAATAGAGAGGAGAGACAGAGAGGCAGAGCAAATTTTAGCATGTAAACATCAACTATTCACTTCAAGATGCTACTGACGACCACCGTATGCATCAGATAAAATTATTTCTGTTCACCAGTATTTATCAGCTCGTCTTCTACCATTATCAAGAGTTATGCAGTTACCTACTACACCATTTGCAAGTGCCATCAATATGGAAAGTTGCATAAACATCACAGCATTATAAAAAAGTGGAAAAAGTCTGATTTTTAAATACATATAAATTGTAGCTATATGAAGTGTCACAACAGACCACGTCAGTATAACCCGTTAGGAAGGTTGGGATGATGTCTGCATCAGATGTTTCACAAATCCCAGAATAAAACACACTTCTTCGTTTCCCAGGTTCATTCTCCTACCTGACAAAATACTACTTTTGTATTTCGAAGCCTTAACGCATTTCTAGAACAAACAAAACCACCAACCCTGTTTTCTGGTACCCTTTAGCATAAATGAAACAGAATTACCAGAAGTGAGATTGAGAAAATCTTGACCATAACTGCCTGTGCATTTGTGTGTTCAAATATAAACAGGAGTCCAACCCAATTTTTTTTCTGTGAAATGTTTTGTGTTTAAACACAGAAATTGAATAATGTTTTCATCTTTGGAGTACAGTAAGCCCCAAACTTGCTAGAGTATCATCAAAACTTATTTACAGTTAGATCTGGAAACATCTGATGAATTTTTCAAGTGTGGCAAAGTTACTGTCATATTGCTTATGGGTACACTACCAGCAGCTAAAACACGGAGGAGACTGCAAACCAGTTATCTTCTCTACCATTGATTTGAGGGGTTATTTCTTACAATAAGACCTCACTGAATCTAAAAAAATCCATCTGCCTTTATGATGATAAGGATCTAGATCATCACTAAGCGTACATCTCACCAAAAATGAGGAAGACAGCAGATGAGAACGAAAGCAGCAGGAGCATACAGGATCACTGGTGCTCGCCAACTGCTGTGAAATGTACTGGGCAAAGGAAGTGCTGTGCTGGTTTTAGTGAAACATCACATTCGGTGCACTTTCATCTCCACTTGTATAATCGGAAATATTTAAGTGGTTCTTAGACAGCAACAGGCTATTACTGCAAGTCCTCTGACTCCACTACTTTGATTAAGCAAGCTGTTACAGTACAACAATGCCCACTGCCTGCATGTTACAGCACGTACTACAGAAGCACATCTCTGGTTGAGTTTTGATTTCCAGCTCTAAGGAAAGGTTCCAGTACTGGTTACACTGCCCTGTTGTGATTGACGAGGTAAAGCAACAATTAAACTAAACAATTCAATAAAGAAGTCAAAAAGGGGGAGAAGGCACTTAGTGCCTCCTCAGGCAGGCCGAGGAAGAACAGATGTTTAAACAAATTTCAAATTCTAAATTACTAATTTTGTTCAATGTACAAAGAGGGTTCCTCCCACTCCACACTTCTCAGAGAGAAACAGCAACTGCTTCAAGAAGACACTGGATTAAGGCTTTTTTTAAATGCCATATACACGGCTTAGGGACGTTACCTGTTGCCAGGCCCTCTGTTTAACTTGGGTACTTCTGACAACTGCTTGGAACCTAGGGTCCAAAATCTATTGTAAATTGTGATAAATGGAGAAAAAGGTTCAAATTATACGTTGCGAAGAGCTCTACAACACAGGCAATAACAGAGTAAACTTTCATGCAAGGAACGTACTTAGTTTTCAAAGTCTAACTTCAAAAGAAACAATCAACCTTAGGGAGCAATCTATAGGTTTTACTCTCTAAAGAAAGTAAGCTACACAAGCCATATAAAACATGCTATACATGATTATCTTCACAAATTAGAACATGTTGTTACTTGCAGTAATAGGGCTTGTACCAGATGTTTAGTAAATCAGGCCTTAGTCAGAGAGGATTACTTCTGGCAGCAAAGGCTAGGAGTCTGTGGAGTGGGATGTCATGAAATTAAATTCACGAGAAGGATTTACGATGCTAGTCTCTGCCCTACTCCCCAGAAATGCCAAAACCTGTCTCTCAAGTACTGCCTGTTTCTTAGTTTGAGACAGTAAGAACAGGAAATACACACAGCTATGATCAAGTGACCACAAAGCTCTGCTGAACTTCAGTTTTAGATTTTGTTTACTTAAAAAAAAAAACAAACTGTGAAGGCTAGTTTTCTGTGACGCAGTATAAAATATATCACAATCATAACTGCACCTGATTTTGAAAAGGGTCATTCCATGGCGCTCTCTGCCACTAACTACATTTTTCCCATTGGAATGACATGAATAACCTCCAACATAAAGAAGCAACAGTAAAAGTTAAAAGGAAAGTGGAAGAAAGAAAAAAATCTCCATAGGTTTCGACATATGAACCCAAGAGGCAGGAATGAGAGACAGAAATATGATTTTCATCTCCAAGATGAAACTCTTGACTAAATGCTTTGATAGAGCACGAAAGGGACTCATCAGTGCAGAAGATTCTACCACCAAGGAAGAGAAAGAGCAGCAAGGTATGCTACTAATCTGACAAAAAGGTGGCCAAGAGCTTTGGATTTTGTTTTAATATAAAAGGAAGAAAAAGAGGAATAGCTTCTTTCTATAACTAAAATGAGAATGTTTAGTTCTCTAACATGGGCAAGCCTATACACATTAAAAACATGATTTGTTTTAAATGAGGATGTAACGGACTTATGTTTAAGATTAGTATGTCACCAATAACATTGTGTTTCTGTAAGCTGCATTCTACCTCAGTTTCAGTCACGGACAGGTAAATAAATACTGCTGTCACTGTGACCTATTTTGGTATTTGTCTATGGTGTCAGAACACATGGAGAAGATGAAACCTTAAGGTGGGTGAGCAATAGCTTCACCATTTCCTGATACACTAAATATGGTTTGGTTTGAAACTAACTTTCCCTTCTCACCTGTGCTGCATATTCAGCTTCTTTGTCTTTTTCTAAATTGGAGTCACAGCTACACTTTTGCTTCATCACTTGGTCCAGTTTCTTCTCCAGGTCTCTCTGCTCAAAATAAAATTCTTCCATCCTTTGAGCGTGCTCTGTCTGCAAACATTCAAGTTCTTTTTGTAGATTCTGCTGCTCTTCAGTTAGTTCCTTCATAACTTTAGAGTTGCTTAACATTTCCACTTCCTGTGAAGAAAAAAAATATCAGGATCACGTATACCTTGTTTCTAAGACCAGAAAGGAAAAAAACTGAATTGAAATGTGTATCTGGAAACAATGAGGCCAAAAAGAGCACATTTATCTACTGATAACAATAGCCTGATAACAGTATTTATCTACTTATCAATGACAAACTGGAATTCTGTAGCAAGCATTTCATTTTTAAGAAACTATTTACACTTCCAAGCACACTTGGAGCTTTCAGAAAGAGTCACAACTTCCAGCAGTGAACCCCAGAAAGCAGCAGCACTGATTTACTAACATCTACTTTGAAGATGTAAGAAATGCATCATCAGGAAACAGAATAAATGTATTTGGTTTCTTTTTCCACTAGCATTTTGGTATTTTTTTAAAGTCTTTTTTTTTTTTTTTAACTTATCTACAAGCTTTAACTCCAACAGCAGAACAGCTTAAAAGTAGCAGCTCTAGAGCCCTATCTGAGCTCACCGATTCTGAGCTTAACATTAAATAAACTAAACTAAACATCAGGTCTGGTCTATGAATGTGTGAGGCAAAGCAGTATTTACCTTAATTCAGAAAACAGAAATCAGAAATGAACACCAGCTTCTAATGTCATCCACTATTAAAACACTAATAAAATCCCTCTAAAAACAAGGGCTTATCAAGCAGAAATAGGAAGGTGGTATTCTTTTTATACAGGGCAGTGATAAGACCATTCCTAGAATACTGATGTCTGCATCTCTAAAATCCTGAAAACAGAAATTTTAGGACTTAAAACTCTCCTTGCCAAAATACTTCAATCTTTGGAAAACATTTTAAAGTGAAAGAAGTGGTTTTCATTTGGATAAAATCAAAGAAGGAGCTGCTTGAACACAGTAGTTGCGAACTGACAAGACACCAATTATTAGTGGGCTCGAACCTAAGGAGCATAAGGGATATTAACAGTTTGGTGTCTGGATTCAAGCTGGAGGGAAAATTATGTGTGGTTTGGTGTTTCTAAGTGTAATCTGCAACACTGAGTCTAGAACCAACAAGCTAACACTGGTTTTCTGATGTCAAAAGTGAAACGCACTCAGATTGGCACTGTACCATTTGAAGCTGCTGTTTCCTCCTCAAAATAGTATTTAGTTTTTCTTGCTGTTTGATGTAGGTTTTCATTACTTCTTCCATGATCCTCCCCTTGTCATCTTCACAACTGATGTCCTTCATGAGAGTGGGGGACAAGGTTCGCGCATCATTACCTACTTCAACACGGCTAGAGTCTCTAGTGATTTTGGAAGAAACACGTTCAGATTTTCCACCTCTTGCAGAACGAGTTGACACAGGTGGATCTATACAAAAAAGAAGAACACAGCACAATAATCACTGAAAATTAAACTTCCACAGTGAAAAAGACGCAAAGAAAACTGAAGATTATAAAAAGGTCAAAAGAATTTTTGGAAAACTGAAGCGACATCACAAAATATTAGCTTGGTGTTGAGATTTGCAAAATTATATGGTATAAAATCTGGAAAGACTTCAACGTAATTTTCACTACTCACCTAAACGTTTATGCCGCTCCACGCCAGATTTCAAGTCAATTTTTTCCTGTTCTTCAAGAGAAAGCTCTGGATAGGAGGCAGCTTTTTTGTGTTTTCCACTGCTGAGCTTCTCTGACTGTCCAGGTGACGACTTAATTACTTCTGAAACTTTGACTGTTGTTTTTGCAACATCCTTACATTGTGATGCAAGGGATACGTTTGGGGCAACCACTTTATCACACATATAAAGGTAGTAACTGAAATAGTAGAAGACTGAAGTTAAGAATGAAAGGTAAAGCGTAATAAATGATGACTGGTAGAGAGCAGTAAGTTTAATTTAACGTGATTTCAAACTGCAAAAGCTTGAAACTGCGAAATGAAAAATAAGCACGTCCTTTTTAAATTTTTCCTATGCAAAAGGGAATCCTAATGACCCACTTAATCTTCACTGAGTAGATTATCTAGATATGATTTTGAGGCTATCAAACAAGAGGATTTTTCGAACACGGCTGATTTAAAAAATCGTACAGAAAAATCATAGGAAGTCTTCATTTAAATGCAAAGAATGAAACTAGAATGCCATTGAACCCAGACTCTCCAGCATCTTCATAATCCTTACATTAGCAATGGAGGATGGGGGGAGCGATCAGTGTAATGGGAATGAGCATATCACTCTCTGAAGAGCAAAGCTGTGTACTGACAGTGCCAGGGCATATCTGGGGCCACTGCTGGACCTTCTTTCCCACCTATATTGACCAATCGGTCTGGACTTGCACAGCTCCTGGACTCCAGGGAGCATCCTTCTGTACCACTCTAACCTAGCCACACAGCTTTTGTCTAGTACAGAGGGAAAAGAGCGCCAAATGCGTTAAGGTCAGCGCCAAGATAATTAGTGTCACGATGCCAGAGTTAACACTGCTGTCTTCAACACCCCCCCTTCTCCTAGTTCTGAAGGAAGGCACCAACAGAAACAGAAGTCCCACCATTCACACGCGCGCATGGGAACTAGTTTGATGCGCGTGTGTTGCTTTGATCAGCCAAGAGTCTGAACTCACCCATATACGGTAAATGCATAACCACATGAGGATGAGGGTGAGAGGTACGTCAAGAACCACCGTTTCCCTCGCTGATACAGATGACAAACTTTGTACTATGTTAAGGAAATGCACTCGCTTTCTAAAACCAGGAAACTAATCAGCAGACAATTCAGCAGCAGCCATTGTTCCAGTGCGGAAAAAAGCTTTCAAACACCTTTTACAAGTCTTCTTTGAAAGGAAATTAAGTCACACTCATGGTAAATAAGCCCTGTGCAGCTTTCCACGTACATGACTTATGTTATAATACAAAAGATTAAAAATTACCTTCTGTCATTTCTACTCTGAAAAAGGAAATTGTAATTACATTTCAATTGTATTGCCTCCTGAAGAACGCATAGATCACAGCTTGAGTCCCATACCAAAACCCACTCATAAGCAGTTCATTAATATTTACACTAAGAAATGCATAAGAAGTTAGTGTTCAATTATTCCTGTGTGATCCCTTAGAGCTTTCCTAACAGTTCAGGTTGCAAATACATTTTTCAGTTTGAATTATCTTTAAATAGCCAAAAGTATTTAAATCCTTGTACAGACAGTGCTTATAGTTCTACACAGGAAATTCAGTTACCTGGGATGGAAAAAGGATGGTGGTTGAGGATCAGCTTCTGCTTCTTGCTTTATAACTGGATACCACTGTGGTAATTCCAGGCTCTGCTGTGAATCTGCCTAAAAAAAAGAAAATAAATTGGTGGTTGGAAGATGGGTATATGTTATGTAAATTTTCATAAATGCTCCTCGGCAGAATGGCATTTATACCATTAATACATACCCACCAGAGAAACTGGGGTACTGCAAAATGGAGTGTCTTTGGCAGAGATGCAGGGTGATGCAAGCCACAGAAGTTTCTTCTATCTCCAATTTCCCATTATGGGCAAAGTGGCAATGAAATTAAAAGAAAATCTCTTTACAAACCTATATAAAAGCTCTGCTGAGTTTCCAGAACCCTGCCAGAGGCGTGCTAAAAATATTAGGGAGAAACAGAAAGCAAAAACTGGGGTTTCCAGAAGGTTGTGGGAGCCTTTTGCAATAAAGGACCCACATCAGAATAAGCACTTGACGGATACTTTATTACAAAATAAAGCGTGTGAATCAAATGGAACAATTACTGGTGTTCAGAAGACAGAACTTTATGTAGTTGTCAGGAATTTTTATTGCAAAAGCGGGCAAAGCTGCTGCAGTAACATGACAATTCCATTTCCTTTGCAGTAACAAAGTTAATTCAGAAGCATCAGAACAAATCATGAAAACTTCTGTGCATTCTGTATTCAGTTAGCAATCCTTGCTCTGTTTGTCTCAAGAAACATTTTTGGAATTACTCTTTAGTTAAAGTTGCTAGTGACACTTGGTGCTCCACTGCAAAGGTACTATTAATTTCAAGTGAAAGGTGTCTCATCACATATTTAAACAAGACTTGTAGCTAAGAAATTGATTCTTAATTTCATTGTACTAAAACAGCCGTGGGCAGCGGGTTTTTGGGTAAGGTGTGGTTGGCTGACCCCGGCCAGCAACCAAGCACCAACGCAGCCACTCCCTCACCACCAACCCCAGTGGGGCAGGGACAGTAGCAAGAAAGCTCATGGGTAAAGATAAAGGCAGTTTAATCCCTGAAGGAAAGAGGGGAGAGAAAAAAAACAAACAACAACAAGTGAAGCAAAGGATACTGCTCACCACCTCCCACAGGTAGACCGATGCCCAGCCAGACTCTGAACAATGCCCACCTTGGATGCAAAACCCCCTTTCTTCTTCTTCTACCCCATTTTTTTCTTGCTGACCGTGATGTTACATGGTATGGAATGTCTCCTTGGCCAATTCAGGCCACCTGTCCCGGCTGTGTCCCCTCCCAGCCTCTTGCCCACCCCCAGCCTACTCACTGCAGGGGCCGAGCACGGAACAGAGAAAGCACTGACACTGTGGAAGCAACTGTTCAGCGGCAGCTAAACCTTGGTGTGTTAACAACACTGCTTTAGCCAGAAATCCAACGCATGCCACCATACAGGATGCTATGAAGAAAGTTAACACCATTCCAGCCAGATCCAATACCTTTGGCAAGTTCCGCAATTAAAAAAACAGAAAAAAGCTTATAAAGCTAAAAAAAAAAATTATATCCTGCTGTACCAAAAGCTTCATCTAGCATTCTGACATCTTCACAATTCCTTGTGTACAAGATACATTATCAGAAAAGTTTATATTTACACACCCTGAAATAAAAGTCACAGAGCCTGATCTCTGGCAGTCAGGAGGGCACCCAATTACACATGGGTGGCTTCTACCAAGGCCTGCTGAATCACACGAAGGAGACCAACCCATCCACAATCCTCTGGTCAAAACTTCCAGCCCACTAAATTCAGCTCTAGCAATGAAACTGAAATTTAACTCCACCCCTGCAGTTCCTCAAATCAGTTCCAACACAGACCAAAAGGAGGGAGGGTACAGGGAAACTAAGCTCCAGGCTAATAAACTCATAAGCAAGACTTTAAATAACACAGATTGGAAATACAGCAAATCATCGCTGGGAAAGTGGCCTAATCCTGACACTTGTCAAGTTTTTTCCACTTATTCAAAGCATTCTAATACTTTAAATAATGTACATATATTCTTCTACTTATATTACAGCTAGTACACAGCAACCCGATTTTAACTTCTGAATCACATCTTGTCCATGTTTTAGGACTCACATTTTAATATGTTTATATATTTATGTATGAAATTACGTAGCAGGTAATCTGTATTTTCAAGTTACTAGGTCAGATTTTTACATTCCCACCTATTTCAACTGGAAACCAACAGTACTGCCTACCCATTAGTGTGCATTTTGCAAATGAAGTACATAACATGCGATCAAATTTTTACTTAGGAAAGAAAATAAAAAGTAATGGTCAATATACATGGAGCCTTTTTCCAAGGCTATTCCTCCCTCATCATCCAGGTTATCAAAATAGAGAGAGAGCATCTACTTCAAGATATACAGGTGTATTTCTTTACCTAACGATCTGTTTCGTTTCGATGCTCTTAATTTTATAAATGCAATATATCCAAGTAAACTTAAAATTTATTGAATGACTTCTATCAAAACAGTTTGAAAAGGCTACAAGAAAAGTATGTCATTTGTCTTCTGAAGCTAGTTGTACGAAGCTGTTTTTAAGGAAAAAAAAAATATACACACACACACAGAGATAAGTAGTGCTTTCAGCCTAATCATTAAGCCAGCAGTTTTAACAGAGATGGGATTTATAAAAATACTGAGAAGAGACGTTAACTCTCCACACTGTGAGCTTCTGCCCACACAGTGGTGAACTCAAGGAATCCGTCTGAGAAGCAAGACAAAGTTTTAGTGCAGAGTGATTATCAGAAGCTGTCGCAAAGGCAAAGGGAGTGAGGACCTGACAGCACAGACACCAGCAGACTTAGTGGCAGCTGTTCCCATGAAGAGCAGGTGGATGTTACAATGCGGTCTAGAACTCAACAGAAAATGAGAAACTCGGTGACATTCAAATATACAGCTTACAGATTTCCTACTAGCACAAAGAACAGAAAATAATTAAGCTTGTGAGTACAGCAGGTGAGGATCTACGTTGTCTGCTCTTCAAATACTGCAAGCAAAAGCGTATTAGCACTGCGAGATGAGTAAACTCAGGGTGAAATGCTAAGGAGAAAGGCAGCGCACAGGGTTTAGGATGATCCAAAGCCTGTGGGATTTAATCAATAATTTATTATTACTGGATGGACAAAGGCCTAGCCAAGGGCAACTATTCTTCCTGGGCCTCCCAGGATAACCTCAAAGATGTGCTGCTGCTTCTGAGGACTGACTCAGCAAAGGTGGTATGAAGGTGACAGAATAGCGAACAGAACATCCTGCAAATAGATTTCCCTGGGAGCGTAAGAAAAGGGAACGTCTACACCTTGTACCTAACACCTCTCACACCACAGAAATGAGGGAAAGAGAAGACGGCTGAAGCAGCCCAAGCCTCCCCAGGACAAGCAAACAGAGGCTGTGTTCCAACACTCCCCTGTTAAACTCTTCTAATCTTTTGTACTTTCCAGATGAACATCCATGAGAAAAAAAAAAAACAAAAAACACAAAATAAAATAAAATAACAAGAATCCTCCCCCACCATTTTATCTTGGTTCAGGTTTTCACAGTTTCTCTCTCAGTCTGATTTCATATGCTGCTTTGCAAGAAAGAACTATGCAGGTCTGCAACAGAAGACTCCAGAAAGTTTTTGTATTTCATTTGCACCAGTCCACTCCAAATTACTGTTACTGCTACTTTCAGCTGTTTTTTTTCATCTGTACACATGAAACTGAAAGTTCTCGTGGTCTGAGATCTGCCACTGTGAAAACAGAAGCAGTTATTATAGGTATGAACATGGAAGACTATTTCCTCCGACGCACCCACCGTGCTGCAGTTTACCTCCCCTGGCGTTGCAAGGATAAAGGCTGCCACGCCGTTATCAGATGAAAAGCAAAGTCTCCTTGCTATGAACTTACCCGCACCTCCAACTGACTCAGCACGTGGGAGCGTGCCATATTGCAGACTTTCATGGAAATTTTCTCCTGAAATCCCTTACTGTAGACTGGCACAACTGTAAAAATACCTGTTACTACAGTAAGCCCTTCTGCAACACTAACTTTTCAGAAGTTCATGATGAAAGGTGTCAACATAGAGCACACCTTTTTGGGCTCAACCATCTGGACTGCTCTTGCTGCTATTTTGAAATCCGCCACAAAGCATCCAACAGGCAAAATGGATATATAATCAAACCAACAGCAATCAAATGAACATATAAATGCCAAATACACCGAAACGAAACATAATCGTGGGGCAGGAACCATTTAGACACCTCTTATGTTTACATTTTACCCCAAAAATTGTACCTTCTGTGACCGGAAGCATCTATGGTGTTCAGTATTTACCTGGTGCTTGTCTTATTGTTTAAAGTAGAAGCTCTCCAAGAGAAAAATAAGCTCTGTATTTTTGAACCACAGCACAGACTTGCAGCGGTATTTTAGGAAAAAATACGATGTCTATTATTAACCATTGTCAAGATACCGGCCTACAGCTCATTACTTGGGCTGCTTAAAACCCCCTCTTTTTGGCATATTTCTCCATAAAAGCGGTTTAAACAGAAAGCTATTGCTGAACAGGCAGACTTTGGGCTTCTAAACAGCAACTTATCAACGCACCGTTACCCTGCACGCAAAGTCATGAGATGGCTGGTTAGCAAGCCAGGTCGCCATACACCACATGCATGAGTGCTGGAGTAAAAGTAACGAACGAAGAATTAATTTGCAATACTTGATTTTCCAGCCCCTTTCTGCTTTGCTCAGCTGCTGCAACACGCACCTCGTAAAACGTACTCCGAGGTCAAATGGGAGAATGAAAATTTCCACAATAGTTCTGAATTTTCCAGAGACTGTATACCTTAGAACAGAACAAGAACCGACAAAGCCAAACCAGCTCGAACGAAGCTACTTACAGCCCAAAGAGGAAACAAATTACCGCACCTTTTAATGAGAAATGCATTTCCATGGTGAAGCTCTCTCACAGATTTAACTTAGGCTTGATTTGACAAGCATTCCCACTTAGAAAAGGCAAGCAAGGCGCTTCCAAAACAGGTATTTATGTGTGAGCAGAGATTCAGGATTTTGACAAGAGTAGGTGAACTTACTTTGGACCGAGTTCTTTTCTGGTTTTTCTCGCTAAATTTCTCCTTCATTTCCTCCAAGAGATGCTTCAGTTCCCGCTCCTCTGATGTTCCTAAGTATTTTTGGTTAATATGCAGGTAGCAGTGCCACTTGGCCGATTCGAATCCCCAGTGGCAGGTCCTCTTGTCCGGGGATCTGTGCGAATGCATCACAAACGTCTGGGGTGAAAACATCCCGTAGCACTCCAAACACTGGATACACGGGTCATCTGGCGCAAGGTAGAACTGAGGTGCAAACAAGCCCTGGCACTTGCCCAGGCATTCATGCTCAACTTCAAAGGCACTGCCAGTCTCCTTCAGTTGGGCCAAGGTGTTCTTACCAGGGAGAAAACTGCCATTTTGCGGGAAAGTGCGAGGACGTAGTAAAGCATTGCATAGTCTCTGAGCATCGGTCAGTGTAATTAGCCCACAGGACGGAGCGTTAAACGGAAGAATTCCCAAAACCTTCAGAATATGAAGCTGGTCGGAAGTGCACCTTGAGCAGTATATGTACAGTTCGTCACACACCGTGTTGATCTGTTGCAATGAAAAGTCTCGCAGAACCGAATTCAACACCTGAGGCAGGCAAAGTCTTTTCTCTCCTCCGACTTTAAAACACGAGATAGATTCCCCCTCCAGTATAGTCTGGGTGAGTTCCGTGGAGCTGTCCGGAGGAATGAGCAGTGGACCAGAAAGTATTTGCGGCGATGGAAGAGGCAAGAAGACAGCGGGTGACATACTTTCCTGGGAATAACGAGCTGAAAAAGCTGCCGGTCCACCCAGTGAACTCTGGCTGCTCAGGTGGAACTGTGCCAACGTGTGTTTCAAACCTGGATTTAAATTCAAAGGCTCAGATAGGGAAGTACTGTTTGGCTTGGCGGTTTCCCCATCAGCCTCCACAGGAGTTTCGTCATATTCATCCAAGTTTTCCTTCTTTATCGTTGGCAATTTATTTATTACAACTCGTACTTTGCTATTTACATGCATTTCTGTCATTGCTTTTTTTAATGGTGGGCTCCCATCCTCTTGGATCCCACTCCGTTTTTGGTCTGAAACTAGACCTAGAGGGAAGTTTATTTGCGGGCTTTCCATTGCTAAACACCAGAACATTAATTAAGTCAGTCTTGAGTGTGCATTTTCCTGCTTGTTCATACAAAAAATAATTTCAGGCGACCTTGACCACCTCAGGCACACCAGGTTTTGCACTCCTTTCAGAAAAATGTTACTTCTTCAGCCTCCAACAGTTAAAACTGGAACCCATTTTGCATGTAATACCATAAAATTAATACTGGAGGGGTTACACAAGTTTCTTTAATTTTATAGTTATTTGTTCAATTTTCTCGTATAAAAAAACCGCTGCAGTATGTGTACAAAAGGCTTTTCTTCACACCCTACCCGCTATTTTACACAGTAGTCTTGTACTGCAATTTAGTAAAAAATGATGAGCTGATGCAAGAGTGTCCATCCTTGATCATTTTTTTCCTCTAAAAAATATACTGCCTTTCCAACTCTGTCTCTATTTAAATATTAAAAGAGAAAAATGGTCTCAGTTTGAAGAACGCTGATCTTCACGCAACCGATCCAAAATGCAGTTCGAGTTGTATGAAAATTTTATTCAGCGCTTTCAGTTCTTGGGAGATCAAACACAGTCTTAAGGGCTTGCTTTATTGCGCTGCCAACTTTATGATTTCATCACCGCTGCGAGAGTTACTATGGCAGTTCACAAATAAATCCCCAAATTAAAGGCTGATCCGGATCGTCGGCCAAAAACCAAACGTCCCTAGAGAGTCACCTTTTCGCGCAGATGTCACTGGTGTGCGTCAGAATTTTCCCACCCCGAGTTATTAGTAACAGAGGTAAGATGCAGGCCATCGGCTAAATTCATGTCTTGGGCTAGCAGAGTTCTGTCAGCCTTTCCAGAGAGCCTGCGAAAAGAGGAAGAGGTCAGTCAGAAGCAATGCCAAAAGGTGAGTTTGCCATGTCAGAGGAGGGACGCGTTTCCCCCGTTAATTACGAAGCACCAGCGCGCAGAGAGCTTTCCTCTAGCACCGGGAGCCCCATTACAAGCCCTGGCAGATGGGTGAAGCTGGCAGCAGCGGCAGCAGCCAACTCCCGACGCGCTGCACGCACCGGCGGCGAGCCGCGGGCGGGGGGCGGCCCTCCCACGGCCTGCGCGCCCCGGGGGGACGAGGACCGGGGTCCGGGGGGAGCGGAGGGCCGCCCTCCACTCCCTCCGCCCGGCACCCCCGCCCTTCGCCCCGCAGCCCCTTCCCGGAAGGGCCCGGGACGCCGCATCCCGCCGCTCCCTCCCTCTCTTCCCGCGCCGTGACTCACGCCAGCCCCGCCGGCACCGCTCCGGGCAGGGCTCGCCGCCTCCCTGGGAGCGCTCCCCGCCGCCCGCACCCCCCCCCTTCCCACAGCCCGCCGCCGCTCCCTCCCTGCGGGGACGGCGCGCCCCTCCCCCCGCCCCATCCCATCCCCCCCCATCTCCCCCTCAGGCGCTCCCGCCCCTCCCCCGCCGCGGGGACGGTCGCCCCCCCGGTAACTTCCCCATCTCCTCACCCGTCGCGGCGGGGGCTCCGGCAGCCCCGGGGAGCGGAACAGGCGCCGCGCACGGACCGCCCACCCGTGACCTCACTGCGGAGACGGCGGCGGCGGCGGCGACAGCCACGGAGACGGCGGCGGCGCGCGGGCACGAACCCGCAGGCGGCGCGCACCGCCCCCTCCCGCCGCCGCAGCCCCGCCCACTGTCTGGGGCACCGGCGGGAGCGGCGGGAGCGGCCGTCCCTCCCCTCCCCCCGCTCCGCCGCCGCCTCAGCGCCGGGAAACCCTGGTCCCCTCCCCCGCCGCCGCCGCGAAAAGGGAGACAGAAAAATAAAATCCCACAAAAAAAAGAGTGTTATTTCTGACTGGCGTTAGCACGTCCTCTCGCCGCCTCCCCTCGGCCCACCCGGGTCAGACACAGCCCCGGGACGCCGTGGCGCTGAGGGCCGGGGCACCGGGCGGGAGCGGGAGCTGGGGCGGGGAGGCGGCGGGGAGAGCGGCCATGGCAGAAAGGGAGAAGGTGGCAAGCGGGAGCGCAGGCAGCAGCCGGGGCGGGAGAGGAGGGAGGAGGCCCGGACGCTGACGGGGAGCTGTCGGGCGTAGTGCTTGCCTGAGGCGCGGCAGCCAGCGACCCTCAGCGAGGGTCCTTTAGCAGGTGTCCCTCAGCGACCGACCCTCAGCGACTATCCCTCAACGGGGTCCTTCAGTGGGTGTCACCCAGTGACAGTCCTTCATCGAGGGGTCCCTCAGCTACTGTCCCCACATGACGTGGGCACTGCTGTGAGACCCCACTACTGGGGGACAGCGAGACATGAGGAAGGAGGGAGAGTGCGATGGCAGCTGTCCCCAGAGCAGTTTCACAGCCCTTCCAGCCACGGGCTCATGGCAGGCCACAGCAGATGATGAAGTGCAGGAGGAGGGTTCAGAGTGGGTCAGGGAGCCCAGCTGGTCAGCTCTGTGGAGAGGGCTGTACATGGGGGGCTTCTCCCACTCCACGCTTGTTGCTGGAAGGGGAAGATCTTCTGGGACTGCTTAGCCTTTGTACAACTGGTTTATTTATGTATTACAAGTTTGTTCCATCTGCAAGGAGCCTAAGGCTTTCTGGTTTACATCATCTTTTTAAAGATAGCGCTTCAGCTGAGATTAAGGCACAATCCAATTTGCTGTTGCCTTTCATCCCGTATAGTTACAGATTTTGATGCAAAGTGAGTATAAAGTGTGGGACATGAAAACGTGGCAGTTTTACAACCACCCAGCACCGCTTAACACCAGCCGGCACAGACCATGGCGAGTGGGCTCCGTGCCATCACCTCCTCACGCCACGCCACAAGGATTAGCACGGACCAAACAAAACCTGCCCCGCTGCCGCTGATCGACAGAGAGGTTTGATACGCCTTAATCCGTGACTCTGCAGCACTGATACGCTCTGGGCTGGCAGGGCTTTTGGATGGAGGGGGCCTGGAGCATCGCTGCAAAGCTGCTTTGCGAGTCACCTTGTAACTTTTTTGAAACACCACAACGGTTGGGATCAGTTGGGTTCCTCCCGGTGGTGGCTGGGCAAAGAGCCATCTGGGATTATTGTTATTTGCCCGTTGCTAACCTTAGATGGTCACTTCTGTAGGTAGGAGCCCTCCCACTCTATGTTTGCATAGCAGCTAGTGCAATCTTTGGGACCCGCGGTGCTTTATCTTGCAAAAATAATAAATTACTGACATGTTAAGTAGTAGAATAGGGTTTAGAATAACTATAAATAGCAGTGCCTGGGCTTTTAACAACAGCTCTCTGATCAAGATGACGATAATGGTTATATTTATATTTTAAAACCTAAAGAAAACCACTTGACCTTTCTGATATTAAAGAATTTGGGTATAGATGAAGGAATCATAAAACTGAAATTTTATGAGAGCACCTCAATTTTTATATTCAGCAGAAGGTGTAACAACAAGGATCATCATTTTACTGTTGCCATATTGCAGCAGAAGGCTTTCCTCTAAACGAAGGGGTACCAAAAAAGAAGCCTTCATTTTGTTGAGGGATATAAACCTCCAGCTGAAATTAAGTGTGCTCTTTCACGTGGCTGCTTGGAATAGGTATTTCCTAGAATGCCCACAGAAAATCATAACTTCTCTTTTCAAAGGCTAAAGAAAACAGGCATAAATTCCTTCCATTCCACGTAGGGCAAAGCAGAGATAAAAGCTTCCCAAAAATTGGAACCAAGATTTAATCCTGGGGAAAGAACACAAGAAATGCCCTTTTTTCCTCCCCTTTAATACTCAACTATTTGTCCTTTTCCATCACCCTTTTGTCTATTTTTATTGTAAATCACTAGAGATTGACTCAGCCTTTCCTCAGGGAGCCTTTATCATAACAACTACTACCCTTGTGGGGAGGGCATTCTTCCTTACTTACATTTACCCCGTTACCTGCTAGCTCCTTTTGCTAGACTTCATCTGCGTAACTCCTCCACAGCAGCCGAATACCCGCCGAAACGTGCAGCTACAAAAGCATTGGGCTCTAGGCATCGAGTTTCACAAATTGAAGGATGATCAGGACTGACACCGCTGTACTTTCCAACCACTTGAGATTCACCACAAGTAGGATTTGTTTATTTTAAGGAGATTTCATGGACATTGGACTATAAAACTACTCTTGGCTTGTCTTTGCATGCAACAGCATTTGATCGAATTTAGCAACACACACCGGTCATTCCACCTCACTCTGCAGTTTTGTATCTAGGCTGCTTGTTTGTACTTTTCAAAGCAGGGAAGTGTTACAAACACGTCTGAATGAATTCCAGCATTGTGCAGCGGTGTGTAGTACCCTGGTGCTTTTCATAAATGCTATTCTTTAGCCTGCAGCAACACAATTACGTAGGACTGTGCAAGCATTGGCTCACTCTGGCTGCCACATCAAATGCTTCTGCAGCATTTCCAGCCTTAGACAGAAAGATTGCCTCACATAATGATCCGCAAAAGGATTTTATAAATATTGGTATTTTTCCTCCAGTTAGAGTTAAGTAAACACGACAAGGCAAAGCAGTTGCAGGACTACAAGCGCTAGCCTTACACAAAAATGCGAACTGCTTCTGTGCAGGGCAGGGAGACTGAGGAAAGCGATGGAGGACATGCAAAAGTGCTTCTGCGTTTGATCTTAATTCTGTTTCGATTCCATTGAATTCTTTATTCTCCTGCAATAAAATGTTGGAAGGTAGGGCAAAAAACAGCTTTATGACAAAGTGAACAGGTTTATGAAGAAAACTTACCCTCTGTACTTATGAAGTAGATACAAGGTTTGCTTAAAAGCCACAACAATATAGCAGAATACACAAGATTTCCAAATCTACCAGCTTTTGGAGCTGATCCTGAAAAGACATGGACCTGCGATACAACTGCCCAGATGTTCTGGACCTTCCTGTCTTCTCCACCCCCGAGGAGTTTAGGATCCAATAAAAAAAGAAAAAAAAAAATCTTCAAATACCAGTGAAACACACTATGTCACATTTCCATTTTAAAGTTACTGAAGAAAACGCAAGATTTATAACACCAGAGCCGGACTGATCTACGGATGTGAGGAAAGCAAGGTACACAGGTGGACAGTGCATCTTTTGTTAGACCTCCTGCTCTCCTGGAAGCTTAGGAATTGGGCGCCATTGTTTAGTTGGGGTTTTTCAAGTTCTGCTGCACATTTTCCATTTCAGGTTGCAAATTCTGGTAACTATTGTGCTGCAATGACAGTGTTGCTATAGAGCTACAATAATCACACAATGTGAGACAAAGCCTGTAGGTAGAGGATTGTCTAAAAAGAGATGTCAACTCTGCCTACAACTTCTTCTGCAGACTGTGAAAAGCAGTGCCAAAGACACGGTGCAACTAAAACACAAGTTACAGACCTCTGCAAGATGTAATAACCTGCACTAAGAGAGCACAGGAGGAGTCTTACTTTTATTATTAACTCTGAACTTTCAAGAAGTGCTGCAGCTCTTTGGAAGCTTACAAAATTAACATTTACAGTTGTCTTAAAATGTAGTTCACAAATAGCACCTTCGCTGCTTGGTTTCAACAGCTTAGGTTTAACACCAAGCAGCCTGTAGAGAATTTTTGTCTTTACTCTTCTAAGTCAGCTCTAAGGAAGAAAAGTTATTATTTAAAAAAAAATAATTTCTTTCTTTACAGTTAAACAGTGCACTGCAAGTTTCCTTTCCAGATAAAGTAAAAAACAAGGGATATATAATAACATATGGCAAACCAGGAGGGTCCCTAGAAAGTATGTAATTCTTCCTTCATATCTTTCCAGGATAATAGCGAGCAGGACACACTCAAAAACACAGACCTCCAAAATACCATGAACCAAAAAAAAAAAAAAAAAGGGTACTTAAAAAAAGCCAAAGCCCCCTGCTCCCCACGCACGGGCCCCTCTGCATTCTGTGCGGGCCACCTTTGGCAGTCGCTGGGGCCGGTACCTCTTCCACTCGCCCGCTAGGAAGAGGGGCAAGCGAGACAAACTCATCTGCATTTCTAAGCGCAAATAAAAATAGATCCTTTAAACTACGACGTAGAAAGTGAAGTGTCAAATACCATAGCAAAACAAAATAAAATTATCTTTCAGTGGAGCTGGTTAGCATAGATACAAAGTTTTTGTCAAACTGCAAAGCGTGTGAAGAACTTTGTCACTGTTCTGATAAGATTCAAGTTGCATATTTATGAACAAAGGGGGTTTTCTACAGAAAGAAGCTTTTTTTAAGTATTTCTACGTACGCTGTCTCTAAATATGCTAAAGACCACAATTTAACACCGAATAGAGAATTAAAATTGTGCGTTTTCTTCTCAGAAGATATTAGCGTGCACATTTTAAAGAAAAAAAAGATCATTTTAGTGGTGATTTTTAATGTAAGTTGTAATACGGCCGCTCTTGTGATACCTCCTATGACAAACGAAGTAACATAGCCAAGACACCATATGAGAGACCCTATTACAGGTCTTCTCACATAAGCATGAAAAGTTGACAGATTTTAGCAGGCACCACATCTTAGAGGGCAAGTTACTTCGGAAACAGTTCTGTTTTGTGATTAAATATGTAATGGTAAGATTAGACGTCTCAAGTACGCAGTTCAGATCTCTTTATCATAAGCAGGAAAAAAACAAAAAGGCTTTAGAAACCCCCAACACCCTGACTGAGCTCTTCTGAAGAAAATGCAAGATACGGTAAAATCCCCATTTTCTGAAAGGGGCTCCAATCCCCAGCTCCTTCCCAGGAAAACATCATTCATCCACAGGCAATTTCAGACGCCTTTCTTCCTTGAACTGCTTATGCCATCCATCCTGAAGCGAGGGCACGTGCTTAGCAGTTAAGGTATCAAGTATATATAGATTATACAAGCTATTCATTTCTTTTATAGAGTGTTGTAACGTAAACAATTGCTCAGACTGAGCCGGAGCAGTTGGCCACCAAACTGAACAGAAACAAGAAGCGTGCGTGGGGGGAGGTTAAGCATTTAAGATATGCAGCCATCTGCAGCATTTGCCTAGGACTGCCGGTGCATACTTGTAATAACAAGCCAGATTGCAAGAGGAAATCTCTTTTAAAACACAGGTACAGATATTGAAGTAGAGAGAGGTTAAAATACTGCATCTGTAGCAGGGTACGAGGTAAGTGCCCCTGCCCTCCATGTCAGAAATCTAAGAGAATGCGGAGCAGGAACTGAAGAAACAAAGAAAGAAATCATGCAGAAGTAAGCGCGGCAGATGAGGCCGTTGGTCTGAACTCCAAATCCCCAGCTCTGGCAGCTGAGATGACGTCCTACAAGTCCCAGCTGAAAGAGGTGCTTGGCCAAGCAAGCTAGAATTGCATTTTATACTTTACCTGAAGCTTTCTGTATCCGCACAGCTGACTGAAGCCTCACTGCCTACTTTTGTTTCATCAGTGGTGCTGGAACAAAAGACAGAATCTAACGGATGCTTTTTCTCTGCAGGGCACGGCGAACGTAAGGCCTGTGAAGCACGCGGGAGAGGGACTCGCATTCTGAGAGAGGCCGAGGGAGGTATTTCTTAGGTAGCTGCAGTTGATCCCAGCGCTATCTTCTCGAAGAAATTATAAGATGAGAACAACGCTCCTGGGGGACCTGGGTATTTAAGGGTCAGACGACAAGCCCAAGCAAAGCCCAGCATTTCACAGTATTTGTTTTACTGGTTAACACACAGAGACCTAATATAAATGTTTTATTTAAAGTAAAAAGTGTGCACAAGTAAAGGGAATGATTACACAACAACGTTCAAGACCATATTCCACATGAAACAGGAAAATAGTAGTGACAACTAGCAGAGCACCCATAAGAATCCAACTCGTATACAAAAAGGAGGTTAACTCCACATAAATACATCATGCTTCTGGCGCAGACGCTTCCTCCAGAAGACAAAGCCTACTGCACCGGACTGTTTACACCCAGCGTCCCTTCTGAATAGCTGTGACAGTTGCTATATGCTTAGCAATGAAAAATAACTGTTACTATCATGGCACTTTGGAGAAAATGAAAGTTTAAAAACGGGTTTACAGTTATTTGTTTGTCACTTAGCAACATTCTTCATGCTTAGATACGTAAATAGAAAAAGCATCTTTTCTGTGACATTATCTATGAAAAAATTTCTTTTGTGCTTAAAGCAAAAGTTCAGTGTTTTACTCTTCTGTGATGAATAGCAGAAATGCCCTTCCTTACATAAAGCCATTTTACTTAATACCCTCTATGAAATTAAGCCACTGTAGAGACAATGCTTTTCTTGTTTGCTTTAAATAACTTCCAAGTTTAATATCAGTTACATCCTGATGTCTAAACGAGTCATGCGGGTGCAGAAGTCAGGGGCTAAACAATTAAGCACGATTTTAAAACTGCATGTAAGCAATTCACTTGGCATGAATTAATCGTGCTGAAATTATTAGCCGCTCTTTGAAAGTAGGTTTGCTCAGATAGTTTACATTTGAAAATATACAACTTGAATTTAAGGGAACCTGATGTTTAACAGCATGGGGGTTCAATGCTTCCCAGAAACTGAGGCCCCTCCAATCACCTCCCAGTTTTGAAAACTCAGGAAACTCTGAAGTATTGGGCTATTCGTGTTGCAAAGAAAAATATCAACTAAATACCACGCCATGACGCTGCTGCGTGTTTGTGCCATCTCTCTCCTTGACACTAACATGTAAGTGTAAAAACATAAGCGGGGAGATTTCTGCTATGAACGTACAGCGTCGCCACACGAGGCTTTTCAAGAAGAGACACTGACCAAGCAGAAGTCTTATTAGAAGCTTCGGCTAAGGTTTGCTAACTTGTGCTTACAGATACTTACATCTGCTTTTGGTAACACTTAGCTTGCCTTACAGCTCTTGCTTGCATAACACAGATTCTTTTCTTTGACGTCTCTTAATCCCTTTTCCCCAAAACAAAACAAAAAAAGTGGTACATTTGGCATTTCTTCAGCCTAAGACATTCAAAACTATTCCTTAAACATTAAAAATAGGAATTATCTGTGCTGTTTATTACACTGTTTACTAACATGAAATGTAAGAATCGCACCTCCCAAAAGCCCGAGTTTGAACCATTCTTTCAATTTATCCCGATTGCTTTACTATTACCTTTGAGTCTAGTACCGACATCTAAGGCTTGATTGCCCTTACAAATCACCCTCTGGGAGTGGTGAAGTTACGGGAGTCGTGGACAGCACCTGTTTTTTTTCCAAGATGTGCTTCTTCCACTGGTAAAGTGGAATGCATTTCCAACAGTAAGATTGAAAAATAAAAAGGAAACAAATGCCCTTATCTAGGCCGTAGCTGTAACTGGATCAGAACTGTGTACGTTAAGACAGAAAGTGTAAAAGCAGTGAGTATGAGGTTCCACATCCATCAATATTAGCTGCCCGTTACTGCTAAGTTACACTCTACAGATTTTAACTTTTTAAATTATTAATTGAATTCCATTTATTTAAACTGACACTTTATACCCGCACTGAAAGGGACAGGCTCAGAAAGGCACTCTCTGTGTATCAGTGTACAACTCCTAACGTATAATTTCAGAGCCAAGTCTATTGATTCTAATAGAGTTAACCATCCCCTTTAGGATAGGATCAATATACCCTGTGAAAGCAGCCATTCTTGACCTATTCAGTTTAAAAATCTGCTCTCCTTGCTGTCATTTCAACTTGAAGGGCAATAACATAGCTTCAAGTCTATGAGAACAGGGAAATGAGATGTTGAAAAAGGCGAGATTTAGAACTACAGAAGTCATAAGGTCTTACTTTGTCTTGCTGGAAAATTGGAAGTCCTTTAATAATATTTTATTACATCCCCTAATGCAATTTGTATTCTTAAAGCAACAAATAAAAAAAGCCTTTCCTTTATCAGAAGGCTGTGTTGGCAGATTATACAGCCAGACCCCACTGTTCAGTCAGGAACCCCAGAGACCAGCTTCTCTATGAAAATTCAAGTTTGGCAAGACTGTTGGAAAGTTTAACACTTTCAGTCTGGCAGCTGAAGGTTCAGCATGACAACTGTCCTGGACGACAATGAATACAAAAAGGAAATTAATGAGTAATTCACACTAGGTGACAAGGGTAAGACGTTCAGTTACTCGTTTTATGCAAGTGCATCGAAATGAAGAGATGTTTATCCATGCAGAAACAGAGAGTAACAATTGGCACAGTCCAGAAATGGAGAATTCAGACACATTCCTCGGCTGACATCAAAAGAGGGTTTATATATTCAAAGCCTTCAAATTCAGACTGGTCAATCTTCTTCACAATATCACTATTAAGATTAGAAAACAGTCATTAGTTCAGCAAAATTAAAAAAGGTAACAATATTAACTGATAGTTTGTCTTAAAATCTAGACCCGTACAGTGGATTGCAATTGAGAGCATTTCCCTCCTCTCCTTTGTCCTGACAGTTACCACTGGTTTATTTTCTAGCCCCTATAACGAACACAAAACCATCCGGGAATAGCAATTGGGCCGCTCCCACGCGCGCATTCTCCCCACAAAGCAATCTGCAAGGTCTGCAGTTTTAAAACTTTCCCCAAACAGTTGGTTTTGTAAAAAACAGAACACATTAGGGCGCGACAGATACTGCACCTGCATCAGCAACTTTTCTAAACTTTATTTGTACATTACGCATTTACAAAGGGATGAAGAAAGATGTTGGATCTCAGACCTAATTAAGGTGCGTAGGTAACATTTAATATTCACTGTGTGTTTACATACTACGTGAACATTACGCAAAACCCTAGAAAAATCCCCGAGATGCAAACAGCAGTGGCTCAGCCAAACTAGAAAGGCCCTTCCCTCCTCATCCCTAATCAGGGCCCCTCAGGAGTAAGGAAGCACACATCTGCTACGAAAATCAAACGCATTATTGTGCATTTTAGCAAGGCTCTTCAGCCAGGATAATCTCACTTGACTACTAACAATTTAAAACACCTGAACAAGCCAAACAAAGTGTCTTCGCTTGTTCAGAACACCCAAGATAAATTCAAGTCCCGACATTCTAGAAATATCATGGCTTAAAGTAATGCAAAAATAAACCACTTGACAAAACAAGTCTTTTTCCTTCACACGTTCGTTTCTTGCAGATGATACCACTGAAACTTGTAAAATAGCACTTATTCATCTTTCCCCACACTAAGAATATAGCAGCTTTCCCTTAGTTGGTATAGTTAGCTGATTGTTATCATTTGCATGATAAAATAATAATCATTTAATAGTGATTAAAACGATATAAAGATAATCATGCAATTTTTGTATAGTTAGTTAATTTTTACATCAAGCCAGAGTACAATACATCATCCGGCCATTCTGACTCTACCTTGGGGACACGTAATAGAATTTTCTCCAAACTAACAGAAGAAAATATTATTTAATGCTTTATATACACTCTCTGTACTACAACCACAGCTATTACATGAAGTATTATAACTTCTTCACTGACTTATCAGAACTTAAGTTCGACATTACTTACTCATCATCTGGAGTGAGCTGCACAGGTTCATTGGTGAATTGGGAATCAAAGTTATCCAGACCAAATTCTCCAGATATATTTGGTTTAAACGGAGGCACCACTTGCTTTTGCTCCATCTAAGAATAAATGCACTCAGTGACACCAAGAACGAGTTACAACCTATTGAATTATTTTTAAACAAGGCTGGAAGTTACTGTAAGTGTCTTTTGCATACTTCTACAAGCATTCTATTGATCTACCGTACTTACTGTGCATAAAAGGGGTTAAAAGACTCTATATTGTCATTACAGTACATCATAAGTTAAGAGCTGAAGGTTTTTGAGCTTAAGGTCACCTCTCACGCTCAAAACAAGTTGTCAAGCTGTCACTGCATGCAATGAAAATAAGCCAAGCCAGCGGGCATTCACATACCAGATCCCAGTCAACATTCCGAAAGAACGGGTGTCCCTGGATGTCTGCAAAGCCCGTTTGAGGATGGCAGCCCAAACGTTCCTTTGGGTCCTGTGCAAGGAAGAAAATATTTCTAAGGGGGGGTCGTGGCCTACACTACGTCAATAAAATGGAAATGTTACAAATTCCATGAGAAACAAAACACCAGAGTTTCAAGGGATGCTGAAGAACTAAGTCAGCATTATTTATTTTGGAAACTGTTCCAATTTACTGTCTGAAAATTAGTCATGAATATATGGAAGCCTTTAACAGAGTTGTATACAACCAACCATGCTGCCTTTCTTCATTTTTATTCAGACCTGTTTAACCACACTGTATGTTTCGGAGCAGATCTGGTTAGATTACAAGTGAATTTGATTCTTCGCCCCTCCCGCCCCTCTCTGAGCAGACCGAATACGCCGGGCGATCACGCTGGGGTGGTAACTGCAGGTTACTGATAAATACGGTGGAAAGAAGGGGTTTTAAAAAGACAATTCCACCTCCCTGTACATATATGTGCACACACACATGCTACCAAGGAGCTGTAACAGAAGCAGTGTTCTTGAACATTATTACTTTCTTAGAATAAATTTAAGCAAATCTGTTTTCTGCTGTACCTCTTTCTCCCCACTCATCTAACGCTCACTCAATAAAGGTCAGCGTGCGCTCGGACTCGTCTGCTACCACCTTTGCACTGTTTGACTCTCAGGCTAGTTAGCCACCAGCACAGAGTGAGCGTATGCTGCCTCTGCGTCTCCCTCGATGAAGCCATCGGCAGTTGTCAGAGCAATTTGCTAAGCTGCTTCTCTTTAAGAGCCAAAATTAATCTGATAAGTTTGTCCAATACCCCAGGCTAAAGAAATCACTCTGAGCATTTCTAAGCCTTTCAGTTTGAAACTTACTCATGATCCAAGCCTAAGAATCTGGAGCTTCAGATTCTAAGACAAGTATCTAGACTAGGTCCCCCAGCTCCACTGAAACTCTGCTTTAGGCTCACACCTTTTCTACCCTGTTTCTGTATACAGCAAGTAAAGTCTGTCTGCTACACATTGACTAGGCAAGAGGTTTTAAAAAAAAAAAACCCCAGCTGCTCCTGAGAAGTCTTAAATAGCCCCCTTTAGCTCTTACCTTATTAAGGAAACTCTTTAGAACACCTGCTGCTTTAACAGAAAGCGATCGGGGAATTCGGATCTGTTTTTCCAAAATTACTGCAAGAAAACAAGGTTCAAATCAGCCTTTGCATCTTTAAAGTTCAAGGTAAGTAGAAACAATGCACTGAAGTGTAGGAACGCTTATGGCGCTTACCTTGGAAGAGATAATCTTCTGTGTTCTGATCAGGATTGTCAGAACTCCCAACAATATCAAATGGTGACCGGCCCGCCATCATTTCAAACATCAGTACACCAAGTGCCCACCAGTCTACACTGAAGCCTAGAATTCAAATGGGAAAACACCAATGAAGATATTTTGGAGTAAAAATACCAACACTTTTGGGGCTAAAGACAGACATGTTCTGAGAAGAATTAATTCAAAAATTTAAGTATCACCAGTCTTTCTGATTACCTGAACAAAGGAGAGAGAACCACTGTACTAGACAGTACTTGGTTCATTATATGCGTGATAAGAGGAAGTGCTGTACAAAGCGAAGGAAATGCAAACAGTTTAAAGGTTGGTGTTAGGCCTTAAAAAAAGGTTTAGATAATATTTAAGCCTAGTCATTACTAACCAACAGAGCGTTGATTATCCGGGGCAGGGGACAAAGACAAGGAGGAAGTGTGTGATTCTTAATGGCAGCACAACAGTAATTTATGGAGCTGGGCACATCTATTCTACTATTCACTGGTAAAGAAAAAAATTCCAGTAGCTAGGCTAGGGCTGAGAGTTGGCCTAGAAAGTTCGTGGTAAGGAGGGAAGATGCAAAGCCAGTCTGAAAGAGACATTCAACTGAAATGAGACGGCAGATTTAAAAAATATATATATATGTATATACACACACTTTTTTTTTTTTTTAATAGGAACTAATTGTAGAACTTGTTAAAATCTTAAGGGAAGAAAACAGATCAAAGATCTGCTTGGCACAGTATTGGAAGCTTAGGAAGAAAGGACAGGTAACAGGAAACATACACAGCAAGCCTCCTATACTCTCTTACAAGTCTTCTTCAGGAACCTCATGGACTTCCTGAACAAGCAATTGCACAAAAAAATTCATTTTTAACACCGAGATTTGTGAAAGGGATGTCTGCTCTCTGGGACCTTTGTATCTAATACTATCTTTGCGGCCAAGTATAAAGCTCCAAAACACCACAATGCAAGACTGCAAGCGTATCATTAGTAGTAGTTAAAATAGTTATAAACAACAACAAATTTGGAAGACCCAAGCTATTCTTCAAGACTGACACAGAATTTAAAATGTGGAAGGCAGGGTATCTCATTTGCTTGGTGAGATGTTTTCTGCCCTTCCTTTGAAGGGTTTATTCACTTTTTCAGACAGGATGCTGAATTAAGATCAACGATGTGTCTAGTGGAGATTTATGCTTTCTACTGCTGAAGAACTTGAGTTCTTCACATAAGAGACAAGGTATATGGTAACAGTGAAAAATTCAATTTACCGTAATCCTCTCCCCGGAGAATTTCAGGTGCAATATAGTTTGGAGTCCCACAGAATGTGCTGGTTGTGTCACCGGGCCTCAGACCCTCCTTTAGGAACAGAGGGCAAGAAAATACAGTTAGCCAAAGAACCCACACTCCCTCCCTCTGCTGAGAGCTTAATTTTGAATTAATTTAAGTGTCCTGAATAAACTGCTTTTGTTTTAGTAAAACTATACTTAAATCTGTATGTAAACAAATAGAAAACACTACTTGTTTCAGAAGAAACAGAAATAGGTTGCATCTAGAGTCTCAAGAGGATGGCACGTATCTACTGATCACATCATCTTTCAAGGTTTTAGCTAGGAAGCCCTGCCACATCTCCGACAGGCAAGTGGGAATAACTGAGGCATGCTGGAACTGCTTACATGACTGGGGTGTCGCGATGGACAGTCACAAGCTTTTCAGAGAAGAGCACGGGATGCAGGTTGGGAGGGGGTTACCCAAAGGAGCTGTGCAGTTTTCATCCTTGGAAGTTTTCAGGACCAAACTGAACAAAGCTCTCAGTAACCTGGCCTGATCTTACAACCCACCCTGCTTGGAGCAGGAGGGCAGATTAGACCTCCTGAGGCCCTTTCTGACCTATGTTATTTTATGCTTTTCAGTGGCTTAGCCAAAATTATAGCATTTAAAATAGTTCTAGAAGATCAGCATCATGGCAATTCCATGGCAAAGTCAAACCTGCGCTCCAGTGTCTCTGTAGTGACAAAGCTTTCCTAGAGAAAATGGGAAATGCCACGGAATCCAAGTGGGAGCAAGTGGGACTGATATATTTCAACCTCTTTTTGAAATCAAGCTGTCTTGAGTATTTCAGCCTACCCCTCCCAGTCAAGTTGATACAGCAGCTTTATAAAACCATGAATGGTATATACGTGTAGTCTGTGCGCTTTGGCATTTCTTTTTCTTTTCCCCATTTGTAGAAGCAAAATGAGTACACAGGCTGTCTGCACTGTGCACAAATGAGTACCTTGACATTTCACAGTTTTAAGTCTCTGTATCTTTTAATTTATGACAATTTGTTAATTGTTGATTTTACTGGTCGGCAAGGAACTAGAGCTTACCTTGCACATGCCATAATCTGTGAGTTTAATATGCCCTTCGGAATCTAGTAGCACATTATCCAGTTTTAAATCCCTGTAGATTATCCCTCGCTCATGTAAATAGTTCAGTGCGAGACTGATTTCAGCCGAATAAAACCTAGTGCAGAAAGAAGGAGATATTGATGACTCAAGTAATCAAAAAAACAAACCACAATACCATAGTATTGGTAGTATGATACTTTTCTAAATATAATAGCCTGTATTCTATTATCTTTCATCAGAGAAGCAGGTAAGTTGTTTAGAATCGTACAAATACTTCTACCCACAGTCAATTAAAAAATTATTTTTAATTAATATTAATGTCTACTGAAATCATCCCTTTCATCTCACCATCTGAGATGAAACATATGCACCAAGAACTCAGCATTTGCCTGGACAGCTGGTAGTGGTTGTTGTAAGAGAAACACATTGATATCATTAGACAGTTAAAAAAACCAAAAACAAACCACAAACACATTTTTCTAGAAGAAATAAAATCAGAATCAGACTGAAGTCACCTAGGGTAATGCTAATACAAACAACACCTATTACAGTTCCTCCTCGAAACAAAAGTACGGTAGCTTGCAGCATTAAAGTGAGGATGCAGTTTCACATTTCTTAAATCCTCAATGTCTGGAGAGGATTTGCTAGCTCATCATTATAATCTCTGCACTACTGCGCTGTGTCAGAAAACCAACTGTTTTGATGCAAGAAATATGAAATTCGGTGTACCTGGCATGCTCCTCTGGCAGCTTCCTCTGTCTCTGCATATGAAACATTAGATCTCCTCCATTTACATACTCTATAACGAAGAATAACCTGAAACACACAGGAGTTTGTTAAAAAGAATTGTATACAAGGCTGAAGGAGATTTGAGATGTTCCGAGTCTGTTATTGAACAATGTCAGTTCAGCAACTCCCATCTCTCTGGTCATATGGCTGGTTTCACCATTTTCCCTCCCTTTAAATAAATTCCCAATGTTAAACATCAAGCATATGAAGTTTCTCTAGACAATTCCATTATTCCTAAAGGAAAGTAATTAATTCTTCCCACTCTCCTAATCCATTACAGCTAATGCTAGTCATTATTACATATATGATATATAAATAGATTCACATCAGTTTCTATGCACAACCCAGCATTTAAAAAAAAAACTTTTCTCATTTCCCTTCCTGATCCCTTCAATCTCCTTTGTTTGTGGTTAGTACTATTAGTATATTATAAAAGCTCTTTTTTCTCACTTCCCTGCACTAGCCTGCCACCTTTTCAAACATCAAGGATGTTGTTTAAATATACAATAACTATGTTCTAAATATACTGAAAATTATTACAGAATAAAATAGTAATTTATTTACTGCAATCTCTTCTGAATGTAAACACAAAGGAAAATAATAATTTTCATCCTATAATTCAGGTGCTATTTTCCGACTTCTGCTCGGAGGCATGAACTCTCTGAAGACAAGTACGTTTGAGATCAATTTCCTCGATGTTTGTACTTCTAATTTCTCACTCCCTAAACCTTGTTTTCCTCCCCTTCTAGGCTCTGTCTTCTACCTCATATTCTTCAGCCTTTTTTCTGCTAGCTGCACCTCTCTTCCTGTCCCCAAGCCTTCCCATCACACCTACCAGCGCTTTATATTCCTGTGCATCTTCCCAATCTGAAAAGCTTAGATGATGAACATGGCCTTTTGCTCATAAAATGCTACGGTGATTTAGAGTACATTGACTTCCGCTACCTGCCTAACACTTAATGCTTTAAATAGGCCTTTGAGGTGCCTAACAGTACCAAATATTTCTTGAACAAGACTATGTTATTATCTTATGACCTTTACCTGCTTTCTGTCTGGAAGCAAGAGTGTAATCCAACAAGAAAGGGATGATTTGAAGCCTGTTCAAAGACGTGTTTCTCCGTCTGAACCCAATCAATATCCTATTTATTTAAGAAAAGCAACATTCAGAAAAGTGTTGTTGCACTTCTGAGGTCAAGCATTAATGACAACTAGCAAAAAGATACTCAAGTGTTTTGCCGTCCTCATTTTACTTGCAAGAAATTAAATATTACACAACTCTCCAATGTGAAGTAAGACAATTTAGCATACTCTCTTTTTTCCTCTGTCTTGAGCATCCCATACTTTTAGCCTCACTGTGTTACTACACTTGGGAATGAAAAACCACTTGCTATAAAAGATAAACTCGTGCAGACAAATATAAAGTAGCATAAAGAAATACAAAAGAAATCAATGGCAGACCAAGAAATAAAGGCAAAAGCTCTTGGATAGCAAACCACAGTCACTTGTGAACCTTCTGTAGTACAGGTTGTATAGAAACCGCATGTATCATTTTCAATTGGCGTTGCAGACCCAGAAGCCTGGCTCCCACCTCACAGTAAATACTGAAGCTGTTTGGAAGAATTGCCTGATTTACTGATAAAAAGCTTGCCTACCTCATCATCATTGACGAGCTCTTTCTTCACCACTTTCATTGCATAAATGCGTTCAGTTTTCTTCAGTCGAACAAGCAGTACTTTAGCATAACTGCCTCTTCCTATAACTCGGAGCAAATCAAAATCCTGAAGACCGAGACTGGAGGAAGCTTTGCCACTTTCTCTAATGCTCATTGCCTTTTGACAAAGGTAATTTGAAATTAGTAAGCAGGCTTGCTAATTTTAACAACTGCAAAAGTTAGCATTTCAAATAGAACAGCAAAATTAATATAAACAACTGATTCAATTAACACTTGTTTTTCTTAAAACTGCACTGTCCTGGAAAGGAATGTGAGGGGGGAGAAAGGAGGCAAAATAGACTTGGCAGATAAGAAACAACTGAAGCTGGAGGACTTTGGAATACTTTCTAAATCAAAGCACATCTCAACTTGATTCAAAATAAAACAGCTTGCAAGCTATAAATGTATACACCTGAGTGCGCAACTCAAACGTGCTTTATGTACCAGTTTTCAGTTTGTGACAAGTTAAATCACTGAAACCTTGAAATTGAGAGAGACAAGGGCTTTAAGATTTCTAAATACAGTTAGCATGGTTACGATACTTCACCTCTTTTTCTTCACCAACATGGTCCAAGCTCTCATGACTTGAGGGATTGTACGGAATCACTAGAGGTGCAAGAAAAAATTAGACCAATGTGACACAACAATATTTTCTTTTGTCTTAAAATTTCCACACGCAAGAGCTCAATCAGAGAGATACAACAGATGCATTGAAATTGTGCAAGTACTCGAAACTGTTCGGTTTGTTTTGTTGTTTGTTTTGTTTTGTTTTTTTTTAAACCATGAGAATCATTCTTTTGCAATACTGCATTAATAATCAGTTATGGCTAATATAAAACCCTGTAATATATTTGGAGATCTATTCAGATTAATCTTGACTCCACACAGAATCTTGTGCAGAACATTGGTTTAACCTGATCATTCAAATTCACATGTTAGGACCACCGTTCTGACTGCTACAAGAATGAACCTGTTTGGCTACCGATTCAGCAGAAACCATTCTGTTAAGGTTTGTGTTTGTTTGGTCAATAAGGGCATTTAAAGTACACAGATTACTGATAGAAAAGTGTAACTGACAGCCTAAATTCTTCCCTTTTAGCCAAGTTCCTTAAACTGATACGATATGAACAACTGAGGAGTTTTTATATTTATACCCCCCTTAGCATTAAGAAGCTGTCTTAATTTTTGATAGATACAACAATTAATAATGTTGCTGTATGACAAAATTAAGGTTTTAAAAATAATTTTAAGTTATTCTCTTTCATTTTAAAACCCAGAGTTTACAGTAATTTAAAGAAAAAAATTATTGATCTTACCTGATTCTACATTATCTGGATGCACCGATGATGGATCCATAGGCATTATTGGTTCCTGCAAATATGCACAGGATTTTTGTAACAGACTGTCCAAGTGTGAGACACATTATTTTAGGGACAATAAATGAAAGTAATGATCCCTGAGGAGTATAATCTAGCTACTTTTTAACTTGATTAGTCAAAATAGTTACTGCTCTAATCCATATACAATCAAAGAAACCACTGCAGTCCTTATTTTACCTATTTTCCAGAAGTTATGACATGTTTCCAGAAGCTGTTGAAGTGACAATTTAGTACAACAGAGAAAAGAAGTACAGCAGATGAGAAGCGAGACACAAAAGCTCAAGTACTTCAGCAGTGCATATTATTAGCTAAGTGAATTAACAAAATGTTGACCTATAGCTGTCTGCTATTAATATTAAACCAGGAGCAGTAATCATCTAAATCTTTCTGGGAACTTAAGAACTAAGAATGATTGAATTTCTTGGGTGAAAAGTCAAAACTTCTGCACTTCATCTTCCTTATCTGTGAAATGGGAAATATTCTAACGGATGTTTAGAGAATTTATTTTACCTGTACCTCACTTCGAAGATGCAAAACGGTATGCTTAAGTGTGCGCACATGCTATGTAACAATGTAGTGAAGGATGAGATAAACATCACTGATACGTTTATATTTGAAACAGGAAAAAATACCAGATGTGCAAGTTAGATGCCTGTCTTGCAACTAAGTTGCCATTCTGCTGATTCCCAAACTTCCTTGCAAAGTGTCACAGTAACCATAAAGAATGATGTTTTACCTAATGCGATTATTTGCAGACTACAATCTGAAAACCACTAGTATAAAATGGGCTTTTTTGTTTGCTTGGTCACGTGTTGTTTTTTAAAGACAACTTTTCAGTTAAGTTTTACTTACTGGTTGCAGTGTATGACGGCCACATTCAATACTGACAAGTTTGTGACACTTCTTGTGAACAAGGAGTTTGCAATTGATGCATTTGTATCCTTGGCGACCCAGGCCCCATATCCGGTCGGTGCAGATGGCACAATGAGCTCTCTAGAATGACAAACCAACAAAACCAATTAAAGAGCAAAACTAAATAAAAAAAAACCCAAACAAAAAAACACACCACCACAAGAAAACGCGACAAGAAAACCCCAAACAAAACTATTCAGCCACACTTTCATTAACAAAGAACATAGGATAGGAGATCAGGAGATCCCTACTGAACCTGCCACTATGCCAAGAGTCTCTACCTGAAACCTTTAAGAACCAACAGACAGATACAATACAGAGGATATAAAAAATTAGAACTGAACAATAAGCAGCAACAGCCATACACAAAGCGTGCATCTACATGGGAAGGTGCAGGCACAGCCAGCCTCTTCTGCTGCGCAGACCCAGAGAGACACAAGCCAACTCCAGGTCAAGCGCCCTGCAGCCAAATCAGCAGGCTGCCGTGCCCAAGCTAATCCGCTACATGTCTCCTCATCTCTCTGTGTAGGTGAGTCCTTACATTTGTACAGAGGAAGGCAGGAGAGCAAACGCTTCAACACGTTAAAACACCAGATTAGAGGAAATGGGAAGATCGCCACTGAAGGACACTCACAAAACAATTCAAAAGAGCCATCAAAACAGGATGTCTATGAAAGCAAGGGTGGAAAGTGATTAAACTGCGGTGCCTTGACAGCCTTTGACCAGGGGAGGTTAAAAAAAAAGAAAACAAAACAAAAACCAAAACCGAAGAGCAGTTAAGATACAAAGGATGCTCAAGATGAAATTTAGTGGAGACAATCTCAAGCATTAAGCGCACAATACACTAAGCTTTGAAAAGGAGGAAAGATTATTGAAGCTGTCAAGGAACCCAGCTTTTTCATATATTTTGGGTTTGGTTTTTTTGCTCTCATTTTTTTCTAAATACAACAGATAACCTTCCTGGTCCTTAGCTAATTATATTTGACCATTTCTTCTTAAAAATATTACAAATTATTTGTTATTTTCAGGTGTTACATGCCATCATAAGCAGGCTGTTTGGAGAAAGACCTCAGTTTTTCATTTAAAAGTCATGAAAGAAAAGTCTGAGCATCATAAGTGACTTCAGACCTTTTTACTCCCAGAATTTAAAGAACATAAAATGTACTCTGAGCTCCCAGTCATCTAATGCCAGTGTTCAAGTTTCCCCTCTGAGAAGATTTCAAGGGAACACAGGGGCATTTATATGATTGATATCATGGTTTCAGAGTATATATAAAGTGAACCGCAACCAATTTTTTTTTTTCAATTTTAAGGTCTTGAAAATTTAATAACGATTAAGTGTCCTGAAACAACAGGGTTACCAAAAGTCTACATACTACAGACAAACAATGAAAACGAGAAGAAAAAACTACCTTATAGTTTTTCAAGGCAGCGACACTGTAATTACAAAAGAAAGACATCCCTGTACCATGGTTTTAAGTACCCAACAAGAGTCTCACCCTGTTAAATCGTTTGGCTTGGAAAGTGTGACCATTTGCACAATAGAGCTTTCGCCACCGGCGGGCGCCTCGGCGATAAATGGATTCTAAGAGGAAAAACATACGATTATATCCATAAAAATATGAACACAGAACTATGACACCTTCTCATGGACCTTTCCGTGTAGTGATTTGCAGAGTAGAGTTTCACTCCTGCACTTCACAAAAACACAGAGTAATGTTCCAAATACCTTTTTGATTTTTTTTAAGTTTTGGAGAAAATTTGAAGTCAAATAACCCGATCAATTCAAAGTTAATTCTGCTTCTCCGAGATTAAAATGAACAGTGAGTCAAGACAAGGAAAACTGCCCAAACAATACAAACACTTGTGTGCAAAGTCTGCACCTACCTCACCTAAACTCGGGGAGGAGCTGTGGGGAAAGCGAAGGAGGAAAGAAGGTGTATTTCAGGAGCATGCCCTGATTTATAAGATCGCTTGCACAAATCCTCCAGTGCTTTAGATCCACAGCTGCCACTGCTTGGGTTTTTATTTTTTGTTACTAGAGGCATGTCAGGAACCCAAACTGAAACCTAGAATATGCAAAACTACACCGAGATGCAAATCTAGTTCTGACTCAGTCCGCAACCTCATCTTTTCAGAAACGCAGCATTATCCATACTGCCGAAGTTAACTTTTCAGCACACACATTTACATTTGTCAGAGACTTGGATAGCAAGCTGACAGGTATGTGCACGCATAACAGACACACACTCTTCTACAGAATTTTAAGACAGAGGGAAAATTACCTCTTTAACGTCTAGTACGTTAGCTAACGTAAGAGTTTTTTGGAGAATACTCCTGAGAGTACCTAAACATTTAAGATGAATTTAAGATTAATTAACCACAGATCTCTAACTGGTGACATGACAAGTCATTACCATCAGTTACCAGTGGTTACAAGCCTTTGTTCACATTAGTCAGCAGCAATCTGGCAACTACTAAAAAGACAGGAATAGGATAAAAAACTGTCAGGACAGAAGAGGCACAAGCAAGTAAAGCAGTGTGACATGGATAGTTAACATGAACGTGAAATGCTTATTAACAAGGATTCATAGGTGACAAACAACATTTAAGTTCAGCAAGACTTCCTATTCCTTTAAAATATTTAATTTGTAGAGATCTACGTTATTTATAAGTGTAGGATGCCAAACCATAGAATATCAAAATCTTCTAAAACAGGAAATCTGAACCCCTGATTTTATGTACTTAACTAAAATGCCTACTTACTATCTTCTCCTGGACAAGGCATCCCAGGCCGTTCTGGTACACAAGGAAATACTGCAAGAAAAACATTAACTTCTGATTAATTTTTAATTCAGACAGAAAATAAATCATTGGGTTAAATACAACACTTCTGAAAGGCATTCAACCATTTAGGAAGACAGCATAGACTGCATTTTTACAAAACCTTGTGCCAGAGCAGGTGCCTGAAAAAACAGTGATATACGTGAGAAACACGAGCAAGAAGCAGAATAAACCAAGTTACTTCCTCAAGAAAGGCACTAGAAAAAAAGGAATTATTCTGGCTTCTCACGAGCTTTAGAAACGGTCAGAGAGAAGTATAGCTGGGGAGAGTTAGCCCTGGTGCTGGTTTAATCAGCAGCTTATCAAACACAAAAATATATGGAGAAAGGGCAGAGCAAAACATATACTGAAGTAGTATATACAGAAACAGTGAAATATATATAGAAACAGTTTACATTCTTCTACCACTTCTAAAAAGTCTTTGTGGGAAGCCGAAAAGCTCTCTCTTCCTTCCAAATGAGCTGATGGTGAACTAGATTTTTTGCATCCTTTTAGAGGACCATGTTAAGACACTGTAGCATAACACACCCACTAACACTCTTTACAATGATCCCCTGATTTTCTCCTATAATCTCTGTTAAACTGAAATATATCTTCTGCTTCTAAAAAGTCACAAACAGTAAGAAAACTGTACTGCAGAAGCTACCAAAACAGGCACATAACCCTGAAAAATAAAAATTGAACAATTACACATCAAACAGGGGCACGATATTATTAGGTTCAAAACTGGTCTCTAGTACTTAATTTTAGAAAAGTCAAACTTTTGACTAATCTGTCATCACAAATGGAGCTCATCAACTTCTTTTCCTAATGTAGATGCTGCTCTGAAGTACTCATCAATAACAAAGTGTAGAACACTGTACTATGTATCTTCTACCATTTGTTGCCAGCAAGCGTACGAAGGCATTTGGGGTGAATGAATGAGAGAGATGGGGGCTGTCATTCATTAATGAACTAACAGCAAAGTATTTTTTCCTCCCTTAATTTAATAAAGAACATTGACAAAGTGCTGACAGATAAAAAACACAGTGCGTGGTCTTCAGCAGCATCCTCTTGACAGAATGCCACAACAGGCTTTAACTGAGGAGGCTGCGCAAGAGACCCAGACAATGCAAGGTAAAAATTCCACTTATGCACAGGTACAAACATGAGAAGTAATGCCGTAAATTTCGCCATACCATGAATTAGAAGCTCTGAATCCTTGTTTAGTTCATACAACCGAAAGGCCTCTTCTAACTCCAGCTGGGAAGAAACTGTACATGGATCTCCTGTAGAAAGAAAACACCACAAAACTCAATCCAGTTAGTTCTGTAGTGTTCAACAGTTCCCTCGCAGTCAGTTCTGAGATAATTATTGTAGCAAAACAGAACGGTATTCTCAAGTGTGGTAGTATTTCTTTTTAACGCTGTTCAGAGAGTACATGTGAAAGGGTAGTCATATTGAATGCTTTCAGGAAAAATAAAAATATGAGATATTCCCAAGAGGCGAGCAGATCATAATCACAAAACACCATTGGTTTCATCTGCTGCATGATGTAATTGGTTGCACATCATTTCAGTACAGGAGGTGCAGGTTACCTTCCTGCACCTAAAATCCTTATAAGATTCCATTTTATTTCATGGATTTTTAATTAGAACTGAGTCAATTCTATTTTCACAGCTCCTTCAACATTGCCAAGACTTTAACCAGGAGGTGCAAAAGCAGTTAGACCTCTAGCCTTTCCTCAAACCTCAATCAAGACACTGGACAAACCACGTAACCTAAGCGAAAACACCCCATTTTTCTGATTTTTAACTACTGCTTTCACACTCACAGGACTATTTGAAGTAAAATCCCTTAAAGAAAGGGCACCAAGGCAGGAAAAATAAACAGGTGTGGAGTGGTTGGCATTTCTTTTCTTTTTTGTAAAACAATTGCAGCTTTTGTTGACCATTTGGGATGGAGCAGATTATCACACAAGTATTTGGCACGTATTTTAAAGTTTCTCTGACAAGACTGCAGTGGATTGCTTTAACAAACCTGTGTTTCAGAAGTCACAGTTCAAGACTGACTATGGTCTCTTTGTAGATATCTACTTTTTGCTTCTAAAAAAATAACATGTATCCACAAAGGTATTTGAGAATCATTAAACAACACTTAATTATATCAGGGCAATTTTGACACATAGATAGGTAGGTTTAAAACCTACTGATGAGGTGGGCGAGGAAAAAATGAGATCCGGCTAGAGATCTGCTGTGTTCAGGATCAGGAGCAAGAAGGACCTTAAATTCTAGTGTTGGTTCATACTCCTACAGACACACAGCCTGCACTTTACCTGTTTCTCACGATTCATCTAAAGGACTTCATCTGATATTTTAACCGATCACCTGTGTCTGGCAGTGTTTGGAAATGGCTAGAAAGACTGAAAGGAATGATCATGCAACAAAACGGTTTTGTCCGTGTCTGATGCAGATTAGGAACATTATTTAAAAAAAATATCCCTCTAAAAGAAGAAACCTTGTTCAAAATAATACTACAACCGAAACATTTTTAAAGCAATGTTGAATCTGAATCGTCACCGCCCCGAAGGAAAAAGTCCTGGTTATTAGTTCAACTTTTTTCTCCCCTCCACCTACAGAAGTTGTTCTGTGTGGAGCATGGGACTTATCTCTGCCTGCTCGTACTCCAGCACATGAGCAGAACAAGCTTCTTTCTAGCCAAAATCCCACGTAGTGAGTCTACTGTCACAGAGCGTTTCAATTTTTTAACAGAAATCCTACTTTCCACACCCAGAAGTGGTAAAATGGTTGTGGGTAACTGAACTGGAGGAAGGCAGAACAACTTCCACCTCAGATGAACTGGATCCAATCTGAAAGTTTCACTGCTTTGAGTCTTTGGTCAATACCATGGTTTGAAAGTTAACCAGCAACAGTCAATTAACTATTCTCTTCTTGTTTCGTACCACAAGATACCAAAATGAATACAGGCACTGCTAAGGCTTTTTGGTAGAGCCACGCACCTAGCAGGTAGATGGGTATTTAAAACTCACCCTACCAGAAGTTTTTCTAGTTAATTTGTTTTGCTTCTAATGTGTTCATTCTTTTCTATTGCTAAAATATTAGTAATGAACTGTCCATTTGTAGCATTCTGTCTTTATTCTTTTCCACATGTCATAATCCTCAGGACTTCGAAGCCAGTTGTAGTCATTTTTCACCACACCACCTCCCCCCTGCAATTAGCTTATCTGGATATCGAACTGCCTACCCACCACCGTGCGGAGCACGGGGGGAGGAGAAGGAACAACTATTTATTCAGACTCACTATGGGAATCAACAAACCAGTTTTTCTTTAGTTGTTTCTGACACCTCTGCAAACAGTTCTGTGTTTCTTTTTGGCAGAAGAAAAGGAGGCTCTCAAGAACACGCACCATGCTTCAAACCAGGAACAGAAGGTTTATAGACATACTTTTTTAACAAGTTTGGAGTAGTACAAGTTTTGCAGCCAAAGACAGCTGGGATAAGAGTCAGAGTAAAATATTTACTTTTGAATTATATAGCAAGAAACAACAGACTGAACAGAAACATAAGGCTAGTGTCCAATCTACAGGACATTTCAGAAGGCAGAGGTAAGATGAAATGATTGCATACAGATAAAATAGAAACTTGTCTAAAATCAGATCAAGCTCTTTCTATTTTCCAGTTGCATCTGAGCATTTATTGAAGGGATTCCACTCAACTAAGTCAGGTCTGCCTTTGTGTGCTATTACCTCTATGAAATACAAGTAGTTATACACGATGCTCTGCATCTTGCAAAAGCTAGAGACATTTAGTACATGACAAATAAACCTTAGTGACTAGGTAAACCTGGTTTAGTCACTCATCTGATCAAGCAGCGCAGTCAGGAAGTAGTGAAGAGATGGCCTAGACACTGCATCTCGCCTTACAGATACAGAAGCATGGGTAGTAGTATAACAAATACCAGCCCACAGTACCCACCTTTCCTCACGCTACTATCAGAGAGCGAACTTCAGTTTTAGTCAAGAGGATGCGATACAGGAATTTTCCAAGAAAGCAAATTTTGAGTTTCTAGAAAGAATACCAACTGAAATCACCAAAGAGTCGTGGAGAAAAAGAGAGTAGGCAGGGGTCTTGGCAAGAAGCCATGCATTGTTGATGCAAGAATTACTCATAATAAAGATGGGGGGATTTTTTTTTCAACATTCTCCTCATCACCAGATTAGCAACTTTTCCACTGGCATTAAACTGGAAGTCAATAATTAAAGCAAACACAGATTGCTTGCAAAAATTGAATCCTATGCAAAAACATGAAAATAATTTAGTCAAACTGCAGCATTCCTTTTTTTTTCACCCCTATCTAATTAAAGAGCAGAAATTAAGACAGAACAATCTGTTGCTTCAAGTACATCGTTGAATCTGCACAAAATCTCCTACTAATGTTTTAATAAAAAGATAGGTACTTCTTACTATGACCGACACTGCAGACTCTTCAGTGCGGAGTCTATTATCTTCCTCAAGATAAAGCAGAACAGCCGGCTTACTATGAAGTAAATGCTCAACTCAAACAGCATCACTGCACAGTTCAGTCGTAAACATTATTCATGCTGTAAACATTATACCAGCCTCCGCCTGGTATAAAGAACTTTGGAATGATGAGGGAAAAATAAAAGGAGGATAATCTGCTCAGACTCCCAGGACAACATAGTCTTCAACACACCTGCCCATAGAGCACTTCCAAAAATCAGCTTTGGTCCATGTTTAGCTTTAAGCTCTGAATAAACTGGCGCTCACTCAGTTTTGAATGGGAAAGCTGTGCAAAGGGGAGGAAACAGTTCCATAAGCACCATTTATGCTAATGACGGCGTACAAATACTAATCACTGCCGACAAATCACTGCACATTACGGCCTTTTATGTATTGCATCAAGTACTTAGCACGCTAAAGCAACTCAACAGCTATTTCATAACTCAGACATCTCTTTGGTGTAGCTCAAAACCCACGTGCAGAATACACCAATTCTACACAGAAAACAGGAACTACAAGTAATCTTTTCAAAAAATTAGTAATGTATACACACAGCTCAACTGGACTTCATCTGTGAAGGAAAAGGGAGAACAGACTCTGAACATTTTTTTCATCTGAGATGAACCTTAACATGGATAACGTAAGCTCTAGAGATAACAAGAGTTCTCAGCTGAGGCTGTTACTGCACTTTGATAAAAGTTACTATACATCACTCAGACAAGTAATTTCTCTGTTTACATTTAGAAAGTTTCATTAGTAGCTACATGTTAATAGCCTTTAGGTTGCCAAAGTAACAGCTGATACAAACACTCAAAATATAGTGCTTTTGGTTATACATACAGCTCAGCTACATATTAAATTGTATCAATATTTTACATAAATACTGTCATTTGTATGATTTAAGCTTAGCTTAACTCTTCTTCAAAGATTTAAGACTTATGGGGATCTTCTTCAGCAGTATAAGGGAACACTTTCTAATCCTTTCATAAAAAATCCTAACATTGAATTCACATTTTGATAAACACTGGGGTTTTCTTTGGTTATAAGGGGGGAAAAAAGAAAAAAAGAAAACTAAAGAAAAAGAAGAGAGCTACACACTAAGCAGTTTGAAACAACCACCTTTTCATTAAGATATACGTACAAAGGTATTGGATAACCATTATTTTTGGAGTGACATTTATTATTTTTAAAATATACTTATGAAGTAGGTTTTATAAGCTTATCTTATGAAGGCAGAGAGAAAGGAAAAGATGAAAGGGAGAGGAAAGCTAGAAAGCCGAGCAACTATTGACAAGTATGATGAGAATTTACCTTCTTCATCAATCCATTTCATGGTGAAAAGCTGTTCGTTGTCAAAGGAGCACATGTCTCGAACTTCATTGCACAATCCCTCATATGAGATGGAAGGTTCAAAATATGTTATCATGATGTCCCTGAGCAAGAGAAAAGTAAATTTGAGAAATTATACCGTAATATGTAGCACTTCATCATCACCTCCAACACCTTCCGAATACCACTAATGTAAAACCCGTACCTGCTGCAGTCCCCTAAAAAATATTGAAGTAGAATAAAGCACGTAAGTTCCCTTCCTACAGTCAAGTCAGGCTCCAAGTGATTTTTATTACCAACTAATTGACATCTAATCCTCCAGGTATCTGCTTAAGAAAAATGAAGATTTAAATGCCCAAATAACTACAAAGTGAATTGCAGCAGATATTAACCACACACAGAAATATTATACCAATGGAAAGAGAAGAATGAAATGCTGCAAAAATTTTGAAGGATGCTATTAATGTATTGCTGGTTTTGCTTGCTCTTTAGCAGTTATTTTGTTGTTAGATACCAAAATGTTTTGTAAGAACACAGACACCTCCTCCAACTAAATTTTGATTGTGTAGATGTTAAGAAAAAGTAATGAAAATTATTAAACTGGTTTCCTAGCAGATTATAAGGGGTGCTCCAAATATTGAAAGTACCTTTAAAAAAAAAAGACCCACGATGCTTCACTGCGATGACAGGGAAGGCGGACAGACACATATACACGTAGAATTAAAATTTACTGCTTTACTGTTATGCAGAATGGGTATTTCTGTTATAGTTAAGATTAGAAGTTAGTTAACCTGGTGTTTTAAATATGTTAACATAAAATGCTGACCCATTGCCTTGGTATTTGCTGGGCCTTAAAGGGGAACAGGTGACTCAGGGTTGCAGTCCTTTAAACAAAGGATTTCAGAGATACATTTCAGAGGGAGGAGGAGAAGGAAAAGAGAGAAGGCTGTTTACAGCACTACTCTTCAAACACCTTGCATAAACCCAGCGTTTGAGCTACGAGACTAATCTTCCCATAAAAACCTCAGCTAGCTGAGGTTTGTCTCAGTTGGGGCCAGCCGCCAGCACTGTTTGGTCGGGGAAAAAAGTAATTGAAGCAACGAAGTTTATATCTGGTCAAAATTGACATCAGTGTACCTACTAGACTGAAGTGTACAAATGCAGCAAGTTAAACATCTTTGAATCGTCTTGTGCATGCGCAGAGGGGTATCAAGAAGGTGACTTAAGATACCGTGGTCACTGAACCCAAACCACTTTCAGGACTGGCAGGGAACACACGTGATAAACACACGTGCCTGAGGCTCCTTTACATTCAGCAGCATGAATAAAGTAAACTAGCAACTTCTAAGCACTCTAGAAGAACAGCTAGCTTATTTCAGGATTTATGCGCATGATCAGAGTTAGTTTAGTCAAGGGAAAGACTCCAGCAAATGGTTAGGACACTGAAATGACACATCTTCAACAACCTGAATAAAGCAGTCAAAAAGCTGCCACATTATTCGGTTGAGAAATTGCTCCTCTTCTTTCCACATGAGACAAAATGCAAAACAAAACAATATTCAGACCCCAGTATTTACACACAGCACAACGCCTTGGGGCACACAGGGATTCATTTGAAACACTCGGTTGCGCCCATGCCACGAGGCAAACCGTGTTCTTTCCAACACAAAGTTCTCCCTTTGCATCCTCTCTCAACAGACACAAACTGCAAACCTAACGCCAACGTTTGTCTCTATGAACCGAGGCAGATTTAACAGTGAACTACTGTGACAGACACACAGGCATCAGCCAAAGGGAAACCCACGTAGTTGTATTAGGAGGCAAAGTCTCAACCTGTATTTCCTGTTTTTCAGGGAAGGAAATAATAAGGCACTGCTTACTTAGCAGCCTCACTCCTTTTGTGCTAAAGTTTACTGTACTCATACTGTATTTATTCTCATTTTAGTGCAGATATATTCACTTTAGAGTATCTTCTTAAACAAAAAGTTAAGTTCTGAAGGGCACTGAGAAGTCAGAGTGAAGTATTTCAACCATTGCAGCTTATTTTGTAATGGAACTAGTCAGTAACAGGCAAGGGTATGTTAAAAGCTGCAGCGACTACCTGAGTATTATTGTCAGACAAGCAAAGAATTAGGTGACAGACCATATCCTCGAGAGGCTGTAACCAGTGATGCTCTAGCAAAAACTGAAGATTAAAAAAAACCCTATATATTAGCAAAAACTGTTCAGCAGGTTTTAAAATTTGATAATTCAAGTCCACTTAAAATAGATTTATCTGTACTACAGTGAACAGAAAAAGTCACAATGTTAAGATGTACTGAGCAGCCCAGGAATCCTTCTGTATCTATAAAGCAACTGAAAAAAACTCTTCCTACTTGTTGCTACCTTCAAGTAGCAAAACTGTTGCCCTTCAAATTAAAAGAAAGTTTTATTATTTTAGAGTTAGGCAAGTTCTCTAAATTACTACTCTAACACTTTCAACAGGACACATATCGGACAGCTACTAAATACGTTTGGAAGATCTTACCATCTCTGGTACAACAAACACTAATTAGGCCTTCAGAGAACCCTAGCTAATAACCATATAAAAAATTTTAAAATAACATAAAAAGATGTAGGCAACTATGAACAAGGGTCTACAAGCAACATCTAGCACACTCCTCCTAGAGATGTGAAGCCAGCTTTACATAACAGAGAAACTGAAATATTGCAGGTCTTTCTACAAGCTTTATTTTGCCATTTTAACCATACCGATGACACCAACATTTTCTACTGAGACAGGTCTCACTTCCAGAGGGGTTCTGTTATCACACCTTTGCATTATATGGTGTTTTCCACACTTCTTGCGCTTAACATCGCATCGACGAGGTCTTCATTAGGAAAAAGCTGTATTCACTCAAGATAAGACAGGAAGCTAAACTCTACTGATAAAAAAATTGGCATTTTAAACAAGAATTAGTAGGCTAAATTAAAAAGAACAAAGGAAAGTTAACGTGGACCATAGCCTGCTGCCTTGCATGAAAAAATACAAAATGCTTTCTTTCACTAAGAAGTGGGGAAAAAAAAAATCTTGAAAATAGTCCTTTCCTTCGGACGAAGATAAGCTTATGCACTGCTTTTAATAAGCATGTTTGTTATAAAGCTATTCTAAGGCATAATATCCTTATTTGTCTCCTCATGACACAGAGGAAATGAGGAGAAAATCTGCTTCAAGCACACGCTTTGCACCACCACATCTGAATGTGTCAATTAACCATGAAGAACCAGGTTTTTTTAGAATTTGTATTAGTACTACTAAAATAGGTCTTAATCAGGGACCTGTGAGTAGGAAACGTGCACATAAAGAAGAGTACTTGTCCTAAGTTGCTTTCAGTTAAAATATTAATATTTATGGAAGATATAAACTACAATAAACAATCATTCTATTCAGACTAATAAAAGGCCTGCCTGAATCAATACCCTGCAAATGGAAGAATCAGTAAAAGAGAAACCACTGGAAGACTGAGGAAATGCAAATGGTAAATCTAAACATGAACATTCAAGAACAGATTTTAAATGTCTCTAGAAGACCATGAACCTCATCACCATCTTCCCCACCTTTCCTCTGAAATCAGCTTTTTTTCATGCCTCTTTTACAGATCATCCAAAATTCGTAATGTCCTTTTACAAAAAAAAACAAAACCACCCACCCACAACTGACCAAACAAAACAAAACCCCCCCAATGCCAACAGTTAAATGCAATTCAATACCCATATCTCATTTTTCACTTCTGAGCGTAAGCTTCTGTGAGAGAACAATCCACTGTAAGAAGAGAGACTACTGCTTTAGATTCTTCCACCTGCAGCCTAACACAGCTATTACATACGTGGAAATATACAGGTACATAATCACATATTATCTACATAGCCATGTATTTATCACAGGCCTGGGTCAGTCACTAAGGCTTTTGATAATGTCTAATTATAGCTCACTTAAATTAACCCATACAAGATTCCTGGAGAATTTTGCTGTTTCAGTATCATTTCAGCACTGTAAGGTTCAGGCACTGCCACTCAGAACAATTTAAAGTATCCCTTTCCCCAGTGGAAGTCTGAGGTCTCAAATTGCCCGCTCCCACAATCTGTTTTTCTGGAAAAAATGTATCACCAGAAAAAGAAATCAATGTTGAAACAGCAAGAAGGGGTGAAAATGTGTTCATAGGCTTAAACCAGAAGCTTTCTTAAGCCGAATGCTCTCCAATGAAGAACCTGACCTTCAAAAGCCAAGGAAACACACTGAGATGAACAACTGATCAGAAAGCATTCAAGCCGAACAATAATATAAAGAAAGGATGCGAGAATTCAAAAATTCTTAAGAAATTAATTTCCTGGAAATATTTATGGAGGTACATTTGATTTTAAAATTAAAATTGAACTTCTTTTTTCCACTTTACCCACTCACGTAAATGTATTAAAATTAAGAAAAGATGCAAGTTTAACAAGTATTGTGAGGTTTGTCAGGAGTATCCTTCATTTGAACCAAACCAAGCTGAAGGTGGGCAAAGCGTTGGTCACCTATACCTTTAACTATATTAAAAGTCCTACCACATTACAGCCCACACAGTTTAAACAGTGGAAAAATCCATGTCAGGCACTGGAAGAACGCAAGCTAGCGGTTCTAACTGTGACAGAAAAACTGTTCTTCAAATTTGCTGTGGGTTGTTTTTAAGTCAACAACATTAACTCTACAGGATTCCTAGTGCACAAGCAGTGTATTATTCCTACCTGCTCTCTACTGCTACAACGCAATCCTCCCCACACAGATTAATGATATAATAGCTTCTTGTACTGAACTGACAAAAAGCATCTACAACAAATGAGATAAGACAAAAGGTAAACTTTGAATAATATTAGCAAGCCGAAATGGTTGTAATTACAGATGCTGTTTGGTGCTGCATGTTTGAAGCTGCTACACTTTGTTACTGTATCAACACAAAGGTAGGTAAACACTTGGTGTAATACAGTAAATTCCTATGAACTCGCTTGGGAACCTCTATTACATACACCACACAGATTACAGTAACTCTTCAAAATAGATAAGACTATTTTCAGCATTTTAAACAACCAAGCCTATGAGACAGATAAGCGTGGCTTACCTGATAGAAGGAAATACCTGGATAAACTCAACCTAATGCCCTAATTCCCAAGTCTCGGGAACTCCCATCCTCATATTCTCATGATGTCTGTTCATTTTAGGAAAATTTTCCTTCCTGGTTTTACATATTTCATGAATTTGAGATAAAGAATCACTACTGCAGAGTTGAATGAAAAAAAAGACCCTTCAAAGAGTTCTTCATGAAAGTCTTTGTCTTGGCTGAGAAAAGCAATTAGGCTCTTGGCCAGACCGAGCGGCATTTTGCAGATTCAGTTTCGGCTCTCTGCTCCGAGTCGGTAAGCACAGTGTCTCAAGCCCCAAGCGAGTAGCCTGACTATCGGATTCCCAACCGTTTCAAGACCGAATCTGTACTTTTGAGTTGCCTTTTTTTTTTCTCCCCTCTTTAACAAGAAACTCCTTCTGGAAGTTGAAAAGACCTTCCTAGAAAGACTTTCACAGTAACTTCTACAACTCACTTAGATGCTTCTATTAAGGGGAAATTTAAGAGAGATTAAATCCTCTACCCAGCTCTAATCTTGAGGCAGTTTATTTGACGAAAGGGGAAAATGCTGCCCTTGATATCAGCATTTACAGTTCCAGACATCAGTCTCCAAGTCATTCCAGTGTAAGTGCAGGTAAAGTATTTTGCTTTGATACCCACTTCTTGATAGTGCTAGTCTCAGAAGCAAGCATGAGACCCTGTTTTAAGAAAGCAGAGAGAATAATTTGTTTAGATCAAAAAAAAAAAATCATGACTAAGGCATTCGGCTTGTTAGTTTGTTGGTATTCACAATGGTTAACCAACACCCGGTATGACTCAGTATCATTATTAAAAGTAAACTGATAATTGCATTAATAGCTAAAAAGTCAATAGATGAGACCCAAAAGAAACATTCCAGTGCCTGTGAAATTATTACCTAATATTTAAAGTATCATGAGCCAGCATTCCTACACAATGTAGCAGTTTTCTTCCTCACTCCCACAACCCTGAGCTGCTTTCTCTCTGTTCTTGCACCACAGCCTCCCTGTGCTATAGCAAGAATTTATGTGATTGCATGTGGAAACGATCAAGATTAAAACTGACCCAGCAGAAGAAAAAGAAATGGTTTTAACCCAGAAGAGTTCCCACTTCAGTTCACCACTTGACCAAATGAACACTTCTGCCACCTGATAGCCAGGGGCATCTCCAGGTCCTTAAGAAATGGTAGATTAAAGGGACTGTAAAACAAAGACCTTAGAATTTCACATACTATTACTTTGACAGTGTTTCACACGTCCTTTATAGCCACAGAGATCGTGCCAGTCTCTACAGTACTTCTGTAGACTTTTGCCAAGAAAAGCCCCAAAGCAGACACAAGCCAGAAATCAAGCACATATCAACTGCTCAGCATGGTTTCAATAAATTATGAAGCTTAAAATTATGAAGCTAGAAATACCAGAGAGTAAATACTGTAAATATAATAAATCTTTTCTGGTACTTAATAGAGATAACTGGAAGGAAGCTGTTGAGAGTATCATGCATTCAATCTCAACGAAAAAAATGCAACCCACATTTTTTTTCTGCTGAGATCACCTCCTTTTAAGCTTAATGGCCCAATGAACCCTTGCATCCAGGCTTTTAAAGTTAGGTCCTGTAGCTGTTACTATTTAATGGCATTTTGTGAACCCAATGTAGAATGCTTCTGCCTTAGATGATGTTATTGGAGAGCCATTGAATTAGACCAGCGACATTCTGATTTTCATTGTGCAGGCTTCTAGCGTATTTTCCTCTTTTTTTTTTTGTTTTTTTTTTTTTTTTACAGTGGGAGCATCATTGACAGTAGATGCCTCTCATTTGCCATTCACAGACTCCCTCGGAAATCACCTGGTGTCTGGGAAATGGTCTAAAAACGGATTAAATAGGTTTTCATTCAAACACCTCCGTCCTTTAGACCTGGATATCACTTAACACACAGAGATCAGGACCAAAGCTGGACCCTGAAGGTGTTTAAGTACGAATTTTGGCACGCGCCCCCCAACAGAGCGCTGCGGAGGCACACGCGGGCGTTACTGACAGCAGGTAAACAAGCAGGGCCTCGGGGTGCGGGGGAGGCCGGGCGAGCGGGGCCGCGGAGGCCCCTCCGGTACATCCCCGCTCACCAGCGATACCGGGCAGGAGGCCGGGCCCCGGCGGTGTCCGGCTCCCGAGGCAGCCCCGCCGCCCTCCGCCCCGCCGCCTCTCCGCGCCCCGGTCCCCACTTCCCGCCCCCAGGGGCTCCGCGCCCTGACTCACCCCTTGTAGTAGGCCTTGACCCGCACCTGGTGGGCGCTGTCCCCGCCCAGGCCGCCCCCTCCGCCGCCCGGAGCTGACATGGTGCTGTTGCCGCTGCTGTCCCTCTGTGTCGGCATCCCCCCCACCACCTCACCTCACGCCCGGCGGCGGGAGGGCGGCTCCGCCCGGGGCGGCGGGAGGGCGGGCGGGAAGGCTGCGAGAGGCGGCTGCGCGACCCCCGCCCCGCCACCGCCTCACGCGCGCCGCGCCGCCGTCCAGCCTCACGGCGCCAGCCCGGGGCGGGCGGGACCACAGTTAGGGTTGGGGGAGTACAGAGAAGAAGGAGAACGCGGAGCCGTGTGGCGCGGTGCAGGAGCGGAGCACGAAACCTCCCCTCGCAGAAAGGAGGAGCCTCCCCGAGAGCCGACGGTCAGCAGCTCCGCCGCCCGGGACAGGCGGGCGCCACCCCTCCGGTGTGTGTCCGTCCCCCCCTGCCCCACGTGGGCTCTCCCGCTGGACCCCGGCGCACACCTGCGGAGCGGAACGCTCCACGATGCAGCGAAGGGGGGGAGGGGCGAGGCGGCGGCAGCGCAGAGGCAGCCGAGATCCCGGTAGCGAATCCGCCGGAGCGGATCTCTCCCGGTGAGGCAGGCCACAATTCCACCCTAATGGCTCCTTTTCTCCCTTCCCGGAGCAGGGGTGAGCTCCGCTGTATGTCTCCCCGCCACTTGGTACGGCCCGCCGCGAGGCATGCTGGGTGGCGGCGACCGGGCTGGAGGAGTGCTCCCGCCGGCCCGGTAGCGGGAGTCAGTCAGGGCGTCAGTCAGTCACGGCCGGCGGGGCCCGGCGGACCGGGCGGCTGTGGCGGTCGGGCCGGCTCCGCTGATACTCCTCCTCTGAGTTCTAGGTGCCTGGCTTTCGGTCAGCGGCTCCTTGCGTGGGGCTTCACCTCAGGCAGAGCCGCGCCTGCGGACGGGGCGGAGGAGGAAGGAGTTTTGCCTTTTTATTTAAGTACAGCTATGGTTGTCCGTCTTTTAAGGCTGAACGAGCCAGAAGCGGCTGCTCTGGTACAAAACCATGGCAAAAGTAGCAGCCAGCGCGGAGCTGATGGGCAACCGGAGCTGGTCAGGAGCAACGGCAACGCGTTTCTTGCAACAACCGTTGACTAAAATATTTTCTGTAAGAATCCTAAAGAATCTGTGCAATGTGCGCTGCCCATCAGAGAGTATGTCCAGTTCAGGTGAAGCTTTAACTACGATCTATCAAATGGCTAAGATATTTTTTAAGAAAGAAACAGGATGTTTTTTAACTAAAGGGGGGGACAATAAATAGGGGTATTTATAATATACAAATGTATAATTTATATTTTTATATAAAATTTAAATTTATGCATTTATAAATGGGCAGCAATAAAGGGGTTAATAAATGGTATTTTATTAAAACTGTTAATCATAAACCACCTTATTACTGGAAGTAGCCTTTCCTTCCCACTTTGCCTATTTAACAATACATCAATAGCTCCTTTGATAGCACCTGTTTATATTGCCCAATGCTTCCTGAACAGACGAAGTTTATGGGAACCCTAAGAAATAGGGAACCTTTGTTTTCTTCTGTTCTAGTAAAAACAATTCCTTTTTTCCGCTGCCCCGCCTCGGTGCTCCCATCAGCCCCACATCTGGCTGCCCAGATCAGAGCAGCGTGGAATTCAGCGTTTTCATGTCCAGGTACGGGCTACGTGAGATTCGCAATTCCAATCAACACACCTTGCTCCTTCTCATATCGGTGATAAAATAACTTAAGGCCTTATTTGCTGTTTACCTTAGGCGTGGTTACAAAGTACAGAATTTTTTTCATCCTACCTGACCTTCCTGCAGGGTTTTTTTTTTTTCCCCCCTCAGAAGCATGTTCCTTGCTCCACCCAGCTTCCACACACTCTTAACATTTTTTTGTACATCAGGAAGCGCCTTGCTGTATCCTAACTCACCCGTGTCTTGCGCCAGGACTTCAAACGTATCTACCTCCTACTGCCGCTCCAAGAGTGTTTCAGCATGAGTTTCCATTTTCCCTGCACCTCCTTTTTTACCTTTTATAACCTGTTTTCTCCTACTTAATCATCATATGATCTTTTATAGAAACCAGGTATCCTTATTACGCCTGGTAAGCTGTTGCTACTTACCACAGGCAGCCCGCCTGCGGTCAGTGTGACTGCTTCACCCTTCAACAGTGTTAAGCTCATCGAGAATTCTTTGGAAGGTATTTGAGTTTTGTAAGATGCTTGCCAAGATTATTTTCTTTGCAAAGTACTTACCTATCCCAACTAGCTGCTAGATATCTGGCATTTTTTTTCCCCGCTTCATGTCCAATTATTGGTTGGTCAAACTGCATTATGTGAGGGAACAGCAACCTAATTGCAGAAAGAGGTATTGCTGAGCTCCGTTTTACTATCTGTTCCTATTTTTATCAAATTTTTAACCAATTTCATTTTCGCTCACACAACTAGTTCTGTCAAATATTTAAAGCATCATGAGCCAGCGCTTCTGTCCTATGTAGAATGCTTGCTTTCTGTATCGAGACTACAAGCAGACTTGAAAATACTGTTATACCTGGAGGCTATGTAATAAAGTTGCATAATTCAAATATACAGAAGGTATTTCTTCATCACAGGAAGACATTTTGTGAAGAAGCGAGGGCAAGGTGCTCAGTTTGTCAAGATGTCCCATGTGAGATGTGAATTAGTCCTACGTGGTACAGTGGCTACTTGTCTTTATGGAGGTCGGGCTTTGCTCACCTCTGTAGGCCAGGTAATACGCCGCAGCTGCTACCGCCTGCAGACAGGAATTCATTCAACTCGGCTCAGTTATGGTTGATTCAAGGGTGGGGCGGTCAGCCCCACAGTCGGGAAAGGCTCAGAGCCAACAGTTCATAGGAAGGAACTGAAAGCTAAGCTAATGAGGCAAAAAAACTGTTGTTTCATATTCCTCAGGGAAAAAGCTCACCACCAGTGTCCTGGCTGGACCTGCTGAGGCCCTTGAGCAGTCAATGTGGAAAAGTACTACAGGTGTTTTCCTGGTCTTCCCGCATCAGCATGAAGCCTGTTGCTCCCTCGCTACCATCCCACAGCAGGCAGGGAGGCACGGTGGGGACCTCAGCGAGGACTCCCGGGAGGCGCGGTGGGGAGCCCGCGCCACTGGGACGACGCCACCCTCCAACGACAACATGGCGGCGGGGCCCGTCACGTGTCCGGCGCCGGCCGTCCCCAGCGCGTCTGCGCGGCGCCTCCCCCTAAGGGAGGCGAGAAGATGGCGGAAGCGGAGTGAGCGGCTTGTCCGAGGCGAGTCTCTCGGCGGGACGCGCGGAGGCGGGGGAGCGGCGGCGGCGGAGGCAGCAGCGGCGGCAGGCCCCGGCCAGGCCGCGGCGGGGCGGGGCGCGTAGGCGGGGACCCGCGCCCTGACGGCGGCCCGGCCCTGCCCTGCGCGGGAAGCGGTGCCTCCCCTCCCACCCGCCTTTTCTCCCTCCCCGGCGGCCGGCGCCTGTGGGGGGGCGGCGGCGGCGGCGCTGGGCCGGAGCGCGGCCGCCGGTTGTGGCGGCGGGGCGGGGCTGGGCCGGGCTGAGCTGAGCTGGGCGAGGCCCCGGCCCCGGCCCGCTGTGAGGGGCTGAGGGGGCGGGTCAGCCCGGCGGGCCCGGCCTGCTCGGGGCCGGGCAGCACCGGGGCCGGTTCCCGGGCAAGTTACACCGCGTGGCGTGGGTCATATTTCCACGGAGCATAGCTGCTACTCTCCTTTTCATTTCTTTTACAATCACAAACTCCAAGGTTTGGGCGAGGTTGGCCTGTGCTGTAGGTAGAGCGAAAGGAAGGAGAGAGGATTTATTTTGGAGCCTTTGGTCATATACAGAAATGCCCGTAGGTGTTAGACTTGGAGGAAATTTTCATCAATTTTCTGTGTTTTGTGCCCTTGCAGTTGTAAGGGGAGATCATGAATGGAAAGAATAAGAATAAATAATATATGTAAAAAAACAAACAAACAAAGAAAACCCCAACTCTATTTTCTAATTATGGTTGCAGATTGTGAGCAGTGTTTATTATTACTATGATATTTACCAAAAGTCAAACTTTCTAAACCATGAGTAGTGACGTGTATATCTACTGTGAAAGTGAGTTAATTGGTATAGAATGGCAGGTATTTTTTTTTACTTTACTTTAGCTGTTTGCTTTGACCAAAAAATAGAAAGAGAAGTAAACTTTTGAATACTTAACCTCATACACTGTGTAATTTGAAATTATATGGTGTCTTATACTGTTACTACTTGAATAAATACTTGTTTTCAATATTATTTTCTGTTGTGCTTTGTATTTTGGTGTTGCAAAAAACCTAGGCTTTTAATTTTAAGATCAGAGTTCAGTGCATCTTCCAAAACTTGCTTTGCATTACAGAGGTTCTTCTGAGTTTCTCACAGGCAACATCATTGCGAGGTCTTCATCATACATTTAACAAAATTCGTTTTACTGTAAGGCAGGAGTTTAGCCCTTTTGATATTGTTGAAAACTCAGTGAGCAGTTTCAGAAGACTCTTTTCCATTGTGTCTGAGATTTTTTTTTTATAAGTAGGAGTGCTTATACAGTGTTGTACAGTAAATGAAAGTGCTGCTGCAAAAACAGTCTGATTTTAAACTTGTGATTGTTTTTGTTTTCTGTCATAAAATAATCCATCTGCTAAATTGTAATGGATTCTTGGTTTCTGTGCTCAAAACAACCACTTTTTATGTATTTTCTCCCTTAAACATTCCACTTCTCAGTTAAAGAGAGGAGAGGTTTCTGACAAGCATCATCTGTTGAAGCACTTTCCTGTTCCCTCAGCCGAAAGAGGGCATGCTGTTTCTGTGTGTTCGCGGAGCGCTGCGTGGCGTTTGTGTTGCGGTAGGGCTGAGGGGTGGCAAGTGAGCATCTCATACCGGCTCCAAGTGAGGTGTTAGAAGAGGGCTGGAGATGCACCGCAGCCACGCTGAGCAAAAGTTGAGGAGCTCTTTCCTGTTTTCCTTGTACATCCATTGCGGGAACAACTTGGGCAATGACAAAGTTATTTTTGAAAATGAGAAGCTTTCAGCTAAAGGGTTAACAGCTCTCATGGGGTGAACTTCTGACGGAGTAGCTAGCGGAGTAGGATACATTGCACATCTCACTTGTACTACATCTAAAACATGGCTGAGAATGAAGGAAATTAACCATCCAATGTTGTTTTCCTAGGCTAATTTAACTGGTTGCATAACTCTCTACTAAAACCAGCTAGACAAGTTGTAGGTGTAAATATATTTTGATATGCTTTTAATGTCCTCTGGAGGAGACAGAACTTTTTTTTTTTCAAGGTACTTTTCATTAGCATTATGTGAAATTAATGTAGAGTGGTTCTAGAAGTGATGCTTGTCTTGTTGCAATTGAAGTGGTTAACCTATATGCGTTTTGTGCTCTAACGTACTTAGGCAAATGGCATTAATAATGCACAACAGATCTGAATTTTTAACAACAAAGCAATATTTTTTTCTTCAGTTCTTATAGTAGGGATCTCTGCTTTTAAAGCACGCTTTATTGCCCTGCATTTTCTTTGACAGCAAAACACGCAGATATGCAATACAATGTTAGGCATGAGGTCCTTAGGTGGCCACGTAGCCATTAAAAGTTTAGTCATGCCAAGTAATCAGGAGCTACGGCATCACATGCAGTTCTCTACCTGCAAAGTAGTCGTGTTCTGAGAGGTGAAGGTGGCAGCCTGGCAGCACCACATTCTGCTTTCAGCTGTGTGAGTTGAAACTCGTAATTATGTTCCCATTTGCAGTATCCAATGGGCAGTTTGTTAAGCACTTGGCAATGCTGCTTTTTTTTCTAGTATGTTGCAGCTCTCTCAATGATTATTTTTTGGAACGCTTCTTTACTGTAAGAAGGAAACACATCTTCTCCCCACCCATTTTTTAACATCCTTTTAGAAGCAATAAACAGCAACTATACTATTTCCTGTTAGTCATAATACTAAAACTGAAAAAGAAGCTGAAGCACACACCCCTCATATATAGAGATGTGATTAATTTCAGTTTTAAAGGTGACATTTTGGGAGAGAGATTGTACTCTGCAACAGAGGGAAGTCTCGTAAGGCTGGGGAAGAATCATCAGGGATGCTTAAATAGGTAGTTTCTTCCTTGACTGTTGCTGTAAAAAGTAAAAGCATTTCTCTCCATATCCTTCCCATCTCTTTCCAAATCGAGCATGCCACCAGTGGTTTTTGCCAAGGCCACGTTTTGCTGAATGTACAGAATGGTCAGCCAGCAGTTTCTGTGCTATGCTGTGGGGAAGAGGGATGCGGCAGTGCTCCTGTGTAGCTTGCTGGAAATCTTGCATGTAGTCCTAAACTGGTCACCTGTTGCTGCTCTGGGTGGATCTTAGAAGATTATAACCACATCTCTCAACAAATTCCATCAAGTAATAGCAAATACTACAAACTTATCTGTTTGAAAGTTGTCCATTATTCTATCTCTGTGAAGCTTAGATTATTTTTTTTTTTTGCCTTTAAAATCAGTGTGTACTGGCCTTCTGTTTGTGAACCGCTTTTATTTCAATTCTGCCAGGCTAGACGAGCGCTGAACAGCTATGGAGAATGAACCAAACACAACAACATGTTCTGCATCGACAACCACTATCAGTACCACCTCCACTTCCCGGACACAGCTGCCGCAGATATCTGTCTACAGCGGCTCTGACAGGCATGCTGTCCAGGTACTGGGCTATGGGATGTTCTCTCCTGTCCTGTACGGTGCTCTCAGACACAGGCATTGCACAATGCTTTACACAGGATTAACTTTCCATTCTTAGTCGCTGTCTTCTTTTGCAATATCTGACTTACCGGTTTTCAGAAGACATTGTTTACCAAAGGGTATCAGGCCATGTAAGAACAGTGCAGGGTACAGGCCTGCCTCCCAAATAAGGGAGGGGGAAATGCTATGCTAGAAAGTTTGAGTTTTTTCACCATTCCCTGAGGCTATGGATTATTAACATAAGACTTTCCAAAATAACACAAAATAAAGCTGTCTGTCTGACCAACATTGACAACAGGGATCCAGGAGTATCTGTGTGTCTGTAACTGCTGCTTTGGATCCAGCCCCCTCTTGCTGTTCTTTAAATTAGGTCTCCTCAAACTCTGTGCGGTCTCTTCTGTTGGGTTTGATAACTGAGTCTCTCTCACGCTAGTGTGGTCTCTCAAAAAGCAGAACATTATGTAGGACTTGTTGACAAGAACCTAAGAGGCTTGGATGTTGTGTTATGAATGATGCTGTATTGTCAGCTGATTGTCAGGCTTTCCTTGAAAACGTGCATATATTTATGTTGACTCTATTCTGTGATTTGTCTGAGAACAGTGATGGAGCAAGTTCAGTATTACATAATTGGTGTGAAAAGAATTTATTTGGTTTTATTTCCCTGTAAAGGTAAACTTCAGCATCATGTCAGCATGGTGTGTGCTTTGAAATTGTAATTAATTACCTACTGATTCATCACAGGTTATTCAGCAGGCCTTGCATCGTCCTCCTAGCTCAGCTGCTCAGTACCTCCAGCAGATGTATGCAGCCCAACAGCAGCATCTAATGCTGCAGACTGCTGCTTTGCAGCAGCAGCACTTAAGCAGTACCCAATTTCAGAGTCTGGCAACTGTACCACAGGTGAGAGTGAAGATCGCTGAAAAAGAATGGTGTACTACTTTCTAGAGTAGGACTACAATTCTAGAGTGTTGTCAAAAGTAATAACAGCTTAAGTGCCTGAGCTTAATGCCTCACAATAATTCACTGTTATATTTGAATGACTTTGTTATTTTAAATTGTATTGTCCTCCAAACTATATGGAGGATTTTGTCCAGTGTTATAGATGCTCCAGTAGGCGACCATTCCATGCTTTATTGCATACATTATAATGCATCATGTAAATCATCAAACAGTAATAAAAGAAATACTAAAAATATACTTCATCCCATGATTTTCTCTAAAAGTTGATGGGGAAAGCAATGAATAGCAATGTTTCTTAGTGAAATCAAATAAAAATAATTAACATCTGGTGTCTTAGTGTGTTTTGCCACACATCTGGCTGCATTATAAGTAATGGCAAAATTCAGTTTTAACTCTGTGTGTGGAAATGTAGGAAGTAAATGATGTTTAATTTCTGAATCACAGCTTTCAACATTAGCAAACTCTGGAGGAGACCCATTTTGAAAACTGAAGCAGAGGAAAGATTTCCTTTGACCTCAGTTGACCTTGGATTGAGAATACTATCTTGTAGAGAGAGGTGGTTGCTAACAATTTTACACACGGAAATGCCAATACGGAGTTAAAGACTTCAGGGATGTAGCTGTTTGTTGTCCAAACTGGGACTGACTCTTCTATGCTCCTGGCTTTTTCTTCTATGCCTTTTCCATTAGATTGTGCTAATATATTGATTTGTCATTTTTTTTTGTGACAGATATGTGTGTGCGTATTTACAGAGGCAGAGCAAAGAAAATCAGATTGGGGAAGGCTGAGAAGTTTTGGTATACAGGAATCTAAATCACCATCCTTGCATTAATCTGAAGGGCTGGAGCAGCATACTGTTGTAGACACTATATGTGCATACATAAATTATCATTCTAGAATATGAGGGTGTTCTTTACAGCGTTTATTAAGTTTGTTTTATTTTTAGAGGATTCTAATCATAATAGAAATTATTATGTGAGTTTTAACAATGACAGTTTTTTAATGATATCACATTTTAAGTTCTGAACACTGTAGGTGGTGAGCTGATCAGTTAGCTCAGTCATTAACAGTTTGATAGAAGTCACCTCTCATAGTTTTTTTCCAAGTCTTGATCTGCAAGAATCTGAGTGCCTGAAATGGGGTAGGAATTCAAGGCATTTAGCACCTTGCAGATAGCATTCAGTAGTGCAGAGCACACTTTGCTGAAAACTAAGTCCACTGGGTAAAGCATTTTTTCACTGTTAACACAGAGAAAAGGTAATGGTAGAGAGGGTTGTTTCTGATGGTTTATGTAATAATATGAACATCACTTAAACACTTTTTTATTTCAATATTTGACACGTATTCTTGCTATTTAGGCAAGCCTGTCAGGTGGGAGGCAATGCACTTCCCCCACTGGGAGTGTCACTCAGCAGTCAAGCATGTCGCAGACCTCGGTACGTAACAGAACAAAGCCCTCCATCCATTCTCAACCCCTCTTGGTTATTTTATAACTACTTGGAAAAAAACAGAAAAGATTTTAGTATTTAAATTTGTGTGGTTAAAATTAGTATTACAGAAACAGTAAACAGAACTATGATGACTCTGTAGGAAGTGTTGGCTGCGCTTCCAGCAGCTGCTCACTCTGCAAGCACTCGTGACTGTTCAGACCGCTGCAGGAGTCACTCCCTGAGCTTTCATCTCTCACATCATTTCTTACTGGATTTTTCACGTTAGTTCCTTTATTCAGGGCACTATTGTAGGTTAAAATCATAACTTTGTATCAGCAATTGAAGAGCACCAAATCTAAAGAATCCAAGTCAATGGTCATATATATATATATGAAACTGGTTAAATGTTTAGAGCATTCATTCTTTTATTGATTATCATCTTTTATCATGCATCTTTTATGCGCTTTCAATTACTTTATCCGTATTCTAGGCATGTGCTCAGGTTTCAGTTATTTGCAGCTCTGTGTTTAGTTCATGCTGTATTTCTTTAAGCGGCATCTTCAGACATGTAATTTGCAGTCTTTTACGTACAGTTCTACAGTTGTCTTGAGTAGGATTTTTAGTCCTACGGACATCCTGCTTATTAATCATGCCCTCAAGCTGTTCATGGCTTCAGTGCATAGCTTCAGTGATTTAACTGTGTATTTTTTTAAGCTCTCATAGCATTGCTTTGGCTTACAGTTGTTAGAAGTTAAATTATTCATTCATTAAATTTAGGAGGGAAAGTCTTTAAAGATGTCTGATGTTAAACTAACATAATAATTGGGTTGGGGTTTTTCAAGGAAATCTTTTGAGTAAGTGATGAAAAAGAGCTGGGCACTTAACTCTGTTAGACTGGTTAGAAAGAAAAAAAAAAAAAGGAAAAAATAAACCAAAACCACAACAGCTTTTGTTTGAGAAGATGCTAAAAAGAAATTGTCCAGGAGCATTTAATATGAAATTCTAGAAAGTTTTAGTTTCCAGTCATTTTAAAATGTGCGTATGCAGAATGAGGAATCAAAGTCCGTATATGGCAGCACAAAGAAGTGTCCTTGATCAGGTTGCGTAGCAAGCATAACAGAAAATATTAGTCCATTCAGATAATATAAGCATTTAAAGGTGCTGAAAAATTAAAATTCAGGTGTTTGTCCTTAAAATATTGCAAGCTCATGCTACATATTCTGTAAATGTATATTTCTCTGAGGTATATTTTTCAGACTTCATATATCATTGTTTATACTTCTATTGGCTTATTATTATTTACTGCTAAATGGTTGCTTGCAGTTTAAGAATGAAAATATATGATCTTGCCAGAATCCAGTTTTGTGATGATTGGCTGAATATATTTTTGATATCTTTACAGTTCAGAGATTTCCACTGCCCCTGCCATTTTTGTCAAAGGCTTTCTAGTTTTAGACCCTAGGATGAATGAATTTCCATGACAGAAGCAATATTTTTGTTTCCTTAGATTAACCTCTCCACCTCTCCTACACCTGCACAGATAATAAGCCGTTCACAGACCTCCAACACCACCAGCAGCAGTATTACCCAACAGACTATGTTGCTGGGGAGCACCTCTCCAACCCTGAGTGCAAGCCAGGCTCAAATGTATCTACGAGCTCAAATGGTAAGTTTTGATTACAATTCTTGAGCTTGGTTTTAGTCCATCCCTGTTGTCTCCACACACACCCCTAAAAAAACCCCCACCTTAACCATTCCAGTTTTTATTTTGTTTCTATAAATTATTTCTAAATCTTTAGTTTCAGATAACATTGAGAATTTAGTCACTAATTTGTGAATACATACGTTCTAAACCACTGTCGGCGTCAGAAGTAAAAGAATTACTGTAGCTTAGTTCTCTGGTGAATTTTGCTCAGGTATTTTTAGCCTGGTTCTACTACAACTATTAAATTGTTCAGACATGTCAAAAATTGGAAAAAGAGCACTTGTCTATTCTGGCTGTGTAGAAGGGCATACTGGAGTCTGTCTGTTTTCAAGGTAGATTGTTTTCCGATGCACTGGTAACATTCAGAGTTCTGACCCTTGATTAAAATTTTCTTATATTTAGCCACGATTGTTCTTTGCATTATTGCCTCTAGAGTTCGAGTTAGATACGTAGCTTTCATTCTTTTTGGATTCGCATGAAACTCATCAGATTCCTGCAATTTGCTGTCAATATGGCATTTCCATTTCCTAATGGGCAACTTTATAAAACCTGTTTAGGGACTTTTTTTTTTTTTAATTTAATACTTTCTGTAGTGAGTTTCGTATTAATTGAACCTTACAAACTGTGTGGGATTTTATAGAAACTACTGAAGCTGTACATGAGTGCTCAGGTACCAGTTGGTTCTTGGTAAAGGCCAAAGACTCTATTATGGCTGGTGTGAGTTCTTGAGCAGAGCTTTCTAGGGTTATGTTCAACTCCATGAAATAGGGAGAATCACTGTTTTACTACACTGAGATTCAGAACCAGAGGTCCGTGACTGCAGTGGTATATAAAATTAGATGTAGGCATGAGTTCTTGCAGGAGTTGTACCTGTGAAATACATCTAGGAAAAGAAATCGTTTGTTGTTTTTCTGAGATTTTTCTTAAGCATGCACAGCAGTGCTGTTGTGCTATATTGAGGTTTTTTTCTTTGGCTATTGTTTTCCTACATATTTATTGAAAAAGTAGTATAACTCGAAGATAAGGATTTAAAGATCAAACACCTGTTTATCCATTTGCCAGTGAAAGGATTTCTTGAGTCTCTGGTTTCTAAGCAACGCAAGATGCTGAATGCACCTAGTAGTCTTTAACAAAACAGAAATTAATTCATTTCATGTCACTGCCTTTCAATATGCATTAACAACTTAGTAGCTGAAGCAATATGAGGATGACATCGCTGTCTTTTCCAGTAGCAATCTCTCTCAATGACATGGGTTATTGATACAGTTTTCCTATTCATTTACACTGAATTTTCATCCAGCTTCTCCGTGTCAAATCCCATGCTTATTTGAATAACTGCTTTACACCCCGTTTCAAAAGAGAAACTTATCCTATCAGTTTCTGTTTAGAATGTTATCACAAGATTATTTTGCTAGCCTGAGTAATTCGAACATCATACCTGTTTATCAGTGTTTCTAGGTAACATACTAAAAGTCATGTTTTTTCTTCATCGCCAAGACCTTTCATTTTCTGTAGAAATGTCAACTCTTATCTCTGCCTAGCTCATACCAACAGCTTCATCACTAGCTCAATTCAATTCCAGATGAAAACCTTCATGTTTTCTTCTTAGCTGCTCCTTGCGATTTTGATATCTTTAAAAATATGGAAGACTAACTAATGTCTTTGCTATATTGCCTATAAAGAAATGAATGATAGTTAGGTATGCTGGTATTCTAAAGTTAGTAATTTCAGGTTGGTTGTATGATACCTGTTCTTGCTATGAAACTTAATTAGCATAGTTAAAGTTCATATAACAACTCTGCTTGTTAAATAATATTTTGACAGATTGGAAGATCTAAGTTCTCTTTTTTAATATAGTAGATATTGGGCTGCTCTCTTGACTAGTTTTGCCTTTGTTTCACTCGTAATATTGGAGGGAAAGTCCTCTTTAAAGTGCTTGCATGAAAGACGACAGGTGTGTGCATAGGAAAGATTTTTCTTAATATGTGGAACAAATATTTTACATTACTATCTTTTAGTTTTATTTACTTAAACTACCATGATAAATTGTTCTTTGTGTAAGTTCATCTAAAAGTAAAAAAGTAAATCTTAGAAGCTGTACATCATGACGTGTAAGTTATGTATGTCTCTCTAAGATATTGCATTTCTTTCACATATTTTCAAAGTTTCAGTCTGTTACCACATATTTTTTTCTTGCTTAACAGCTTATTTTTACTCCTGCGACCACTGTGGCTGCTGTCCAGTCTGACATTCCTGTTGTCTCATCATCTTCCTCATCTTCCTGTCAGTCTGCAGCTACTCAGGTAAGCTTGCATAAATTTATTGAAGGTATGTCCAGCAGAGCGGGCCAAAACTCAAAAGGAAACATTGTGCTTAAGTTTACTTGCTTATAAAAATTACTAATGGGTACTGGTTACGTACAACTTCAATGTTGTCTGTTTGCCATCATCACATGTTTCGAGGTAATTATGTTATATTTAAAATTTGGATCCTGGATATGACATTTAGGTCTTTGTAATTAGCTCTCATCTTTAGTACCTTGAATAACTTCATGTTATCAGACGAACTTGTATCACCTTTTCACTGCTCAACATATTTGCATATCGTCTGGAAAAAATGTATGGCATAGCGCAGTTTACTTCAGAACATATTAGTCACAGTTTTCTGCTGTGGAAAGTGAACATTTATCTAACAAATTTATACTCTCATGAGAGATCTTATTTTCTCTCTTAGGAGCTTCTTTAAAAGCCTTTAATAGCTGAACCTTGTTTAGAAACCTTTTAGAAATCCAAGTAAATTATACCAGTTGAATGTTCTCTGACCTGAGGTTTGGTAACCCCTTCAGAAGGTTCTGATAGATTTGAAGACCTTAAATATGTGTCGCTGTTCTGAGATAATGGTAAATCATTGAAGCTTGTCTTCCCTTTGCTTTTCCAGTAGGTATGTGAGGCGGGCAGAGCTTGCTGGAATCCAACTCTGTATTTATGAAGGATGTTGTCAAGCAAGCTCACAATGTTAAGTTCATCAGTTGAGCTGTTGTTAAAAAGACAGCCTGCTCTTTCAGTTGTGTTGTCGTCGTGTCTTGCTAGCCTTTATCACAGCTGCCTCTGTTCCCTCCAGATTCTGCAGATCAAGGGTGAAAGTGCAGACAGGAAGGGCTAGCAGCTCTTTTTGCACTTGTATCTTTCTCTTTTGCATTCAAGGCAGAGATGTCAATAAAGCATATCACTTTACAGTCTTGGTCCTTCTGTACTGCAGGGTTTCAGAGATCAGCTTTGCACAAGTCAGCCCAGCTGTGCAACTTCCTGAGACGTCATTGCAGAGGGACATTAGAGTCTCACCCTCGACCAAGAGCATTAATCAGTCAGATGAGCTGCTGTGGTGACCCTGCCAAACTCAAGCCATTCCTCTCCCCTGTCAATGTTCAGTACTGCCCTACTGCCAGATGTTGTTAACCTTGGTTGTCTGGTAGTTTCTATAGCAGCAATGGCATTGCAAAGATCCGGTTTCATCCGTAGTCAGTGAGGCAGTGGAAAAGCTTTAACACCAGTACATTTTATTTTTTTTACCTTGTGATATATATGTCAGTCAGATGGATTTAGAGACATGTCTATGTTTACCATATAAGCAAACCTGAGCAAGTAGGCAATGCCAGTTAATAAGAAAAAACCATATTTGGTTACATATATATCACAGAATGGTAGGGGTTGGAAGAAGATGGGTATGTTGTGCTTAACCAAGATGTTTGTGAAGGTACAGTATTGTGATCTCACAGTATTGTCTTCCATGTAGAAATATAAGAGAAACTCAGAAGTTCGTGAGTGATTAGCAGTGTCTCAGTGGCACGCCTAACGTGGCCTGTTAGGTGAACTGACACTTCTCTCCTACTTACTCTTCGTCCCTTCTGCTTTCATGCCTTTTTTTTTCTTTTCATATGTGTCCCCCTCATGTATGACCTGGACATCTCAGATTAGTTACCTTATCTGGTAAGGGCTGCTGAAGGTTGATTTGTACTCACAGAGGTAGGATTGCAGTGAACGTCTCATGCATGCCAGTAAGGAAGCCAATACTGTTGTCCTCAGAGCAGGATTTGGATGCATCCTGTAGTAACACAGTGAACAGTGAGAAGTAAAATGTCAACTACTTGTTCATTACACAAATACTGACTGTTGGATGAGGAAGGGATTATGTAATCAAAATAGTGGATGGTGATAATAATTAGTGCTCTTTTTCATGTAAATTTTTGTGTAAATTAGTGCTACAAGTTTAGTCTTTATCCTTGAAAATAAAATTCTAGCTCAGCACATAGGATTGGAAAGCTGGGATTGTTCTGCACAGAATCTTGCTGTGGTATAACAGACATTAGTGAAAATAATCGGTGACTGATTTACGTTTCAGAAGGCAAATCTTTTGTTTCACATGACATTGGAAGTGTCATCATGAAAAAGTACGTTAATATTGCTGTAGGAATAAAAGGCTCAGGTTTGTTAAGACATGGATAACGTACAGCAGATTCTGGTCCCATTGGCTACCCACGGCTCTGGTTTGTGTTAGTCTTTGCAAGCATACCTATAGACCACTGCACTTCCGCAGCATCTGTATAAAAATAAAATTGTATTTGATTAAGATGCTTTGTGTCATTCACTTTGAAAACACAATAGAAGAGAAAAATGCAAGTTCTAATTCAAACTAATCTAATGAACAATTTCCATTTCTTTTAAAAGCACAGTAAGAAAAGACCTTCCTGTATTTTATCACTGAAGTAATTCAAGATCGCTATTCCTCCCTAAATTTTGTGGCTTAAAAGATACTTTGATATACAGATTTTTAACTTCTCATGTATTTTGATCACATGGGATGAGAAGCATTGGATAACATTATTTTTTTGCTCTTTTCGCCTGGATGTTTGTCATAGATGTTTATATGGTTTGGTTTTTTTCACATTTTGCTCATTTCCCAGGTTCAGAACTTGACATTGCGCAGTCAGAAGTTGGGTGTATTGTCAGGTTCACAGAATGGTCCACCAAAGAGCAGCAGTCAAACTCAGTCATTGTCTCTGTGCCCTAATAAACCTGTAACCAGTTCCAAGGGCAGCCAGCCAGACCCCTCAGAAAGCAATAGAAAAGGCGAGAGCCCAACTCCAGAGTGTCGGAGTACACCAGTCACGCGGACATCAAGCATACATCATTTAATAACACCAGGTAGGATGAAAATGCAGCTATAAGGAAGTTATTTTAATTAAAGTTAACTTGTATGTTATTGTTCTGTCAGAGTCCAGTGCTCCCTGACAGTGTTCTTTTAGATATTCTACATGAAGAGAGTTCGATGTTTAATGGTAAATTTACTTATTTGTTGATATTGGATGTTATGCAGGATTTTGCTTTAGCAGAATGATACAGCAATGTTCTTAAATCACAGTACAAGCAGAATATAGTAATTGCAGTACACTGTTGAATCACAGTACAAACGTGATTCTCATTACTGGTCTCTGTATGCTCATTGTCAGGACACGTCATCCCTGACCTCTGGGAAGCAATACTTGGGCTGACACCACCTCAAGCCTCTTCAAAATCTGTTTTGTTGGTGTTTTGTGTTTTGGTATTTTTTTTGCTGCCTTGTCTGTGTCATCAGAATGTTCTCATATCAAGTACTTTTATAAATCTGTAGGTAATAGTGCCCAAAAATATGAGTGTATTGTAGTAAGATAGAAATCAAAATAAGCATGCACTTGGTTAGATAGCATTTATGTTGCACGCAATGTATTTGCATTTTAGCTTCCTTATTTTGAAAGAGTAAGAGTAGTCTAGACAATTGGTCTGAATTCTGTGGAATTTAGCTTGGCTTAATGGCAGCTTTTAGGGAAGGAGTAAGACTGCAAATTGGGCATTCTTGAGGTTCTAATGCTCTTAGAACTTGCTTCTGTAAGGAAGAAATCCATCTTCACTAGCAGAATAAATAATAAAAGAGACAACATAAATGAGTTGTTTCTCAAGTGGAAAAGACAAAGCAAGATGATTGCATGTGGAGGAAAATACGTGTGTATATGTGCTGTAAGGAATTGCTAGTGAGTCACTGGTTCACTTAAAGATGATGTGATCTCTGGAAGCTGCACTATTTTCAGATTTATACCTTTCAGTTTGTGTGTTCAAGTTCAGGCAAATACTTTGAAAGGTTTTAATTCATATTGAACTCCTGGAATTTTGTTTACTCTCTTAAAATCGTATTACCTAAACTTTAACTTAGCAGTTCTCAACAAATCCTATTGATTGTGACATTCTTATCTCTTCCATTCCAGTCTGTTTCAAAGCAAAGGTTAGATCCATCTAAAATTGCATGAAATTCTTAAATAAGCAAAAGCTGGATCAGCAGTAATCTTACAACTAGCACCAAAAAGATGAGCTCAGATACTTTTTTATAGAAAGTACATATATGTGTATATATATGTAAAAAGCATGGCTGTGTTCCTTTATTCATTGCTGCATTTTGCTTTGGAAATTGATGTATTCCCCTAATAAATTGTTCTTGTGCACTATATGCTGTCAAAGAAGATATTTCTAAACATCCAAAGAGTTGAAAAAGTTGTGCTGGTCTTACTTTAAAGTAGTGGTTTTTTAGTGTTCTCTGGACTTAAAGAAAAAAATACTAACTGTCACTTTTCTTCCCCTCTTCACAGCTTCATATTCTCCATTGCAACCTCATTCCCTAGTAAAACATCAGCAGATCCCACTTCATTCACCACCGCCAAAGATTTCCCATCATCAGCTGATATTGCAACAGCAGCAGCAAGTCCAGCCAATTGCACTTCAGACTCCTTCGGGTCAGGAACCCCCTCCATCACAGCACTGCCTACCACTCCCAAGCCACAGTCTTCCTCCGGGTCCCAGCAGTGTCCAGTCTCATTGCTCACCTATTCACATCCATCCTCCACCTCTGACACTGTCTCCTACTCCGTCCCAGTCAGCTCAGCAGTCAGTAGTGGTATCCCCTCCACCTTCTCACTCCCCTAGTCAATCACCCACCATAATTATACACCCTCAAGCACTTATTCAGTCACAGGCAAACTCCCTCGTGCCAACAGCTCTTCAGGCAGAGCAGACTGCTCCTCAGCAAACTACCAGCAATCCAGCTCGACCGATTGCACAGCCACTTAATCTTCCGTCGCATCTTCCGCTTCCTTCTTCCCCCGCTGTACATATAGGGTCAGTAGATCAGCCCAGCTTAGTTTCCCCAGGCCAACAGATCGTGTCCTCGACACCACACCAGCAATACTCCGCCTTGCAGTCCACACCTATCCCTCTTGCAGCTCCGCCTCAGCTGTCGACATCTTCAACCCAGATTCAACAACTGCCGTTGCAGTCTGTGCAGTCTTTACAAGTGCAGCCTGAAATTCTGTCCCAGGGCCAGGTTTTGGTCCAAAACACTTTGGTTTCTGAGGAAGAGCTTCCTGCTGCAGAAGCTTTGGTCCAGCTGCCTTTTCAAACTCTTCCACCACCACAGACTGTTGCAGTAAATCTTCAGGTGCAGCCATCAGTACCAATTGAAACTCCAGTGGTAAGTGGCAATATTGCAGTCTTTTGTTTTTTATCCTTGGCTTCTGTAAAGAGCTGTAAGTCTGGCTCATTGACTTCAGAGGGAGCTAAACCAGATGCTGGACAGAGGACCAGAAGAAACCTGTTGATTACAGAAATGAGTTTTAAGAAAACAATAGGCATTTTCCTCTGATGTGGGGGTTTTTTTTTGCTTTTTGTAATGGATCATCAGTCAAGACTATCAACCAAGAATCATGAAAGTGCAACTTTTTGACCTAAAGTCTTAATCACATTGCAGCATATCTCAAGTTAAAAAAGCAAATAAATATATGTCAACACTTAAGTCAAAATGAATTTTGATAAATATACCATACGGACCGTACGCTTTTACCTCTTTATGTTAATACAAATATAATAAAGGCAATTGAAATTTTGAGTAGGGGAATCATCTCTATACTAGGTGTGAAGGTGTATAGCAGATTATTAAGATAATAGAGTTGTGGATAATTAATTTTGTACTAACATTGAAAAAATCCTCCTCATAAAAGAATGGGAATTTTTGATGCTGACTCGGTGTTCCCCACCGCTGCCGTTTAATTTGGTTCAAGGTCAGTCTCAGGTGTCTGCAGTTTGTAACCGAAGGTTTCGCCTTTGCTCACACTGAACTAAAATCATGTACAGTGGAATATGAGTGAAATGAAATTATAAGCAAATAATGCGGACATTGAAGATGACATTGATAGGCTTTCGTGGTAACATGCTGGTGAGGTTAGTGTGAGCAAAAGAATCAACAGTTCTTGTAGGCTTTTTTCAGGCTACCAATGGGTAAGGAAGAAGGTGTGCTGTTTATTTTTATTTTATATTAAGAGCGTGATGATAATCTCAGCTCTGGTATTTCATGTAGAAATTGGGCAAAAGAGTAGAAGCCAGGTTTGCTTTTGACAAGGTAGTGTTTTACATCCTAATCTGCTAAACTGGCTGCCAGTAATTCACGTAAATTTACTTTAATAGTTTTGAGGAAAAGACCTTACAATCTCTTAAAACCACTAATGCTTGATAGCCTTGATGTACTCTTCTGAAATAGTCCGTTTGATTACACTGCTGTATAAGATCAAGAACGATTTGCGGACTTGTCATTACATTATAAAGCTTGCATTTTGCAGAAGTGTGTAAATAGCTACAAATGTGTGTGTAAATAACAATACAGTAAACTGTGAAGATAAGATATTGAAAAAGTCAAGTTCTCTGGTCGGTCTGACAGGAGAGCTGCGCCTCTTTATATTTTGGTATTTGTAACAAAATACTTGAATTTTGCTCTCATCGACATTGTGATGCCCCCGGAGTTTGGAAACTAGTGTTTTATTAGGAGACTAGCATATTTTAACTGGCAATTTATTTTAAAAACTGTATTTATGTAACTCTTTCAAGGTATTAAGATAGAATGGAAATCTCTCTAAAGCAATAGTTTGTTGGATGCAGATTTACCAAGTGGAGAATGTATGTGAAGAAGAGATGCCCGAGGAATCAGATTGTGTCCATATGGCTAGAACACCTACACCACCCACTTTGTCTCCACCAGCCATAACCTTGGGGAATGGAGAGGCACTTAATTCAGAAGATCCCCTGTCAGGTGAGAACAAATGCCAAACTAAGGTAGCTGTTCTGCTTAGAAACTTCTACTAGTTATGGATGTTTTAAAACAGAAATCTATTATTTTGATATTTTTTTAATATAGTTTAGGGGTATCGTCATTTAAGTAAAAGAAACCACATGAAATATATTAGAAACCCACAGGATAGAATGAATGATTCAGTCCCAAAGGTTTGGCTTATATATGTATTTGGATAACGTGTAGCATGGAGAACGCTTATTTGAGCTCTTTAGCATATACTTTTATAATAAAAATCTTAACAGGAGTGTCAATCTCCAGTTAATCTGTAAGTGGTGGCAGTGTGATAGGGGCAAAATACACTGATCGGGTGTGAAGATTGATTTTGCAGAATCAGGGTCAGCAATCAGTGGTTGCTGTCGGAATGGCTGACTACACTGTATGATTCTGTTTGGCACCCTTTCTCTTACACGCCACGGTAAGGAGCTGTTCTAGCGCAAAAGCTACCAATGAAAATTTTTCTTCTTCAGTGACTTGTAAGATACACATGCCTGTATCAATTGTTGTCCTGCAAACTACTGTAACTTCCCTGATGTGCTAAATACACAAATATATACTCTATACATAGTATTGTGTGTGTAAATATATATGCTATACGTATAACAGGGTGCTTAGTGGCTTGATGTTGTATATACTTGTGACCCTGCAGGTTATTTATTGAGGTTCAAAGCATCCCTGAAAAAAAATTCTCTCTTTAGAAGTATCTCAGCTGCTCAGTCTTGAGAATCCAGTGTTTGACAATACTGGCTTCTGCTTTTGACTTAGGGATTTGTGATTTGTGTAGGTAATGAATGGCCAGCTATGCTTATAGTTAGTACACATTGACTAAAGGAAAATGTTTACATGAGAACTTTTCCTTTGTGGAATAGTCTGTCAAGGAAAAACATCTTGTTCTGAAGGTAAAATCTGTAACACAGGCATTTCCCTGTGGTTCATAGGATGATGGGTATGTTATCACCTCTTATTTCTACAATTCTGAGCCAACAGTTGGACATAAGTGATATAACATATTTTGGTTTTTTTTTCAGAACATGGGGGCCTACCTTCAGCGACATCATCAGTCAGTGCCTCAGTAATTAAATCTCCATCTGATCCTTCACATGCCTCTATTCCACCACCACCTCTTTTGCTTCCAGCAGCGACAACGAGGAGCAACAGCACATCGCTGCCCAACAGCATTCCTAGCCTAGAAAATAAACCTCCACAGGCTATTGTTAAACCACAGATCCTGACCCATGTTATTGAAGGCTTTGTGATTCAGGAGGGGTTAGAGCCATTCCCTGTAAGTGTAAAAGTTGCTATGAATTTTTTACTATTAATTTATGAAACACTGTTTTTAAGGATGATATTTGTGACTAGTAGCTGTGTATATCTTGGATCATTTTTCAAATGTTGTTCTTTTGCCTTTTTTCCACCGATTGGTAACCTGTTTCTTACAATATTCAGTATACTTGTGTATTGTTTTGTATTGTTTTACGTATATAAGCGGAATTCATGCTACTGTTTGGCTTGCCAGTATCACGGGATGACAAGGTACTAAATGAAGAGAGACACAGTTGAGTAGATAGGCTATATCCAGAGATAACTACAGAGAGTGATTTTAGGCTACCATTTACAATAACTTTGTTTTACGTTTGGCTGTCTCCTGGAAACCTCAACTTAAGTAATACCTTAATTTAAACCTCTGAGATGAGTCTGTATTTAAATATCTAAAAATGTTAAAATTTTGTTGTTTAAAGCACTAGCAAGCCCCTTACGGAGCTTGGTGTGATTAGTGCTGTGTCTGGTAAGAATTACTGCTGAAAATTTTAAATCCACAAAGGGACAGTTTAAAATCTCTGAGCCTGCCTTAATAACTAACTTAATGTGTCTCTTGTTTCCCATTCCTTCGTTTCTTTAGAGAGACTGTGTTTCTTCCTTTGTTAAATGTAATTGCAAGCCCTGCAGAGCAGGAGTGAGTCTCTGTATTTGTTTGAGAAATGGTATTTAGAGCGTTGGCACTATATAATAGTAATTCACTGATAGGGAATAGAAACTGTGATTCTAGTCTTTGTTACAACCGCTAAGCCGCAAATACTGTTTTCAGTTATTCATTGTTCAGTTAATCACTGTTCCTTTGCTTTTATTGCAATAGGTAAGTCGTTCATCTTTGCTGGTAGAACAGCCTGCAGAAAAAAGATTGCTAGTGGAGGGTCAAATAATGAGTGTTGTCTGTGTTGAATCAGACTTGCAGAATACCAAGCACGCAGACAACTCATCGGACACAGAGATAGAGGATATGATTGCAGAAGGTTTGTAGTTTCTGTTTAAATATCCATATATTTTTTCCCCTTCAGTTCTCTATGGATTACAGAATTGCATCCCGTCCACACTTCTGGAATCTTTCTCGAGTCTTTATCTCTAATATTTTCAAATGTGTTTTACTAGCTATACATCATAACAGTAGTTGCTGTAGATGCACATACACATCAGGAACCTATGCACTTGCCTTGCTTAGAACACAGTGGTCTGCGGCGCAACTCATGAGCTAAACTGAGTTCTCCATGCAGCATCCGACATAGTCATCATCATGGATTTTTTAGAACTCGGCAATCGACCCTTTTGGATGTGTTACACCAATATTACTGTTCAAGCCCAAGTGTAGGTAGCCTCATGAGTGTTATGAAATGGAAATTAAGCCATGGCCTGGCCCAGAGAAGCCAAGTTATTCTTTAACTCGCATTTTTGTATAAATTCATCCAAGATTTGAAAGTCCAGAATTTTTCAGCCACATCTGGATTTTCTCTTCCACAGCTTGAGCAAATGCAGAGGAGCTGGTTTTGGTGATCTGTTTACATTTGTCTTAGCACAACTCTTCGTTTCATTCACTTAAAATAGTTCTTTCCCCTTTTTAATATCAAAACTGGAGCGAGCAGGGTGAGAAGGGACAAAACCAGTGCCTGCTACTGCCACAGCTCTGTGTCGGGGTGGTGGCTGGAAATAGTCAGGACAGCGTGTCCAAAGCAGTAGCAAATGTCACCAGAGCTGTGCTTCAACTGCGTCCCACGGCAGGCTTGGCAAATTGTCACTTAATTAACACAGTCCACCCCCCCGATCTTTTCTCACAGGAGTTTTCAAGGTAGCAACACCAATGGCAGTTCGTTGGTTACGGTGGTTTCTGCCTTGGTGAATGGTACTGAAGTGCGGTAGGGAGGTTGGTGGTATCCATTGTGTATGTCAGCAAACAGATTAGCTCAAAATTCAGTCTTTTAGATTATTAAATGCTAATACATTATTTTTTACCACAATTATTTATATTGGTTACAGCTTCTAAGTGTATTGGGTGAAACCCAAGTCAAGGATTGCATACAAGGTAAAAAGCTTGCTTTAGAAAGCATTCTGAATTCAAGAAGAGTATTTGTTGGTAGTGAAGTCAAGTAAATACGGTTGGAATTTTTGCATAAGGATGATTTACTTTACTGCTCAGGCACTATGTATCTCTGCTGAAAATTAAGAATATATTTTTACTTGTGGCACTGATTTTTAGTAGGAGCTGCTTTAGCTTGGAACCACTTTCTACTGAAAGGAAATATTGATGGGTTACAGTCCTTCTATGTGTTGATATAACACCTGTGCAAAAAAGTCAGAAACTGTGGAAGCAGTGCCTGAAAATGAAACATAAAACAGGATTTCCTAAATTATGGCTGATTATATGATTGCAGTTACTAGTATATCTCAGTGTAGTCCAGAGCCCTTTTTCATTTTGCAGTAACAGCCTAGCTTAGGCAGTGGCAGATGTTTGAAGTGCTTTGCTTTGTAACTCTAACTTTCTTTTGATTACATTGTAATTAGGTTGTCTACATAGCAAAAGGAGCAAACAATTTTTACAGGGTCCCTTTTTTAAATATATTACACAACATTCTATTGCAAAAACTAATTTGAGGCCTTATTCACAAAGCTTCACATAGTCTGCCATGCCTAAATTTTAGAAGGCAAGCATCTGGCATATTAACAGTGGAGGGTTGCAGTGTGACTGGAAGTTTTCTAAACCTTTGTTTCATTTAATTTAAAATTGTTGTTATATTTTTGGTATCATCTCCCAGTGAAGGCTTCCATTTAACCAGTTCTTTGAGAGGGAAGTCCAGTGACATGAAAGCATCAAGCGCGAGAGGCTTTAATAAAAAAAGTCATCTGGTAAATTGTATGACTTGTTTTGACTTCTTTTATTATTTTACAGCTCAATGGAGTTATACTGCTTTTCTACACACAAAGTGAAACTTGTAAATCTCTTAGCTCATGACTGTGCTTAGTAACTTGTTTAGTAAATTGCTATTAAACAAACTTACTTGCTTGGTCAAGAGCACAGCTGAGTTTTTTTAATACCTTGTTTTACCCCAGTACGTTTCAAACAAAAACTTTTTGCCATCTGGTGCATCTTCTAGAATATTTGAAGTTCTGTTTGCAATAGGTATTTTTTCCTTAATTTGTTACAGTAGATCTTAATTCAGTTTCCTTTCCAACAGCATTCCCTAAGAACTCTTCAGTATTAACACTATGGTTTTTTCTCAGATTTCAGACAGCTTGTCTGTTGTTTTATGGAATTATTCAAGCATTCATGTTTTTGTTTTTAGTTCTTGTTCCCGATAGCTGCTGTTAGGTTTATGTGCACGATTTGCAATTACTCATTAGATGAGCTAGTAGGAAACATTCTGCACTGAGACATACCCACGTATGCAGAAGTTTAGCAAAGGAGATTCTCTGATACTAAACCAGGGTATGATTGCATGTATGATAGAAACACCGAATATGTACAAGAAAAGGCTTTTAGCATCCCTTTTCCCTTCACTCTGTTATCACTTTTTTCCACAAAGCATGACCTAGATTGGGAGTGAAGGGGTTTTGTGTTTTTTTTTAGAGAGTGATTTATTTGAAGGATGCATCTCTCATATTTAATGGCAGTTGCAAGGTTGGTCAGATTTGGTATGTTTCTGATTTCCAGTTTTTGCTTCCTGTGCCATACCAACTTATTAACCTGGAGACTTGCAACATGGTAATTTTCACTCTGACACTGCCAGAGGATTTGTTGACTTCAGTTATGTCTTTCAGCCCTGATACATCAGACACGATATTCAAATACCCTTTTCAGGATTTTCAGCTCTTTGCTATACTAGTGCTTTTTTGTTACCTTGTCAGTACAATACTTAGTGTTTGCAAGCAGTTTAGTGAGTTAACACTGCTCTGACAGACTTTTACAAATTCATAGTTAAAACCTTTCAGTTAAACTTTGATACTTGCATTTGCATTAGTTGGCATCGGAGCTTAACAAAGAATTTAGAACAAAAAGCTAGTTTGCAGGTTTTGCAACTAATTATGTAAAATTATAAGTATGAACGGGGAAGGCGAATAGCAAGAGGCAAAGTGTATGAACCACTGACTCCGTGTATTAGAGATGTGGGAGAAATGTATGTTTGTTTAGTCCTCAATTTTTGCACAATGCATTTTGCCCGTGATTGCAGCCATGTCGCATGCAGTTCCCTTACTTAACCTGAAAGAACACAAAACGTTACGTTTCAGTTTGTGCCAGCTTCGCTCCTTCACTCCTTATGGTGCATGGGGATAAGGGATTGGGTTTTTTTCTTCCGTGCCAGCAGTCAAGTTGGTTTGCAGATATGGTGGCATTATTCTAAACTGCGTACAAACCACGTTCCACACATGAAATACGCTTCCAGCAGAAGAGAGCGTAGACATTCAGCATGTGCCATGTATGCTGCCTGTTGCCTTGTACTGCCTCCTTTTGGGCTTTCCTACTTTTTCTTTCACTGATGCCTCTCTCAGCTGTTGTTCATAAGGAGCAGGAAAAACACCTCCTCATCTCACCAGTAACAGGAAAACATTCTTGAACAGTAGGCTGTAAATCGGTAGATGCTATAAGCCTTTTCTCTCTTATATTCAGCTTATCTCTTTCATAGACAAGATCCAGTGTTTTACTTCCTTTCCTAAGTCCCGTTGCTTGTAGCGGTTGCTTATTCAAAGAAAGTATTTTAAAAGGTTAATTCGTTATGCCATTACAGGAGAGCTTGAATTTAGACCGTGGAATGCACAGTTCTCTTAATGAACTCTTTATAAGCACTTCATGAGGACTGTAACAGTTCTTTTTTATTGTTCTCTATGTTTGAGGACATACTTGCTCATGGATGGCTTGAAATTTTAACAAAAAAGCTGATTAAGTTCATTGAGTAATTTAATTGAGGGTTCAGTAAGGTTCAGTTTGCTCAACATCTTTTTTATAGAGAGTGAAATCTATGACCTGCTTAGTTTTGCATAGTTTTCTGTGAATCAAAATATGTAACGTGTTAGATATTTGAAAACCTCCTACCTGCCTGCTTGAGACGGGAAATTTGAGCATAATTTTGTGTCACTCAAACTTATGCCTCACTCCTTTCTTTAGAGGGACTGGATGAAATCGAAAATGATCTTCTGAAGTGTGAATTTTGTGGAAAAATGGGATACTCTGATAAGTTTCTACGGTCAAAAAGATTCTGCTCCACATCCTGTGCCAAAAGGTACTCTGTCTAGTTATTGCTTACCCTTATCTGGTTAATGGAGTAGCATGCAAATAGTATCTGATGTTGAAAAATAAACAAACAGTAAGACTGCCTTCTACCCAGATTTGCAGAGTATACGCGTGCAGAGGGCTATGGTGGCTTACAATATATTTCAAGAAGATAGACAAAGGGAATTACAGTGAAATTGTGGACCTGTTTCCAGGGGTGCTGTGTCCACTGTTGGGCTTATAGGAGGGTGATGAGTATCATGGAAGAGCAATCCATTAAAGGCTTACTAAGCATTTGGAAACTGTTGCAGAGGTTCATGGGCCACAAATCGTTATGTATTTCTCATATTTATATTGTCTTGTTGGACAGTGTCAGAGCGAGCGCTGGGCTAGGTGGGCTTTCTTACAGTTTTGTGTGGTACTGGGGAAAAAAAAACGACTGAATCTATCTTGGCATAATTGAAGTGCTGCATAGACAAAAAACATTCTTAAATGTTTTTAGTAACAGTGTAAGAATTCTTTATTTGCATAGAGTAAAATAGAAATATTCATGAACATAAATAATTTACTGTTTTCTAAAGCGTCTTTCTTGAAAATAATGTGATGCGATTTGCTTGTGTGTGGCTGGTTTCTGTTTCTCTTTGGGTTTAGTATGCTGGTTTTATTTTGTTTTGGTTAACGGAGGAGCAATTCATACTCAACATCTGAATGTAAAATCTTCCATCATTATAGCTGGAAAATTTATATTTAGTCCCAGATGTTGTAGAAATGGGGAATAGTTTCCCATTTCTAATCACCACGTAGTTCTTTTTTTGCATCAGTGTGCCTTGAGACCCCCTTTCTCTTACGTCTGCTGCTTTTTTAATCCCCAGAGTGAGACATTCCCATTTTAAGTAGCAAGAATGTATATGTTTGATTTGGTACTTGTTGGGACACTGCCAGCACAATAACCTTATAAGAAGGGATTTGGCCCTTTTGCCTCCATCCTCCTTTGACTGGGTATCGGCTGGGTACAGAAAATGGAAGCAAAAGATACAATGTGACTTTGGGCTTTTAGGGGACATGTTAGAGAAGCAGGATTGGACTATGTGATAAAATGCAAAAGCATTTCTATCATAGAAAATTTCCAAGAATGGGAAAGACGGACACCTTCCAGGGATGACCGAGACGTATTTGGTCTTGCATCAAGACAAGGGGTTTGAGTAAATGGCCTTTGAGATACCTTTCTCTTACATTTTTGTGTCACCTGTTGTTGTCTTTGATTAGGCAGCATTTCTGTAGACAACGGTGTAATTTTATTGTTACTTGATTGAACGCAGTCCAAAAAACTATTAGTGTGTTATTGACTATATCTTACTTATTCAGGCACAGCCTTAGTTGCACTAAGAAATTCGGGCTGTTTACATCAGACAAGACCAGCCGCTGGAATCGGAAATCAGATAGCCAAAGTCTTGGGCGACGCGGGCGTCGACCGAGTGGCCCTGACGGGGCGTCACGAGATCATTTTCTTAGACAGGTCTGTGGAATATTTGCTTAAAACTATGGCGTTGTTTTGGGAATTACAAATAAAATATAATACTGTAGTGTATTTGTACTGCGTTTTCCAGCTTCCAATTACTTATCCATCTGCAGAAGAAGATATGGCTTCTCATGAAGATGCTGTTCCAGCTGCCATGACCACCCGTCTGCGCAGACAGAGCGAAAGAGAGAGAGAACGTGAACTTAGGGAACTAAGAATGAGGAAGATGCCAGAGAGCATTGACTTGTTACCAGTGGTGCAAGCTGACCCATCAGTATGGACTGTTGATGAAGTTTGGGCCTTCATACATTCTTTGCCTGGTATGTGCAATAAATTCTTCAAGTTTTTCTTAGCAGTTAAGCTCCTTGCTTTTTAGCATTGGTGTGATGAGGAGGTGATGTTGTTACAGCACTAGTGTACTCGTTGGTTGGTGATAGAAAATGGAATGTGATTTGTTTCCTCTTGTTCCTTCAGCACAAATCCCATGTTGATAGAACTAGTCCCACTTCTGCTGTTGCATCCCAGCTGATGGAGATTAGAGCTGTTCCTCCCTTCAGTCTGACTTCTCTCAAGAGGTCAGTAGAGAGATCAGACACACTTCCTCCCTTTTACATTTTTCTTCTCTTCCCTCCTTATTTGCTGCTTATCCAGTAGAAGCAGCAGGGAGGGAGTTCTTTCCCTTTACACAACTGAAACACGATTTGAAAGACCTGTCCTGATATAAGTCATTAGAAAAGAATAAATGAGTTTCTTCTATAAAGCTAAACTTTGGTTTGCAGAGCTTTGCTCAGTAACTGGAATGTAGAGAACTGCTGCATATAGACTCTGTATACTGGTAGACGCAGTCTGTTCTCAGAAAAAAATAACCTTGTTTTGCCTTATTTGCAAACCTTTTGTTTAGCTCAGGATTCACAGTTACCTTTATATCATCGTCAGGTTATTTGACATTTATTTATCATTTCCTAACTCTCATAAGCTTTAAAGTGTCACACCCTCCCCTTTCCCAAGGCTGCCATTCCATTGGATCGGATACTGTAATCCTTTTGGTAACAAGGCACGTCTCCAAAGTAGCAGTCAGACAAGAATTTTTGTTGCTTACCCATGTAACTCATGTCAAAACATTGAAACCCAGGTTAAGTTTGTTCCTAATTTTCTAGTTTAGAAATGCTAAACCGTTTTTCTGTATATCCCATTAGGCTAATAACCTGTAAGGAGTGTATCTTCATTGCTAAGTCATACACATGGGTTTCGACAGTTTATTTTGTATGAAGTAGGTGAAACAAAGAGTTGAGTAAGGGATGTCTTAAATGAGCAAAATCGTCCTTGAAGTACCTTTCTTCTGACAGTTTATAAATTGCGATTAAGTTATACTATCTGCTTCTGGGAACCTGCAGTCATGTCTGTAAAAACAAACAAAGCTCCTTAGGTTTAAGACATGGCCATTCACATTTCTGTGCTTTATCTGTGTTACCAGAATTTGACTATATCGCTGCTGCTCTGAGTTACTATTGTTATAGATTTGAGGTTCTAGTTAATTCAATAACTTCCTGATCTGAGGTTCTGCAGAAGAATAAAAGATATTCCTGTCCTAGAAAACTTAAAAGTACCACATAAACACAATTCACTTGCAAGTATGGAAACAAAAATATTCTTAAAATGTGGTTTCTGTTTGGAAACCGTTACTTGTAGAATATTTCACCAGCTGCTGGATCTGGGGATTTTTGTGTTCTATAAACAAAGTAATCTTTGATTTTTAAACAAACTTTCTGTTTTCTGCATTTAATGAAAATTTATTATAATTACTCATTCCCATCTATATTAAGGCCTAGCTTCTCAAATACTTTTTTAAAAAGTTCAGTAGGTATTTAAAATTATATTCACAACTTGCCAGAATTTTTATTGTTAACAGAGCTACATTCAGATTTTTTGGCAATTTGGGTGTTTATTCTGTACAATATATTCTCAAGCCACTCTCTTGAAAAAATATTTTTTCATATGCTGTCGGAGTTGAATAAAACAAGAAACAACACAATTGACTTTCATTACGCTATTTTGCAATAGATACTTGGTGCAGTCCATGCAGACCATCTGCCGTGCTGTAGGAGACAGTGGTTTGTCAGCTTTTCATAAACATTAGGGGCATCTGTTTTGATTTACATCTTTCTGCGTAGAGCCTGGAGCTGAGATCCAACTGCAGAGTCAAGTGTCCTTGTCAGGCTTTTCCTGAATTCCTCCGGAGTCTTGTGGAGAAATGAAGATTGTAGGTCACTTCTACTGTTACTTACTTCCTTTGGAGGGAAGAGACAGCAACAGTTTAAGCCCCAGCAGAGCTGTTCCTCCTTTCTTTCTTCAGCTGCGAGATTAATGGTCTTTCCCCGTTTTCCCCACTGGGACCCCCAGTGGGTTCCCCCCATTTACCCGCTTCCCATCCTTTCTTTAGCTAAGTTATTGCACAATAAACAATTGCAAAAGTGCTTAAGAATACCCAGAAGTGCTTGGATGATGGAACTGAAATACATTTAACTTTCATCCTTTGCTTTTCCAAAATGCCTTTGAGAAAAGGTATTTTAGAAAAGTTGCATGGAAAGGCTTCAAGTCCTGCTTAAAGAAAAAAAGCCTGCAACAACCACCAATTATCTATTTCAATAGGAAAACTTTTGTTCCTAAATGCAAAAACTACTCTTGATCTCTCAGATTCTTTGTCAATGCCGTGGTCTGGCAATCACCATGCTCGGGTCTCTTAGTCTGTGATACCTTTCACAGAAATACTTAGTACGTGACTTACGGATGTGTTGTCTGTGGTCAGCTCATAAATAAAGACCTTTGTGACGATGGTAGAGCTGTTAGGTCCTCCTGAGAATGGTCAGTTATCTTAAGATTTTTCTGTATGTTACTGTCAGTGTTATGTTCACTTTGTAGCTGGAATTGGCAGGACTGTTCCAGGAGCTCTATGACAACTCTGGGCTCCTGAAGAATGTTCTCTTATTGATGGTGGTACAGTTTGTAGCTGGGCTGCACTAGTGCGTTACTGTACCAGAAATATTAAAAGTAAATGTTATGGAATACATGCAAGTGATAAAGCATTTTAATGGCTTTAGTGGCTATATAAATACCGTTTGTGACAAACTAATCTGGTTTTTTTTTTCCTCCAAAGGATACCACTCTAACTTCTTGTTACAATAAATAATGCCCAAGAACTGGGCGTTTCTCATGTATTAAAGCTGCATTATTTTAAATGCTATGCAAAATAGTCCTTGGTCTTGATTAAAAGTTAGTCAGCTGCTGCAGAGTAGCTGGTTTACTTTTTGGGTTTGTAGTTTATAGAGTTGTAACCTAAACTACAGAGGTTTAGCCTGAAACTGGAGGCTACAATAAAATTCCATAAGATGATCCTTCTCTTTTCAAATTACCTTTTTATCTTTTTTCCTTTCCTTAATAAAGTGGCAGATAATTGTTACATGAGGTCTGCTTAATAAATCATTAAGGGAAAAAAAAATTGGGCTTTATTCTTTGGGGAAAGCTAACCTTTTCCAACCTTCAATGTTACCACTACACAGTAATAGTCCAAATGAATTCAGGTTTGGATGTCGATACTTCCTTCCACGATTCCTTTCTATTTGTCTCTTACACATTTGTAAATCCATCAGGAAATTAGACTTCTTTATAGAATTGAAATCTGAACACAGAAGAGGACATGAAATTACTCAGTTGCTCTCATCTGGGGTGGAACAGTTGTTCTCCACAGTATTTTCATATATCTGTAATAGTATACCTTTAGAAAAGGGGAAAATATAGACGTGCCAAAAAATAGGCTTAACCGAGGAATAATTAGAATCAGGAATGGGAGGAGGAGCACAAATTACAATGTGGCTCAAAGGCTCTGAGAGAGATGAAAGACCACTGGATTGAGAACACAAATATATTAAAAACAGGGAAAACGTGGCTGTGGGGGAAGAACCTTCAAATAAACAACTGACAATGAGTGCTCTTATTCATGTTGGAAGACGTTTGTCTGTGTAACAGAGCTGCCACACAGCCAGGCGTAACTGACTGTTTCTGCTTAACAGATGTGCAGAACATCTTTTGAGGAACCTTTTGTTTCCACAGTGTTCTTGAGTGGAAAGGGGCCCTCAGTTACTTGGGACAGTCCAACCCATGAAGAGTCCCTTTTGTCACGCTGTAGGCGTCAGTAACTCAAGACCACATTATTTCATGTTCAGAAAAAGAGTTTATAATTAAAAAAAAAAAATCAGCTAGTTTAAAGTTGCACTTGTGAAGTGACTTGCTGCTGTGTGTAGAATATTCACTCACGTAACTGATGATAAATGTCTTCATGAGACAGTTACGCTAATGCCTATAAATTAAAATTCTGTTTATTTAACCCAGTGGTGGTAACAGATGGAATTTACACCCATTGGAAATTGTAGCTAAGTGAATTTTCTCATTGAGTTGTTCATAGCAATTGAATATGCATATCTTTTTATTGAAGGAAAGAACCCACTTGAATTATGCTCTTGATTGCTATTTCAGTGGTATATTGCCAGTCTCTTCCAATTGTGAGATCATGGCAACCGTTCCTCTTAATGAAATGAGAAAGTTGTCTTTGCTAGGACTTGGAATTTCCAGTGAGTAACTCTCAGTGTCATTAGAGGCTGTGGTAAAAATTACTTTCAGATTATCTCAGAAGTTGCTATCGTAATATTGAACTCTTTCATATACCCTAGGTTGCACAGGCTAAAGGGGCAGGCATGGAAATTATGTAGCTGAAAAGCTCTAGCATGGGCAGAGTCATTTCATTTAAGAATGCACGTTTCTAACCCAGTAATTCTTTTTTTTTTTCTGTTGCCTTGTAGGTTGTCAAGATATAGCGGATGAATTTAGAGCACAAGAAATTGATGGACAAGCTCTCCTCTTGTTGAAGGAGGATCACCTTATGAGTGCAATGAATATTAAGCTTGGACCTGCATTGAAAATCTGTGCACGTATCAATTCGTTGAAGGAATCCTAGGGGGTGAACATGAAGTTAAACAACAGTTTCTCAGTGACAGAACTGACAGTAATACGCCAACATCTTCACTGTGGCATGAGTATTACTGCGATGTTTTGTTAAATATATGGGGTTTTCCCCACATAAAGACTTTAAAATGTTCCTTTGATTATACCAGGTAGTCCTCTGTAGTTTCCAGCAATTAATAGTTCATGGTAAAGCCTGAGGAATACTTTGAGTTAAAGTGGGAGTTCATGGAAAAACAAAAAGTGAAATATGCTGTGATAGGTTAAATATTCCCCAACATGTACTTTATCTTATATGTTTAAGATTTACACCTCAGCACCCACCCCAGTCTAAATGCCATTTGAAATTTGAATTGTGTTGCTGTATTCTGAAAGAATTTTTCCCCACATACAGCAGTTTTTGGACTGAAATAACAGAAGTGTCCACAGACCCTGTGGAAGCACTAATAACAGTAAAATGCTATGCATTTAGTTGTGCTCTCTGAGTTTCTTTTAGTCTTGAGCAAATTGTTTGTGAGGGGTAGGTTGGCAGCCTGTTTTCCTTGTGTAGGCTTGCCCTCATCTCTGCCACTGTAGTATTTTCTTGAAGTCTGGAAATACTATAAACCATGTAGATGTCTCATCAAAATCCTCATCATCAGGCTACTGAAATGCAATGGCATGACACTCTTGCCAGAGGTAACTGAAGCACATGTTACTTTACTCTTTGTATGCTGCTATGCACTAAGAGGGCATTAAGTTGTTAGGTTTGTAGTTTCGCATGCTGCTAGTTAAACTAGACCAGCAGTTCTCAAATGGGGGTTCAGAGTGGATCCTGAGAAGGTGTGAGAACACCCAGGCTTCAGGTTCCTAAATGCTGGGGTGTGAGGGGCTGGAAACTGCAGCCAGAACTAGCTCATGTTGTGGCAAGTGTACTTTAAAGACTGGAGGTAGAGAAGGAATAGCATAGCTCAGATGCTCTTTTTCTTTATACCTCTTCTAACTTGTCTTTCCCTGTAGTGCATTCCCATTGCCTCACTGGAAGCTTCCAAGCACCTTTTATTTGTCCACTGGCTAGCGTGAGCCAGGCTTGCAGTAGCCTGAGGAAGGAGCATGGTGAGTTGCTCAGTGACCTCGGTGTGGAGCAGCTGCTGCTGCTGCAGCGAGGGAGCCTGGAGGAGCTGCAGGTGGGCAGGAGAAGTGCCACCTCTGGGCAACTCTGGGAGAAGTCTCCAGGGGCCCTGCTTTGTCCCCCTGGCAGGAGATTTTGACTTAGATGGAGCAGACCCAGGCGGTGCAATTTTAGTGCCTCCCTCTGTCTTCCCTCTCTCGCCCTCTGTGCGGAACAAATACATGTTTCCCCAGTTACTGACACTCTCAGAAGCTGCTTGGGCTCTGAGGCAGCGGCGCCTTCTTGGCCTTCACTTCCCCACCACCCATGTACAGATGTTCGTGGATGTATTTTGTACGTCCCATTCCCTCCCTTTGCAGCTCCACTCCCCTTGTGTACCGACCTAGACCCCTAAGCTCTTGTATAGGGAAAGAAGGGTATGTGTGCTGATAGAGTTGTTGTGTATATTTGAATTAAATATGTGTATTTGTATGCAAATAATGTATTTTGTATTTTATGCAAATTAATGCATAATACGATTGTGTAGGGAGATATTATGGGGGACCCTAAAGTATTCCTGAAAAGAAGAGGGACTGATCTAAAGTTTGAGAACTGCTGACCTAGATCACAAGGAGTCAATGCGCGTACACTGGCTGAAAGGAAGGTTTATGGCAGGTAGATTAATTTGTATATTATTTAACAGATCACCTTAAAGAGTAAATTGGGATTACAGAAGAATCTGTGCTTCATTTTCCTTTAATTAGATTATTGCTTTGTTTCTATTAACAGACTTTCTACCATTATCTTCCAGAGATCAGTATTAGAATCATTGTTTTTAATTACAACTGTTTGAGCTTACTAATAGCAGATGTTGCTAATATTTTTATTAACCACTGAAGCTCCAAGTTAGGACGACCCATTGCTGTTACGTGCTGGTATGTGGCGAGAGCCCTTATCCAAACAGCACCAAAGGCTTTAGGGAATTAATCGATGTCTGGATTTACTTTGGAGGGAAGTTGCTGAGCACTTTTTAATTTGTTTTTTCTGTCTTCAGTTACTGTTGTCAAATAAACTTCTTAGCTGAAGGTTCAACGTTTGGCAATGTTCATTTGAAAGATGTTCAAATGATGGAGACAGTAGGTTCCCATTTGTAGCATTTCTGTAAGATACACTGTGTAGCATATCTGTAACATAAGTTCTAAAGGATGCGTTCTGTTTTGATGAGCTAATTGAAGACTAAAGAGATCTTAGATATTTATCCTTTGGCTTTTGTCTTAAAGTTTTATTATTTTTATATGAAAAATTCACATTTTTAATCTGTCTTCTGATTGTACTGTTCTTTGGCAATGTAAAAAGTAGGTATACGTAAATGTGATTTGATAATGGCTAAAGGCGTATTTCAAAATGTGGACTTACGTTCTGAGCCTCATTTAGACCTGCAGTTAATCACAGTGTTGTTACATGCATGAGAATTTCATGGTTGTTTTAATTTTGCTTTGTTAGACAGCTTTCAGGAGAACTTCTACAGCTAGTGTTTATATACGGCTCCTGGACATAATCGCCGACAGATGCCAGGAGCTCGGAGCAGACCTGATTAACGCACGTCTGTTCTGGTGGTTCTGGTACACTACATTTTCTGTGGTTTTGGGAGAGCCACAGATAGTGACTTATGCTTTAAATATTCATGAATGCAGCAACTAAGAATGTGGGCCTCATGCATATTGAAAGTTTTTTCTCCCTCGCTGATTTTGGCATTAAGCAGGAACTTAAAAGCAGACACAGCGATACTGACCTATACTGGCAGAAATGCACGTGTATTGGAGTGTTTGCTGGTATAGCTGTGTCAGTAAAATCAGTTTTAAAAAACAATCACACCTGTATGTGAAAGTAGGCTGGAAAACTTCCAAGTGCAACTAAAGTCTGCTTCAGAAGCTGACTTTTTTGAATATTTTTGAATTTACTCAAAAAAGCAATATAGTACTTAGAGTAATATTCCTCCAGAACCGTTTTGCATACCAGTGCAGCTTGTTTCTGTTCAGATCAATGAGGTTTTCCCAGGCTTATGCTACCGTTTTCCATGGCTTTCCCCACAAATGAAGCTAGACCCTCATGCAAAAGAGGAAGTATTGCAGATTTTAATTGGCTGGTTTTTAATACCTGCTCCCACTGGATGGGTCTGCAAGAAATCCTTTTCATTATCTGTATTTCCTGGGGTTTTGTATTCTGTGTTCAGACTGCTGCCATTGTGGGCTATGTCTAGTGGTAATCCCTGCAATATTTCAGTTCCTATAGAAAGGAATACAGATTCCATAGGTTCTTAGCTCAAAAGGGAGGTATGTCGGGTGGCTTTTTCCCTTCTTTTTCCTCCACTGGTCTCCACCCTACCCTACTCCTTAATGCAAACTGCAGCATTAGCTCAGGGCAGAACCCTCTTGCTGAATGTGACTGTCAAGATTTCTTCTGATAGAATTATAACTATTAAACTTGTCTCAGCTTCAGGGTTTATTTGAGGTTTTAAAGAAATGCACCTGAATGGTCAAAATGGGTTATGCAGACTCGCCTGATTAATCTGGCTCGTATCACTCAGCAACCCTGCTTTGCATCTTAGAGAACTCCAGCAAGGAAGCTCGGCCACCGCTGCTGATGAAAGTGCTCTGGGAGCTTTCGGCTGCTCCTCATTCAAAAACAAGCATTGCAAATTAATTGCTAACTTCTCCCAGCCAACCCGTATTACCTCACATTTGGCACATTCGTAAGACTTTATCACCTTGCTTGTATAGGGAATGAAAAATAACCATCTTGTCAAGTTAAACTGTCAGTTGTCTTGGATCACCAGAGAATGTTTGAAGGCTTTTTAAACAGACTGCTCTGTAAATCCATTCTTCTCCCATTAATCCATGATACTTTTTTCCAGAAATGAGGTTCCTGATGGAGGGTACAACCGTTGCTAGATGTGTGTCAGTGAGGTATCTCTGATAGAAGGTTCATGTCCTGCAGGCATCCATTTCCTTATTCTTCCCTGTGAAAGCAGGTTTTCTTTCTTCCCCCTAACTTCTTTTTGGACAAATCAAAAGGCTGGATTCCCACTTGTGGACAGAACAGATGGAGGCCATCATAACTGCAGATATGGCAGCGAGAGGAAAGAAATGGGATAAAAATAAGTATTTGAACAAGTTTACAACTGCTTTTGGATCGCTTTGTCTCAATCTAAGCTGTAAGGAAACGTTCAGGTATAAAACCATTTCCTAACTGTAGCTTGAATGCAAGTTTATGTAGTATAAACACTACGGGTTTAGTGTGTCACTGCCTGGCATCCTGGTGAAAACTAAGGCCTGTTTGAGATGACTGCTCTCATTTTAGCATCACAATATCAATCCTGAAGCTTATAGCTCAGTAGCTTAAGGAATTTCTTACCCGTTAACAAATGTATAGCTCTAAGTGATCGAAGAATTCAGTGGCAGCTGTACTGTGAGCCCTGGTTTTGCAAATAATTAGACATCCACATGGTCTGTAACATGAGTAGTTCTTCTGATTTGTGTTGAGACTGTTCATATTAAAATTAAGCATATGTATAAAAGCTTGCAGGGTTATATCTTCACCAGTATTGCATAGAGGTTTCCTCTTAGCACAGATTCAGATATACAGTTGTCACTCACTAGCCAGACTTTTACTCGTCAATTGTTTTAGGCTGCAGATAATGACTCTGCAAAAGAATCAATCTAGGATACTTTTTCTTTAATGTTCACCCAACTTAGTTTATTAGAGATGGAGAGAAACTAATGTTTCAAAGTATTTGGTTTTAAATGTACTGGTCCTGTTGAATGCTCAGTGGAACAGGTATGAACAGAGCTATAAATGCATAATTTCAAAATAAGGTGCTGATAATTGCTCATTAATTTTTAAGTCACTCTTGCAGCGAGCTGTAGTTTCAGAGAGGAAATATTGTGAGGAGGAAGAAATTTAAACTCATCTAATGCTTAGTTCATTTACGCCAAGCCTAAAGTAAGTTCATTCTAAAGGAATTTGCCTTTAGTCGTGAGAATTCATTTAGACCCTGTCGTTTCTATGTAGTTATATCCGCTGGATGGCTTTGCAAATAGTGACATTTAAAAAAGAGGTGGGAGTTACAATACAGAGAAGTGCCTGCTGCGTAAATGCTACATCTAATTTCTTTTTTTCAAAAAGCTGTCCCTAATAAGCCTAAGAGCTGACGGACAGCCTGGACCTGCAGCCAGAGCCTGGGACACGGACTGAATACAAAAGCAGTTAGTGCACATTACCCTAACCTGTAAGAATCGGGCACATTTGGTTTTACCATCTTCGTAACTTCGGAGGAGCTCCCTCAAGTGCCATTTCCTTCTCCATATAGGTTTCTAAATGTGCTTCTTGCCCTGTTGGGTGTCAGCTGCGTGGGTTGGAGCATTTTGTGTCCTACTTGTCCCCTGGGTCTCACGGTCAGCACTTCCACGTGTGTTGAAGGTCCCCATCCTAACCCGCTGCGTGGGTTTGTGTCACCTCTGCATTAAAGCTCAGGCACACCTGCTCGTTCGCTTGAAGGTTGTGCGTGTTATTTACTGATCTCTTACAGCTAAGGAAGAAACAAAATTCAAAGATGTGAATATGCTTGTAATTGAAGATACGTAGTAAGCTTATAGTCTAGTTTCTAGATCTAACTTGATCTAACTTTTCCAAAGCACAGTTCCGGGAGCTGCTGTTATGAACAGATTTCAAGTTCAAGAACTATAAACTTCCAGCATGTGTTAGCTTCCTGCTGAATTGTCCAAACTGGGCACAGGAAGGAGCTAGAAAAAGGAGATCTGAAGAGATGTTTTCCATCTAGAAAGACTTAAAATTTGAGCACAGTTGTACCTTCATAGAGTAGCGATCATAAATATCGGTTCAGCGCAATGCATAGCACTTGAGGAGCATTTTAATTGTGCATAAAAAGCACCGTGTTGGTACGTAGGGTTGTTGATAGTATTGTTCATAAGTACTAAATCAGGATATCCTTGCTGACGATAGGATTAGGCCAGAAGCACAAATACAATTGATTCATGAGGCGTATCTGCTTTGTGGGCAAAGTCTGGTCAACCCGTGGGAAGACTCGTGTTGTCCTCCGCTGCCTGGCCAGCATCTTGGCGGCGAGGATGTTGCCATCCTCTGGCAGCTTCTTGCAAAGTCAATGTTGGAAAGAACAATGAGATATTCCGCACACCCAACTTCCTTTTTAAGTAGTCTTTGGGTTACAGTGTTAGCAAAGCAGTACTGATCGGGAAAGAAGTGAGTAAAGAGTGAAGGGTTTTATGAACAAGTGCCAAATGCTTCTATTTAGAGCTGAAAATACATAGAATATCTCACTAAATTTTTACAGGATTATTTTTATGAGGAAAGTACTAAAGTTTCTCATAAAGGGTTAACACTTCAGCCGCTGTTACTGTTAATATCAAACAATCCTATAAGAATCAAAGACTGCAAAGCGTTTGAATGGTGTAAGGTCGTGAGTTGCCGGCACAACACGAGAAGTAGCATACAGAGGAGAGACAGCAGTAGCTGGCTGTGGTTCTTACTATTTCAGGGATTAGCACCTCCCTAGCACGGCTCCTCTCCTCTTTCCGTGTGGCAGTGAAACTGTAATCCTGTTCTGGAGAGCGGTGGGTTACGGTTATGTGACTGGACTCGGGGTTCATTGCTGGGACTTCCCAGAAGCACCAGCTAAAAGGGGACGCACGGAGGAAGGGACATAGTCGTCAGGAGGGCAGCGGGATAAAGGTCCCTCCACAACTGGTGTCTCCCTCCATAGAAAGGCAAGAATAAAAGTGGGCTTACACAGAGAGCCGCTATTAATGTATTTTTAAACACCACGATTAACGTACTTTAAAACAGTCACTTGGCAGGCTCAGACTCCCCGGCGGGATGCTACGCGAAGACCCGCAGAGCCACTGCTACCTTCTTGGTGGGTGTAGCGAGAGCTTGGTGGTTGGTGCTCCTGGGCGCTTCTCCCCAGAGAGCAGGGAAGAACGTATTTGCCAGTAACACAGTGGTGTAACATTGGTATGTTAATACTCATTTTGGCCACATGTTGTGGCTTCCCTGTAAAAACTTAAAAGTTTTAAAAACTTAAAATGGCTTTAGAAGCACTGCAGCAACTGCGGGAGTTCTGCCACGTCAGGGTAGATGGGGTTGTGTAAAATGTAATTATGGGTTGAGGAGCTGAACCGCGCTGATAAATCAAATACATCAGCAGCCTTACCCAACTTCTTGCACTTCCAGTTCTGTATACGTTAATGAATCAGAAGGGCGAGACAACCACACGAAACAGAAGCATCTGAAGTGTATGTTCTTGAAAATAGCTTTGCCTTCATCTGGTGTGAAATGGATTTTAAATTAGGAGCTCTCCCTTGCCTGCCGAGTCTGTAGGGATTACTGGCTTCCTGATCTTCTGAAATGCCTGGCGCATTACTATATTTGCGATATTTGCTGGTTTTTAAATGGAATTAAGTTTTGTAAATGTTTTTCCAACCCCGTTTCAGTGGGTGTCCAGTTTATATAAAACCTGAAGAAATGCTGTGTTAAAAAAAAAGTGATTAGACACGATTTATCCTAGAGCATCCCAAGCGCTAAATAACAGCAATTACAATTTGAGAGAGCAGGGAGTGGTTGCTTAAGGTTGTTTTTTCAAGTTAACGTCATATGTGCTTTCCTACTTTTAACATGGAAATAGAATTTCCCCAAAATATATTTTCCAGCATAAAGGATGAAATAATTTGTGGTGCCAAACGTTTCCAACGATGTTGCTAAGCATTGCCTCCTCTTATTGCACTAGTTTTAAAATTCAGTTTTTGATGATTTAGTTTCCTTTTGATGGCCTTTTTAACCCAACTTCCCCAAACCATTTTCTACAGCTGAAAAATGCACATGTCCTTTTGATTCCATCCCTGAAACCTCAAAGAAACGTACCACAGGCTGTGGGTGAACGAAGCACTAGGTGAGGTGAAGTAACAAATCAGAATGATAACTGGACTTTGATTTACTGCAGAAATGTGTGATTAATATATGACTGAGATGTGATTGTGTATTCTTATGGAGTGAAATACTGGAATATTCTTTTATAAGAAATTTTAGCCCACGTAGCATTAAATCCTGCAATTAAATCTATGTCTATAATTGATATATGATAATGTAAATTAGAACCCCAAAATTAAATTTTGCAGTTGAAGAGCACACAGTGAACTATGTAAAAATATGATCTTTGTGAATCATTTTTTTGAAAAAGCACTTTCCTATTACCAACTAGCATGTGAATGAATTTTAGATTCATTTGTTATGATCTGTAGAAGTGAAATTTTTCATCTGTCTGTTAATGGGTAAATTCATCATACCAACGCTGAAACAAAGCACCTTATACTATGCTGCTTAAACTTGCTTGTAATTGCACCTTTTGTTATCTGCAGATTTTTCTTAATGAGTATTCTTGTGCGATATCATTGCGCCCTGTGGGTCTGGGTGAGTGATTAACCAACCTGCAGCATCATTTACTTATATAGTTTCTATTTCAGTACAACATTGTATTGTGAGTTCAGTGCTTCAGAAATAAATGCTACTTCCATTTGTCTGCTGTGGTTGTGTATTGTTTATTTCTCTTCTACAAAATTAAATCAAGACCTTCATGAAACTGTAAGAATTTGAAAATTGAGAGTGGTGTTGTTAGAAGCCTGACTAATTCTTCCCCTACTGAAGCAGTCCCACTTCAAATTTAACTATTTTAAAGTAATATTGGCTTCAAAATAAATTATATTTTAATTTAAACCATTCTTTAACCTTGGGCAGGTATTTATGTAGAGCAACCAACCTTGTTGCTTCTTGCTCTGGCTGTAATCATTTAATTTTTAATATGTACATATAGACAGTAGAGGAGCAGTAGCAAAGAAAGAATGAAACATCACCTTTCCTGTAGTTGCAGAAGTTGCACATCTTGTACTGTTTTTGTACTAGGTAAACAAAAGTTTGTATTTCTGTAGGAGTTGCAGCTTTATGTTAACTAAAACGATTTGTTTCTCTTTAAACAGACAACAACCCATAACTGAAATCCAACTGACAAAAAGTCACACTTCAACAAGAAAATACACTTCAAAAACCGCAGAAGTTCTTTGAACCTTTGACAGCAGGTTAACACGTGTACGTATATGTTAAAAGGGCTCCAGCTCTGAAGACTTTTTATTGCATTTTGTAGTATAAAACCTGAGATCATTCCGTTTAAAGCAAGTGTAAAATTCTAGTAATAAACGTAAGGCTTAACTGAAAACTTGCATTTTGTAAGTAGTGGTCTTTTCTTAAACCTGTTCTTTCCAGTTAAGGCTCTCTGAACTGGCAGGTGCTTACTGCCCACTGGAACCTGGCGGGGAAGCACACAACGTCCCACGCGCTGGTGCAATATTCATCGCAGTAGTGGTGGACGTTGGACTGTTTTCCATGGGTTGTAGCTCTGGAGATGTTTCCTTGCATTATCTGTAAGGACATGGGCACAGAACGTCAGAGTACGACGCGCCTCCCTCGCCTCCCTCGCGCAGCACTGACCGGCAGTCTTAGCAGCTCATTAACAGATTACAATGACTGTGCCTGGCTTATCAGCTGGCTCAGTGTTTTCATTGTTAAATGGCATAAAGCAGAATTTCCAGGTGACAAATGGATCTGTAGACCACATCTCCTCCGTCAGTTCAACACGGTGACATCGACACCAGTATGCTACTGCGATGAGAAAGCTGTTGATGAAGTACAGCCAGGGGATGTTCATCTCCATGTAGGCTGGAATCTGAGCACCGGGAACCAAAATGATAATTTGAAGAAGAACGAAAGGTGCCCAAGTGCCAAGAAAACAGATGAGGAGCCTGGTCAGGAGCTGCCGCTTAAAGCAAGTACTGTTGTCGTTAGGCACGTAGGAGAACATCAGAACGGGCTGGCTGGCAAAGGAAACTACCCTGACAGACAGCAGCATGGCGACGACCTCCTTCCAACAAGCCAGGAGAGCCACGCCTATCAGCAGCACCATGGCACAGGAGACTGAGTAGCTCTGCACGCTGGCATAGAGAGGACACTGATAAGGAGAAAAATGGTTCTGCTTTTCTAGTTCTTCATAGATAGCGGGAACTTTCAGAATACAAAAAAACCCTGAAATCCATATAATAACCACAGCAAATAAATAAAGTAATCTTTGAGCTCTTTTAGGAAATTGAGAGGTTTGGGCGATAGTCATGTAATAATCCAGACCAGCCACAAGATACACCGGGTAATGCAAAATACCGTAGGTAAGAGAAATGATCTGAGTGAACAGGCAAATGTGGTACTTTGTAAATCGCACGCCCCAGAGTGCAAAGTCCTCAAAATAGAAAATGAACGAGATGCTCAGCAGAAGTGTGAAATCGAGAAGTGCTAGTGAGGCACAGAAGTATCCCATAAAAGTAACTTTCACTTTTTTTGGCGTAACTTGTAACATGAAGAAATTAAGGAACACTTTTCCAAGTATAATCAGGAGCAGCATGCAGCTGATTTCAAGAGGTTTGTTGACCTGGGTGTAGTGGTACTGACCAGAACAATTTTCACAGAGGATGGCAGCCATCCTCCAATGGTGAGAACCAGCAAAGTAAGTATCACAGGGCACATTGCTTCATATCTGAAAAGAAAAAAAAAAAAAGGTTTGTAAACATTTATTTCTGGATACCTCTACCAGTTAGTTAATCATGGAAATTATCAAATTTACATCTGAATTTTCCAGGCTCCTTAATTAAGAGTAAATAGCTTCACTAACATGTCATTAAATTGTCAGGAAGTGCCTACATTTTATGTTCTTCAAATTGTGTTCTTGAGAGTTGAAAGGACAGTCTAGACCTAAGTTTCTTTTCCAGCTACTGTCCGAAGGAAAGGCTTAGGAAATAAGGTTGGCTCTGTTCCTTTCCTTCAGAAGGCATGGGAGTCCTTCTGTCCAGCTGGGCAGAGGGATGGATATTTCAGAGCTCCTACATGTTTTGAAGAAACTGGACAAGCACAAGTACAGAAATCATACAAGACAGAGGAGATGTTACAGTATGGCCTCACAGTTCATTATGCTCATAGAATCTGTATGGAATTGAGACTGCAGAAATAGCCTGGAAGCAGAAGAAGCATCAGCCCAACTCATCCTTTTTTGGTGCTACAATCCTGGAACTCCGAGGCAATCCAAAGCGCGCACACTTCACTAGTCGATTGGGCTTTTTTGTTCATCCTTTAGCAACATAAGTACTACAATGATAGACACCTCAATATGCTGTTTTTTCCTCTTGGACTTCCATAAGTTTCCGTATGATAACTCTTTTCTGTGTGTTAATTCCCAAGGAAAATGAGCACAGGATGGCTTCACATATGTGAGCAAGACATATTACACAAAGCTGTACACGCTTTTCTTCCCTGTTTCCTAAAGAAGCAGGATGGTGTCAGCATTCTCAGTGCCTGCAGAGAAAAGCTAAGAAAAGCCAAGGCAGCTGTAAAAAGGAATTGCCTGTTAGGATCACTGTTAACAGGGATTCACTTGTATTTAGATGCCTACATCTTAGCACTAGCTTGCCAGCGTTTGTGAACATCTGAGTTGGTGCCTCCTGAAGAGCAGAATGGGAGAAACAACCAGAAGTAACTGGCAGTACAGCTTGAGAGGTACCCACTAGCTACCGCTGACCTCAGTTACGAGCCTACCTGGCTGCATCACTGTTCATCTGTACGTTTCATCCTCTAAAACCGAACACATTTTACAGTACAACTTAAAACAGCCTTCCTGGTGTATCTCATCTTCGCATATTGGATGCTGCACTTGCGTACAAGGAAGAGGAATCCTGCAGGCAGGGCAGGGTCATAGTTCATAAGCGATCCCTCAAATCCATTTGTGTTATTATCGCGCCAAACCACCTGTACGCAGGTCAGGCTTTTCCTCTGCTGTGCAAAGACCGGGGCAGAGGAGCGGAGGCGGCGGTAGCACCGCTGCTGGAAGGGCGCTCACCCTGCGGGTAGCGGGAGGGCTTGTGCCCGCTCTCGGGGGGCACAGGCTTGCCCCGACACCCCTCTGCCAGCAGCCCGGGGCTGTCCCCCGTCCCCGGGAGGGTTCCCCGCCGGGGTTCCTGCTCTTCCCTGCCGGGCTGAGGGAGGCGGCGGGCGCCCTGAGGGGACCCCGCCGTGGCTTCCCGCCCCTCCCCTTCTCCTCCAGGCACCCACCTGCTGCGGCCGCCGGTCCTCCGCGCTCCTCCTCGGCCTCCGCTGCGGGGACCTTCCCCGGCTTCCCGCCCCGCCGCGGCCGCCTCAGGCGGCGGCCATCTCCGCCCCGCCGCATCTCACCGGGACCCGGGCGGGATGGGGAAGGAAGGGAAGTGAAGCGCTCGCCGCCCCACGCGAGTCGGGGCCGGGCCCGCCCCGAGCCCAGCCCAGCCGAGCCCAGCCCAGCCCAGCCGAGCCCAGCCCAGCCCAGCCGAGCCCAGCCGACCGCTCGGCGCCCGCTGAGGCGGCGTTGCGGCGCCCGCCAGTTTCCCGCCGCCGCGGTCGGGATGGTCCCTTACTCACGGCGAGCTGGCGGGGCAGGGCGGTGAGGGGCTCACGCTGAGGGAAAAATAACCACTTTGAGGAACTGCGCTAAATAGGTTGTGTTTAATCCCTTCCTCCACACACGCCCGCTGTGACTGAGGGAAGCGAAACGGCTCCCGGCGCGGGAAGTGAACGCCTGTCATTACCTGAGCAGCGAGGGCAGAGCAGTGTGGCCCGCGTGGGGCCGCCGAAATCACTACGTACGTGAAGGATAAACATTTTTCTGTTGTAAATATGTGACGTGTGTGTGGAATAAAGGCGGCGGGACGATGGCGGTCCGCTGCGGGTGCTTTCGGCGGGTGTCGGTGAGAGCCCTCGGGGCTGGCGAGCCGTCACCCTCACTTGCTGGCCGTGGTGGGTTTGTGGGGCAGCGACCACAAGATATTCCGTTTACAAAGCCCTGTGTTGGCACACTGTGTGGTTTACACAGCCGGGTTGGCTCTGGGACTCTGCCCCGTTGGTAAAAGGTCCCCAGTTTCCCGCTCGCAGAGTAAGTCACAACGAGTGGGGATGCTGATCCCCTCCCGGAGATGTCCCTGGAAGTACCCAGCAGGCCTTGGAAGATCTAATTTCTGTTTCCTTACTGGTCTCACAGCTGGAAGAACTCTCAGCGCAGGTCTGTCGCCGTCCTTGGGCCGTGACTGCAAGTGAAACACCCTGGATTTGTGGGCTTCCACATGCACGTTACCCTTCCTGCCCTGCACACAGTATGCTTCTAAATCACCTTTTTGCAGCGCATCACTACTTTTATCATCAATTAAGCCATCAAACAAATGTGAATATTGCAGAATTCAGCCAATGCTGTATTTGCAACACGGTTCAAATTTTTAACGTGATGTAACATTTTAATAGAGCACTTCTGGTTTTGAAATACAACACATACTGTTCAACCCCTCAGTACTGTAGATTTATCCTCTTTCACAGAGGAACTGTGAAAGAATTTGACTGGCAACTACGTTCTGGTAATGATATAGTTAAAGGGCTATACAGTAAATATCAAGGAATATTTTACTGTGACTATTATCTTGGCAAAAAGGTTTTTTTACCAATGCCTCAATTCTCTTTTCCTCAGAGATTCTTAACAATTAAGAGAAGTCTAGGAGGGAGGTTAGGGAATACCCATGATTTGCTTTAAGGTAATGATGAATTAAAGTAGATAATCCTGAAAGTATATATAAAACCTACTCATCTACTTAATGGAATTAAAAAGCTCACAGTAGCAGCTTCTCGCCTCTTCCAGATCAAAGTACTAATTTAGTTTTCCATTTGTTGTTTTAATTCCCATCTACCAACATGTGCAGGATGGGAGCACATCCCACCGCAGGAATGTCTTGCTGAGGGACCTGAGCTGTGCTTCTGAGGTTAATTGGCAGTGGTTTCCCTGATTGCTGCATGTACGTGATCTAGCTGTAACACTACATCATCTTTATTTTTTACCCTGTATCTTTTTGGTAATTCAGGGATAAATCCCATGATAAATCCCATGAGAGGCTTGGAGGCTTGGAAGCCTGCGAGTTCGGTGCTGACCGGTCCAGAGCCCAGTACTGCTGCTCCTCTGCCTCCACAGACAGCAAGGCTGCTCATCCCGGGATTCTCGTTCAAACTGGTTTACTGAGCAGCAGTTGCTAGTGTGAGTCACTGCACTAGACGATCTGGGAAAAGGCAGTGTTTAATGTCCTGCCTTTCTCAAAAATTAGGTACTAGCAGGAATAAATGACATCTCTGAAATGCTTCCTGCATGTTGGACCGCCTGAGAAATTTACAGGACACCTGATTTCTGGACCTAATGAGGAGAGCTAAACCCTTGGGTGCTTTTTGGATTTGTTGTTGTTACTCAGTTTAACCTGTCTGTTGTTGGGTCTAAACTTCCATTGTTGAAAACACAGCAGCTATAGTTTTAGCATGAGTAGTGCCCATTGGGAGGGAAACATTTTTTATTGTCTTTCTTGCAGGGTAGATTGCAAATCCATGTGTGATCTGTGTATACAAAAGTATCAGGTGGCTGGCAGGACCTCTTCTGAAAGCAACTAACTCTCTGGAATTAAACTCAGATGTAAGTAGAGCTTTTTTATTATTTTTTTTTTAATTTCTTCTCTGGTTCATCTCAAGGATTAACTAACCTCAGGGGGAAAAAAAAAAAAGTTGGGGTTTTTTTTGTGGAAAACCAAGATGATTGGTATTACAGTCTGAAAAAAGCGAGAGCTCAGAGTAACTTCAAACAGCATTCACACTGGCAATATTTACTTACCCAAATGGTTCTTACTAGGACCGTGGCACTAATTGCAATATGATAAGAAAATGTGTTTACACCTGAGATGGGTATTTTACATTCTGAGCACCCAGCCCACAGCCTGGTCCCACTCGCAAGTACCTGAACGGTAATGCCCTCAAGAGTAGCTACTTTTCTTCTCCTCAGTTCTAACCCAAAGTAAAGCCTCAGTTTTTCCCATGGTAGCTAGCAAGTGGCTTCGACGGTGTCTTTCTGATGTTTTTGTTTGTTTCTGATCACGGCTTGCTTTATGACTGCAGAAACTGCTGTGCTGGCCTAAGTCGGGAGATAGCTGGATGGTGGAAATGAGCAACCAGGAGGGGAAGGAAAGGGTTTAAAAATTTTGTTTCTGCTGCTAAAAATCCTAATGAGGGTGTGACCTCCACAGTATGCAGCACAGAATGGCAGCTCCGTGCTCTGCGAGCCCTCCGAGCGGGCTCCTCAGCGTGGCCCGCAGGAGCGCAGTGCTGTCCAAGTCACGTCCTGAGTCAACGCTGGGGCTATTTCTTGGCTTCCTTTTCCCTCCACCGAGTCCCGCTGTGCTGCTTGTTCAAAAGTTTGATTATTACTCCCTGATTGCTCTCAAGTGATTGTTTTCTGCTCCTGAACACTACACCTCATCTCCCTGGTTTTCAGAGAAATGATAATGCAAGATGGGATGCCCTCGAAATCACATGCATTGCTCAGCATCGGCAGGTCCTTCTCGCTGCGTTAGGAGCCACTTGCACACAGTATTGAATAAGGGACCGCCCTTCTTTAGTATCGGCTCTGTTTGCAGCCTCCCTGGAAAACTTGCAGGTACCCTACAAATTCTACACTCTGTAAATAATGCCTTGAGCCCATCCTGCTTCAGTAAAGAGGCTACATTTATATTCATGTGCAGCTATAGAAAGGTTTGAGAAATTAATTTATATTTGCATGCAGGCAGCTGTGTGTCAAAATAGGGCAGAAGAATGCTTCCTCCAGGGGGAGGGTGCATGAAATGAAACAGCAAATCTCTTGCAAAAGCTGGTTGTGTATTCTTCAGATGACCGTGCTGTGGTTCTGTGTCTCCTGTAGTTGCAAGATGTTTGCACAGATGCTTCCTTCCTTCTTCAAGACTGTTTCCTGCTGCAGTTTGCTCGTATTTTGGGTTCTGTTATTAAACCTAACTGTAAGTGTAACATTTTAGGACAAAGGGGAAAGGAACAATAAAAAAGAACCCTGTAATCTCAAATCTAACTTGATCAGTTTCTGAAAGAAAGAGTGAGCAAAGTTAGTGACCTCACAGAACAGGGATTGGTCTCTCCCCTCTCCGCCCCTCTGTGAGGGAGCTCAGAACCACAGCCCCACAGCTCACAGTGGCTCCTGAAGTCACTTAGAAAGACCAATGGGCAAGAGCAGAGTTTCTGCGTGTTGCTTCTGCTTCACCCTCGGTGCTGCCTGATTTAGGGCCAGGAGGTTTCCATCAGACCGAGGGAGGTGTAGGTAATGAATACAACTTATTTACCATTGCACAAAGGAGTATAGGGTATGCTTCCTATGTAGTTAGAACTGCATCTTTACCTTTCCCCAGTCCTTCCTGTTTGGGATGTGCCGTGCTTCAGAAGCTGGTCGCCATCTGCCCCTTTATTCAATTGACCAGAAGGAATAAATTTAAGCCTCACCTTTGTGTATTTCGAGAAATCTTATGTTGACATCTTGGACACCTCAAAAGAGAGGGAGATCCAATGCTTATTTATGTATTTTGGTGTCGCGTGTGGGGAAAGCTATACACGGCGAAGCAGACTCCTGGAGAAATTATTACGAAAAGCAATATCCTGAGCAAGGAGCTGGGCTGTCACTCAGTTTGGAGATGAACGGACATAGCAGCGGTGAGCAGAGCTGGCAGTAGACAGCGGTGAGAGCGGAATGTCATCTCAGGAATGTATTTGTATGTGGAGATGAGTGCCAGCCTGGTGCAGCCTTTCCTGCACCCTTTTCTGTGCCCTGGCTGGGCCTTTAACTGGGTGTCGCCCAGCTGAGCAAGTTTAATGCCCTGGTAGAGTTTATGCTTCGTCAGCACAGGATTAGCAACCAGAGTTGTGCAATGGCTGATGAGCAAGCGGCTGTGGAGTTGCTGTTCCTGAAAGGCTGCATGTCTCAGAAGGACAGTGTGGTGTTTATGAAGGTTTAAACTTTTCAATAAAATATTTAGCTACTGAAATATTTAACTAACTTTACTTTTTAAAGAAGAAAATACTTGACCAGTGTCCCATTTACGAGACATTTTCATTTCATTTTCAGGATTCTTCTAAAAGCACAATGTGCATTTGGATCTTGATTTGAATCATTCGAGGTACTCATCTTAAAGTCACAGGTTTGTTCTTAGGCAGTTCTTGCTGAGAAAAAACTCTAAATATTTCCATGGTAATTTTAATTTGAGGACATCTTGTTATAGAATTCTAACTCTGCTTATTCAGTGAAGATCTAGTAAATGCAGTACATAGCTGACGCCAGCCTTGATGCATTTTTCAGCAGTAGCATGTTCCTTGATTGGTGTAACTGCAGCACGCTTTCACTGTTCAAGGTGTAACCTCTCCCCGTGCTCATGATGACATTGCGGTCGTCTTTTTTTCTTTGATTTTGTTTTTTTTTTTTCTCACCTTTGACACAAAGACTTTTTCAAGGAAATGGAAGAGGACCGGAAGTGTGAGGTTCTGAAAACTACACTACATGAACCAGTATTTTATACAACCCAATTCATGGCTTGCTGGTCACTGTGACAAGAAACTAAAAATGTCAGGACTGACGCACAGAGTGCAAGGTGAGATCTTACTCTGATTATGTTGCTCACAAAAACCGAACCAGAGACAGTAATATTCTGTAACCTTTTAATATATTAGTATGTCCTGGTAGGCTGCAATTTTAAACAAATTCTGCGGTGGCACTTTCATTTAGAAGTAAGCTAAAAAGGGGGAGGAAAGTGTAATTTCAATCCCACCCTCAAGCTGAACAATTCAAAACTACGTCATCTGATTCCCAGCAAACAGCCTTTCTTAATTATTGGTTGAAGACTCATATGCCGGAAAGAGAAAATAAGAATTTACTGTTAAGGTGAGAGAGAGTCGCTCAGAGCAATTCTGTGTTTCATTTATTGACTAGTAAGGGTAGACTGAAGAGTGTCTCGTGAGCACCTACACCCTATACTGGATCCAGGCAACAGAGTACTTTCAGGGATCATAAGCGTAGCCTTTCTTTGTGTTTGGTTTCTGTTTTACATGATGAGGATTAATGGTAGCTACCACCTGCAGAGAGTACTTTGATCTCTATCTAATGCACAATCAGTGTTTACCAAGTACTGTTAGCCCTCTCTTTACTTTAACTTGCACTGAAACCATTTGCATAGTGCTTTTACTGACTCTAAACTAACTCCTATCTCAAAAGTCTTTTATCACAAAACAATTATTTTTCTGAGTGATCATTATTTTCACATCAAAAAAAAAATACGCATGGCAAAACGAATGCCTTCTGTGTCAGCCAGTAAGAAATGGACTCTTTGTGGACACAACCAGGAAATGCGCCTTTTGTTTTCCTGCACCTGTTGCTGTATTACAAATAAAATCATCCAATGTTTTATTAAATAAAATGAGAAGCCCTAATGAAATTGTACCAGCCATTACCAGGAAGTCTATTGAAAACATTCGGCAGCTGCTTCAGCCTCAGTTCATTTACACTGACAGGATTGTTCTGTCCTTCTCCGTACGCTCTAAGTGAGAGAGCTACAGCGCCGTGTTGGTGTCCAGCAGAGCCTTGGGCCGTTTCATACCACTCTCGTCCAACTCCCTTTGAAGTAGTTGATCAGAATCAGTAATAACCCACGCTCCACAGTCAAGTACCTATGACTTGTAAACCTCTGTTCATAGACCGGGTCTTCCATCTAAGTGCTTTGCAAACACCAGTTTATAAACCCTTACAGTGCAGTGGTAAAGCAGGTAAAGATCTACTGTATTATTCTGATTTTATAGCGAGGGATTGATCAGAGTGGTTAAGAATCAAATCAGTCAACCCTTTGTATTAGACAAAATACCCAGGAAGCCTGAGGAGTCCCCTGGAGCGAGCTGGGGGTTGACCTTATTCAAGATAAATAGCATCACTCTCTCTAAAGGTCCCTGACAGAATTGATCTCTCTGTCTCTTCTGTATTTAAAAGTCACTGTCTATCGCACAGCTATAGAGGGTGGAGCCTCTTTCACAGAATAGACTGGAGTTCCTAGCAAGAGTTCACAGAATCACAGAATCATTAAGGTTGGAAAAGACCTCTAGGACCACCAAGTCCGACTGCCAGCCCAACACCACCATGTCCCCATGTGCCACATCTACATATTGTTTGAACACCCCCAGGGCTGGTGACTCCCCCACCTCTCTGGGCAGCCTGTGCCAGGGCCTGACCACTCTGGCAGTGAAGACATTTTCCTAATCTAAACCTCCCGTGACGCAGCTTAAGGCCATTTGCTCTCATCCTATTGCTTGTTACTTGGGAGAAAAGGCTGACCACCACCTCACTCCCGCCCCTCTCAGGCAGCTGCAGAGAGCGAGAAGGGCTCCCCTCAGCCCCCTCTTCTCCAGGCTAAACCCCCTCAGCCCCCTCAGCCGCCCCGAGCACACTTGTGCTCCAGACCCTGCCCCAGCCCCGCTGCCCTTCTCTGGACACGCTCCAGCCCCTCAAGGGCCCTTCTTGTCCCGAGGGGCCCAAACCTGAGCCCAGCACTCGAGGTGGGGCCTCCCCAGGGCCGAGCACAGGGGCCCCATCCCTGCCCGGCCCCTGCTGGCCACACCAGTGCTGACACAAGCCCGGGGGCTGGTGGCCTCCTTGGCCACCCGGGCACTGCTGGCTCATGCCCAGCCGGCTGTCAGCCAGCACCCCCAGGCCCTTCTCCACCGGGCACTTCCCAGCCCCTCTGCCCCAGGCCTGGGGCGCTGCCTGGGGTTGGTGTGACCCAAGGGCAGGACCCGGCCCTTGGCCTTGTTAAACCTCACACAACTGGCCTCGGCCCATGGATCCAGCCTGCCCAGGTCCCTCTGCAGAGCCTTCCTGCCCTCCAGCAGATCAACACTCTTGCCCAACTTGGTGTCATCTGCAAATGAGTTTCCTAATTTAAAATTAATTAATTAATTAATTAATTAAAAGCAAAAATCTCCATGCTAAATGCTGAACAGGGTAGATCTTACATTAAAACCACTAAGAAGTTGTATCATCGTGGCTTTGGATACTGGAAAATCTTTGATAAAGACTTTTTGGTAAAAATAGCATAAGAAAGAATTTTGTTCAAACTTGCATGATGCAAACATGCATTTTTGCTTTAGTTTGAAAAATGAGAAGTAGTTGGATGAAATGTCAGCCAAGCAGTAAAGCAACGGCGCCCTCCCTTCCCACAACAGCTGGGGACTGAAGAGCTGCTCCTACGGGCAGGGCGCGCGCATGAGGAGGCGCAGACCCTGAGCCTCTCCTCCAGGAGCCTGCCCTTCTGACCGCCCAGTGCGAGCAGGGGAATCACCACCAGAGTCTGTCTCTGGTCCCGTTTTTTTCAGACGTTACAAATGTTTGGATCTACTCTGAATTTATCCCAGACAATTCCATGAAGAATTCAGACTCAAATGTAAGGAAGTAAGGTGAATACAAGCTTTCTAGAACTCAAAGAAATATATACAGCACGTTTTAAAGTCACTGTCGCCATGGGATGCGATGTATATAAATCCTGCACCTCTGGCTTGCAGACCCAGCTCCTCCCTGGTGCCAGTATCAAAGGTTTCCTAGAGCCTGGAGCCGAAGACGTGAGCTCCTTCAGAGCAGGGCACGTGCCGGCTGTGCCCCATGCCTTGCACGGAGTGGGGCCCATGCCTGCTCTGTGGAAGGCAGGACGTAGCAGTACTTGAAATTCCTGTCTTTTACCCCAAACTAATGGCAACGCAGGGCACCTAGGTCAGAATAAGGCAGATTTTGGGGACGGGAAGGACGGGAAGGCCAGGTCCCCGTTACAAACTGCTGGGCTGTGGCGTCTGCAGGCAGGCCCACAGGGACGGGGAGCTCGCTTAGGTGCTGGAACACCCGGTGATGGGGAGGCTGGTCGTCTGTCCTCGCTGCGGCACCTCTGGGGGAGGGGGCAGTAGGTACCGATACGGGACTCTTCTACAGTGGTCTCTTTTCCAGGTGGTGTTTAGGCATAAATTGCTGAGGTTTGCAGCGCGGGGCTAGCAAGGGGTCAGCAGCTCAGCAACGGCACGAGGGAGGAAAAGGGCAGGGCACGGCAGCGAGGAGGATGGGAAGGGTTTACTCTGTAAACCGAGCTCACTTGGACTGAACCTGCCAACAAATCCAAGAGGGATTCTGACGGGGACTTCCAGCTGCTGCCAGTAAAACAACTGCAGCTGGAAGAGGATGTTTCTCTGTTGCTCAGTGCTTTTGATGCCAACTGTGAGGTTTGAATACCACTTTGCCGTCATTGTGACCCTATTAGGAAAGAATTATATTCCGAGAGCTGCTGGAGAGCAGCCCTGCGAGGCGGCCACGGCTTAGCGTCGCAGGGTGTTACGTGCCAAGAGAAATGCAGGTGGTGGCAGGAAGGAAAATAAGAGGCTAAGCTGGGCTGCGATATTTTCCACAATTCCACGTTTAATGTTTACATAAGGCAGATGCTTCTGTCAACCTTTCTCCTCCTCTAACAAAGGGAAGGCAAGGCTGAGTTGAAGTGTAATTTGAAGAGTTCATTCAGGAACAGAGACATTCTCCATTTTCCTTTGTCCGCCCTTCATGCTGTGCGATGCTCTGTGAACCCCATCGGCATTGATTTCAGACAGAAACTGAACCAGGCCTAAATGAGCAATCTCTCTCTCTCCTATAAAATATATGTATTTAAAAAAAAAAATCAGAAAAATCTGCTATGTGCTAGATAGCAGGTGAAAGTAAACGCTCCCCCTGAGCAGCAGCTGCTACAAAGGTACTTCGCTATTAGAAAATTGCTGATCACCACTGATACAAGCATCCCTGCTAGTGCGGTAACATTTCTACAGATAAAGAAAAAAGCAAGTTTGTCAAAGAATAAGGGAGGAGTTATTAGTAGGACCACTATAAAATTTTATGGCAGGAAGGACATGTTAATAGCCTAGTTGCTGAAATAAATTTCCACTGAGTATCTGTATGTGGATACTTGTTCCCAACTTTGAAATATCTGGTATAAAAGTGACCTGGCAAGTAACTAAACCTGGGCAAGTCCCCTTCTCATTTCCTCTCTGTGACTGGAAGCATTTGTCAGGATACCGTAAGTCCACTCACTTCTACTATTACTGGCATGTTGTAATTACTCCTCTCATTATCTCATTCCACAATAGCTCTGAAGTACTTGGGGAATAGTTGGAGAAAACGCTGGATTACAGGAAGGGGTCACGACGGCCTTTCCTCAGCCCCCAAACAGCTCCAGCGGGACCTCTTCCCACTGCTGCTTAGGCAGATGCAGGTCTACTGATATCTGATGTCCGCTGCACATCAGGCGGAAGGGTTTAAGGCTCGTTCAGAGCCTACAGCTGTGTGGGCGCGGAACCCCAGGGGGGTGATGATACAGCTTTTTGCTAGTTAATTTTGAGATCCAGACCCTCATCCCCAGGCCACAGGTGCGTAGCGCTGGCTTATCGCGCACATCCACCTAAGGGCAGGCAGATGGCAACGTCCCTCAAGTATTTATGATTTGACCATTTCAACTTTATTTTCTCAGCAAGGCCCTCAAGATGTTTTTCACTGTTTCACACACTTGAAACCCGCTGCATTAATTTCTTCAAAAACCAGCAGTGGCTGAGCTGCCCGCCGTGAATCCCTGCTGGCCACGTCGCCAGCGAGCTGAACGTTCTTGCACGGAAAGGCAGGCAGCTCCGTCCCCAGCGCTAGAAGCGAAACACGAGGCCGGGGGCGGCCAGCCTGGTGTGAGCAGAGAGTGGAACCAGCTGTGAAACGGGAGAAAAGGCAGCGGCCGGTCAAGGTGCTTCACCATCGCACCCAGCGTACCTCGGCAAGGCACGAAGACAGCGACAGGACTTTGTTAGCTAATTTTGTCGGTGATAACATGCACGTGTCCAGAAGTTTATCTGTTAAGGTCATGGGTCCTTTAATTTTTCGCTCTATGAATAAAAAAAGTGATCCAATTTATTTCCTTACAGGGTACACGCTCAGGAGATTTACGCAGCAAACACACCATATCCATGAACCCATACCAACGCACCCATTACGATGCATGTATTTGCACAATCATCCGAAACACCGATGCCGGAAGGAAAGGGAAGCAATTTAGGATAGGGGAAAAAAAAAGTTCTCTTAATTAAGACATCAGGCTTACCCTTAGCTTCTCTGAGCAGGTTCGGGAAACAATCAAATCTACAGTTACTGTCACAGTCATCCGGAGGGACGATGCCAGGTCTGAACTTCAGTGCCGAGATAACCAAAAGAGAGCGTAGGGCCTCCGGGCGCCCGCAGAGAGCGGGGAGTGGCACAAACTGCACAGGCGGCTCCGAGATACCGACGCAGCGACCACTAACGGTCGCTCCGTACCAGCCTTGAGCTCCCTGTGTTTCTATCAGCCGAATGCTCTCCTGCCGCTTCAGTTTAAAACCTGCTCCAGTTCCAGACTACAGGAAGTTTTAACATGAAGGCATACGTACAGCTATGGTTGCTTGCTTTCATTTAATAAAGATCAATTTACTCAAATACATGGAATGTTGGCACAAAACTAAAGCTCTTGTGGAACAGCTACCAACCATACACAAATATTCCGTGAGGTCCTCTTGACTTGCATTTCTCTGATAGATACACCACAAAATGGCTTTAATAATACAACCTGAACGCTGGATCAAATCCCTAAATAATAAGTAGCAGTTAAAGTAAATGGTTTGCTTTATTTGTAAATTATGTACAGAATACATTTGTTTTTATTTTTTTAATTACGACGGAGCAGGAGGAAGAAAACAGCCATCATTTCCAAACCGTGCTGCTTCCCTCGCCTGCCGGAGATGACATCTTTCTCTGAACCAGATGTACAAAACCAGTTTGGATTTCCTCAGTTGCTGGCACACGGTCTGGAGAAAGAGAGAACGCCGCGGCCAAATTCAGCGCTACCAGCTTTTTATATTTTCAGCAAAATATTTCGACTAAAACTAGTTCTCTTAGGAAAGCCTTCACAATCTTTTGAAAATAAAATCAAGAAAAATATCAAGAAAGCTGTGAGCTAAGGAGGGCTTTACCTAACTAGCTATCGAATGAGCATAACTAGGAATAATCTGAGATTTGGTCATTCAACTTTCACCTGTTTTACAAAAGCAAGTTGGAGAAGCTGAACTAATTGACCGGTTATGCAAGTACCAGAAAACTACGTTTTTCAGTATGTTTGAGGACGAGCTGGGCAATCTATCGATCAATAGAAAACTTGTCAGATTGATAAAACTTCCGTAAATGGATATTAATGATTAACGTAGTACCAAGTCATGAAGTTAACGGTTAAAAAAAAAAAAAAAAAAAAAAAGGAAGGAACTGGATATAAAACTGTTTGGTAACACGTATATTTCAGCACACAAAGATGCTACGGCATGGGCTATGTTTTGGTGATCAGCCAACAAAGAAAATCCAACCATTTGCACATACTTAGTCCCAAAACCACAGTGAGTTATGATTTTTCATGTGAAGGCCTACTTTCGGTATCTTCCTCCTCTTCCTCCTCACAATCCCCTTCATCTGTTTGCTGTTCCAGTTCCTCTTTTGTGATCATTTCAAAGTCGTTTCCATTTCCACTACTGTGCTGGGACCGGTCGTCTTCACGCCTGTCACTGTCAGTGTCTGAATGTCGCTCTCCTCCTGAGCCGTCCGTTCCCGAGTTCCTCGTTGCTTCTGTTTTCCCGTCGTCATCTTCCTTCTTCTCGCTATCTGATTTCTCCTCGCTGTCGTATTTTTGCTGCTTTTTGGATTCTGATTTCTCCTCTTTCTTTAAGTCTGCTTTTGGTCCTTTGTATTCGTGTGTGTACAGGGGCCTGAAGGAGTCAATGAATCCCACGTCTGCTGTAAGATTTGGCAGGAACCAGAAGTGATGCCTTCCTCCAGTGATGAGCCAGATGATAAGGAAAAGGATGCAGCGAGCTGTGTAAAAAAGGGAAATTTGGGGGTTTTATGGTAAACATCCACACGGTACAACCGCGGTGTAAGAGCTTTCTGCTCCTAACAGGCACCCAAAGTCAGGGACAGGGCTGACCTGGAGGGAAAATCTCTCACTCTGCGGTAGCCCTGTGGAACTGTTTGTTCCCACCACGTCTCCCCCACCCCATTATTTTGTCTCCGATTTAGCTCTGTATCCCCTCTGCTACAGAAGTACAAGCCAAAGAAAGCTTTACAATCCTGGTTACACCACTCTCACTACTGAACCTGTTCTTATAGACAGTTCTTGGGCTTGTTTTGCCTTTCTTCTTTTTTTTTTAAATGGAGGCCATAAACAAATCGCCACCCTACAGGAAACACCCACAGGTGTCACAAGCTTGAGCTTTCCTTCCTTCTGCGGCACAGCCCTGACACCCAGTGGCCACGGGGGAAATGGAGAGGTGGAATCAGCCCGGCTACTGCTAAGAGCAGCGTCCCGGGAAGTGAGGCAGCGACATATCTCGGGCGGTGGTTAAGAAGCCGGCTGTGCCTCCGCCCTTTTAGACTTCACCTGCTGATAAAGCAAAGATGACACTTACCAACGGCAAGAAGAAGGATACTGGCGACGAAACAGCCTGCGCACACGCTGAGGTAATAAACACCAACACGCATTTCTGCTGGCCAGAGTGGGAACAGAGTTGCAGCTATAACAGCGATCACTAAACGCAAAGATACGAAGAAAAGCATGAGAAGCACGATTAGATTTTCCTGGTAGGTGTATAAAGGTTCTAGGCTTACTGTTTAATTCAAGGTACTGGCTTAGCATAGTATGAGTTACTGATAGTATTTTAGGCCTTGACTGAAACCCTGTCTAGTCCCACCGCTCCTACTCTCTCGCCAGGTAGGGACAGACTGAGGGCCACACTCAGCAACTGGAAGTCGCTGCACTTAGAAGGGAGCCAAGGGAGCAGCTCAGAACAGAGGGCACAAGCAAACGGGGAGCAGGGAGCTGCCGATAACCAGCGCAGCGGGACCTGGGCGCAGGGAGCTGGGGGAGAGCGTGGGGGCCCCGAGGACTGGCCACAGGCCTGGATATGGCCGCAAGGGATGACAGAGTTTCTCAGGAAAGGTGGTTCTTTCGGGGAGAGGAAGCTGGAAGGTACAGGTCAAGGGTGTTAGACCAGCAGTCCAAAGATCCGTTAGCTCACTGGTGGCAGTTAACATCAATACTAATTTAGATCAAAAAAATAGAATTAACAGATTGGGCTTATCCTATACGCGAATACAAGTTCTAGGGTCAGAAAGGTATCATCCATAGTTTAAAATAATTCCTTTAACACCTTCCACATTTTTATACAACCCACCAGACTTGCCTACTGGGCAACTTCCTCATTAGCTTAAAGCAATGGAAACAAACCAGCTTGCCAGCGTGTGTAAGTTCAGACATTTGCAAAGCACGTTTCCGGTTTGCTTTGGTTTGTTTTAAACACTGGCTGGTATCAAGCCATGCTGAACCTGAGGAGCAAAATCTCTGTCCAGAAAAAAGACAAAGCTCCCCAAGGACAGACAGGCCTGCGGATGCCATGCCTATGTTTACGGTGTGCCCGCTAATATCTACTCTTACTTACCAAGTACAAGTCCCATAGCAAAAGTTTTAAAGTGAACAGGGTCGTAGATCCACACATACACCTACAACAGAAATAATCTAGTTTACACCTGGAAAACAAGCTCTCTGTTAAATGATGTCATTCCCTCATCCAATTGCTGGCTGCCATGCTCCAACACCTGCTGCTGACAAACGGCCCTGCGGTCAGGAACGTACCAGGGCAGAGGAGGGGGCAGGGGCCCTGCGCCCTAGGCTGGGCTACGCTTTGAACAGGACCTGAGGCAGGTTTCTGCCAGTGAAAGGGGTGCGAAAGGAGGCAGCCACGGGCTGCACGCCTGCCTTGGCTACCTGGCGGTCATAATCCCAGCCTCGTGGTGGGAGGCCCAGGGACACCGCACTGCCTGGGCAGGGCGCTGGCTGTTGCAGTGGCTTCCAGCTGGGAGGGGCAGAAGACAGGGAAGGAGTTTCCAAGCTGTGGAAGAAAACCAGTGGAAATCTCAGCCTGGAACTCTCAAAGAATTACTTCATGAAAGAAGTTGTACCCAGGGTAACTTACGGGTGATGTAACATCCTGGGGAAAACAGACAGTAAAACTGATGGGGAAATGACAGATTCAGAAATACCACTGCATCAAGGTTTGGTTTTATCTTTCTTTATTTGTTAGTGTTGTTCAGCACAAAGCCAAAAAACTTCTGTGAAGAAAAAACTTCTCAGGTTCACTGAGTGGAAACAAAAAAAGTACTTCTAGGTTTGAAGAGATTCTTCCCATTAAGAGAAAAAAAACCAGACTGAATGTGTGGAACAAAGCAACCAGCTGAAACACTCAGCTCAGCTTAAGTCCCATTTGATGGCCTCAGGTGAGCATCGCTATACTCTCTGTTCCACAGCACCCTGTTACCAATGTCTGCGCGAGAACGGGGGATCCCTTTGAGTCAGATTTGCTCAGCCTCATTAAAAAAGCTTCTTGGTAAAGTGCAGAATTCGCTGAACTAGTAAAATCAGAATGCTTTTTTTCTTACCAAATGAAACAGTTTGAACCTTAACTATTGTTAACTGTGGAAAGAAGCTTCTGATTACTAGAAACCAGCAACCCTCACAGCAGATGAGCTGATATGAACTAACAGGAGGACACCTCAGAGGCAGTAATAGTTTTTCACTGTGATGTAACAAGTATTTAATATAGAACTGGCTCAACAACAGAATTCAGAGGGTTGTGATCAATGGGGCAGAGTCTGGATGGGGGCCTGTCACTAGTGATGTTCCCCAGATGTCTGTGCTGGGTCCAGTCCTGTTCAACATATTCATCAATGACCTGGATGATGGGATAGAGTGTAACCTCAGCAAGTTCACTGATGATCCCAAGCTAGGAGGAGTGGCTGATACACCAGAAGGCTGTGCTACCATCCAACAAGTCCTGGACAGGCTGGAGAGCTGGGCCCAGGGGAACCTCATGGAATTCAGCAAGAGCAAGTACAAGGTCCTGGCCCTGGGGAGGAACAACCCCACGTACCAGTAGAGGTTGGGGGCTGAACTACTGGAAAGCAGCTCTGCTGAGAAGGACCTGGGAGTGCTGGTGGACAGCAGGCTGACCCTGAGCCAGCAATGTGCCCTTGTGGCCAAGAAGGCCAACGGTATCCTGGGCTGCATTAAAAGGCATGTGGCCAGCAGGTTGAGGGAGGTTATCCTCCCCCTCTACTCTGCCCTGGTGAGACCACATTTGGAGTGCTGTGTCCAGTTTTGGGCCCCCCAGTTTATGAAGGATGTGGAGTTCCTTGAGCAAGTCCAACGGAGAGCTATGAAGACGATCAGGGGACTGGAGCATCTCCCATCTGAGGAAAGGCTGAGACACCTGGGTTTGTTCGGCCTCAAGAAGAGAAGACTGAGGGGGGATTTCATCAATACCTATGAATATCTGAAGGGTGGGTGTCAGGATGATGGGACTAGACTCTTTTCAATAGCGCCCAATGACAGGACAAGGGGCAATGGGCAAAGGTTGGAACACAGGAAGTTCTACCTGAATATAAGGACAAACTCCTCTCCTGTGCAGGTGCCAGAGCAGGGGCACAGGCTGCCCAGGGAGGCTGTGGGGTCCCTTCCCTGGAGACATTCACACCCCGCCTGGACGCGGTCCTGTGCCCCTGCTCTGGGTGTGCCTGCTCCAGCAGGGGTGGGACGGGGTGATCTCCCGAGGGCATCTTCCAACCCCCACCGGTCTGGGATTCTGTGATTCTGCTTCTCACAGGGTGTGAAAGTTGACTGACTATATGCAGGTGTAACCCTGCTGCCAGTCAACTGTTCTGTGAGCCCAACAAACTGATGATCATGACAGGTGACTGGGCAACGAGGCAGTGTGTAATATTCAGTGTTCGTAAGCGCAGAATAAGGAAGAAAAGCTAAAAAAAAAATCTCATGTAAATACACAAGGACTGGCTCTGAATGAGCTACTGCTGAAGAAAGATGTTGGGAGTTGCAGTTCTTAAAAAAATGTTGGCTCGTTAATAAACAAAAAAGGAAGCAACAATAAGACAAGGAGTAAGCACTGTTATACTGCAATCCAGTACTGCGCCCAACTGAGAATGCTGCATGCCAGCTGGTTACCCCATGTTGAGAGACGACGGGCGGGGTCAGAGGTGGGTGTTACGCTGGATGAGGTGGGATGAAGCACAGCAAGAAGGCAGGTTGTGAAGAACTGACTGAGAAGAGTGAAATAAAGATGCATGAAGGAAGTATGTTTTCCACACAAGTGCTTTATTTGCAGCAGTCGCTGCCATGTATGTTTTATAACCAAAGGTGTACAAGAATCCTGGGGGAGATTCCAGCACAGGGTAATTTTCCTGAAGTAACGACTTACCATTTATCCCAAATCTTGAAAGCACAAATACGACTCTCTACATTACAGCGCTGTTAAAGTATTAATACTTTGTCTTCCCAGAAAGCAAGGTACAGGGAAGTATTTAAGACCACTGTTTCAGTGGAAAGTTAGGACGAGAATTCAGGAATGCCTAAGTGCCACCTCTCTGCTCAAATGACAAAGTCAGGCAGCCTCTGGATGCCAGATATTTTTTACTTCCCCTCTTGTGATCGCCCATCATATTCTAAAAGGCTTGTCTCTTGTTTAGAAATATTCCAGCATGACAATGGCCACAGGACACTTTGGACTGGAAGGGACCTCAGGAAGCCTCTAGTCCACCACCCTCTTGTTCAAAGCAGGGGCAGCGGCGAGGCCAGCCTGGGTTACTCGGGGCTGTACCTGGCTGGGCTTTACCCAGTCTGCTCTTGAAAGCCTCTGAGCACAGTGGCTGCAAGGGCCGCTCCGGGCAGCCCCCTCCAACACCCCGCTACTCCCTGAGGGCATGCACTTCACCTCATGGCCGCTGACATGTAATCTAGTGGCAATTAAGTTTTCTTTTCGATTTTTTAAGTTACTCTCCTACATTTATTTCCATCCCACCTCCTTGCAACTATCTAAACAATTGTTGTTTCAAGATCAGCCATCACATTGCCATTAACTTTTCATTCAGCCTGTCAAGAGTTTGCAGAAATCCAGCAAATTAACCTATTATCTGACAATAATACATTGATCCTGCAAGTCAAAAAGTACCCATAAATCCTACCTCATTTCCATCCAGGAAAACCTGGTCTTCGTGTGGCTCAAGTTTAAATTTCCTCTTTGTCTCCTTTTTCTTGGGTGTTCCTGGGGTCTCATCCTGAGGACAAGAAAAAAAAAAAATGAAGAGGGTTTTAATTTCTAGTGTTTTAATATATTAAGTCTGATAACTTTTCACAAACTTAAGACCATATTCACACTTTTTTTTTTTAAGTAAAGATGCTTTATTTCCTCCTCTTCTCATTTATTACCAACTGGGTACATCAAAAATAAAGGAAAATTGTAAGGAAAGAGAAATTTTATTTTTAGTTAGTGTCTAAGGAGTAGACTATGACTTCAGGATTACATTATGTCTGCAGACGCATGGCAAAGCTCCACTGATATTAACACAAAGTCTGAAAGAACAGAAAAGAAAGAAATAGAACAGGGTGCAACACTTCAGAATCACTAACTTTATTAGAATTCTTTGGTGCTGTGCTGCCCTATTTACCACAGGGACATCCTTTCAGAATCAGTTTCTGCCTGTTTATTCTCTATCCCCCTCAATCCATTTTTGCACCTTGTGCTTCCTCCTCTCTGTCTCCTTCTCTTTGCTTATTTCTTTGTTTGAAATTAACTTTCTGATTTTTGTCCTGCCTTGTTGTTCCAGTTACTACTGACTGGCTTATATAATCCCCTAAAATATCAGTTCGATAAATAATGATTAGTTTAAAATCAACATTACATTTAATAACGTAACTCTCCAGACGATGGGGAACTGGAGGAGTTCATGACTTTCATAATGAGCCTTCTAAAGGCCCTCAAGAGCCAGGGAATTTTATACTGATTTCTATGTTCAGACTGCCAGCAAGGTGGTTTTGTTTTTAATTCTTCTATTAGCCATGTAGCTTCCTTCTGAGATCTAGACCTCAGTACACGGACTACACCTTTCACTAAATGTGCTGTTATTTCACTTAGGAGTGTCTGCCTGGGAATAACTTTTGAGCACTGTCCTACGAACTGTCACTGGAATCATCCCACCATACACGCAGAAGAAAAACCACATCCCTTCATCAAGTTTCTCCTGCAGATTCCTAACATTTCAATTTAGGAATTCTGTTCTGCTAATAAAATTAATCAGGAATGAAAACGTGCAAAAGCACATGAAACTCTGTACAGTGATAATAGTCTGAACTTTATGAAGTGAATCAGAAGTCTGTGAAAACTAGGCATGATGCAGATTAGTAATGGAGCTGGCAGAGAAAAACAGCCCACTATTACAGAGCTGTTCCCAAGCGCCAAGTATCAAATACTACATTCCAAACATTCTTATTACCAAACATTGCAAAACTGTTTGTTTCACACGTGCAGCTGCACCGTTTGGAGATGTCAGGTCCCACGCACGTGTGTCACTCTACGCTAACGTACACTCGTACAAGGCATCATTGCCTGCTGCAGCTGAAGAGAAGTAGTAGGTTTTTATTAACTCTGCCCTCATTAGAAGGAGATGTGGTACACAGAGGCCCAACTGAAGCCTCTTTTTTGATTATAGATCAAAATAAAAAAAAAAGGAAACTTATTTTAGAGATAAACACAAGCAAAAAAAGGTATGTCACATTTTAGAACAACCAGCCGTACTTTTAAGCCATTGTAATCTTAACAATCAGTTCACGTATTCTCTGTCTCTTCTACAGATAGAAGAGACAAACTCTTCTCTTACCTTCTTACACTCCTCTTTTTCACCATCCTTTTTCTTTTCCTTTTCTTTCTCCTTCTTAGTTTTTTCATCTTTGCCACTTTCCTTCTTGCTCTTTTTCTCCTCTTCTTTCCCACTCTCCGTCTTTCCCTTTTCCTTTTCTTTCTTTGTATCCTTGTCAGGTTTCATTTTCATCACTTTTAACGCTCGATGAAAGAACTGCTTTTTCAGGAGTCTTAAAATAAAAAAAGTTAAATGATACATTTAAGTGTGGTTGCGATAATAATGTTTACACTCAATTATTTTATTAGATACCATTCTAGATTATCTATCTAGTATAATCATTAATAGAACGACTGAACGACAGAGGTCACCGTCATCTGCTCTATTTGCAAATAAATACACCAGACTTAGTTATCCTGGGTCTCACCTCTCGCTTTGCTTTTTCATTCATCTGTTCAAAACCACATAAAACCCATACTTTTCTGTGGCAGCATTTTGTGTAGATATAAATGAATACACAAGACGTAGGATGGAGGAAGCCACCAGGTCAATTTCATTATCTTTCCCATTAATGCAACTCCAACCAGTATTTATTTTCAAGTTCATGTTGAAGTATTTCATAGTAAAACTAAGAAAGCGGGCATACGGATTATCAAGTTCCTTGGTAAGAGGTGCGTGATGAATAAAATCGCGCCCTTGGAACTCCGGCGCACACGCACGCATTCCGTTCATGCCACCTACAGACACACCTTATAGCAAGTGTATCTGTGGCCAGCGGGGCACGAGGAAGTAGTATTTGGTGGTCTTAAGCTTGTCACCAATAAGTAGTGTCATTGAAAGGATCACAGCCAAACCCACAATAGGAAGAGCGGTACAGAATACTGCTCTCGAGACTGAGAGGAAGCAGTGGGTGCGAAACCCAAGCACTCATTCACACCGAAGATCCCCGTCCTATGCTCCGTATCAATCTGACTTGTCCTTGGTCTCTTTCGTCGCTCGCTGCAGACCAAGTCCTTATGCTGGACTGCTTGTTGAATTAGGAAAACTCGCCAGAGAGACAGAGAGGTCATTCTACCAGCTAAACTTATGTGTGTGCTGACTATCGAGCAAAATTTTTGCAGGTATGTAAAAAACCTTCCTTCAGACAATTGTTGACGCAGATTCTCTTTCTAGCAACAGAAAATCACTTGGTTTGTGATTTTCTTTTGTGAAGAAACTACTTTTCTTCACAGCTGGAAGTTTAGGGGGCACAGGTCCACAGGAGAGGTCTGGCCTGCAGGACCAGGACCTTTCGCTTGCAGGAGCTCCCTCTGCCTCTGATGGAATATAAAAAGCCGGGACTGTGCAAGACCTGCTGTTCAGCGCATGGAGCCGTGCTGTCAGCGCAGCCAACAGCCAGATCCTGAAGCGGGGCAGACCCTGACGTAACTAATGAAGTCCAGATTGCTGGCTGATTCCCCACTTGTTAACCCGCTACAGATCTGCTGAACAAAGCATTATTAATGGAGCTGATTGGTGAACGAAACTCCTCAAAAGAAAACGTAGTGAACTTAGATCAATAAGTAAGTGTACCGGGAGACCTCACCTACGTGAGCAGCGCTATGAATTCAGGTAGTAACTTGTTTTAAATATGCAACTGATCGATGCAATTGACACAGGATGAAGGAGCAGGATCTGATATTTGGCTTTCGTTTGACAGGCCACGTAAAACAAGCAATAGCCACACCAAGAGAGTTAAGGTACTTGTTTTTAATACGAATCAGAGCCTAGGTAACTTCTTATACCGAAGGGATTATTTTTGTATTACGATATTCTGCCATCCCTTCCAAAAGGCAATGGAAGCAGACAGTGCTAACGTTTAAAACTCTGAAAACGGCTTCAGTGACTAAAGGTGGCTGTAGCATTATTAGCAATATAGAAGCGAGCAAGAGAAGCCAAACTGCAGAGATGGTATGGTGCCAAAAGGATCATCAGGGCACGAAATGACACCAGGGATAAAAATCACTGCGGAGAACAGAGGGTTGAACTGACTGTCTTTGCACGCTACGCAGGGATTCTTTACGTGGCTGGAGCTGAAGGGCTTAACCAACTCTCGACCCATCCAATGCTTTAGTAACTGAAGAACAAACACACAGACTTCTACCCCAGTCCAAAGACTCTGGAAGGGAAAACTTTTCTGCTCGCATCAAAGTAACGCTTTTTCTGAACCTTCCCAAAGAAATCAGCAACAGGATTGAAGTTCAAACACAAAATCAACCCTGCCTCAGCCCTGGAACTTGGGGGAAGAATCTCACCTTGCTGCACAGCTATCTGAAAGAGGCCAGAAAAAACCAGACTAAATATCAGCCATATTCTTGATTTCTAAGTAGCTTTCGCAGAGTTTACACTCTCCAAGCGTAGACAACCCTCTAAACCCTGCATGTCTGCCCCAAATGAGGTATAGTCAGAATATGCCATTCATCTAAACAAAGCGCTTGGAGTACTCTAAGCGGCAGGGGCGTACCCTCTGAGAGGCATAAATTGAACCTCAAAGTCCAGCTTCTGCCACAACGGCAGACTAGGTCCACAGGAAGGAGAGATTTGAGTGCTCTGACCCTGCTGACTTAAAATAACTCTTTAGGAAAATTGTTTTGTTCATCTTTCTGCCCCAAGCAGCATAACGAGCATGAGAGAGTCTTGAGAACAAAGATGATAAAACTTCATTGTTTCCACCCTCAAACAATAAAAATACAATCATTATTTTTTACATACAACCACAAACGTTTTAGAATGTGCGACACCTAAGTGAAATTGGTTCCTGAGTAACTACGACATCTTGACAACTACTCTCCTTAATAAAACTGATGAGTTAGGCTAGGTCATACCTGTTGCAGTAATCAACTACAGACTCTCGGGTTGTAAATAAAGCCTCTTCTCCTTTCTTTGCCTTTGCCCATTTAGAATCCAGGAGGCAATCCACAGCTTTTGAGGCTGGAGGGAAAAAGGGAATTAAAAACGCATCCAGATTAATGACATTTATTTTAACATTTAGCCTACATTCCTTGAACCACACCAACCAGTCAGTCAGTTCTGGTGACGTTCCACATCCCCCCAACCTTTAAAGACCAGCCGCTACACTGAAATACAGCTCTCTTGACAACTACACACCTTTAAATCATAAAGCGAAAAGTTTATTGTGTTTACTTCAGGGTGATAAGATTAATTCTATAGCTACCTAATGCCTAGATAAGTTTTCAAAACTCAACTGTAAGATCAGTACTTACTAGATAAAGCACTAACAATAAAAGCAAAACAGCCCCCGCCCCACACACAATATTGGAAGCAGAAATTTTCATGCCCTGGTTAAAAGTAACCCTACCAATAAAATAATCAACTCGGTGGCCCATCATGTTGGTGGATTTTGTCGGACAGTTGAAGCGTAAATATTTAGCAACAGCTTTCTCCTCTTTGAATGGCTCACCGACCTCCTACAAAAGCAAAAGGGCAAAATTAATACAGTTTTTAAACACATGGGAAAGACACTCATCTGGGCTCAAAAATCAGACTTTGCAAAGTCCTCATTATTTTACGGCAATATCTAAGTAACAAATGAAATGTAAAAGATACGAAAATAGGTCAAGTAATTTTTCCCAAGAACTTTCTGTCTACATAAAAAGCTAAAAAAAAAAAAAAGCATTCCTGTAACAGCTCTGTAAAAAGAGCAATTTAAAGGAGGAACTAAGAGAAGACCACTGGGCGCATGGAAAGCTGCTTACAGCACGCAAGCGTGGATGAAAACAGCTGTGAAGCTGAGCGCAAAGAGAAACAACAGAGTGAAGAATGAACACGTATGAAACGACAGTGATGCAGGCGTATCGACAGGGTACAAAGCAGCCTAAATTTCATGTGAACAAGTAGAAAACCATGGTGAAAAGAAGTTGGAAGGTTTGGATAGAAAATGTCAGTCCCACTGCATGACTTAATGACACTGCAGAGTTCCACTGAGGAGGTTCTTCCATCCTAGAGACTAGGAACATCTGTTAGAAGCACAGCAGGATGAAGTACACCAACAACAAAACAGCTGATTTAGGAACAGGGAGCCTGTGGTCTACACGCTTCTATGAATTCTGAACATTTACCAACTTGCAGAGAGGTAGCAGAATTCAAAGATTTGTAAGATGGAAGGATGGAGATGGGCATTTTTGATTATTTGAAATTAAGATCCAACACTAGTAAGCAGGAAAGGAAGATCTCTCTAATGTTCCTGCTTCACAAAAACGTATCTGAAACAAACATTTGGCATATTACACTGACTTATGTAAACTTCCTCAAAAATTCCTTTCTGTAAGAGCGCTTTCAATCAGTAAGGCTTAATTTTCCACATCTCCCCGCTACTCGCAGATCAATAACAGAGAAACACCACAACATCTTTTCAGACCGCCAGTACCTTTTCTCTACCTATTCTTCTCATGCTGACTGAAGAAATAGATTAGAGAAGCCATAAAACAGATTGGTGATTTACTGGAATATATAGAATTCAAAGACATAATGTTTTTAAAGGTCAATAAACATATACCACCTCCATTACTGCTTTTAAGATGTAGAATCATAATATTGCAAGAAGCATGTTAAGTGGAAACACAAGGTCAAATAGATGTTTTTAAACCAGAATAAAAACTTCAGATGGTGAGAGCTGTTAATTTTCAACAGTTTGCACAGCTAACTTTCAAAATCAGCTGGCTAATGATTTATCCTTCTAGATGGGATCATTGCTTTTCCTATCTGAGGACAATTTTGAAGAGAATAATATAGACATAAGATATCCAAATGATCAAAAGCACTCCACAGTTTGTTAGTTCTGAGCTTATTGACATATCGTAAAGCCTAATTCTTTATATGTATGCAGAAATATGCTCTCATACTCACACGTTAGACAGTTTTAAAAACATGTGCCTAAATCAATCCAGATAATCCTCATCTAGATTAACTCTTTCTCCATGTTCAATCCTTTTTCTTTTCCCCCCTTAATTTTAAAAATCTGTGTAAGTCATGGAAAACTATTTACTAACTGACAGCACACGTATGCATGTAATTTATGTACTGTAGTTTGATGTCCTCTTATATGGTACAGTTATACCAGTAATTGTAAATCACTGACGACACTACCCACTTTGGTACCAAAACAGAGTTGCTTTAATAGCAACAAAATGAGTTAAAAGCATTTAAGGAAAAGGAGCGAATGCACACCATCGTTACCGTATGGCACACGCGCTCAGGTGCCACAGGGAGTGGTAACCATGTGCAGCAACTGAGTTTCACAACAATGCTTTTCTGGTATCTCCTACCAGCAAATTAAACTTGGAACAACTCCTCCCAGGACAAATGTAGTCCTTCACAGCACAGACCATAAAACAGTCACAGAAGCTACAGATATTGGCATCAATGTTAATTCCTCTGCTAGGACTGGGGTTTTTTCCTTCCCAAAACATTTACGATCCTGATGGGTCACGTGATGGCACCAGGGAATTTTTTTTTAATTGCTCTTTACTATCTACTGCTTTGTCCTTTTCTGTGGGATAGTTTCATAACATCCCAAACAAAAAAAGGGTTCGCTATGAGAAAGACTGCCACAGTTGAACTGAGCTTATTCTGAGACAGTTTCCCCTGCAATTTAATCCTCATTTTTCATCCCATCTTCATCCCTTTATTTGCAGAGACAGGCTTCTGTTAAAATATTAAAACAGATGACTGACAAAAAATATTATTTCATTTCATCATAAAGTGAAATCCACAAAAGCCCTGAAAATTTCAGCATCCTAAGCACAACTTTCTAAAGATGCAGTTCAACTGATCTTCATGTTCAGTTGTAAAAATAGCCAAAACCCAGGCATTTTAAGCCTTCTTATACATTTAGGAGAAAAGATTACACAAACGGATCAAGGGGTAGTTCTCAATAAATTATGAAGCTTTAAAACAGATGACACAGCCTTAAACAGCATTTGGAACCTTCCTGATATTTTAAGTTTGCTTTCCTATAAAAGACAGACAGATTCAAGAAACATCTCAGGCAATGAGATGTTGTAGATGTTATAAACTGTCTTCTCAAGTAAAATTCTATGATTAAACTGTTTTCAAATAATAAAAAATGGGATAGTGCCAAGCTTCCAAATACTTCTGCTCTAGATTTTGGTTCAGACCCTTGCATCTACTTTGATTTTATACATCAAAAAATGCATGTTGTCACTAGACAGCATGTAAAATTTAGAGATTTATGATCCCTGACAATTTACAAACTCTGGAAGAATGCCATTAAAAAGCAAATCAAACCCAAATTCTTATTTATCTAGACAGAAGAACTCCATCTACAGGCAGACAGGAGAAGCAGTGCTCAGCCTACCTACTTACTCGAAGGCACTGACATTTTACAGTTTTTAAGACTAATTCTAAAGCACTCCTATCAAAATTCTGCCCTGTATGAATTCATACAACAACGCTGGGACTGAAGTGAAAGGAAAACCCTAACCGAATTATTTTTTTACCATTATCTCCCAAATCGAAGTATAGCACAGTGCATTCCAAACTTCCTTCAATACACTGATGTAGTTCCCAGTTAATTCAGCCTCCAACTGGAACTGCAACAGCAGAGAGGCCTGTATACATTAAAAATAAAAACATCTGAACTGAGCTACTAAACTAGCGTGCCCATGAGCTCCCTTCTCCCTCTCATCTCTACCTAAGTATGACTTATTCAGGTTCTCTTACTCCTGGAACCACTCAATGGATGTCAAAAAGCCAGAGCGTATTTGTGGTTTGAAATTTCACTCTTTTTTTTTTTTTTTTCCCCTTTGCATCACAGTTGGGAGAAGACAGGCACGACCCAAGACAGGATGATTTCCTTCCACAAAAGCGTAATGTAAACAAGGTTTCTGGAAAATCAGAATAGAATATCACTAACAAGACCAGCTATTTCAGGTGCAGACAAACGCATTACAAAGATTTATGTTCCTCCATTTTAAAAGGATCATCAAAATTCTTTGAATCTTCTGAATCGCAAGATTATCTTCTTCCTTTCCCTCGTGACTCTCAGGACCTTAGAGTAGATGATGTTCTGTGGCAGGAGAGCAGGTACTCCTCACCCATCCTGCTGAAGCATTTATACTTTGCCTAAAATAAATCAAGGTGCAGTAGGACAGACAAAGCCACACAAATTAGCCTGATTAGACAGATCACCAGGTGGGAGTGGGTAGGGGGGAAACAAACACATATAGGGTCTCAGGACTTGCTCTTAGGACTCCATCTGTATTTTCTTCAGTGACTAATAAATATAAAATTGTCCAACTCCTGCACTGATGACCAGTACATGCATTGCCTGAGGTCTCCTAAAAGAAACGTGGCGGAGCCATGCAGAGAAACCAGTTCTTCAGGATTATTGTGGCTGTGTGCTAGCCACAAGACATTAACTTTTCTTCACAGAAAAAGATGTAACAGGTTTTTTTTCCCCCTATACACATCCTATAAAAACAAAGTATTTCTTCCTTCTTTCTTTTCAGCCATTGCTAATTTTTTTGAGCAAGAGCTGTAAACAGAGTTCTAAAACTCATGCCAAAGGACCAATGTACGGTACTTTGAAGCCAAAACATGCCAGCTTCAGTCCCCTTCTAAGCCTAGGCCAGGTGTTTCGACTTTTTCCCTTCCCACCTCCAAAAACATAACTCAGATTTTCAAGAGACAGCAATTCTGGTTTTACTGACTAGTGGGGCTGCTACTTTTAATTCCTATTTTTCTGCAGTTTCCCTCCCATTATCTTTGTTTCTTCCTCCTCTATCACCTGATTCCACTCACTTTCAAAGTAGTTATTTAGCCATTCTTTGTTATCATCCCACTCAGTTTTACTACAATTTTTGAGAAAATAAAGACAAACAGGCAAGCTGGATTAAAGTCTGTGTTACTAGAAAACCACTGCATTGTCATTTCTGCAGATCCTTTCCCCATACTCATTCACAACAACCTGTAGCATGGGAAGCAGCAATGCAGCTGCTGCACATTTTCCTTCTAGCAGAGCCCAAATCAAGACACAGCAGAACTGTAGGCTACAACGGTTAATACTGCCTAGTAGATATCCTTCATCAGGAGAATCTCAAAGCTTGAATCCACTGATTCAAAAGGAAAAAAGAAGTCAACAAGGAAGATACGTATCATTAATGGCACGTACACGGCATTGATGCCACCTCAGCCATCAATTTGCAGTGAGACATTTGCCTAAGAACTGTTCTATTTATAAAAGCAGTATTTATATGCATTACCGTTTCTAGAGCAGAGGATGCAGCACTAAGGTGCTATGCAAGTGCTATTAAGGGCAACGAAAAGATAAACAAAACTTCATATGGGCAGAATAAAACCGTGCACAATGGAATCCAGCCAATGTAATTAAAACTTAATGCCTACTTACCAGTCAAATGGCAGACCTGCCAACGGATTGCCACGTGTTACCCACTGAATGCTTGTCAAAGTAACCAACTCTGAAGATTCTGTGTTTAAGTGAATATTTCAGGATGTGGATAGAACCCTATTTTTTTCCCCAAGAGATGAAATAGCTTCAGTTGGGTTGCTGCAGTAAAAGGCACTCAAAGACAGCCCTGATCTTCAGTCTAAAGAAAATATACTGAACTAGCCACTAGACAACATATGTTGGTTTTCTTTTAATAATTCCTTTACACACAGCAGGCATTCTTGATTTCAGAAATTTGAATCATGGGGGTGCTCGAGCAGCCTGCATCCTATTGACCACCCTCTTTTCACTACTGCATGTCTAATTAACACCATGTTAATTACAGTCAAATTACCGTCAGGAAGGACACTTTGGAAACTTTACCTCTAAAACGTCTTTATGCAAATTTCTGAAGTCAAGATTTCGGCAACTTCCGTAACTTTCAGCTTGTTGCCAGAGGAAGAGTCTAAGTATGCAATACAGATTGGGCAATGCATCTTTTCATGAAAATGCATCCTATAAAACACATCCTTCCTGCCATCACTTCTGACGGAAAACACAGAAAGTAAGCTCGACAGGACTTTGAACTATTTTACTGAGACTTTTTTCATGTCTCATCTCACGTTTAGCTAGCTAACTGCTGTGATTCCAAACTTGATGACAGACATAAGAAGACCCTATAAAAATTATTCAGAACCCAGTTTCTGTACATATTTGTCATTGAACTCTATCACATCAGCCTCTTCCATAGCTAAATAGACCATCTCCTGCTAAGAACCATACTCTTGTCAAGAAATACAGCTCTACTTCATGACCACAGGGTATTCAAATGTCAGTTGTACACAGTGCAATAAACAGTCTATTAAGGGGAACACATCACCCTAAAGTGAGTACACATTTCTAAAGCACTTGAAACACCTAAAAATAAACATCTCACATGTCACTTGAAATGAAGAAACTTGCAGCATTACCCTGAAATATTATAATCATACTGTAACTATGCCAATAAAGTTCAAAAAGCTTAAAAATCCCCCAAAACCAACTACCAAAAAAAACCAAACCCCACGTTGTTTTTTTTCACTGATCAATTAAGAAAACCCTCTGGGCATTCAACAGTATTCTTTGTTCGCTCTGTCTCCCCATTGTTATTGACATACACTGGGCAACTACGAAGGCGCAACAGACTTTTATCTGTATAATTATATCACAAATTTAGGCCACAATCTTAAACCTTAAGTGTTAACACCCAGACATGATTTAATTACCAACAATCCGGGAAATACTTTTACTGCTAAGAGGCTGGAAATTAAGCATGTGCTTAAGTGCCTGCAAGACCACGGCCTTGGGTATTATACAAAACATTAAATTACATTTAATTTGGTTTTTATGGATGCTTTATTGAGCTGTTGTTGCCCTTGGTAAGGGACAGTCTACAATGATGATGAAAAGAGAATAATTCTGCCATGTTTTATGATAATTCATTGAATGCCTGTAATTGATAAGGCTTGCTTAACAAGATTCTGGTTAATTATTCTTGGCATTCTGCCCCCCCCCGCCCCTGTTATTTGAATTAAAGGGAGGAAAAGGAACCCTTACAAGTGTGGAGACATCTCCATCTCTTTGGGGGAAGGGAAAGGGAGGGAAAGGAGAGAGGGCAACTGAGCAGAAGGACCACAGTTGAAGTGTACGTTGTTGAATGGCTCTATGATTTCTCTCATGAGTATTACCTCCACTTAACCAAATGCTATTCAGGCTTAGGGTTAATAATGCGTAACAGGCATTATGGTAACCGATGCTGTAACTATGCCCAAAACATGCATTAAAAACTCTGTAAAACTCACTGTTAAAGTTAGACATCTGAGAAATCCAGACATCCAGGTAAGTGGAAATACCTTCATTTTACCTCTAATAGATACCACATAATTCTCACTACGTTCTAACATCATCTCAAAGCTGATTAGGTCTATTTTTAGACGCGGTTGTTTGTTTACATTTTCTAAACCTAAATATCTTTTTCTTGCCACATCATTTGCCGGCTGGGGACACGTTTGTTTTTAAGAAGCTTATACCGCCTGTCCCATGCCTTTTGCTTCTGAATCACTGGAGCCGACCGGCTGGGTGTCAGCTCTAGGCTAAGCTGGCTGCTCACCTGGGTGTCCTGACTGCTGTCCTCACTTCAGTGAGCTACTGTGCGACATCGGTAACGGGTGAGATCCCAAGAATAACATGGCGATTAAAAACAGATCACAGCTCCGAATCCCCCTCTCTGGCCATCGATGCGATGTATTTGAGGGCGCAGACCCCGGGAGGACGAACCGGCCGGGCTGGGCTGTCCCACCGGCCGGACTGGGCTGTCCCGCCGGCCGCCCCTCAGCCCTCCGCCGCTGCCGGACTAGCTCCTACCCCCGTTTCTCCATCGCCGCGTAGCGGGGCTCCAGTTTTTCCTCAGTATTTATGAATTTGCTAGAAAATTCTGAGGAAAATCTGCCCCCCCCCCCCCGCCCTAGTGCCAGCCCGGGCTTTCACCAAGCTCCGGAGCGGGGTTCCCGCCGCCCCAGCGGCGGCAGAGAGGAGGGCGCTTCCCTCACCGCCGGCTTGCCCGAGCAGACGGCGGCGGCACCACCACCACCACCCGCCGCCGCCGCCTCCTCCTCACAACGGCACGGCGTCGGGGCGGGGAGGCCGCGGAGTCAAGCGGGGGGAAAGCCCCTCTGCGGGTCGGCCGGGCCACCCTAAGGACGGGGAGGGAGCGCTACCGCCGGGGGAGGGGGCGCGGGCCGGGCAGGGAGAGAGAGGCTCGGCTACCTGGATCCGCTTCCTGTGCCTCCGCCGCTCCGCCATGTTGTCCCCGTCTGCTCCGCCGGTGACGTGGGCCGAGGGGGAGCGGGGGGGAAGCGGCGGCGGCCTCGCGAGAGGCGGCGGGAGCCAGCGGAGGGGCGGGAAGGCCGCGCCCCCTCGGTCCCTCGCCGCGACCGCCGGCGGCGTAGGCCCCGCCTCTCCTCAGCCAGCTTCGCCTCGGACCGTCAGCCTGCCTCGGCTCCCCTCAGCCCTCTCGCCGGGCGGCGCTGGTCTCCGAGATACCCCACTCCGGGTTCCTCTTCTGGCGGGCCACCCCCGGGCCGAGCTGGGCCCCCGCCGGGCTGTCAGGCCCCGTCACAGCGTGTTGGTTAATGAGAAACCTCCCCGCTCGGGGTGGGGGAGATGCAGCTTGTCCTGCTCCTGTGCCCGGGCTTCACCCAGCGGTGCTCAGGCCTCGGCGTCGAAAGTCCATCTCCCAAATCGGTATTTCGGTGCCCTCGCAGGTGGCTGCACGTCGGAGCCCACCCGAGGCAGGAGGCAGCGCTCCAGCCGCAGGCTGGGCAAAGCCGGGGTGCCCGTCGGCCATCAGGGGTGTCGGAAGAAGTAGCCCATCCCGCTGGAATAAAGGTGCTCCAGCTCTTCAGCAGTAAAATTCTGTATGTTTAGTTTTGATACTCCTAAATGGGACGTTAGGCCTTAAAGACACTTGATACAGCAGGCCTTCGTTAGTTGTTACCTACTTGAACACGCTCTGATGGCTCCCTTCTGATATACCTACAGAATTAGGTTTAGAAAGCAACCTATAGAGAGTGAAACAGCCTTTTGTCAGAGGTTGTCCCGCATGCTTTTGCCGTGAGGTCACTCAAGTTAGCAAAGCATATAATGGTTTATCCTGGCTCCCTGTTTCCAAACCACACCCTGGCACTTTTGGATGGAAAAGTGCATGCAGTGCTGTATTGTCTTGTCCAGCCCTTTCAAATCTTGTTGCCCCTTCCTGTTCCTATGATTTTGGAACCTCTCAGATTGAAAACTAGGTAGTTAAGAACCTAAAATTATTTCCAGTGGTATATTTGCCCCTGAGTCACCATGCCAGTTTTTGTGTGTGGGTTTTTTTTCTGGTACAACGTCTTTTTCTTTTGAATGTTTTCATCTTGCTGTTGCTGGGCAGAAATCTATACAAGTTACAAATTAAGCTAACTGACTGCAGAGCGAATGAACTATAAAAGTTATTCAAAAGATAAAATTGTAGGTATAGGGAATTAAAGTTTTTATGATTACAACAAAACAAAGCCTTGGTAAGAGTAGGCAAACTGCATTTATTCAAAAAGTACATTTTTAAGTTGGCAATCATTTTAACAGTTATTCCATGTGCTTAACTTACAGTAATGTAAAAGCATATCTGAAATGGAGGCTATTTCTAGCAGAATTTTTAGCCATCTGTAACATACAGCTTAGTAATAATACACAATGCCTGCAGGAAGGGTTTTAGCACAGCGTAGCTCAGAGCCTCTCGGCTATCCCTGCATAGGCACAAGCTGAACTTCAGCTGGGAAAATCCTCTCTGCTCCATGGGAGAGGCTGCTTGGAACCACGCACCTGTCTGCTCGCCGTGAGGAGTGCAATCGCCACAGCATGGGTCTCATTCTAGATCATCATCCCTCTGTACCTCTACTTTTAAGACCTTACTTCCCATATGCCTTCTGCATCTTGGAATCTACTGCTGATTCATAAACCCATCTTTAATGCTTAGCTGTTCCTTTTGCATTTTTTTTTGGCATGGTACGCTATCTGCAGTACACCAAGCTATTTGCTGCCAGAAAACCTCCCTGGATTTCTGGTTAATCTTTATTTTTTTCTTTTCCACAGAACTTTTAATTCATCTGAAGTTTGAGAAATGCTAACTTGCAGGAGCTCATCCCAGGACAGCTGGACATGCAGCAGCAGACTGAGGTGCAGCGCAGGGAGCAAACTGATCACTTTAAGCAGATCTGTGGAAAGGACTGAGGGATGAAAGGTGGGCCAGGGAATGAGTCCTCCAGTGTGAGACACTGGATGGTAAACTTCCTGCCATTATGGAGCACAACGGAGCCTATCAAGACTGAATCTTACACAGAACAAGATTATTTGCAGCCATCAGTGCCACAGGAGAACAGGAGAGAAGGAAGTGGCTGAATCTCAGGAAAGCCAGAGAGTGGATGGCTCAAGCTGCTTGCATTTAAGGTTAGCATCTATGTTAACTGCAGGGCAGAATGCAAGAAGTGTTTCAGACCGTGCAGTAAAGTCAGAGCCCCCTAAGTGCCAACGGCCATTTTGATTAGAGTGGGGTTTCAGAATCATGACCACTTAAATTACTGTTGTGAAGGATATTGCATGCAAGTGGAGTGGTTTCCTTTTTCAACCGAAGCCAAACTGATTGCATTTCATTAGCCTCTTTTCCCTCCTCCTCCTCCTGTTTATCCCAACAGTGTGATCTAATACTGCAGTATGGATGCTGGAAGCTTAGTTCAAAAAACAGCTGGAGACATCAATGAAACAAAAATGCATTGTGAGCTATATTAAATATAAAAATCACCTTGTTTATCTGTGTGAGAGGTCCCCGGTGATAAAGGGAGCATTCTGACATCTTTGCTTTGTTCTTCTACTCTGCTTTATGTATCGTCTCTTGGCCTCTGAGGCGAGACACCGAGTTAAGTGATGTTCTACTCTTTCTGGTACATATTTTCTTACACCCTTACATTCACTTATTCCTGACAATTTATCGGCATTTGTGCTATTGGTAATCTCATTGTTTGGGGCTCAGTGTCAGTCATGCTGGGTCCATGAGATGATTCGGTGTTACCACTACGGCATAGTTAATATGCACCAGAAGCGCAAGGCTACATGTTGGCAATTGAATTACTGGCAAGCATGACACAAATTGTCTCTGGAGTCACCCTGCCATCTGCAATACAGAAACTGAAGTGACGATAGAAGTCCGACCAAGTACCTGTTCTGCTGAACAAACCATTCACTTATAAGAACCTTATCCACTGGATCCCTGGTTAATCCTTCTGGCTTTGGGGGAAGAGAGGGGAGAACACAAATCACAACTACCTCAACTATTATCACAGAAACATAGAATAGTTTGAGTTGGAAGGGACCTTTAGAGGTCATCTAGTCCAACCCCCTGCAGTGAGCAGGGACATCTTCAATGAAACCAGGTTGCTCAGAGCCCCGTCCAGCCTGGCCTTGGGTGTTTCCAGGGATGGGGCATCAACCACCTCTCTGGGCAACCTGGGCCAGGGTTTCACCACCCTCATTGTAAAAAAATTTTTCCTTATATCCAGTCTAAACCTCTTTTAGTTTAAAACCATCAGCCCTTGTCCTGTCACAACAGGCCTTGCCAAGGAGGTCGCCCCCTTCCTGTAGTCCCCCTTTAAGTACTGGAAGGCTGCAATAAGGTCTCCCCGCAGCGTTCTCTTCTCCAGGCTGAACCCCAACTGCCTCACCCTGTCCTCGCAGCAGAGGGGCTCCAACCCTTGGGTAATTTTTGTGGCCTTTGGACCTATTCCAACATTATATAGGCAGGCAAGAGGCAAGGTAGGAAGGAAGGAAAGAGCTTCCACAGAGGGATCCAAGGAGGGTAAGCAAATTCCCCAGCAATATGTTAGAAGCCATTTCCTAGATCATCCACAGATGGTAGCATGCAGGCTCTGGAATGACCCCCTCTTTCATCCAGTCAGCTTCAGCACTGAATATGGGTTCAAAATGCAAGGAATGTGGGCCCTGTACTGTACAGCAACACATACTGTCAAGGCAGGTTTAGCTAAAATCCACCCACAAACACATGAGTCATTACTCAGAAGCACACTCCAGTGTGGACGTATCCTGAGTCACTTCCACCTCAGAAGCTTATAAATATTTAGTTAGCCACTTAGCTTTTAATTTAGCAGAACAACAAAGATTCATTAGACAAATCCCCAGAATTATCTTTCACTAAGAAGCTTCTTAAATACTTCCACTCTTGCAAGTTCCTTTTCATTTATATACAACTCAGAATTATTTGATACATGTAACTTACAAAAACCATAGTTGAACTAAGAATTCATTTCCCCTGATTCTGGTCCTTTTGTAATTAATTTCATCTATTTCAAATACAAGCTTTGCTCGTTGCAAGAATATATTTCTATTTTAGCAATAACTGGTGAACTCTAATATTAAAGACCTGACTCCCCTGATGTGGAGTGGCATATAGGTCTTCCTAAAGACCACCATCAGTTCTGCTAGTCCAGCAGACCATGCTGGAGTCAGTGGGGCCGTACCTGGACACATAAATATGTTCAATGGAAAATCAATTTTTTGAAGAACCAGATGAGGTTTTGGGGGAAAAATAATAATAAAAAAGTCTTGCTTGTATCTCTGTTTTTTTGGCAGTGGCGGGGGGAGAAGAATGGTAATATTTAAGTATATAGCACTAGAAAAAAGAAATTCTAATTATTTTATAGCATCATACATTTGTTGTTATGACTACAAGTGTTTGAGTTAAGAATATTTGTTTTATAAAAACATGATTCTCAAGTTTACATCTCTCCAACTTACAGATTCAACCAGAAGCTGGTGATTGCTTTACAGACCATCTTTCAGTGCAGGCTGTTTACAGACTGCTGGAGGCCCATGAATCACAGAGTGAGCAGCACTCCTGTCCAGCACAGCTGTTTGTAAACTGAAAGGTAATCGGCAAAGATGAAAACCAGATTGGCTTGATGCTTTCTTTTTTCCCCTTGGTCAGCAGTGCTTTTTTTGTTTGCTGTTTTGGTTGATTGATTTTTATTTCAGTAGTTCATACACGCAGATGCCAGATATATGTGTTTTTAAATTTTGAAAAAGCAAAACATCTATTTGTGTCTTTGCTGTGCTGTAAGAAAAAATACTGTCACTCTCTGTACAACCCAGACAATAGGTTCCGCTTTTCTACAGACTGGGTAAAAGACTTGGCATCCTCACCAACAGAGCAATTGTCGGTTCGAGAAGAACGTGTGGATAGTAGCAGAACTAATGTCTGTCTGGAAGAATACAGACTTAGGTAAACTTGGCACTAGGACAAAGGAAACACTGCATAAAGTCCAAGTCAACAGAATAATTCTTGTGGTCTCAACGTACGTGATAGTAGGAGCAAAGCCTTCCCAAAGGAAGAAAAGAGATATGCAAATGCAAAGGCAGAAAGCAACTGCCCGCCCCTCCAAAAAACCCCAAACAAAAGAAAAAGGGGAGGTGAGTTTTCCCCTTACCATATCGTGTGTTCTTATTACACTGAAACTGCAATAGCAATATAGCTATTTATTATAACATGAAGGGCTTAGCCAAAACCAAGCTTCATGGGTAGCTGAACCCTGATGAACACTCAGCCTCACAGAGCTGACTTGTTATTTTCCAGTGAACAATAAAGGGCTTATGTAGGACATTTGTTATGCCATTATCAGAGCAAGGTACCAAAGCAAGAGCTGTATCTAGTTTTGGGTGCTTTTCTGTAAAACATCTGATGTTGAAGGTGACTCAAAACACTACACAACCAATTGACATTACATTAGGGATTTGGAAAGTCTAAAATATGAGAAGTGTCTACTTAGGTTTAAAAATTAGAGGTGATTTTAAAAACTGGAGGTGATTGTTTTTTCTGTTTCCCACTGAAAGGATAAATTGACATTATGAAATGTATTTTGCGGAGGATTCATGATTGTATAAGGTCTTAGAATACCAAGTTTTGTAAGTCCATATATGGATATAAGTCAGTTTGAAATACCATCACCTTGTGGACCTAGCTGCCTGTTCTTGTTTTCATGTGTTAGATTAGAATGACTGCCTGACTTGGAGGACCAGGTCGGAATTCTGCCAAACTGTTGTATATTCATTGCATTTTTTAGAGATTTTTCACCTGAGGAATTGAGCAGAGAATTATCTGTTTAGGTCCATATGTATAGGTATTCCACATCATCATCATCTCCAGCAATCATGAGGTCAGAAACACAGGTTGTGGTAGGAAGGACAAGCCATTTCTTCCTTTTCAGGACTTCCCTAAATCAGTTATAGTACAGAACCATTTTGTTACATGTTTGCTATGCTTTTTTATTTATCTGGTCTTTAACCTTGGCCCTATAAAAACAAGAAATGAAAGTCCCTGTCCCTAGGAGTCTACACCTTTAATGTAGATAAAGGGAAAATCAGATACTTCACAATGTCTCATAAAAAAACATTCTCTTCTTCATTAACTGTATCACTATTACAGACTAACACAGCAATGGATGTTAAGTGAAACGTTTATAATGATGCCACATATATTAAAATACATCATCTGCATCTCATTGTGATTTTAGTAGCATAGCAGAAAAAATGAATGCAGTGGTGGCATAGATACCAGAAAGTCATTCAGTAGCACAGTTCTGCCAGCTTTCTTACGTGCTTGTGATTGCTAGCTACTCCCCTTTGCAGCTGGAATAAGCATTAAAAGTCAAAAGAACACGTAGCTGCTGAGAATCAGTATGGCCTCAATGTATACATAATTTCTGAAAACCATCGAGATCTGAAAATATGGGTCTGTCTACTGATTCTATGTCTTTTTAAAATTTTTACCTTTTATTTTTTTTTCATTCTCTGTGAAACATTTGTAGGAGAGGAAACATTCATTACCAGTGGTATTTCCTTCATTAGAAAGAGAATCGGTTTTGTCTGTTTGGGTAAATCCCTTCCCTTCCTATTTCACTCTATGCTGTATGCAGTCCAGGCCTTATTGCGTTTTGGCTGCTCTGGCACATCTCTCCCCCAGTACAGGAAGCCATGAAGTCATCCTTTTTGTCATTTTGGGAAGAATAGTCCAGTATGTGCAAAGTAGCATATGGTTTTTTTAATTGCAGAAGTAGTACCAGTCTGCAAAGTTTGCATCCGAGCTTTCTCTGCTTTCGGCGTTGTTCACGTCTGAGCCATTTACAAGAACAGTCACACTCTTCGGAACCAGAATTCAATCTTTCTTCCCTATTGTATGGGATTTCATGTCAAGCTCTTCTGCTGTTACTTGAGAAAAACAAGTTTCAGTTTTCATACTCTTGCTCTTAACAGGCCTCCTGTACTTCAGGTGTGCAGCATTTCACTTTGGAGGTTTGGTAGATAACCTCCCATAGCTTTGCAGCGACATCTCGTGGCCTCATTGACCTGGAAAAGTATCAGAGATTCCTCTTCTAGGGTGGAGAAGGTCTCATGTGGATTAAGTCAAACATTTCATGCAATGAGGAGGTAGGATGCCATTTGAGAGCCAATTCAGCAACTGGGTTTAATTACATAAGTGGCATTGTCAACATGATCGTCAATTGTACAAAAAAAAAAAGTTAGAAATTGTTTCAGTTGCTAACCAGAATTGGTGTCCTCGTTTTTTTTTATTTTAATGAACACTTTTACTATATAAAAATATTTTCTTTTTCCCTCATGATATATGAACAATCTACATAAAATCACAATAGTTAAATCTACTGTAAAACAGTTTTTTCTGGTGTAATTAATCCGAAATGTTACACGTGAAAATAACAGGTAAAAGTGTTTCAAACAGAATATGGTTTTTTTACATCGACAATTGTATTTCACCCAAAATCTGAAAAAGTAAACATTCACATTACCAGATTCAACATGAAACTCTCCAAGCTGCCTTACTAAGTTTTAAAGCCATGAAAAAATGTAGAAAAGTTAATTAAGAGAACAGAGGTTAACACTTTTTGAAATTAATTGAGAAAAAGTGAACAGCAAACTAATTGCCAGTACAAGATTAATATTGCTGTTGTACATCTTTTAAAGAGTCTTATGGAGTTATATTTAAACTTTCTAGCATTGGGTTTTAATTTTGCTTGTTTTGAACACTAGTGAGTATTCAGTAAACAGTTCCATATATGAAAAAACCACAGGTGATGCATAAAACATAATCTTGGGCAAAACTCCTGTTATTTCACCAGATCACAGATGTAAAGGTCAGAAAGGAATATCATAGATATTTGCCCTTCTTCTCAAGGCTGCAAAGTTTGGGCAGTATAGTAAGGTGAACTACTTAAGTTGCTGTTGAAAACGTCTAAGCACATATTATCTAGTGCACAAATATACCAAAGATATAAAATAATTTATCTCAGGCTAAAGAACAGGTGCTTACAGTCTAAAATAGGGGAATACTCCCTCTCCCCCTGTGTTCAGTCACTCACTGTTCAGACAGCAGTGTACCTCTTGGTTTTTAAGTATCTGAGGCCACACAGCTAAACTAAGGGGAGGGAATCTAAAGTAGCAAAATAGAGCAGATCCACATCTATCAATCCTCAATTTACAGAAATCAATTTTATCAAAACTATTTGTGTGTCCATTGGAGTAAGGAAGTGTTCTTGCAAGGAGGAGAGTAGGAGATGGCACTGTAGTGTACTGACTTCCAAAGCCTAAGCAGAAGACTGGCGTGTGGCCAAACCCCTAAAGAGGGAACAAAGGTAATTCACACAGCAATCATAATAAAATGCTGGGGATTTATCCCTAGCTAAAAGCTCTATTTTGTGGTTCTTGTTTGCTGTGAGGTTATGTATCAGCAGTAGCAGAAGTGAGGAGAGACAATATTTTTGCAGAGAAAAGGGACATTTCAGGCTAAAATTGATGGCCTCGTCCAAACTGAAGAACATTGAACGTGCTGCTGAGTGAAGGGCTTTCCATGGCTTGCCCAGGTGAGCTGAGGGGAGGGGTGCTGCGGCAGAGGCTGGCAGGAGCCGGGTGGCTATAAAACTGCTGCTTGCAGGAACGTTGCTGCCCCAGTGACTGGTCTTCGTGGCAGAGTCTGCTGATGCTGCCTCCTGCCCTCAGCTCGGCTCAGCTCAGCTGTGCAATCACGCAGAGCGAATTCAAACCCTGTTGATAAGAATGCCTCGAAATAATTAAAATCGCTGTTACACATGGTATTTTCATGTTCAGGGTTTAATCTGCAGATCTCATCTATACACTGTATACCCTTCCCAGGCACTTAGAAAGGGGTAGTTCTAGAACAGCAACGGAATTAACTCAATTTGCTGGGTCAGGGTATATTTTCGTATATTCTGCAGGCAATTCCATACTCTCTCACAGAATTCCATGTAAATTTTCTGTATAAATTTTGTTTGACAGAAGCAGAAGTCAGCTATGTGTGGAAGCTGTAACTTTTCCTTGTAGTTTCTCAGCAGGAACACACTGTAAGACAGACAGCGCACTCTGAGTCTCTGACATATTTCAGTGAACACGCTGGGCTTTAATGAAAAATTAAATTTACCTGTTAACTGTACTGGTATTCTTTTCAATGAATTGCACTTGAAAGTAATTGCACTAACTTGTAGTTGCATTTTTTAGATGCTTTTCAGATACCGTACTTCCTCATGCTGCGTTTGCAGCTTACTTCATTCAGCCACAGTCATACAGAGGTTTCAGACTGTAGCTATCTTCTTGAACACTTTGTAACTAGAGGTTCCTGTATTATTAAAGACATTTTATGTCCTGGACTCAGCTCAACTTTTCTGAAAAGTGATCATCTGGAAGTCAGCCTGAGATCCAGCTGTGTCACATGGATTTTCCCTGCTTTCTGAAACGATCTGTTCCACTGCTTTTGAAGTTTCTGGGTCCTGAGAGCAGGGGCTATCCAGCGTATCGCCACTGCTGTTGCAGTGAAGAGGGGAGGCTATGTCGGAGGGCTGCTCTGGGGGTTTGCCTGCGGCAGGAGGCAGGGGCATGGACAGAGGAAGGTTCATCATATAAAACACATTGCCCAGACGTCGAGACACCTTTAAAGACAAAAACACAATTGCAGCAATTGCTTCTTGAGATAGTGTTAAAGCTATTAAACACCAAGGCTGACTGTCGTGTAAGCAATGCCAGGGACATCCAGGAGATCCCAGCCATCTCGAAGGGTTATCAGTGGTCAGCAAAGTGAAAAAAAAACTCTTCCATTCTCCCCCTCTCATGTTTTTCTAGGCCCACGTTCTTGTGGAAGGAGCTTGGCAATGCTTAGCTGGGGAAACAGCCCCGTCTGCTGGGCCTGACAGCAGGCTCCTCTTGCTCTCCGGGTGCTGAGGCACCCAAGGGACACAGGGGAGGCAAACTGCCAGCCAGGAGCAGGGAAGGTGGTTTTATGAGAGAAGAGTGAGAGAGAGCAAGGGGTTAAAGGCAAGGAAGAGAACCAGGCAACAAAGAAACACACAGAGAGTTGATATTACTTGATGAAATTGAGAGCAGAAAACTTTAAACATAGAGGGACAGCCTGTCTGTGAAACGTATGAGATTATATTCCCAGAAAGGATGTAGAAACCTCTACTTTATGTTTTAAAAGCCAGGTTGGAGCAAAAGCAAGTATGTATCAGAGCAGTTCTTACCAGCTGGGAAGGGAAAAGCAGAGTGAAACTGAGTTTGTCAAACATGTCTGTCCCATTTCCAACCTCAGCCTAGTCTCCAGTGTTGTATCCTGTCTCCACTTCAAGTGTCTCTCAAACTGTCAGTCCGAGCCTCCCCTTAGTGTCTCCCTACATACTGTTGTAACATTCAGAGAAGCGAAAGCTGGAGTAATCTCTTTTCTCCTAATATTGTGGTAGTTACCTTCTCAGTGAGAAAAAAGGTGTTTCAGTCTGTGAAAATTCATCCTGTTAGCTCCTGACTCTTTCACATCTTTGTGACTTGCCATTTTGGCAGACATTTAATGATCATACCTGAGAGCGGATTTTTAATGCTGGTCCAAGTTTTATTCCCATTGTATCCAGGAGATGTTCCTCTGTTAGCAGTGGGAGGGTTTCTCCATCAATAGCATGGTCTTTAAATATCTTATGAAACAATAGAACATATCACAGTGTGCTAAAACAAACTTCACTTGTTATTTTTTATGCTTAATCCTGGTTATTTTTTATGCTTAATCCTGAGGCATAGACAAGAAAAGGAGGAAATAATAATGTTAGTGTTACTTCTTCATAGTTCTCTCCTAACTGCAGCATGAGTCCCTTGTTCAGGTGTGTGGGTATCAGCACAATTGCCTGTAGCTTCTCTACTTGTTCTTGGCAAGTGGGAACTTTGTAATGTTTGAGGGTTACTTACTTTTTTTTTTTCCCCCTTAGGAAGTGAGCGGCCAGCTACCAGTGAAAGAATAGTGTTGATTTTATTAAGGCTTTACCAGGAATATACAAGATTTCAACCTCTTTTCTTGCATTTTTAATTTTGCTTTCCATTTTTCAAATAGAATGATACTTATAAGAGCTTGGGGCAGTAGGGGGGTTATACCAATATCTAAAAATGCAAAGTTGCTTTAATCTGCATAAAAATTGTGCAAGGCATGTGAAGTGAAAAAATTGAGATGCTTTTCTTATGCTGATGTTTTGCTGCTGGTCCTCCTGGTATGTGTCATGACCAATGGCTCCAGGTTGCAGCAGAAGCATAGGTAACCTCTCACAGCATGGACTGCCTTTCCCTTTAAGAAGCAAGTGGCTTCAGATTTTGAAGCACAGTGAATACTTTTTTAACTTTGTGGCAGCCAGTTAATTGCTAGCATTTACATCTGTTTGATGACCTTGAAATCTAGATGGTCCTAAAGACCTGAAAATGTGATGAATGTTTATAATCACCTGGGCATAATCTGAACAGCCTGGGAGGGTAATGATGAAGTTGTATACATCATCAACGGTCCACTTGCGAATGTCTTCAATGGAAGAAATGTCTTCTCCATTCAGGATCAGGCCATGTGCTCCTTTGTGGAAGAAACACAAATGTTACGGTTGTACGACTTTGCTGGCAAATCAATAGGAAATTACTGTCAACATGAGAATTTTTACATGTCTCCAAACCTAATAGATTAACAGCAGTGTTTAGCCACAGACAGATACAGGAGTCCTAGACACCAAAACCACCAAAGAGCCAGGAGTAGCTGATTCTGGAGGGGTTTCTTCTAGTGGCTTCTTTTGTCCACTGCTGGCACTGTCCATACCAGGCACTCCACCTACAAATCATACTGCAGTGTTTTCTCTGATGCGTACATTATCCAATGCTTTTGATTCTTTAGACTTTACTGTTATTTTAACTTGACTAATTGAACAGAATCAAGCCTTTTCTAGCCCGTAGTGCCTACTGTGAGTTAGAAGGACACATAGAAACGTTATGGGCAGAAGAGAGAGGGTAGCACACAATTTCATTCAGAAATTTTGATTATTTTAAAATTCCTTTGGCAGACAGGAATGGAATACTTGATGTGCATTATATATTTTTCAGCGATACAGTATGTCTTTGTTAGATGATCCTGGGCAAACACCCCAACCTGTTCTCATTTCAGGTAATGGAAGGTTTTGCAGGGCTCATCTACTGGCACTGGTGCATTTAACAAGAGCTGCAACACCAAAGAAACAATGATTCTTGGGGAGGTCAAGTCTCAGGAATAAGTTTGTTCTGAAACGAGTGCAGCTTCTAAGAGGATTCCTTGTCCTGTTTGACACAGAGAGGGGTTATGATCAGTATATTGTGTGCTGCTACGTTTCCCCCTGACCACCAGAAGGAGAGGAGAAGGTGTAAAACGCTGAACAGAACTGAGGAGAACTTCAAAGTGCTGCTAATTTGACAGCTTAGGGGTGACAAGTGTGTTGTCCCCAGGGACTGATATAAACACAGGACGACATCCTACAGCAATACAGTACATGGCACAGAGCATTGAAATGGTTAGGAGACTGCTTTGTGCCTTTTTGCTATGCAATTGCATTGTCCTGCAAAGAAAAGCACTGCTACCTAAGATGCTGAAACCTCCATTATGCCAGCAGGCAGCAGTTTGCATGCAGAGAAAACCACTCTTTACCTTTGCTGACTTGGATTTACCAAGTTATTACTATTTGCAGCATATGAATTCTACATTAAGTTGCCATGACTCTATCATACTAAAATTTTGCTTAAAACAGAAGGAATAAATAAGAGAGCAAATCAATACAAATAAATAATATCAACATGCCACTCTAACTGTAATGCAGAGACTTCACAAACCTGAAGGTAGCAATGGGTTGCTGGGTACTGGAAATCCATATGGTAATGCTGAGAATGGGATTGCAGAAGGGTACATGTACTTGTCATCAAAAGCAGCACAGGAGCTATTAGATTCCTTCTCATTTGTGTTGCTGCAGCTGTTGGTTTCAGCAGATATTTCATGAGTAGCACAGTTTTTTCTCAAGCCTTGTTCAAACTCTTTACAGTTTTTTGCAACTGCAGATGGCTCACTCTGGTTTTTGCTTTGTTCGTGTTTGTTTGGGGTCTCCACCTCTGCTTCTTTCTTGTCTTCTTTCTCATCATCTGCTGCAGCTGAAGCAGGGTCTGTAGGTTTGTCGTCAGCTTGGTTCTTTGTGCCATTGGCACTACAGTCTGCAGTTTTGTGGTTTCCAGCTCTTCTCCCTGGTCGTCGTCCCCTCTCCCTTTGCAAAGTGCTGACTGGAGGGTATGGGCTGGTTGCCATGAGCATAGTGTTGCCGTGAATTTCATCTAGGGTGGTACGATGAACGTATAAATCGCTGGGAAGGTGGCCTTCAGGTAGCCTGTGCCTGCCACGGAAAGCAATGGGACTAGCTGGGATCCCATGGTAAAGGAAGGGTGCTTCCAGGCCCAGTAGCCCTTTCCGATGAGCTTTCTCCATTTCTTTTTGCTGAAAAATAGCACTCATCTCCATTTCCATTCTAAGAGACACACAGAGCACAAGCAGTTAGGGCAGCTCAGTTCCTTCATCACCCTTTTTTGGTGGCAGGTTAAAACTCAGGTAGTTGAATAGGTAAGAGTACTGCTTTTCTTCTCCCTCCCCTATATTGCTGTGTGTGAGAGGTCACAAACTGCAGATGGAATGGCAAACCTGGCTACATTTAATGTGCTGCCAGATACATATATTAAACTAAAAGGAAGAGAAAATATATCTTCCATGTGATGCCTCTGGGTAATATTTCAGACAAAGAAGTGTTATTTGTATATTGGCAATCCAGGCATTATTATACTGATTATGCTCACTTGGGATTTGGAGAATTGTCTCTGGGGTCATAAGGGTCAAAGACTAAAGAAAATAAGTGATTTACATTACCAATCAGAAAATTATACTGGAAAACTGGAAAATGGCAGTGATATTGTAAATAATAAAGAGCTAGAATTATATTATCTGTGGAACCTGTGCATACATTCAGAGTAAGCTAATATAAGTAAGTCTCCTGAGTGACTCTCCGTAGTGCCTGGCTCCTGAGAGTGTGAAAGGGTGAGACCCTGGTGGTCTGTGTCCAACTGATCTCCCTCCTGGTGGACAAAGCCAACGCTCCAGGGTCTGTGCCAGATTCCTGCCCTTGGTGGGTTGGAGGGCTTACCAGTGAGATATGGAGAGTACAAGGAGTAGCGTGTCTCCATTGTACCAACCTTTGCTGGAATCAGCTTTCTCTGGAGCCAAACTAGAGGTCAAACAGAAAGCTGTAGCTCCTAGACTCCGCTGCATCAGCTGGTGCTGAGAGGCGGGAGAAGTGAGCCAATCTACCAGACACAAACCAGAAATGGTTCAGCCTGCCTCCCTTGCTTTGAGGAGCTCTCAGTGGGACTTCCACATTCTTCTTTGGAAAAGGGCTTGTGAAGGCAACCAAGTCTTTAAAGTGCATGAAGATAGCTTTCTTAACACTGCAATGAAGATAAGAGGTCAGAGACAGTCTGACTTTCAGGAGACTTCTCGTTAATGTAAAACTGTCAGGAAAATAGTTTGGGCAAAAGGTATTTGTTCAGATGATGGCTGTGAGGAGGAATTAGTTGATTACTCCGTAACTTTCAGGGCTTTTTCTCTGCCCTTCTTTCATCTTTGCAACAACCTCTGAATTATTAACTTTCTGTTTTCAGAGATCCAGTGGAAGTGTTTTGTGTATGTACAATGTCCTTGTACATCTTGCCCAGTTGTCATGACTCACACCCAGCTTTTGAAGTGGAGATAAACAGTAAAGAGCATTACATTCCTGACCTCTCCTCCAGATAAGATAGTCTGCTCCTCTGAGGACCAGCAGGTGGGGGACTGCTGAGCTTTGGTATGAGACAGAGTCCCTTGGAGAACTAGGATTTGGTCCCGGGTGCTCAGCAGGACAGCTGCAGCAAGTGTAGGAGATTGCCAACACCTGGTTTCTATAAAGGGTGAAAAGAGGCAGCGTATTTCTGAATGTGATGTGTGCTGCAGAAAGCAGTGTGAAGCAAGCAGGAGTTTCCAGGACAGCAAAAGACTGGGGCAAAAGGTTATCTTGTGGATTTAGGCTGAACTCTTTTATATTGGGGTTTTCCTAGGTTTGGTGGGCTGAGGGGAAAAGCCTGACCAGGCAGGACTAGTTCTGTTGCGGCTGAGGGGATATGTGCTGGTTCTGCTTGCTGCTAGCTCTTTTACTTGTTTTTCCTCAGGGTTTTTGCCTGTGGCAGGAGCTATACGAAATGCATTGCTGATGCAAATCTTGTGCTTGGAGGAGTTCAGTAATCAAGCTTTGCTGACTGAAGAGCTCAAAATGCTTCTGTCATAATTCTCTTGAGATGCTTACTTAGAATTTATCTGTTCTTTGCTCTTAGTCTTACTGTGTTGGAGCCCAGTGCAGGCATGGTTGAAGTTAGAGTTCCTCTATGGAAATGGTGTGGCTGTGAGGGGGCACTGGTCCCTGTTTAACCAGCTACTACTTACACTGAAATGAGTGTGCTATGGACTCTCCATAGTCACCCTGATGTTCAGACTATTCGATTAAACTGGGAAAGCTGTCCACCCTGGTAGGGTGGAGATACAGCTAATCATCCCAAGGGCCCAGCTGCAGAGGCGTAAAATGTTGTGTGTGATAGCACACAGCTGTAAAGCTTAAATTTACTTCTGACTTTTTGTAACTTCAGGGTGTTTGGATCCAGAGTTCAAAGGCTGGGGCTGAAGTTTGTGGCTTGTTTGTTTCATTATATTATTTTAAGGCTAAAAGTAGAATAGGGGCAAGCAGAAAGTTCAGTAGCTTCAGATTTACAGAGATAATTGAGGACCCTCTGCTTCTCTGGGGGATTTGAAAAAGTGTCTCAGTCACTGTAAATAAAACCCCCACAAAAAGTCTGTGACTTAATCACTTCCATCTGCCTCTGCTGCCCTAATCCTGGCATGTACCTCAGGGCAAAGTTTGCTGTTGATTACCTGGCAATGTTTTGCTTTTGAACCAATTCCTGTCTTCTGGCCACAGCTTCCATGGATTCTGGTTGCAGAAAGCTATAGCCTTAAAGCGAAGGGAAAAAGAATATTTAAAATTCACTTGTTTCCTCAAGCAAATACCCAAACCCCAAAGCAATGCAGAGATACTTTAAAAAGCTTTTTAAGACTTGACCTATGTGCTTTGCCAGGAAGCTGATATGACTTCAAGTTTTTCCTATTTGTGTTCCTTGTTTTGGTGGGAATATGAGGTGGAAATATGAAGCCTAGGTGTTTGCAGGATCAGGTCTGTAGGTACGTATACCTGCCATTATCCATAAAGGCAGGAGACAGCCGGGTGGTTTTATTTGGTGACTTATGTCTTTGAAGTACATGTAGCTGCTCAGAAAATAACAATCAATGGTTAAGCAAAGCAAACCTGCTCCTTCAAGACTGTTTTCAGCCTAGATGCCATGTAATTTTAAATGACGCTTCCTCCTGAGTACATCTCAAATAAGAGATTCCCATTAGGGGGGAAAAAAGCTGCAGCCAGAAATTCCTGTTTGTAGATCTATGTGGCATTGAGAATTTATTCACTCATCTCAAAGGAGCCTTAAGACATGACCTCTTTGTTTACAGTGATATGTAAATTTCTATGCAGCATGACATGCATGCCACAGCTGTAATGCCATGCTGTGACGTCCAGCCTTCTCCTTAGAGCTGCGCCCTGTAATTTTAAGCCTTTGTTAAAAGGACTTGTAGTTGCCCTACATGAGTAAATTGGCATGTGATATTATAATTAAGGAATATGATCAATAGTCTTTTAAAACAGCCAATGCTCATACATGAGCAAGAGTTAAATGTAGAAAAAAGTGTTGTTGATTGGACTCACTTGTTTAGCTACAGCCTTCTGTTAAGGTGTGAAAATGCTTGGAAAATACAAAAGGAAAAAGAGAGAACACCAACATGCAAATGATTTTGAAAACAGCGTATTTAACAAAGCTAAAATGGATGTGTTTAGATTTAAGCTGGCATAGTTTAGAATCCCTGTAGGCAGACTGCCTCCTTTTAGTGAGACTGTTTTTCCAAAGAAAATAAACCATTATTGATGCTACTGATAAACCTATGAAAAACTAGTAGGTGCAGTCTGCTTTCTTGTTTACATGCTATCGCTTTTCAGGATGCAGGCAATGCTTCATTACCTGGGCCCGGGTAAATGCGGCTGGACAAAATGTTCGGCATGTTTGCGTGCTGTGGGACTGTGGGCCCAAGGTGGGACGCTATATGGATTTGTCTTGGGTCAGCTGATGCCATCATTTCAGTTGAAGGTAACAGATCCCTGAGAGGGAGAAAATACATTCAGGTATGCAAAGGACATTGTTTATTTAAGAATAATCTAAGATCTTTATATACTCAGGTACAGCATGTGCACAGTTATGCTTTAACTACAGTGTTACAATAGAGAAACAGTGCAAAATACCTGTCTACCAGTCGAGGCTCAAACTGGGAGGGAATCGCCTGCATTCTCTGCTGGCCTGCCCCCATTAGCTGAGGGTTTACTGCCATCAACTGATTTCTCATTAGCATCTCTTGCCGCTGCCGCAGTTCTGACACAAAGCATATACAGTTCTGTTGTCAATGTAGTAAATTACACCACAGAGAGAATCACTTTCTAACTTTACCAGAAAAAATAGGGTTTTTTTCCCTCAAGTGCCAGCATTTTAGTGTGAGTTAGCAAATCACGCTTTTTTTTAACAGAAGCAACTAAAAAAGAAGAATTTTCTACTGCCACCTTAGCCGTGTTGTTTAAATAATGTGGTTTTATACAAACTGCAGCAAAAATAAACAGGATTTGCACAGTCAAGGATACCAAAGGGCAATTTACAATCAACAATAATTCATATATCCCTGTTAAACAGAAGAGAATAGCCATGAATGTTAGGTTCTCTGCTTGAGAGTTTTCATTTCTAATACAGTTTTATTTTTAGAAAAATCTTATTAGCTGGAGCCTGCCTTGTCGTGAGGCAGCAGCTCTAGAATGAAGAGCCTGCAGTGGTGAGCCAGAACATCATAATGCCCAGCTGTGGCTTTTGTTGCTGAGTTCCTGTGTGACCTTGACTCCCCAGATGCTTAACATCTCTTGGTCAAATTCCGAATGCCAAGAATCCCCCATGTTAACTTTTAATTACCTTAAGAGAAATGTTTCTCCAGTTACTCCTAAGACAAATTTGAGATACCCTTTAAAAATGTTAAACCTGTTGCTGTTTCATGTACCTTGTGCAGGTATTAGCAATCCTATAATGAAATGCACAGTTAGGTTTCTTCCTGCTTACCTCCTGCTGCCATGCCACTTGCTAATCGGTATAAGTGCTTTTCTTCTAGTGTTCCTTGTTCCCCCAGGATAGACATTTTTCTCATGTGATCTCGTGGAGTCATGCTGCAAGGAGATAGCAACAACTTTTCTATTGTGAGGAACTGAATCGGCAGGCCCAAAGAAAAGAATAAGGCATTCAGCAATGTAAGAAACAGAGCGGGCTACACAACTTATTTCTCAGATAAGCAGGTAGTCCTTCTACCAGTCACAGCTGTACCCTTCAGTACTTGTGGATTGTATTGGTTACCATATAGAAACTTACAGTTTTCAGGACAATGCAAATGTTGCCCTTGTTTATACTGGGTTGTGCAGTGTCCTTGGGTATTACTATGCAAGGGAAGTCAGGATTTTGGGAAACATCAGCTGCTTGGAAGGATGTAATTAAGCCAAAGTCTTTCCTGCAGCCCCTGGTGTATCACAGCGGCCCTGAGAACAGTGACATGGGCTTCATACTCAGGAAAGCAGGTATCTTTGGTTTAACTTGGGAATTGTAATAGTTTGGACCCCTGTCTACTGTAAACTAAGTTAAACAGATGGAGAGAAATGGTAGAAATAAGCTGTTCCAAATGACATCAGCCCCTTAGGACTGCCAAATGAGGTAAAAAAAGTAAAAGAACATGCTTTGTAGTGATGAAAACAGTGATTAAACCAGCTAGGCTCAGATTAATTATCCATATATGTACAGGTAAACGAAGCCAGATGAAGAATAGAAATCTAGGCTAAAAACTAATATGCTACAAATGCATAGTTGAATAGCTGTAGTGTCACTGAGGTGGATTGCGTCAGCATTTCTAAGTCTGTCCAAAGAAGCAGGTGACTAGATTACAAATGATCTGATACCAGAGGAATGAGTAACTGCAGTATGCCCTGCTCAGGATTTTGGGGGAATGATCTACAGCAGGATTATTTGTGCAGGTAGGTCATAAAGGAAATTAGTCCTGTAACCCACAGTCTGGATCTTGGAAAGCTATCCTGTGTGGGAGGCTTTAAATTGAGGAGTTGGCAGAGGGAGCAGCCTAGCTTAAAGGCAGCAAGGGTATCTGTATGTTCATTTCAAACTAGATTTGCACAGCAAATGAATGAATTTTTTTTTTAAGTGAGTTGAAGTTAAGGAGTTGCATTTTCTTCCCCATTAGCTCTGACAAAATGTATTCTTTCTCTCTTCTGAAAGATGGAAGATGTAACCCTTAAGTGTTCTCATCCTGTAGAGAGTTCAGCTGGTATTTGATATAGATAAGAGTGAGGAACACCTCAGCAATACAAAGAGAGAAGTACAGAGAATCTACTAAAGTCAGAGAGAGCTCAAGTGAATTACACCTTTCCGAACCTTCCCAAGAAATCCAGCACACGGGAATCATTGAGAAACAAGACCTAAGAAACAGGAGACTGACTGCTGTGAAGGGCAGCAGATTCCTCTCTGCTGGCTCTCACTGGGGAGGTGAATCCCGTGGCAGGGAAGCCATGGCTGACATATTCCCTGATGGCAGCTACCTTCCATTTCAGCTGAGTGCTGACAACTGCTGAGTTCATGTTAACAATCACTCCACAAAGATGTGATCTGTGAAGCACAAATGGCCACAGCTTTGGACGGTTTGACTTGTTATGGCTTACTTGTCAATTTGCCTTCAGCATGTTGTGATAATGCTATTATGTTAAAATGCCAGCTTTCTCTGAGAACTCTAGCTACCTTTTGCTGAGGTCTTTCTCATGTTTTTTCACATTTATGCCAAACTTGCTTACTTTGCAGGCCAAAATACGTTTTCATTTTTATACTACATTGCCCCTGCTTCTAGCCTTACAAAGTCAATGCCTGTGATTAACGGTGTTGGCATGATAAAACCCAACTGTGGGACCAGCTGTGCGTATGTGACCACTGCAAAGGCAGTGGTGTTGCACAAGTATCAGTGAGATCAAACGCAGCTTGAGAAGTTAGCATAGTTACGAGTACAAGACAGCTCCAATTGCCAAGTGCTTTATTTACCTTTAAACCAGCTGCCTAGGATACAGAAATTCCTTAGAAATAGTAAGTGGGAACAACTAAAATTCCCCTTTTCGCAGCCAGTCCTTCTCCAAAACAGAACCAAACTTTAAAAACTGTTCATTATCCAAAATGTGATGGAAGCCAAATCCTATATTTTGTTACTCAAAACATTTATAAATTAGAGAAATCATTATAACTCCTTTTATTGCCATTGACCTATTGAAGAGTTACAGAAAGTTTTAAGGGAAAGCTACCAATCTAACTCACATGATTCAGGAATTTACCATTTCTTTGGTATAGTGAAAATACTTGGTTTCAGCCTCAGAATTAGTTTTCCAAAGCGTAGGCAAGTTAGTCATTTCAGCCATTAAGGCTGAGAGTGGAGGCTATACTTGGACCAAAGCTATACTTACACAAACACTTGGTGTTCCCTCAAAACAAAGTTCTTTATATTTGTAAATGTTGTAAATGCTAGATTGTGTGTTGGCCAAGATTCAGGTCTTCCTGGAAGCAGACAAGCCTGTCGAATCCAGGAACAGCACCATGTCCTTTTGTTCTTGACATGTGTATCTGAACATGTGCCGCTGGACGTGTTTCCATTTGCCTTTTTTTTTTAGGATGCTTTAGACTTAAAGCGGTTTAGGATGCCTGGTGCTTCATGAAGAGCATTTGAGCTGCCAAAGTGCTTCTGAGCTGCTAAAGCATTTTAAAGCTCAGTACTAAAGCGATTTAGTGCTGAACTAAACTTTACAGCAGCTCAAAAAAAAAGATGGCAACTGGGTTGATGGTATTTGCCATACCATATTGGTCCAGTGAGCCTTTTAGGTGGTTTCCTTTCACAGATGAGTAGCTGTGTATTAAATACTCTGGAAAGCAAAGCTGCAGTTTTAAACTCCATGCTAACCTCCTTACAGCCTGGCCTTTGCCTTGTGCATCTCACTAGAGAATATGAAGGTGCAAAGCAACCGCAGAGGTCCAGATAGACATAATGGAAAGAACAGGAGGCTTTAACATTTTTATTCCAGTAAATCAGAAAAAAAACCCTAGTATTAACATTGGAAAAGTTTTTTCTCTCAGATAACTGACCAGCTGTAGTACTTTTGCTTTTTAGGAACTGCTAGAATGCTTCAATCCCCTGTTAAAATCATAGCTGTGAATGCACTTTATTCTGGGGAAGCTGTCCCTTTGTGGGAAAGAGACATACAAGTGAAAGACGCTTTTCTTTATCAGGCCTCCCTACAACTTCTATGCTCCCCTCTAAAATCACACCTGTGACTAAAATTATTTGAAACAACTTTAAAGTGTAGAAACATGGAAAAACTATTGGGAAAAGACCCAGCTATTCTGACCCAAATCTACCACCTCCACATGGGATCCCATATACCCTGCCTGTTCTGACAGACATCTATCAACAACCAAGTGGCAGTAACTGTGGTTAGAAACCAGTGCTGTGGTGTTCTCTGTATAGTCTGTGCAATTCCCAAAACCAGTCTGGATTTTGTGTTGGATGTGACGTATGTTACACTGTCTGTGGACAGGTAGTCTCTCACATAGTCTCCTTTCAGAGTTGAAGCAGAAACTATTTAAGGACTTTCTTAAAATTTTTCTTTTAAAAAGCGAGGTTTTCTTTTAAATGCTGACATTTTCACTGAATGTAGGGTACCGAATACAGCAGTACCCACAGTGGAGTTCATCCCTATTTACTGATAGATTTTTATCCATTAGGTAACCAAGATTCACAGAGCATCACATAAGCAACTTATCCTTCCAAAGGTAGACTAGGTGGTCTGTTGGTTTGACATGGAAAAGAAAAAGTATTGAAAAAAACATGGAATAATGTGACTTGGAAGTTCATTGGCATCTTCCTCCACTAAAGCTGTAGCTTACTGCTTCCACTGACCCAGTTTTTGAATCAACGTGAGCTAAAAAGAGGGTTTGATTCCTTAAGGTTTTCACCGCAGTTGCTTCATGAAGTCATTCTGGTTTTTTTCATTGGTGTGCCAGTCACTCCTAGCTAACTTACCTTAGATTTCTTCTTAGATACATAAAAATAACTCTGGTATTTATGGTAAAAATGTTGAGATGTTATTTCCATCAGAATTCTAATCTACTTTCCCAAGATGAATGTCAGAATATCAGTACAGTTTAAATTTAGCTTAAAGGACACATTATGTATGTATATGTTTGTTTCCCTGAATTTCCTGTTCAGGGAGGTATTGCATTGATCAGGTAGGATAAACAGTTTAATAACCTAATATAAAGACTTGTATGTAACTGTGTCAGGAGGAGATACTGAACTTGACTAATCTATGTTATTCCATTTGGAAAACCACCTTTTTTGGTTATTTAGGTGGGGTTCTGCCTTGCAGGTCAAATTTAGGGTACTTAAGGTTCATACTATTTTCATAACAGCTGGTGTATTAGAAACCAACATCAGCCAAAAAAGATCTCTGAGGGAACAGGGAAAGTCTACCTCTGATACATATATTAGCTGGGATTTGAGAGCAGCTCAGAATCTTGCATCAGGGTTCATATAAATTCATACACACCAGCTGTCCAGTGTTACATTCATATATGGCTCTTCTCTGATCCTATTGCACAAATCCTGGCTGTACAGCACATTACAGGGATGAAGACAAGTTAATCTCCACCTTTAGAGTCTTACCCTTAGCAAACCCTTCTTGGCAGCAGGCAGAACCACTCACCCAGTACTAATTCTGTCTCAATTTATTAGATGAGAAGTGGCAAGACACGAACTTCATGAACCAGAAGCATTTGCAAATCTAATCATGCTATGCGCAGCTTCAAAACGTCTAAAGCGGTCTCTGTGTCTGTATTATTAATTGCATTGGCAAAATACAGTATGGTCTTACGTATAATGTAGAGTTGTTAGAGACTTTCATTAACTAATACTGCTTTTATTTATCTCAAACACATAGATTTAGCATTTTTTTAAAGCAATGTTCAGTGTGCCTTTGCAGTGGATCCACAGATTGTCTGGGAGAAGCTGAGTATTGTTTAGAATGCTGAGGTAAATCTGTGTCAGAGAAATCAGCTAAACATGTAATATAAACATGTATACATGCTTATGAGTGAAATAGATGAAGAAACTCATGCGTAGTCTCGTTTTCGTTCCCATTGGCCCCCTTTTTAGAAAAACCTCTCCTGATTACTTGAGAAATCAGATGCTGTTTTTAAAAATATATAAATATTCCAATATTATTAATACTTTAATGTTATTAACTGCTGTATCAAGGGTTCTTTCCCTAAACCTCTGCCAAGGGTCATAAAACTAGAGACTGTACTTATCCAAGAACCCACAGTCAGCAAAATAAATGACTTTTGGAAAGAAAGAAAGCAATTTTACCAACATTATGTCATACTGGAGCATGAAATATGTCTTCTTAATTGGGGTGAGGTACCATTGGAGAGGCTGTAGGGCTATATTCTAATCCTAGATACGTGGGCACAGACTGCTCAGAGACTGAGATTAGAGTGTAATCCTAAAACTGGATTGAGAACGATACATTCCCTAAAGATAGGAAAATAAATATATTTATACTGCATGTGTCAGCCAGTAGTGTTTGTGTTGCATGCCTTAGCACTGAAGTGAAGACATGGGTATTTCACCATTTTTGAGATATCTAATTGTTAAGATTGCAAGCAGCAAGTCACTCGTATTTCTTTTAAGCATACTGGTCTCGGGAAGAAATTAAGGCCTAGTATTGGCAAATTCAATCCTCCAGGAACTAAGTTAGGCTCATAATAGGAGTTCATTCATCTTGTCCCACTGGAATGGCCGGGGGCACAGGGAAGCTGTTATTCCTTTGTGCTGCTAAGGCAGCAGTCAGCTTAATGTGTTGACTAAAACCAAAGGTGGAGATGCACTGTGCTGAGCACAAACACACAGCAAGGGCTCTCAAAGCCTACTAGGTGAGACAGACAGATGGTGGAGGAGAAAGAAGCAGTCCTGCTGTTTTGATACGGCCTTGGAGGCATGGAGATACAGGACAGTAAGCGGCTGAGGTGTGAATTGTGCTTAGCACTTCTCCGTCTCAGCTCGGCGTCGTAACCACAGGAACGGTTTCTGCAGAACCACAGTGCTAATATTATTGATTCGTATTTGTAGCAGCATGATCCCAGCTGGAGCCTTTGGGTGCTGAGTTCTTTAACTATGCTTTTTCAAAAACTGAGTAAAATAACTAATCAAGAACTAATGAAAACAGTGGTCATAGCAGAGCAAGTGTGTGTGTGCACACATGTGTGTGTAACATTGTACACCCCCCGTATCCTGACAAACTGGCGCATGGAGAAGCTGTTTACAAAGGACACGTCTCTCTATTACATCAGTTATATACGCTGAGATACAAGCATGATGTCATTTGTTTTCCTTGTGGATTTATTTCATAATTAGGGATGACATTTGAAACATTATCCTCTTGGCTTTGATTCTTTCAGAAGCCTAAAGATTGCAAGATGTGGCACAAGTGGGATCAGTTAAAGGGAAACTAAACTCTGTATTTTCTACTTTTTAGTCATTTTTACTTCTACAGCATAAAAAAGTTTTTTTATTGTTTATTTTTTAAATACTGGAAATTGAAGTCTTCGGATGAAAAGCTTTCTGACGATTGGAGAGCAAGGCTGGTATTTCCAAATGAAATGCAGTTGGATTTTAGTGGGATTTGTGTCTCACTTTAACATGAAATACTAGTGCAAATGACAACACTCCCAGTGCCAAAAGAAATCCAGTAGTGGAAAGAGGTTTTAGAAGGGCTGTTTAAAACTATTTTTATTTAACAACTCTCTAATTTCATTGGCTAACTGTGAGTTTGAATCCAGAAAACTTGTACTGAATCCTCAGTACCTTCCCTCTTCAATTAGGGTATTAAATATTGCAGCAGTATCCCTTGGACTTCCCAAAATCCTCTCATAAAACAGAGAACTGCATTTGATGTGTCTTACACCATTAAAGTAAAACAAGATGGTGCGGGTTTTTGTCATTAATCATTTCAGGTTATCTTGCTTTATTACAAAGCAAAAGGCAGCACACACTCATCCTAAAAAATATTTGCAGATATGTTAAAATATATGTCAGTCACTGATATCAGATGCAAAAACCACTGTTATTTTCCAAACTCATATATGAAGCCAAGTTTTAATACAAACTCTTTCCCCTTGTGAGATTAACATGTGAAATTGCGCACCTGTTCCTGTAAACAGACTCAGAAATCAGTATCTTGAGCAGACCGAACATTTCCAGCTCTGGTTTCCAGGATCAGACCATGATAAAATCACTTGAGTCAGGATTATATCTCTCTCTCTCACTCTTTCTGTATCTCTGGGGCACCAGGGAGATACAGAAAGTCACATATTCTGTAACTGAAGAACTTGAAATTTTAGCTCTGAAGGCAAAGTAATAGTGCCCAAGCCCTTCTCAGTCTACAGTCAATTCTGCCCACACAGTCAGATAATAACAAGATGTAAGGAACAAAATATATCATACTGCATACATTGGTGTTCCACAAAGCTGCTAGCACTGGGGTTTGTTGCAATGGCTGGGCTCACAGGCAATATTTTAATTACATAAATCTACTATAGGTGCATCAGACTAAACCAGCCAAATATATCTGTGTGATGATAGCCTTGATTAATTCTGACTGCACTCTTATTTAGAAAATCCACTGCTCTGGGAAGTATCTGTAAAATATTGAGGTTTTTCTATTGTACTTTAACCAGTTAGCTTTTAAGAATCTTTTGATACGTTTAGACAAGCCAGTGAAACATTTGTGCATGTACATTAAGCAACTCAATCTGTGTCCAGAGTTTTCTAGAAATATCCTGAATATGCAATGACAAGCCTTCCCAAAGTAAAATCCTCCATTTGTGAAACAGACCTTTAAAAGCTTCCAAAATGATCAAGCTTATGTCATAAAAAGTACAATGTTTCCACCTGAATACGCAGGAATATTTGCCCGTAAGAAAACGTGTAGCAGATTGCTGACAAATCAGAACATAGTTCATCACATATTTTTACTTTTTCTGTATCACTCCCTGCGTATTCCTAACTTTACTCTCTGCAGCCCGGTGCTGCTTTTAAAGAACACCGTGAAAAAGTCTGCTTTGATTTGTGCTGCTTCTATCGGGAGAGAAGTCTTTCCTATCAAAAACTGAAAAATCATACACCTCTTGGTATTGCTTAGCAGATGTTGCATCGCCATTTACATTAAAAACTAGCACTTTTAAATTTTATTTCATGTATACTTACATCTATTGTGAAGACCTTAGTTTTGGGTGAAATGAAGACACCATGAACATCCAAGAGTATGTGCCTTCACTGTATGTCTTCCTTTCAAGCTGCCTCAGTAATGTGATTGGCAGCTTTTAAAACACATCAAGATTAACATGTCAAAAACTGCCTTAACTAACGCTGACTTTACCTTAAATACAAATTGAATTTATCTTGATTAGCCCTCATCCCTGCTTCTAAGCCCTACCCACTCTGACATCACAAGCCCTTCTCCAATACCATCCCCTAACCAGGCTGTAAAAACATAATTACCAGAAGAGCACTACGCTGATCTGATAAACCTATTTCACATTTAACCTGCTAAGCTGTTGTTAGCTTTTAAGATGCTTGATGCATTCACTTAAAATCTTCCTGTTCCAATAAGAAATATGAGAGAAGGTTAACAATTGCCTAGCTCTCATGCGGTGTGTTACCTATTTATACTGATTTTTAGAAAGGCCATACTCCGACCATTGCAAGCAGTTACCCCAGAACAGTGTTACCCCAGAACTGTGTATCCAATTGGATTGGGGGGAACTAGAAGATGGAAATCCTGTTAAGCATATTGTGAGGCTAACACAGGGATCAGATGGTTATACTGCTCAAGCCGGCCATTTACTCTTTAATTCTCACTGTCAGTGAGTTAACTCTCAGAATGAATGCCTAGTAAATGGTGATTTTAAAATGTCAGGGAGTGGTTAGTTTCTTCTAATATCCATGTCAGCTGAGGGGATGTCAGGGCTGATGTTCGTTAATCCCTTGTTTACCTGCCGAAAGTTCATCAAATGCTTGCTGCAACAGCAAAAAATTGCCCTCGTCCTCCCTCAGATGCTAACGCAGTGCCTAAACTTGGAGAAAATGAACCTATTCCTACTGAAAATTGCTCCCAGAGAAGCGTTACCATTCATAAAGGGATGTAATTCTGCTATAGTTCAGCATGTCCTTACAGAAAACAAACTTCTTTTTATAACGTAACACAAAATACATACATAGTATCTAAGGTGGGATTTTTTTTAAAGTTTTTTAAAAGTGGCTAAAGACTTTTGTTGTAAATACTCTCATGGCTATTTTGTTTTTGTCTGGACCTTCTTTATAAAGAAGAAAATTACACCCAGAATAATTGTTTTAAAAAAATAATCCAATACAAGTTTTAAGAGTAATTTCAGGACTTCCTTTAAAGAAAAATAACTAGAGACCAGCTAAAATAACCTGAGAATAATTTTCATGTGCTTGTCCAAATCTTTGGATGTTTGGGCAGACAAGGAATTGAAGGAGCGTTCTAGGCTTAAAGATAATTTTCAGGTTGTGTTCAGTCTGCTCAGTCTGTAACTGCCTGCAGAAGCCTGTGACTCGAAATGCAATGAGTAGATAGAGTCTTGAAGAAAGTTCCTCTGCTGGGATTTTTCAAGATTGGCTGAGGCTGAAGCAAATGCTCTGTAAGATGTAGGGTTGCCCGGATAAATTAAAGGCAAAGTCTTGCATCAGCATCCATTTTTCATCAGATGTTTTAGTCCATGTGAATCACGTTTCAGGAAAACCACAAGAAGTTTAATACTAGGAAAAATTACTTCCTGAGGCAGAAACAAAACCAGCAATATAATAAGGATATATAATTTTTTCCCGTTTTACTAATGGAGGAAGTTTGGAGAGAGAGCACTACTATGCAAGACCCCTGGCATCCAGCCTTTGGTTTCTGGCACAGAAGCAGGATTGCTGTGTGCCGTAGTGAAGTGCGACGACCACAATTCATAAAGATGCTTTAATGGTCCCTCTCTGGAGAAGATCTAGTTGTTCTTGACGGGATTTCACAGGCGTCAGGCAGGGGTGTATTTCTGAATCGTGCAGTGGGCTGCGTGTCTCTCAGCAGTCCTGTTTCTCCTGGTCATCTTCACCAGCAGGAAAAATGGCAGAGGAGCAAAGGAGGGAGAGAGAGGGACATAAGAGATGAGTTATGAATAGGACAAAGTAATGTAGAATATATCAGATTGATCTGGGCCTTGGTCTGTCACTGTTAGCTAAGATGGTTTAGGACAGCGTAGTCACATTTTATCCCCTTTGCAGTGAGGAGTCTGAGCATGGGGAAATGCTGACACTCAAGATTCCTCTGTACAAAGGGGATAACTGTAGCCTGACAGCTCCTACCCAGTATCTGCTGTTTGTAGTCTGAACTACTGACACCAGATATATACTAATGTGAAAGATGGAGCTGGAGTCCACATCACCTTCTGTACATTCTTACCCAGACCTATTGCCTGGGGTTACGTCTACGGCAAGCAGTGCGGAAGTCTCAAAACTGGGATTTGACCCATCCTGTATAGGATGCCCCAAGAGAGCATAACTTCATAGACCACAAGGAGTCAAAGGAATTTATGTGCTATCCTAAAGCGGAATTAAGAATGAGGAGACTCTCTTTCTCAATTAATTTCAAAAGAAATGTCAGCCACTTCACATCTTTCACAATTTGTGAAGTACCAGAATGGGTTATCAGTGTGGAATCAGCTCCATGCACTAAGGTAGATATAGATGTTTTGTTGGCACTGATTTGGGTCAGAACTTCCTTTGTTCCCTTTTGACAAAATCAATGACAGACATGGCTCAGCTGATGGGATGTATGGTCTTCAAAAATGGAAGGCAAAAAATTGTAATAGTCAATTTTATTACCAGTTCAAGAATTATGTTGTTTGCCAAAATGCAATGCTGGAATGGGTTTGTATAGGTAGAGAACCTGCTAAACTAGAGTCTAAGCAGGTTTTAACCCACTGTTTCTAAACACTTTCATAAGTGAGGAATCTGTGAAAGAGTGATGACTCTTATTTCTTCTCCTTATGAAGTTCACTGAAGCAAGATACACTTCAGTGGAGACTTATTTCTGTGTCGTGAAATGAGCTGCACTGATACAGAACTTGGCAAACAGCTTCTTTATCACAGATCACCCTGTCTTTTTCCAAATCGAAATCTATGTTCAGACATATTAAATTCTTTAGCTAAACCTCACTTTCTTCCATGTTTCCCCCAAAAAGTTTAAACTAGAAGAGTAGCATGCCCACAACTGGCAGCATAGGTAAGGAAAGGGTGGTCTGACAGATGAGTTGGAAAGTCTGGGACTGGTAGGCTGCAAATCCCAAGAATGAGCCTGAACAAGAAGTGGTGTCCTTGAGTCCTGGGATTGGAAACAGTCACCAGAGTCTATGGTGGCACAGCTGGCTTAGAAACACATGGGATGTTGACTTTGGGTCCACTCACAAGAAATTGAAAAATAACTAGAGAAGGGAAGGGGCAAAGCTGTGTGTCAGTGTCACTGTCATCCTCTGATGTCTGGGAATGCAGAATGTCCTTTAAGCTGTAGCACTCCTTGGGAGTTAAATTTTTTTTCCAATCTTCAGCCCTTTGCTTGGTTGCAGGGTAGGTGCTCTAGTTCCTTCCTGAGTTGCAGGACACTCTGAAGAGGGAAGTGCCCAACTTTGGTGTTCATCTGTACTAAATACACACTGACAAGATCAGCAAATACTCACTGGAAAGGTTACAGGTTGTAACACAATTGGCTGTTCAATGGAAAAGCATTACAGTTACCGCAGCTCTTGAGAGAAGTTTGGAGAGACTAGGTGGATTACACAGCTGTCTCATTCCCAGTGGAAATCTGGGAATTAACCAGAGAGAACTGGACCCAAACAGTGGCAAAACTAAAGCTGCTGAATTTTACTTAGCATGGCTGATGTCAGTTCCAAAAGCCAATGAGTGAATCTAAGGGATGAAGTATGGCTAACCATTAAGTTCCTTTGAAAGTTAAATTGACCAAACACTGTATCTTAAAAGAAGACTGTATTTTATGTGCCCCTGAATCAAAATGATTGGAAAGGTCTGGATTTAAAAGCACACAAGTTGAGTTTTCAAAGACCTGATTTTTTATTTGACTAGGATTGTCTCAAACAGGACTGAAATGTTTTGGTCAAGACTTTCAAACTGGCCGCATGCTGAGAGAGAAAATCAGTTGGTAAAATTATATTACCATTTCCATGCATGCACACCAGAGGTAAGGGAAGCCATGCTCTGCCATGTTTGTGTCATCTATGGAATTTCACCTTTTCCACTCTGGATGTGCCTTTTTACCTTGGAGTAGTAATTAACAAAGCAAATGACAATACACATGCTTATCTTTAATTAAACCATTTTATGGCAGACATGTTTTCATATTTGCTTGTTGGGGGATTTTTTCATTAACCCATGTATGGATTTAGTGCATTTTTGGATGTGGAAAGGCAAATTATGACTGCATTGGTATTGCATTCAAAAAGAAAACTCTTAGTAAATACTGATTTTTGAACTAACTTTTGAAATAACAGGTAGAAATACAGGGACCCAGATGTTGTCATTTAGGATGACCCTAAAAATGCTTTAGAACTACCTCAAGTATCAGCATAAACTCGCTCTCTCTGGCAACACATGTTCAGGTTGAAGTTCCACAGAATGCAATGGGGAGTTTTGCTGAACTATCCAGACCCATTGTACCAGATGGTACCGTATGGGAATAACACTGATCCTTTGACTCTGTTGATTTCTAATTAGGTTTCTAGTAATTAATATAGTTTGCAGGCCTTGCATGAACTCTGCAGATTACCCATTCATGTAAATGATTAACTGAAAGGAGATTATTCCTGGCATAAGTTCAACCAAAAAGAATTTTCCAGCCCTGAAAATCTTCTCCGACAGACTGGTATATTGTAATAGAGAATGAAACATTAAGTTTGTATTTGTGTAGTTCTATTTCAAAAAGAGTAACTCGATATCAGAGTGTTAAAAATATCTGCTGTGATGGATCTTTTAATTGTGCTTTTTATGGAAATCAAAATGCGTGTTCAATATGAAATAGAAGTTGGAAAAATCTACTTAGCATTGCTCTTGTTTCATAGTAGGTAAGGTAAATTCTGGCTTTGAGAAAAAGAACATGTTTTAGAATTCTGCAGTTTGCGTTTAGCAGCTCATGCTGGCATATGCAAGGTTTAAATTCTTACAGCGATAATAAATCAATGGCAACAGGGGCTATCAGAGACCTCTGCTCACGGCCAGTTCATCCAGCACATGCACCTGCAAGATTGTCCTGCCAAGTGTGCAGCACCCTCAGGTCAGGCAGAGCCCACTTTGCACGCTAGCACCAGAGTTTCATAACTTTACTTTTTGTTATGTTTTAAGGTGTAAAAACAGTGAAATGTCAAAATCTTCCTTAGCCTTTCCAGCCATGCAAAGTCTCACTGAGTTTAGGGGACTGCTTAAGGATGCTCTGAGGTGTATGCACTTCTGAACCCAAGGTTTTAGCTGGTTTTGTAAGTTCTCAGTGCCTTTTCAAATGCCCCCTGTGATCAGTCTGTGGTCGTACATAAATAAGGAATGAGGGGGTTGGATATAGTTTTCATAACCCAGTGAAATGTATTTTAAACAGCTGTCTGAGGAACTACTGTAGGCTGATGGGCTATTTAAATCAGAAGGTCAAATATTTTATTTTGTGGGAAATGATGAGGATATTTGGATACTTTGGACCCAGTTGAATCCTCAGGCATGCACAGTGGTCTCAGTGCAGGGAAGTCTGGAATGAGTTTGCCCCAGAGAAGTGTTAGTGTTGCACAATATTTCTGAGAGTATAAGAATATATGGAAAAAAGTGTTTATCCAGATGGCAGCATGCTGCTGAGCCCTACCTGGAAGCCCAAGCTACGTTTCCTAACCGAGGCTCTGCAGAGCCCTTCCCACTAGTGAGTGCAGCTGCATCTATTAATTTATCCTCGAGGAATGGTCCTTCTAGCCATTCTAGTGTGTGCAGTCTCGTCTGAAGATTTTTGTCTGGCCCTGAAGCTGGTCCCTGCTGCTCTGTGAATTGTCTGGGTGTGAAGAGAGTCAACATCAAATTAGTGGATGACACAGATACTGTGGTGCTAGCAGCATACCATCAGTGGCAGCTGAAGGCTTCTCAGCTGTGCAGGCAAGGCTGAATTTTGCTGCCTCGGTAATAAGGGGTCAGCATGGGGTCAAAGTCAGAGGATGAAGGGAAGGGACAGAGCAGGAGAGAGAGGACGGAGATTGCTGTGGAGGGCACAGTTTGATGTATGTGGCTCAGAAAGATGAGGGCAGTGAACCTGGTACGGGAGCAGGCCACCCTTCCCCTGCCCGCATTTGGCAGCAGCTCCTGGCACATGTATTCTGAGTCAGCACAGCCCAAGAGCAAGTCACCCGGATCTGGCAAAGCCAGCAATGGGGCAGTAAGCATTTTTCCACTCCCAGCAATTTCTTGGCCCATGCAACTGCCCACTTCACCTAGCCTGCAACAAATCGAGCTAAGCAAGAGGAGCCCATGGAGGCTACCGCAGGCAGTGACAGTTACGTGGAAAGACGACACAGAGCAGCAGAGATGTGTGCTAAGGACAGGGAGAAAGAATAATGTGGCAGTGATTCCATCTCCTCCCACAGAGAGAACAGTGGCTTCACTGGGTATGAGTGAAGCTGGGGAAGGAAATTGCCTTAGAATAAACAAGGGTCACTCTGTTACTGCATGCTACAGGACTCAGAATATTAAAAATCCCTAGCAGATGAATATCCAGAATCATTAAATTCTATATAAATATTGGGCCAAGTGCCTCCCTGGTATAACTGCAACAATTGTATGACAGCAAGGATGGGTTTAGTCCAGTGTGTTTAGTGTGTATTATTTTAACAAGATGCTTGTGGTTTTGTTTTCCTTTAATGAACAATAAAGGCCATCCAAAACAGAGTTGCTACTTCACTTGGTTTTCATTGAAAGAGACACTACTAATGGGAGAGGAAATCCCCAAAATGATACTCAGTGATTAAGTACATAGAATATAGGATTTCAATGTTTGCAAATCCTTTTTTTCAAATGAACTTGTAGCACTAATCCTCTAATGGCATTATTTCTTTGGAATATATGCCGGATTAAGGAGTCACAATGAGGCAAAGTACAAAAATCCACATTAATCTCTCACCAGTGGATGCTGTGTGGGATGCAACTTTAACTATTTTGTTCCAAAATTGATTCTGCTGCTAGCCTTGCCCCAGATCTACACAGAGAGAAGAGTAGATATAAACAAGTGTGACACTGAGCGCTCGGCAGATGGTCACAAGCCATTTAACTGGATAGAAAGGGGAAGGCGTTTATTATTTTTAAACTCCAAAAGCTAAGCCTGCCCTGTGCTGTCCAAGATGTACTGCAAGAAGCAGACGCACGGGTCCACGAGGCAGGAGCAGGGCACGTGTTCCAAAGTATGCCATGTAGGAGACAGCAACTGTTGCAGCGAGGCCCAGTCTAGCATTTAACAGGGACATGGCTGGGCCTGGCCGTCATGATATATTGCATTTCCAGGGCACAGCTTAGGCTATTGCAAAGTAATGCTCATATTTTCAGCCCGGTGCAGCTGCCTTACTCTAGTTATCCTGCTTTGCTTTGGGATAACCCTGCTGTCCCCTCTTCCCACATAGCTGCTGCAAAGAAAGGTAAAGATTTGCTTTCTAGGAAGACAAAACTAGGTCACTGCAAAACTACATTTGCCTTCTCACTGGATTACAGGGATGCCGTCATGGTGCCACGAGGTATTTTCACTATCATTCAACAGCCTAAAGCAGGGAAAGAATTTCTGAATGGGCAACACATTGCCTAACACACTGATGTCAGAGCATTCAAGTTAGTCCAGCCTAACCACTGTAATCGGTGCTTAACATGCTTAGGGATTTCCCCAGCTCCAGGGAGGGGAGATTATCAGATATTCCCATTCTGTGCTCTCATTGAACTGCAGTGGGCATCGAGTGTCTTGGACCAGCAGAGTGTGGCACATGTTCATGGCCCTTGTCTCTGTTTCATCCCTGGCCACTCCACTGTTAAGCACAACAAGTAAATTGGAAAGGAGCTGTCAAATTGAATGAGTTCCTTACAGACAGAAATGCTTGGGGTGGCTGATCTCTCAGACCTTCTGCGTGGCTGAGATGCCTGAACGTGTGAAGTGAATTAGCACAGAGGGAGGTGATCTTTCCCAGTGGGGATACAGGTCTGTAGAGAGAGGCTAGTTTCAGAAACAGGACAGCCACTCCTGGTGTCAGAAAACCCTAAAACCAACTTAGAGATCCTTTCTGTTTGGGGATAGAACTGTGCCCTCCTTTTCTGCAGGGAGAGGTGGTTCATCGCAGTGTTTTTGTGCATTTTTTCCTACTGTAAATGTTTCCCAGCATGGTACTTCTCACGGGCAGGAGGATTTTCCTGACGTTCACTTTAAGTTTTTCTTCTCTTAATCTTATCCTAGCAGCACCTGTGCCTCATTCCACCCTGACTGAATCATTGTGTGTTGACACACTGAGTCAAGCCTGCCCTCACGGCTGGTGTCTGCTCAGCTGCTTTCAAAGGAATTGTTAGTTTTGTTGACCAGCTTTATCATTCCCCACCAAACACACTCCAGTTTGCGTATGTCTTTAGTGTATACATATTGGTGGATGGTCCCATGTATTTGAGGAAGTATAAATTATATTGCAGTGGGTGCAGACAAAAGTGAGCACGAAATGATAAGGGAAATGGAGAGTTTGCCACATGAGGGGAGACAAGAAGAGTTTGGTTAGTTTAGCCTACAAAAGTGAAGACCTCATACATTAAAAAGAATCGTCAAAGGTAAATAGATTCAAGATAAACAGCCATGGGTATGTTTAAGCTAGAAATAGTAACATTCACCGTCGTGAAAATCAGATTCTAGGGCAGTCAGAGAGACAAAAAACGGTATAGGGAAGTTCAGTGTATGTATACGATGTATCAAATGATCGCGTCTTAAAGTTGTATCATGCTGTTGCCTACAAGTAGGTTGTACACAGCAGGACCTGTCCTCCCATATCTCCTATTGCCCTAAAATGAACAGGAGTGCATTAGTCCTCTGTATTCCTTTCTTTTACTGAATTATGCAACATCCTGCTGGCAGCACAGCTTTGCTCAGCCTCCAGCAGTATTTCTGACCAGTATGGACAAAAGGGGTGGGAAAACAAAGAGCTTTTCTTCAGGTAGTCTTGTAACCTGATCTACAAGGTGACTCAGCCTCTTCTAACAACAGCTGTTTTGGGGACAAGCAGTGGTTAGCACAGTATCGAAGGCTGTGCTGCCACTTCCTGATTTCTGCCTTGTGAGTGCTATAAGCTGGGACATGATCAGAGCATTTAAATGGTCTTCTCATCCCCCTCCAGGAAAGAGAGGCCAGGGACAGCAGGCTGACGTTGGGAGACAGTGCAGAGGGGAATAGAGCCATCAGGAAAGAGCCCACAAACCACTTGTGCAGAGCTGCTGCTATCAAACTGACGGAGATGATAGAAACTCTTGAAAGAAAACGACGTGGAAAGCCCTGTTAGGGAAAGAAGTGGGATTTTGTTTGCATGTCATGGCTCACTTCTCCTACAAGCCCTGAAATTGCTGTACAAGGTGAAACAGATCCCCAGGTGTACCAATGGAAGAGACAGGTATGTTTCTTCATTTAAAATAATACTATTCTACAGCATGAGAATACAGCCAGAGTAACCAGCATTGCTTTGCAGCTCAGTAACTGTGCCTGTGCAGCTGTGTACATTGTGTTGTATACTTTTAGTACTTTACTCATGAGAAATACACCTGTGGCAAGCTGTTAAGAGCAACACTAAACAATGCATCAGCTTTTCGTAATTGTAAGTGCTCTGCCCTTGAGCACTTGCATCATGGCAGATAACTTCCAACACAGTAAGAAAACTTACATACCTATGTGTAGATACATCAGTATAAATACCCACATCTACATATACACACACACAAAAAGAAACATATGTGCATATAAAAACTACATTTGTTTTACTTTGACATTTTCCCCCTGACCTGACTTTTGCTATAATAGTATGAGAACTATATGTGAAATGCATAGAGTTACTGATACTTCTTCACAGGTTTCTCTTTTTTGGAAAATTGATGCCAGCAACTTTATATATAACAGATTATTATTAAAATGATTGAGATCATGTGCTCTATGGATATTGGAGAATTGTGGAATGAGTTCTGTGTGGGGTCCATACTGGGAAAGGGGGAGTCTGTGTGAGCACAGAAATCCATTCTTGAGTTCTGGTGTGTTACAGGATCGAGGTCTGAGCACGGGTCATTCCCCCGGCAGCCAATGGCACACAGTAGTACCTGATACATACCTTTTCCACATAGTCCTCGCAAAGCAAAAGTCAATGAATGTCTGCTCAGTTTTTTTGACTGATTGCACGGTTAAAAGCATGCGTTTGTGGGAGAATGCTAGAATTAAAACTAAAGAAAAAGGATAAAATTATAGTTTAGAGAAAAAGGAAGCACCTTCAGAATCATCAGATGATACTACAGCTTGTGTAGTATAAACAGCAATAAGGAAAGAATGTGTATAATTTGTTATAAAGTCAAACTTTAATTTACCTGTGAATTAGCCACGGGAAACTGAGGCACTATAGTACTGAGCTGTTCCAAACAAGCTATCTGGGGGCTTGTTTCCTTCCAGCATTGGCACACTCCCAGTGTTCATAGCTATGATATCTGGTTGTTTTCTTCACTATCACTTCAGCTTTGCTCTAAGGTTAATGGCATTTCATTTGTGTGTTCCACCCTGAACTTGGGAGTCTGCGACATTGTTCAGGCAAGGATGTCCTTGTACTCCCTGCTGCACGCCTCCTCCTCTCACCTTCCTGGCAGCTGGACTGGTCTTTGGCATGAAGAATCACTTTGGTGCCAAACTTAACCTGGTTTCCCCTCAGAACAGGGACATCTCAGCCTTGCTTCTTTAATGTGGCCACAAGATGCTGAACTGAACCCAGGAATTAAGTGACAGGGGAAGCAGCAGGTTAGCCCCTCAGCGCTCGGCCAAATGGGGTTGGCCCTAGGAGCAGTCTGCATTAACAAGGCAGCAGAGAGTGATACCTGTATCCTTGAGAACTGGGACCACTGGCTCTGCAATGCAAAGACTGAGCATTACTAGTTAGTTCGTTTTGAAGGAGGAGGACTGAGTTCAGAGTCTGGTCCACTAAACAGTGCTTTTCTGATATAAGTGCAGAGGGAATGGTAGGAAATTCTCAGTGCATCTGCCATTATGAAAGAGGGTAAGCAAGAATAAATGTTACTAAAACTAATGCCTTCTATGTCTGCTGATCCCCTGACAGATGACATTCAGAGCTGCCAGAATAAGCACGAAGAGGACATCTCAAAGAGTTCCCCATTTGACTTTGTTATAAAACAGTTCCAAGAGAAGAGATCCTTTCCTGGAAAAAAAGAAGAGCAGCCTTCAGCCATCAAAAAATTCTTCAAGGGCTTTGACTTTGGGAAATCTGAAGGCAAGGACAGAAGGGAAATTGAAGAAACAGAAATAAACAACTCTGGAGCTTATGATCAGAGTGAGAAGCAGGATCTCTCTGTAGAAGGTAATGCTGGTACAATAATGAAGTACATGTGCATATGTATATATTTTAATTTCATAGAAAATCAGTTGTTTTTCTCACTAGCCAAAATGCTGTACTTTGCTGCCTATAGTTTATCCTTTAGCCAGGATTTGCTTCTGACTGGAATGTTACCAAGGATGTACCCCCAATTTGATAGGTGCCAAGCAAGGAGTGAGATCCATATTGCTGAGGAGGGATAGAGCTTTTGGGTGACCTCTCTCTTGATCTCCAATGTGAGAGGTCACTGCTGGAGTCAGCTCATTAGTTGCAGAGCTTATTTGGCTTCAAAGCCCAGCTTTGCGCAGTAGCTTGGCTTGTTGTATTTAAGATCGGTCTCTGTCTGCCCTGCTGCTAAAGCAACCTGAAGACAACAAGAGCAGATGTTTCCTACCACTCGACACTGGTGAGGGGGAGGGGAAGGGAGTGGAAATTCATCATGTATGTTATTTGGCACACACAAGAATACTCTTTACATCCACACAAAGAGTCTATTTTTAAAAAGGAGCTGGAAAGTGAGGCTTAGACCCCATCCTGTGTCCTAAGAGTTTTGGGTAGGTTTGGGGAAACAATGAGGGGACAGGTACTGAGAGTGGGATTGCTATTTTGTGTCATTTTTGGCTGCTTTTTTTCCAGCTATGGGCATTAGATGGAATTACTAATTTGTTAAAGGGTTTAGCAATGAATGTAAATGCAATTTCCCTTGCTGTACAAACTGCGTGGAAGAAGAAGGTAAGTGGGGGTTCCTTTGCAAAGCCAAGAAAAGCAGGAACTGCTGTACATGGACAATGTATGAAAATGAGCACAGGCTGTCATGAAGGAAGCAGCAGGTTCACCACAAAATTGCAGGGCCACAGCAAGGACTATATTGTAGTGGTGTGGCTACAGTGCAGGCACACAGAGGTGGTTATATGACTTGCGCACACAGAATAGCTGCAGTTCAGAGTTTTGCACGAATTTCATGTCCTTGAACTGGCGGTGCAAACGTCCAAAGTCACTGGCATAAGGTAGCATGGAGATACGCAACAGGAGATTCTTTTCTCACTCTGCATCAGGAGCTTTGTAGTCATCTGGTCTCTAGTGATCTTATCACTCAGGTTATTGGTCCATATTGATCAAAACTAGAGCCCAGTTTACTGGCAGATATAGTTAATTTCCTAAAGTCTTCACCTAACAGCCACAGACAGGTTTTACACATTGTCTTAGTAGCAGAGGTAACCAGGGCCCTATTTCTTTGTTACTCAGATGGACTTTCACATCTCATTTCTGAAGCGGAGTCACCATCTGGTGAGCAGAGATTTAACCAGTTCATGCAGAAGCTGGGAAAGAAGCCCAACAGCAAGAATCTGGATCTAAATAATTGTGCATTAAGTGCAGCAGATGTAACAGAGCTGGGTAAATACAATTTTATTCAACTAGTCACTTCATACATTTCCTTAATTCTTATTTGCCTATTACTCACTCTCCTCTTTTCCCTTCCCTTTCTTCTATACAGGCCTGGCTTTATTTAACATTTCATCTGGCGGTCCCAGGTCCCTGAGAAATGTTAATTATAAATGATATAAGTTATGTAATATATATCTATAAAAATATAAAAATCACACAGATCTGTGAAGCAAATGAAGGTCCTTACACTCAAACTACGGATAAGAAAACTGAGGTACAAATTGTCATGGCTTTATAATGCTATCTTGGTTGTAGAAAGCATCTCTGTATAACACATATTGATGTCCAGGCTGTGCAGATAACATACAAACACAATACGCTTTTTCTTTTCTTTTTTTTTTTTTTCACAGCTTCTTTACTGCCATTTGTCCCAGAGCTGGAAGAGATCAGCCTGTCCTGGAATGGTTGTGTTGGTGGGACTTTGAAAGCTCTCACTGTTCATCTTCATCATGTGAACCTGTTAAAAGTCCTTCGACTTAACAACTGCAGGCTGACAGCTGAGGATGTCACCTCCTTAGGTACAGGATTTCATTTGCATTTACTTCCAGACAGCTTGGGTCTACTGTAATCCAACTCATCTCTTCCTACATCCTACCCCTGCTGCTTCCACACTGGGCAATGTAAACTCCTGCTATGAAACAGTAGAAAGAACTTGGGCTTATGAGTGACCTTATACATTTGAGCAGCTCTGCTGAGTTCATACCTCAGGGCATGAAGGTTTCACATTCAGAAGGGAACTGAGTTCAGTCCTATTTTGCAGGAAAGCATGTTTTCAATTTAGATTAGAATTTTTTTTGGCTGGCTTTCGTATCTAATGGTAGACAGAAGAACTGAAACACACTGAGTCAGTCATAATAGGGTCGGCTTAGGTCTTGATGCTGCAGGACAGATGCAGTGCCTACACAAAAAGATGGATGGTCTTTTGGAGGAGACTTAAAACCGGTGCTGCTTTGGAACTTTATAACTTGTTTCCTCAAGTCTGGGAGAAGCTTATTCCTCTGCATGCTTCTTTGCTTGGAGTGCCTGCAACCCTGCTTTCTGCAAAGCATGAGATCTAATGGTTTGAAAGCTGGTGTTACACACTCAGGTTCTCACGCTGAGTCACTTACCTCTGGGCCTGGAGTTTACTCTGGGGTGAGCCTGTGATATGTATCTAAAAGAAGGGTAGACTCAGTCAACTAGGAATTCTACAAACTGCTGCATATTCTGCAAGTTCTAAAAACAGGTCTGAGTTATAAAGCTGGATTTTTATGTCATTCATATCCAGGCTTTTTGCAGGAAATGTTCAGAAATAAAGTTATATGTATGGTGGTAGCTCAAAAGTGGGTCATGCTACCTGTTGGGGACAAAAAATGCATCTCTACAAAAGCTGGTGAAAATAATTGGTCTGTTGCTAATGAGGCTAAAATCTTTGTTTCATCTTCTATCAGGTTTCTTCAAATTCATTTCATTCTTTTTCAACCCCTTTTGTAATACTTTTTTTCCTCTTGAGTTTTATTGGTTATGTTTCCAATTGATTTATTCTGCCTGGTTCTTCTGTGCTGTTTCCTTCCCCCTTCTGGCTTGGCCTCTGCTGAGACAGACACAAAACTCATCACAGAACTCAAATTTACAGTCAAAATGTGATGCCCTTGACATGTGGCATAGCAATAGTCAGTTTGCATTGGTTTTGCCTACAATTTTGAAAACAGCATGCATATTTAGTTCCATACTGCCTGTCCATACTGTCCACATCTATCTGTGGAAATGTGGCCGCTTGTGGACTCTGCATTCTTTTCAGAAATCAGTGCCTCAACTATAACCATAACATCAACTTCTCTTGTGTGATTGCTCAGAGCTGTGAGTGTGAGAGGTGGTACGAAACCACTCCTGGAGTTATAGTCCTTTATTTATCTTCTGGTGGAAAATGTGTCTGGAATGATAGTCCCCATGTCAAACAAACAGGCTACACTGCAGAGGCAAAACCACTTCCTAACTGTAGTGCATTGCTCACTATTCAAGACTGAGGCAATAATTTAAAATAAATGCAAAAATAAAAATTAAGACATGTCGTTTTCTCTCAAACCTGGATATTCACTTAAAACAAGAGAAATAATTATTTTTCCATTATAAATCTTTTGTGAAGATTTAATTATGAAAACACAAAGGCATGAAAGGATTTTATTATTAAAATACAAGTCTCATTTATTAGATTGATGACGAGACCTTAGATCAAAAATTTTTGTGTGACACTTTGAAATTGCATTTGCATGTGGTCTGATTGATTGATCTTTCTTGGGAATGAGTTTATGTAAATATACATCTGCCTCCCTCCTCTACAAAGGAGGTTAGGAAGCTGGATTTTGCAGTGGGATGTTAGTATTACAAAGAAGCACCAACACAGTTTGCATTGGAAGGTGCGTCAAGCCTGGAAAAGGCTGATTCTTCTAAATGTAATCAAAAGCAGGACTATGTGCCTTGAAATCATGGGAAAGCTACTTTGGGTCAAAACAATGCTCCTCTTGTTTCCTTATGCAGTGGGTCAGAAATTCCTGTCAGAAGTGGAGCTTTTAAGTCTCAGAAATAGCTGTGAGACGATTTCTTTTACCTCCTCCTCCAGAATGACCTGTGGACACAGTGCAGAGGACATCAGAAGTTTGCCAACTGAAATAGAACAGAACTATACAGGACAGTAAATTCAGGCTTGTCACTTGTATTGATTTCCCTGTAGACTAGACTTTCTGGGTCCTGGCACAAGTCTACAATGATGGCCGAGCAGTCTGTGTGTGCTGTGACAATGACTTGTGATCTATATTGCTCCTTAGACAAGATGAGAATTCATACAACATTGCTGCAGTAGCAACGATTCATGGCATACACCAATTTTCCTGGAGAGTCCTATAAAATATGATAATTTGAGAATTAAGTGGCTAACCTTCCCCCTTAATATATTCAAACCCTGTATTTTTGTCTTGCCCTGAAATTGACACCTAGAATGAATCATCTTAGGCTTCTGTTACAGGAGAGGCATTTGAAATTGTTCCTCAACTTGAAGAACTGGATTTATCATGGAACAGTAACATAGGTGGAAAACTATCACTCCTGACAAAAAAACTCCAGAAAGGATGCAAGATAAAACTTCTGAAAATTACAGACTGTAACCTGACAGCAAAGGACGGAGAATCCCTTGGTATGTGTATCCACATAGCGGGACTGAGAGACTGGCTTCACAAAAATGTAACTTGTTTGACTTAGATTATGGCTGTATTGAGCTCAATATTAGTTGAAAGTTAATTTATTTCAGGCTCTGCAGTATAATAGTATTTACCACACAGGATTGGGATATAATGCACTCTCTTCCAAGAAGAAAGTTGTTCTCTCTAATCATGTGAGGTAGGCTTGAGAAGAATAATAGCTAGGTCTAAACCACAGTCTGGCTGCCTCAGTGGTCCAGGGTTGCTGGATCCTTTGAGACCCTGAGCAAGTCATGTGTGCCAGAATTTCCAACACTGATTGCTTAAAATTAAGCAGCAGAACATGTAGTTAGCCATGGGATATGAAAGAAGGTCTAAGGGATGGGAATTTAGGCTGAGTTGGCAACCGCTGATCACCCCTCCCCTCTTTCCTCTCACCATAGCTTAATCTTATATGGTCTTTTGATCTGAATCTGTGTTTTAAAAGATGCTTTCTCCCTAAAGAGAAGCCCCTGTGCTCTGGTCTCCACTGCAGGAGATGGCCATATACAGCATACAGTCCTATATCTTTCCATTAGAAATTTTAATTTCTCTTTGTATTCCTGCTTTTTATTCCCCTGTATTTTTCGAACTGTCCTTGTATTTTATTCATCTTTATTTTCATACAGCTTTTTCACTGATATTCTTGATTACTATCCAATCCTTGTTTTGCTGTATTTTTTAGGTGGAACAGGAACTTAGTAAACCTAAACCACACATATAGGCAAACTCAGCTTACCTCTTCCTGTTTGTCATGGTGCTATATTTTTCTCGGGTTCATCTGTATATATTCCAGACAATCACCAATTCTGGTTTTCTGGTTTTTTTTTTTTTTTTTCCCCAGCTGAAATTCTACATGTGATCCCAGACCTCGAAGTATTAGATCTCTCTATCAACAAACACATCGGCGGCAGCATGAAGGTTTTTGCTCAGGATCTGAAAAATGTGCCAGGCTTGAAAGAGTTAAACTTGCATATGTGTGGATTAACGCAAGACAGCCTCCAGGGCTTAGGTTAGACTTTATGTTCAGAAAGACTTCCATTCCGAATAAATTGTACATCTGAAAACCATTTAAGAAAGGCAATGAGGTGGGATTTTGCTGATGGTTTGGCAGTATTAATGGGCAATCGTTATTTGCTGTTTGAGGATTGATAAAAGACTACAGAGACTTTCAGCAGGAGTAGCATTTATCTTCCCTGAGCTCAAGCATGTGAAAGTCAGTGGGGAGAGTCACCCTCCACACCATTTATCTGAGATACATCTTAGGGTAGATTAATGGCTCTCTGGAAATGCTTCCTCTCTCCCCAGATGGAACATAGGCAAGGGCACAGACAGGCTAGCTAACTTTTAACAAGCTAATACTACTCTCAGAGGGGAATCCAAATTCACCATTGTCACTTAATGAGTGTCCAGTGAAGCCATATGAAATGGGCTTATTATCTGTGTCTCCCTAGTGGAGGTCTTACCCATAAAACAATTAATTAATCGCACTAATTAGCACATCCAGTAGTCATTTCTGCAAAAGTCTGAGGATTGAATGGATCTGGGGGATGAGCTGGCCTCACCTTCACCTGCTCTTTTAGAGAAGAATGGAATTGCATAGATAGGGAGGCTTTGCAATATTACTGTATGTCTGCTGTGATTATACACTGAAGCTGAGCCTAAGCTTCAATACCTTGTGCAAACTTTGATGTTAAAATAAATAAACACTAAAGCTGTGACCTGTGCTATTGTAGCAGCTGGTGACCAGCATGCTTCCTTTCCCATTTCAGGCACTGCTTTACAACACCTTGCCGAGCTAAGAAAACTAGACATATCATGTAACAAAGAGATTGGTGGTGGCTTTAAAGACTCAACAGCTCATCTGGCCAGCTTGAAAAATCTCGAAGTCCTTGATCTCCACCGGTGCTGTGTAACAGAAGAGGACATGACCGTTTTGTGTAAGGACAGGTTGAGGAAATCCATTAAGAATGTAGGTTTTGACTTCTGAAAATATCTCAAAGGCGTAAGAGATTCTGCCTAACCTAGTCTAGCAGATCTCAGTATATTTTCATTAGGCAGCTCTGAAAGTGCAGTGTGGAGGTTAGCTTCCTCTGTCAATATGGAATGGTGTTTCGCTGTATCAAAGGAAATCTCACAGTGCCTGATCCCATGTGGAACCTGAATCCACCATGATTCAGACCCATGATGTGAATGTAGGAACCGCCACCAAGCACTGCTTTTTTTGATAATCAGTAATTTTGGGAATATCCAGAGACAGTTCCCCTCTAGTATAAATTGACGTGGATCCAAGGTGCGTAACTGCCTAAAACACCCTTGGTGAACTTTAAGTCAAGTGGAGAGTGATGTCAGGAGATCTTGCACTGCTGCTGCTCTCTGTTTTATAGCAAAGCTGAAGACTACAGTCTCCAGGTTGAATTGATCCAACTCATAAATACTATTAGGAAGAAAAATATATCTCCAATCAATGAGACAGTTTGTTTTTCTGCATTATGATAACTTTTTGATATTGGTTTTTACTCTGGAGAACAACAACAACAAAAAATCCTTTACTGCCCACGTCTTACTTTCCATGATAAAGAAGATAATTTGAAAAGCTGCTGCTGAAGCATAGGGAAATGATGACCATTAGTAGTCATGACTTATTTTTAATTTCTTGACCCATAGAGAATAATCACATTAATATAAAGGAGTTTCAGTTAGCAATGACGACATTTGGAAATAACCCCGCTCTCATTTAATGTTAAATTCCCTACTTCACCTAGCAAATTTCAACAGGAAGCTGTGTTCTGACAACCTTCCACACAGTATGTAATACCTAATTTCTTAAGCATTCCTACTGAAAATGACAAGGCTATTTATGGAGTAAAACATTGCTCACCATAAATTTGAGTGTAAAAACTTGGCCTTGGTTTATAAAGAAATTATGTCAGGCAAATATACAACTACATATTTGTTCTGGATCGGTGACTGTCTAATAAATATTTCATGCTTTCACAGCCCAGATGATACCTTTACTATCCAGTCTTCAAGAGCTGAATTTATCCTCGAATACAAATGTAGGAATCTCATCTGATCCTCTTCTGGGCAGGCTCAGGTTTTTACCAAAGTTGAAATCTGTGGCCATCAGCAATTGTGGTTTGAGCAAAGAGTCATTTTCATCACTAGGTAGGAATGTTTTTTTCAAGTGTGTCTGTTCTCTGTGTATCCTTGTGGGACAAAGCACTTCATTCTCTTCTGGCCGAACTCCAGAGATCGTGGTTACATTATACCACAGGTCCTGAGTGAAAAAGCCTGTAGTGAAGCCTGTACTTCATGGTACCTGGTTGCAAGGGAGGACCATTGTGTATCTTCCTCCGTTATACCTGACTGGATGAAGTCCTTTTAGTCCTTTGTCTGATAGTGAGCTTCCCTAATTTTGGAAGACAAAACAAAACATGATTTCATGTTATGCTGTAATTAGTGTTTGGCCGTAACACTGCACTTGCAGTTTAGCAGGGTAAAGTTTTCACTAAATGTTTTTCACCTCACTGTGGGTGAAAGTTTCAGTAGAAGCTTTCTGGGATAGAGTTAAGCATGGGGCAGCGGAGGAGCTGAGGCAATGACTGCAGTAGCGGAAAAGATATTGCAAGGCCATGAAGGCAAGTCCAGTTTAACACAGGATATGTAAATTCAGCCTCTTTTGCCTACTTATTGGGAATCTCAGTGGATTAGCAGCCACACTGTCCCTTTGCTAGGTATTCCATATGGCACATGAAATCTAAGTACAGAGGGATCTCTTAGTTACTGTGCATTGTCCACTTACATTTTGTACTGTTTACTAGTGACATTGCAACCTATAGTAAAACTTGTCTGCCTGCAGCAGAAGCAGCAGCAAGCTAAACTAGTCTGAGGTCCCTGCACGAACACTACTATATTTATATCATTGCAATTATGTAAGAGTGACATCATGGAAATTGGTGTTGTCAAAAGATACAGAGCTTTTCACCTTGCATGGTGAGTTCACAGAAAAAAAATGCTGTCTTTAAATTGATATGAAATGGTTTAAAACAAGCTGTTATATTGAATTGACTTCAGTGGGACAAGGTTAAGCCAATAACGTAAAGAGAAAGACAAGAAACCCCTCCAGAGAGTCCTCAAAGATTCTATAGGAAGGCCCTTCTTATATTCTTTAAAGAGCACAGGAAATATTTTTTTCTGACTTTTATTAAGATAAGATAAGTCATTCTAAGCACAGGTAGGCAGCCTGTTAGGAGCCTATTTACAGGTGACTTGCCGGTGAGGTGTCTTTTGAGGCCATGTTGTTTTCTCTTACTAAGCAGAAGTTGCCGGTCTTAATCTTTTCAGCTGAGGCTGTCCTTCACCTTCCTGAACTGGAGATATTAGACCTTTCTTGGAATAAGTGCGTTGGTGGGAACCTAAAGCTGCTTTTGGGAGCACTAAAGCTTGCAACGGAGATTCAAGTGTTAAGACTGAGCAGCTGCAACTTGGTGGCTGAAGATTTGGCACTTCTAAGTATGTATAACATGGTATTTACTAGCAGTCGAGGAGCCAGGGCATTTAGACCACAATTCAGAAGGGACTTGTTCCATGTGCTGAGCATGTTTTTGTATAAATCAAATGAAAAGATGGAAAATACAGCAGTATTTTTCCCAGGAAGGGTTTTCATTTTGCTGAAGGCTGTGTGTCATATACATGCACAGTGCAAAACCTGAACAGGCTAAACATGCAAAGAATCATTTTAGCAGAGTTTTATCTATTAATACAGAAAGAAAACACTTAGACAAATGTAGGTTTTATGTCTGTTTTTCATATCGGGTATTTAAAGCTGCCTGCGAGGAGTTTTATTTTGCTCAGTTGCTGGTTTTGGGTTCAGTAATTTATGGGAAATGTACATTCTGGCAGCCGGTAATACAGGCACTACCAGCTCTCAGCCCATTAGGTGTGCTTCTCGAGTCAAACTACTATGGGAGAATTAAACCAGAAATATTTTTAGCCCACCTCTTAGCAGCTGCTGAGAAATACTGGAAAATAGGAACCCAATGAAGGAATAAATTTTAGGATCCTTTTAAAACCAGTTTATTTTATAATCATCCTTGTGATTCTGTGGGCCTGACTCACAGGTTTTGAGTGTCTAAGACTGGCAGTAGCTGTGTGACATCTATTAAGGCCCTGTAATCTGAAGGCTGGTGAGATGAAGCCTGAATATTTTTGACTTTACAAACATCACCCTTGATGGGTGTCTCCTTTGCCCATCATCCATTAAGGATCCCAGTTCCCTTTAGGGTATATAAGGCCCATTACTCTCCCACAGTGAGAGGTGGCTGTTGTAATCATGCAACCTCATCTAGTTTTTCTTTCCTCTCTCTAAATCTCCCTGTAAAGCCTGTCTGCCTATTTTAATTGGCACTTGATATAACCTACTTCCAACTGACTCAAAGCTTTTCACATGATTTTAACCGCACGCTTCTGTTCCCTTTGAATTGCCTGTGTTTTAAATGTTGTACACTCCTTCAGCTGTGGTAGAGCAAACTTTCCGAGATCAACAGTGAGTGATTTTATGTTGCTGAGGAATTGAATCTTGCTGTGTGACTGCTGAAAGGCCTTAAATAATAGGGTATTATTTAGAAAGCTTTTAAAGCAATTGCCAGGACGTATTCGTTGTGTTTGTGTCTGTCATTTCTTGCAGCATTACTGACTCAGGACGGCCATCTAGCCAGATTACAGAAGCTGGATTTGAGTTATAATAACAACATTTCTGACGAAGGGTGGGTCGTTTTCTGTCAAGGCTTAGCGGGATTCAAAGAACTCTCAGAGCTGGACGTCAGTCTTCGCCCATCATCCTGCCGTGACTGTGGGATGTGGTTCAGCGAGTTGTTAGCATCACTGACAAAGCTGCCTGCCTTGGCAGAGCTGGGCATGCAAAGATGGGTCCTTTCAGAATCGCAGCGGAAACGACTGGAAAGCTTTAATCAAGACAACAAACGAGACATTCGTTTTGACTGTTGATGGAGGTTGAAGGTTTCTGGAAGACCTTTCACAAGCAGCACATGAACCAAGTGTTATGTATCTCTGGCTTAGAAGGCTGCCCAGTTTTTAATAATCTCATCTCATGAGAGCTCTTGAAATAGTTCCATAATTATGTAAAACTGTTATTTAACTTTCTACATGAATAGATGATACAATTTAATAACATATTCTTTCAGATTCTCTGGGCCATGCCTACACTGCTAGGCTGACACTACTATATATGCTTAATCTTCATGTTGTGAATACAGCAATGACTAGTGTCCAAAGAGCAGTGATGATTTCAGATGGACACACTGCAGGTTTGCCCATGGAGGGAAGTGGCCGGGCTGTGTGCTGTGCAGGTCAGTGGGCAACGTGAATGTGGCCTACGTATATATAAGGAAAGTGCCTCTGATGTGAAAATACTTGAAACCTCTATGTTTTAAATTTTAGTTTCTCCTCTCCCAAAACTTTTGCCTCTTTGTGACTGCATTAAATCTACATAATTGTGACATTTGGAAAGCATCCCAACAACTCAGGATTATGTATTAGTCCAGTAAGGAAAATACAGAAGGAGCTGTTCTGCCTCTGCTCTGGCCCTTGATGCTATCCCATAGTGTAAACAAGTCCTGTGTACAGAATCAGCATAAAAATCAAGGTAAGAAACAGTTGATTGGTGTCTTGGCAGGTCTCAGGGGCAAGGGAAATGCTGTGGTAGGTTAAACCAGAGATACGTCCTGCTATCTTAGCAAGGATTTTGGATACAGAGCAATCCGTAAGCGTTCTGGATAAGGCTATGCAAAGACTTCAGGATACTTCAGAGATGCTCCTTCTCATCCTGAGCTGTTTCAGCCTTACCCAGACTGTGCTTTCTGTATGAACCCTTTTATGACATGCAGTACAAAACCAAACTTCCAGATCCAAGAGTCCAATCTAGAGCATATGAAAGCCAGTGGGAGTCCCTGCAGTGCCTTCATGCTTCCTGCATTCAGGATTAATCCATTAACCTTCACAATACCTTGAGACGTAGACAGTGTTCTTATCCTTACCCTAAAGATGAAGAAAATAAGCAAAATCTATTATTCAAAGCCACAGGGCAGCTTCTAGCTAAGAGCAGAGCACCCTGCTCTGTGCCCAAGACTTGTTAGAAAAAGCACCAAACTCAGGACATGTAAGCGGCTCCTCCTTTTTTCATCTGATAATTTTGGTTTTGGCATTTTATTGTATTTGCTTACACAGAGCCGAATTCTGTCTTAGTCACTCATGTCATGGAGCATATTAACCCACATGTGAGCTCAAAGACTGCAGGGGGATTATTCATTGGTAAGGTATTTTAGGAAGTAAAGATATTAGATCTGCCCACTGAGTGAGGAGTCTTAGAGAAATCCTGAGGCAGCTTGAGGGATAAAGTACTGCTCAATTAGCCCTGAGTATATCTACATGCTGCAGCAATCTCCTGGAGGAGAGGCACAACAGGATCATTCAGTGGTGCTTTCCTAACTAGCTAGGACCTCTCCCATGCAGAAGCAGATCAATATTCAGCTTTCAGTCTGGATGACCCTTCCAGCTGGGGTCAGGGTTATAACCAGCAGCTGACCGTGCTGTGCTGATAGCTCTTGATCGTTTAATCCATGAATTCCTGTGAGGGTCTCTATGGACTTCCTGCTTCCAGTTTCAGTTCCACTTGAAAAGTGCACTTGGCTCCCCCAGCTCTGAGAAATGTGAGATGAACTGGAGTGTCTTTGTCAGAGGTAGCAGGGTATTGCTGCAGTGTGGGATCGGTTATTTTCTACAGAGATCCTCAACCTCTGAAATGAAGCAAAGAGCCCCTGTTTCATACAGGGATAACAAGAGAGTCTTTCAAGCAGTGACTCAAGCCAGGAGAGTTATTCTGATGTGGAAGTACCATCATCTCTAACAGCAGCACAACAACCTCTTCTCTTAATTACTTGCCTTCCTGTGACTTTCCTCCTCAAACCTGCCTTTGGTCCAACTGGGAAATTGGTCCTTCATCTGTTCTGGAAGACCTCCAGAATCTCTCTGAATCACTCCTTTCCCACTTGAACCTCTCTCTCTAATTCAGTAAAGCAGCTGGCCCATATTTAATGTCCGGTATCTGTTGTGATCTTACTGACTGAACTGGACTTCAGTCTTGGGGTTTCTTGCTTTGTCACAGCTGGGTTCCTCATTCTCCGCTCCAGAGCACAATACAGACTCACGGCTAGCAACCTCTCCACTTGCTGTTCGTGATCCCCTTCTCAGTCCTTTGCCCTCTCATGATTCTGTCATACCTATTGTGCCACTAAAAACCTTTTATTAAATCACTTCTATTAAATGTCCTGTCTATCTGCCAGTCTTCCAGGGAATCTCTCTCTTCCAGTGATTGACTCCTCAGTAGTCTCTGAATCATCCTTTTCTCTGTTCCTCTTTGCCTTCACTTTGGGTGAAAAAATTTCATAAGACGTCTCCAGATAATCAAAACAGCATCAGTTATGTAGTAAAATGGAAAACCAAAACTGAGACATCCCACTTTTCTGCACTGCCAGCTCTCTCCTGCCAACAAGCATATTAATGAGATTTCAGTATCAATTGATCCAAGAGCCAAATGGAAATAAGATCCATTCCCTAGAAGCAGACGTAGCTGCAGCATCCAGAGAGCACTACCTGGAGGTGGAGCTCTAAGAAGAGCTGAGTCTCGGTGTCCTTGCCTTTCCCACCTCCTTCCGGATGCCACCTCCTTCTCCGAGGCAGACAAGGCGAGGGAGAGCAGGGCTGCAGTTCCAACCCGCCAGTTAAACTAAGTAAAGGGTTCTGCTCCTACCCACTCGTGCATTTTGAATCTCCACAGTGGCCGGTCCCACCTTTATGTATGCCACAAGTAAAACTCTGGAGGGGTTTAAGGAGTAACTGAGCAATACAGAATAAAAACTAGACAAGTTGCCTGGGACAAACACTTATCTGTAAAGTGCTGTGGAAAGGCATGGTTGTGTATAAATTTGGCATGCTAGGATTATAGTAAGAAGCGTTTGTCATGGTTCTTTTGAATAACAATGGTGTTTTGGCATGCCAGGACCCAGAATCATTGCAGAATATTGCATTCTGCAGACTCTGCTTTCAAATAAGCCTGTTGTACACAGGCGTTTTACAAACTGTCACCAAGCTCTCTCAGAGATGAGCTAAGGATTTGACAGCTTGCAGTCATGCCAAATACTATAACTACAGATTGTCAAAACATCAGTGAACAGTTTTGCAAAAGTGTAGAGATACTTATAAAACAGCTTTTTACACCTCTGTAAGACAGGATGGTATTGCAGGTTCTGGTAGGATTGCTTATGTTCTGACTGCCTGGAATCCTCCCTATTTCCAACCAAGGTATTGGTAATTTCTGAATGTAAAACTCATTAAATAACTGATAGTAGGTGGGGCCACAAATGTTGTTTCACTCTAGGTACGGCTGTACCTCACTGACTGGAAAACAGATTTCTAAGAATTGCGTGTGAAAAACTTCGGGATTCAGAACAAAGAACATGACATTGTACCAGACTCCTAGAGATCAGAATAATTTCCAGTTAATCAGCTGCCTCAATGCTTTGAGATAACGTACATTCAGAATGAGACACCTCAAGAATGCTTCAGAATCTGCCTGAATCAGCTGGAGTCAATGTTGACAAAAACACAGAAACAAAACTCAAAAAAATCACCTGTTTTCATTATAACCTTTCATATAACCATATGCCTTTCCCTGATTCAAATGCTTTAATACTGCTTGTCTCCTACTCGCTTATCTCTGCTCACATTTGCTGTTCTTGTAAGTGAAAAGAGCTCTGTGCAGTTTAGTGCCCTAATACCAGTTTTGGTTTCTGATCCTTTTACAGGCTTCTCTTCTCCCTTTTGCTTTCTTTTCCTTCTTTCTTTTTTTTTCCATTAGATTCTTAAGTGTCAAGAAAGGTCCAATTGCCTTCTGGTTCATCAACCCATGCCACAAACTTTGGATCTCAAAAAGAGAGAACAATCCGATTACCTGGAGGGACAGGGTAGAAGCACACAGTCATGTGGAACAGTATTGCTGGTGGGTATTCTTGACGCAAAAAGCCAGGCACATTGTGGTCTCCAAAAAACCCCTTTTATTCAGTATTAGACTACATTGTTCGCAGCTAAGATAGACTGCTGGCCACCTGGCTTTTCCTTTACTCTGTGTGTTATGTTTTTCAAGAGGAATTTCTTAGCAGGGAGGACACTAGCACTGTAGTCCTCCAGACCCTTTGATTAGAGCAGAAAATTATCTACAAATCTTTAAATGTCACCTTTTAGTTCAGAAGAGCTGTTTGGGAGAAACACATTCATTCATAAAGAAATTACAGACGTTACAGAAAGAAAGGAATAATTTAGAAGAATCAAAGACTGAGGATTTGCCTTTCCTTCCTTCTTGCTCTGTAGTTTTTCTGAGCAATTCCATGGTCCATTGGTGATACAGACTGATGTTCTTTTGGGATCGACATCTTTGGGAGTGGGATCTTCTTGGGAAGAAAGAACATTTCTTTTGGGAAAAAAAACAACCAAACACAAACCCAAACAAAACCACACAAAAAGTGTGTTTTGTTCAGTGTGTTTTTACGATGGATCTTCAACTCTCTACAGTCAAAATACAGTCAGCAAGAGTGGAAAATGCCACCTGCAGTTAGTTTCATCTATAAGCAATGCCTTGAATTAGAGGATCTGCCTTGTTTTTAGACACACTAACCATTCCCCTTCCACTGGAAGCTGTAAGGGCTGTTCTGTGCCTGCTGTGACCTGGCGGGGCAGTGACAACCTTCTGGAAAGTTTCTGAATGATGCCCAGTGCTGTATTTCCTGATGGTTCCCTATATCCTACCTTAACTTGATCAGTGACAGAAGTACTGCTCTGCCATAGCTGATGCAAGCAGTGCTTTAAGACATTTTTGATCTTGCTTAGAGTACCCTGTAGGTTGTTCTGCAAACTAATCTGTCTAACTGCAAACAAATCTATGACTAAAAACACAGCTTTGTATATATATTGTGGTGGCTTTATTAACACCCCTACTTTTAAGTTCATTGCCTTTTTACACCGTTTTTCCCATAAGTATTCCCAGCTGGCAGATGTTCCCTGACAGCACACTTCAGTCGGAGGGTCTGTCATAGGGTTCCCATCCACAAGGACCAGTTCCAGCTAGTGAAGACTGTCCAAATCCTTGGGCAGCTGGGAGAGGTGATTCTTCTGAACAAGCAGGTTTTGCAAACCCGAACACACAAAAGCAAACACAAACAACGGGAATGAAGGGGAGCATTCCTGCGTGCTCCCAGTAAACAGCACATGGATGAGGCACAAACATTTCCATCAATGTCTGTAATGAATGTGTGTGTCGAACATCTCACCAGAGCACTTAAAATTCAAAGTATCTGCTCTCAAATGTAGAAGGATGGGACTTGGGCTTTCCTAGCAAAGCGTTTACTTCACTACGTGAAGAATATTCACCTGGCAGCCAGGTGGCCAAATCCAGCTTTCAAAAGTCCTGCTAATTGGCACTCCAACAGTGCTAGTGAACTAAGCCACACAGAAATGCAATGAACTGGGAAAGATGGAACGACTGCACTGGGGAGCACCGCCAGAGAGCTGGTTCCGCACCACCCCCGTGGAGTCACTGGTGCTGTCCTAGCGGGGCTTCTCACATCAGGGGGTCTGCTTGGAGCTGAGCTCTGGGGAACACCCGTTTCCTTGGACTCCTGAGGTTGAGGTGGGTCATGGGGGAGGACCTCCTGTCCATTGGCTTTTGCACAGCGCTTCCCCTACCCTCCCAGTTCCTAACTTTTATCCTATTTGGCTCCCTTACAATTACAGGATGAGCCCTGAATGATGCACTGCATTCCTTCCTTCCTTTCTCTCCCTCCTTCTTCCAAAATACTTACTGGTACTTGTGTCCTTAAGGCCACAAATACAATGACTATTTTTCACCTTGTATTTGGCCTACAGAGTCTGAGAGCTGTTTAAGAGATTGTTGGGACAGTCAAGTATTTTCAAGTGGGTCAGTCAGCTGATGGCTGCAGGCAGGTACTTCAGACAATTATTCTCTGTATGCAGTTCTTTCAGATTCTGGAAAATATGTGCGCATAGCTTTTAATAATTAAAGGCTTTTTCCTTAGCTTGGTATATAATCAATGTACAGAGAATATCAGTAAGTGCGGAAGTAAGGTTTATAATCTGAGCTACCATTGGGATGACTACCAAGCACATGAGTTTCAAACACTGAGTTTTGATGTTATTCCTATTGTGACAGCCTGATGCTGCACCATGTACCTAAAGAGATTAGGAGAACCTTCAGTACTGCATGTGGGAGCAGCGGAAATCCATGGAAGCGCCACAGATGCCGCAGCAGACCAAGATCTTCCCCCTTCTATTGCTCCTACCTGCAATTTGCTGATGTCTTCTGGCAGACTTGTGAATTTAATTCCTTTATCTTGTCCCAGGTATAATCTCTCTAATAACTCCAGGAGAAAGATTTCCTTTGGAAAGATACTGAATTGGTTTTCAGACAGGCAAAGGCTTTTCAAATTTGACAGTTCTTTCACCTCTGCAGGTATCTAGACACAGTCATTAAAAAGATACATTATGTCAATTAAACAGTAATCCTTGGGATTTGTTTTGAGGGAAAAATCTCCAAGGAAATGCTGTGGAGCTGCATTACTCTTGATGGATGAACACAGAATATTCTGCTCATTAATATAACATTATACCTCACAGTATGGTGGAAATCTTGGCAAAAAAACTCCATGTTGTTTCCTCTGCTGGAAAGATTTCTTATGGGGTTCATTTTATTTCTTAGCAGAAACATTAGTCTGCTTCTTCATTTCCTTTGTATGCACAGAGCAGGGGAGAGTAATTTAAATGAACAAAATCTGAAAGTGATTCTTTTGCATAAATTACTACTTCTGTAAACGTAACCTTCAAGAAGAAAATCGCGCAAGTGAAAATCTCCTTGGAAAAGAAGCGTTGCATTATATAAAAAGGAAGGTGTATTCTAAGCCCTAAAATGAGTGTGTCCATGAATACTGTTACACTTATAATAGCACAGCTTCAGGGTACATAATTGCTCATTATCAAATGAACAACAAATGTTAATGGTGTTAAAGACATTAACAATATCACATTCATTTTTAAATTGCCCTCTGCTCTTTTTCAGTTTGTGATATCTTGATTCTACACAAATGCAGCTCTTATTTTCCAGTGTACACAGAAAAAAAGACACAAAAAGACTGAAGTATTCCCTCCAGTCATTATTTCATCTTTACAATTCAAAACAAAGGTCAGTGTTTCCACATTCTTGCTTTTTCTCCCTGCCTGAATACTCAGATGTCAGTGATAATGAATAACGAAGGCTCAGCTGCGTACGAGGTGGAACAGGCTTTCTCACTGTAGTAGGGAAAAGTGGCACTCAGCTGTAATGAAGAACTTAGATTTTGCAAAAGGGAGGTATCAATAAAATAAAAATGAAAACAAAGGAACAAATACCTATCGTATGTGGTTGCCATCCAGGGCCAATATTTCCAGATTTTTCATAGTGCATATTCCTTTAGGAATCTCATCAAAGCAATTTTCACTCAGATCTAGTATCCTGACACCGGTTAATCTGGTGAAGGACTCGGGTACTGCGTGCAGTCCGGTGTTCCTCAGAGAAACACAGGAAAGGGACGGCCAGCAGCAGATCTGGTGTGGGAACTTCTTCAGGCTGTTACCAGACAGTCTGAGTACTCTCATTTCAGCGAGATTCTTCAAACCTGGGGGAAGCTTGTGCAGGAGATTATGAGCCAGATCCAGCACAGCCAGCTTCTGGCAGTGTTGCAGTGTAGGAGGAATGGAGGGTAAGCTATTAAAAGCTAAAAATAGCTTAACTAAGTTTGTCAAAAAGCCTACCTCTTCTGGGATGAGACTCATTAGATTTTGATCCAGATCTATTTCTAAATTAGCAATATGACAAAGCTCCTTGGGAAAACTTTTATATCTATTTTTCTGGAGGTAAATTTCCTTGAGTTTTGTCAGGTTCACTATTTCTTTAGGCAGACTTCTGAGATTAGTGTCAGAAAAGCCAAGCAGTTCAACGTGATGGAGGTATCCACCGATCCGCACTGGGATTTCGTGCAAGTTTGTTTTACAGAGCCTGAGCTGACAAAGGGACGGCAACTTGCTGATAACCGGCAGCAATCTACAAGAGAGGGGGTTGTTACTTAAATCTAAAATTAGAAGACATTTCAGCATCCCCGGTTTTTCACATATGTCCTGTATGTGATTCTGATCCAAGTAGAGGATCTTCATGTGCCTCAAGCGATTGATGTCTCTGGGGATGCTTACAACCAGGTTCTTTTCCATGTGCAGGTCTTCCAGATATTCTAGACTCAAGACCCCCAGCAAGAGCATTCGCAGAACAGAGGGTTCCTGTCTGTGACACATGTGGGAGAAAGAGCTTCATCCTCTGGCACTTCATTCACTGGTATTTCTTGTGCAGTCTGACCACAGTTATCCTCAAAATCAACAGAGTCAGCTTTGGGGCAATGAGTGCCCCCTGTGCTGGCCTCTTGGCTCTGCCGAGATTCAGCCGTCTCTGTTCCTTATTTTTAATTTCAGAAGAGAAGAAAATTTAAAAAAATCAATAGTATCTTCCTATACTAATAAATACTGGCAGAATTCAGCATTTAGGGACAGGTTCTAGTCTCAAGTTTTACCCCTGCAAAAAGCTGCTTGTGTTGAGATCAAATCCTGCAGTACGTACAGCCGGACCATATCTTTGAATCCTGAAGTGCCCCAACTGCCAAAATCAGAGGGTTACCTTGGGAAGTCAGAGCAGCTGGACGAAGTAACCTCCTTGAGTCCTGAAGGCCTATATTTACAAACACTGGCTGAGATCTGTCTTCAGCTACGCTGACTGCAAAACTGGAAGAGTCCTGTTGTAAAGAGGTGGCACCTTCTCCGGTGGTTTCTGAGCCAGGGAGATGCCAGTGAATCTGATATCTGATAATCCTCGAAGCTGTACTGCTGCTGATAGCGAAAGAGCCAGAGGTGGGAAGGAAGTGAGCTCTGACATCTGGATGAAAGAAACAACTGGCATTTAAGGAATGATAAGAGAGAAAGCGGAGGTTGAGAAGCAGCTGTCAGTCACCTTACACCTGATGCCCTTTTCTCTGCTGCCATAACCATGCCGGGAGGACGTCACGTTTCCAGAGATGGGTGATTTCCAGGTGCCACCAGGACACGGAGGAAGAACCGAGTGACCACCGTGGGGAGAGCTGGGCTTCCCAGTCCAATTCAGATGTTGCACAAGGGTATTTTCCTTTTTTATTGGCTCTGAGTTCAGGACTTGTGTGTGAGTCCAACACGCTGTGGGGCAGGAGAGCGTGTGATCCCAGCCCACGCCCTCCTGCCTAGAAGGGAAGTCGGTAGGAGGATTTATTCGGTGGAAAGGACCGGCACAGGCACCTTTGAAGTAACTGCTAATCCGTGTAACCACGGAAATTTTTGCAAAGGCTCCTTGGAGACCACGGGCAGACCGCTAGGTAAATACTCCGGGGGGTAAGCTGCCAAAACTGCCCTCCCCTCACCACAGAGGCTGGCCACCATAGCTGCGGCTGGGCCTCCGTGTTGGGGAGGGCTCAGCACAGCGCCGGGCTGGGGCGGCAGCAGTGCCTCCTGCCAGGGCACTGGCTCCTCTCGGCGGAGGGCCAGGGATGCCCTCCTTGGAAATGGGCTCCATTTCCAACCATTATTAACCTTGGAGCAGCCTGGCTCGGCCGTGGGGCAGAGCTCGCCCGTGGGCCTCTCACCGTGGGTTGACGTGGGGAGAGGACGCGGGTGTGGCTGGCTCAGGTAGGCCTGTGGAGGTGGGGGGCCCAGCAGCTCTAGAGGGAAAAAAGACCTGCTTGTACGAATATTAATTCTCTGTTAGCTCAGTTGCAACGCGATGGTGGATCAGAAACACATCCACAAATCCACATATTTTCCTATCTCTCTGTTATTCTTGTGTTGCATACCGACAGTTGTAACCCTTTTCAGACCAAGCCCATTTTTATTGTTATGCAGAGCCCAGCACAACAAGATCTTGCGTCCCTGGTGGTGTTGCTAGGCTGCCCTAATGATGCGGTAACACTTTCTTTTGTTTTCCAGCAGGTCATGTCAGTTCATCCAGATCTCCACCAGCACTATGTGCGGGCCTGCCAAAACCTGGGTCAACCTGAAAACCCTTTCATTGCTGATGTGCTTCGAGAAGCCAATAAAAATGATAAAATGTAAGGAAATAACAATGAGCATACTTCAGATGCTTCTGAAAGTGCTAAACAAGATAGCAGGACAACGAATTGAACAATGAGAAAGTTCATGCAGTTTCAGGCTTAAACGCAAATCATATTTAGCATTTACTGCTGCAGTTCTGGTTTGACTCATCTTGACATTATCTTGGCAGAAGTTTGTAGCTATATATCCGTTCTGGGCAGCTTTACAAGCAGTGAAATCAAAAAAAGTGAAAAATGTAGAGGATGGTGCCTTTGTGTCCCTTAAAGAAGCCAAACCCAGTGTCTAGTTCTCCTGACTCCCTTCCTTTTGTCTCTCTCCCGTTTAAAAAGCCTCAGCTGCATTCAGTTAGCCTCCAGCTGGTAATGCTTCCCTGAACTGTCTCTGAATCCTGCCAAGGTATTAACTACCCAAATTCTCTCTCATTATGTGGTTAGGTGGGGCTTCCTCTCATGGATGCTCCTGAGGTCAAAGTTAATTGTCCTTTGGGGAGAAAAACTGAGAAAATACAGTGTAGTGAAATGGCTTGTGTTAGGTTTTGATCCTGAGGGCAGGATAGAGTAAATAAAGGAAAGGGAGCAAGTGAAAAAGGAGACCATGAGGTAACCTCCAGAATAGCCTGTATTTCCATCTGCCTTCGCCTCATCTTGCTTCCCCCTGCTTTCTGTCCATGTGTGCTAAGCGTGGTCTTGCAGCTGTGCATTGTCTTCAGAATATCAAAAAAGGACAGTGCTGAGGTACAGCTTGAATCATGTCATCTGTCATGGTGTTACCAAAGGTAGTGGCAGCAGCTGACTGCGTGCAAACACGTCAGTGAGGGCAGGCATGGATACGATTCTTATCTGGAGAGAGAATTCATTTTTCTGTATCATTTTTTTTCTCCCCATGTGCTTATATTTTTATGTTACAGCAGAGGGACAAAAGGGATCATGTTAAAAATAGCTGGAAATAATCATCTGGTGCCTGTGCAGAGAGTTACAGATGATGATCTTCGAGTTCTTGCTTCTGTCTTACGCGATACAGTATTTGTCACAGGTAAGCTTTTTTCATATACATTTGACATTGCTGTGCTAATATAAGAAAACATGAGCAGCCTTGATTTCAGCCTTAGTTCATTTCTTTTTGTTTAGAGAACAGTTCATTGTAGATACACATCTGTCACATTCTTCATCTTTTTCAGGTTTGGATCTTAGGTGTAATGTATTGACTGATGCTGGAGCAAAGCACATGGGAACATTCCTCCAGGTGCCAAAATTATGTTTATCATTCAGCAGTTTGTGATTTATTTGGCTATGATAATATTTATTTGTGGTAAATTGGAGACAAGAATGCGTTGGTTTGGCAAAATGCCATTCATTTTGACTTTCACACCCAAATCCATCCCACTGGAATCTCATAATTTATCCTCTGGGGAGATTTTTAATGTCTGGTAGAAAACCATTGGACATTTGGCTAGGGTGTCACTAAAAAAGAAAGGTAGAATAAACTGTGGGGCTTTTAGGCTTACAGTTCAATTCAGCAAAGGAGGTAATGGTAGTGTCAAGTGTGCCAGGGCCTTTGATTTAGATACTTTATCACCTCTGTTAGTCTTTTTGTAGGTCTAAGCATAGGAAACTTTGATGCTGCCTTTCTGTCATTGTAAGCACCGGAACACAGATGGAAAATGGTGAGTTGCCACTCAGTGCCTGGGTTCCTGGAGCTCAGGGAGGGCCATTAAGTTCACAAAATGCCTCTAGGTCTGCATCTGAGCTTGACCACCAGCTTCATTTGGTCATGCTGAGCATGTGGTTTCTGTAGGCCCCGTGAGGACCTACACACTACACGTTTTTCTGCCTTTCTATCATTATCTGACGTACTTTGGCATTCTTTCTTTAACTACTTCGCCAAATCAGGGGCTACCTGAAATGTAGTGAAGGACAGAGGTTTTAAGCACATGTATGATGCATCTTCTTTTTGAAAAATGCAGGTGTGCTCTGCAAAAAAAATCTAATTGCTTTCTGCTTTGTTTGTTCCTAAGGAAAACTCCACTCTGCAGTACCTTAACCTGATGTTTAATGACATTGGCACAAGTGGAGCAGAGCTGATAGCGAGAGCACTCCACGTGAGTATTTGTCTGGGAGATTTGGACAATGGCATCTAGTTTGATATTTTTTCTTTTGATGAGCAGTACTAGCTGTCCTGCCAGCACCCGAGCTGGCTGAAAGGGCCCTCTGTCTTCAGCCCATTCAGCATTTTGCTGTATCACAGGGATTGCTTGTTTTCCTAAGGCGGCCTTCAGAAATCAGATTTCACACACGAGGAAGTTGCACTGTGCTGCCATTAACACTTAATTATCACAACTACCATAGCTGGATCTTTCTGTGTGAAAAGTGCTATGCTATAGGATATACAATGTCATCGTGTTTTTTCCTTTTTTTTTTTTTTTTTTTTTAAAAAAAGTGTTAAATTTGCCTGTACCTTAATGACAATATTTGTCTGGATTCAAGATGTCTAAGACATGTTTTCAAAACTTTGCCTTACAGCAGCAGCACAAAAACATGTTTGTTACTTTTAGTGTGGTTTCCCAAGGAAATGAGGCTTGTGTGTAAGATTTGTTGTGTTTGTGAAACAAGACTCATGTGAGCGCTTTGTTCCTCCTTCACGGTCTTTGAACTCTGAACTGATTTCAGCTCAATTTCACAGGCCTTCAAAACACAAAGGTTGTACAGTAGATGGGCTCACAAACAGCCCCCAAAGCTACTTGTGGAGGCCGGTGGCAGCATTTGCTGGGTTTGCTGAGCAGGCGGCTGGCGCGACCCGACCAGCCAGGCAGCCCCTCAGCAGCGTGGGCTCCCCCTGTCCGGCCAAGTGGGGTCTGGGGGTGAAGGGGTGTGTGATTGAGGGAGGGAGAGGGAAGGAGATGCTGTAGCCAGATACCACAGCCGGGGAGGCGGTACTGGGGACATGTGGAAGACATAAAAGTCGTGTGGAACCAGGCTTCATTAGTTCTGCTGCTCACGGAACTACTTGTTTTGGAGTCACTTAATCAATCATAGTCTTCGGTAATGAGTCATTACTGAGTGGTACTGAGGAATTAAAAATACAAAACTACTCTGCATTGCATTTAGGGCTTTAACAGTGAATAGATATTTCATATCCATTGACATTCTGTGGAGGGTGAGGGGAAAGATTCTGGCTTTTCTAGACCTCTGATCAGAACTTTATATTGCCAGTGAAGTCTCCAGCCCAGCAAAGACTTACCGGTTTGGCTCAGCACCAAGTGGTCCTACTGAAGGCAACCGGCTTCGCTGAGCTTTGACTGGTCATGTTATTTAAAAGACTATGAAAAATAATGCAAATTATATTCTTGTTTAAAATACACTTACTACATTTACATCAGTTTTGATCTAATTTGCATTTCAGCTGCCAGTTTAGGCAGAAATACCTACCTGGGTATTTTCATGAGTGTGAGATCTGTGAACCTGGGAGAAACAAAGTTTACAAATACTTACCTTTTTCTTTGAGTCTCACACGTTCAACTCTGCTGTGGGGAGCCTGAGCCAACTGCTCAGTCAGTGTTATCACTTAGACATGATTCTCCTGGAGGGATGTTTTGTCTTTGTGTGACAACCAGCAGGATCCGCAGGAAAAGGACAGTGTTGTTTTTCAAGCCACTTAAAAGGAATTGATTTTTTTTTTTTTTTATTTTGTCTAGAGGAATGAAACTCTCTTGTATTTGAGAATGACTGGAAACAAAATAGGAGACAAAGGTGGGATGTTCTTTGCTTCCATGCTACAAATTAATTCAACCTTAGAGAAGCTGGATCTTGGAGACTGCGATATGGTGAGTAACCCAGTAACATTATCAGCAATGACATAAGCCTTCAGGGGTATTACAAAGGTCCTGCAGTGGTCAGTTAGGGGAAAATGCCATCTCTTGTCATTGATTTTATGTTTTGTGATAGCTGGAGGTAACACAAAATATAATATTGCACTGCGTACTTGGAAAGGCATGTTGCATAGAGCACCCACAAAGTCATAATTGATGATATATTAGAGCCATGATGTCCCTAGGAATCCAGGTGCTTGGATTTCACATTTTCCAAGGTTTGTTTCTGCTGTTCAGTTTTGTTATGCTGTGTAAGTCCTGGGTAGTAAGTCACATGGAAGAAATTACTTCTTGTTCCCTGGAGGTTCTTTTCCTTCTGAAGTGTGCAATGCTTTAACGCCTGAAAGTCACCCAGGCCCATAATTCTGTTGCTGCTGTCAGAGCTCGATCCATAAAGGACACAGGCACAAGAGTCCTGAATTGAATAGAAAGGCACCCAATTTGATCTTGGATAACTTGCTGCCTCCTAGAGCTGGGTGCTGAGACTTCTTACACAGTGCACAGGGAAAGTCAGGGGGGTAGAACTGGGTCAATGCGCTAAGCAGGGTGTTTCCCACTCCAGTCAGGAAATGACTTTTAAAACCCTCCGGGTACGGCAGGAGGTAGTGACTAGAGCTGTCAGCCTCCTCCCGGTGCAAGGCCCCAGCACCTGACTGATGGTGTGTCCATATGTGATCACATCAGAGGGGCTGGAAGGTGGTAGTGGTTCTTCTCCCTGCCTGGGAGAACTCAGTCCTGCATCCTGCCCTCCAGGTGAATGCTCTAACCAAGCTAGACATTAAGATGGGCTGCTCTCAACCTTCCTGGTAAGGGTGCTGATCCTGTCATGAGATTAAATAAAGTATATGTTGGGCAGAAGGAGTAAGTTTGACTGTAACCTAACTGTTACTACTGTCACCTGGAGGCAGGGAGAGAGAGCAAGCTGGGGTCTGGTGAAAATTTTATTATATTTATTTCCTGGAGTTACAGAATTTGGTCCTAAACTAGAAGGGGGAGTACTTCTCAGAAACTGTGAAGGGCGTTATGAAAACATAAACAAGGAAAATGTAGCCAGTGTAGGATTTATTTAAAACCTTAATATGTTTATGTTCACTAGGGAGTTGATAGAAAACTGATTTAAAATGAAATAGCTTTGGGAGTAGACCAGCCTAACTGGAAAATAATGTAAACATAAATTAGTGAGCAAACGAGAAGGAAATAGAAAAATCTGAACTGGCCTGTACCTGTACCTGATACTGTACCTGATCGGACCGTCACTGCTCTGTACCACGTTAATTCACATTTGGAATCAATTTACCTAGTGGGTAAATGTTACCTAAGACCTTTACCAAAGACCTCAGGGAACACACACAAGCTGATTTTAATCCATAAATTAGAAAAACCAAAAAATGGGATCAATTAAATGGACAAGTATCTTTGAGATGCATTGTTCTTGCTTTCTTTTTTCTGAGTTACCAAATTTCATGGTCATTTGTACTTTTAGTTAATTCCACTCTATTATCCCATAGGAAGTTGGCATTGGTATTATCTGAAAATGTACATTGTGTCTGTAAGCTCTTGCCTGCTGCACTTGCATCTCTCCAGAGTACCTGGAGGCAGAAATAATAGTATTTCCAATCTGAGCTCATTTGGTGTTTTTGATCTTCTGACAATTGATTCTAAGAAGTCGGAGGAACTTGGTAGCTTGAGCTACACGTTGGACAGGTTTCTCTAAAGAGTTTATTTGTTTTCATTTCCAGGGTACGCAGTGTCTAACAGCCATAGCAACAGCCCTGACTCAGAACAAATCAGTCAAAGCAATAAACCTAAATCGTCCTTTACTGTACAGCCAAGAGGTATGTAAGTAGACTGTAGTGTCAGCTTAGTCAGAGAGAGAAGCACAAATAAAGTCAGTACTGATGTATTTACGGACAGCTGAACTACATGGCTCTCTGGGTTTCCTTATGAAGTGAAGTAAATGGTTGCAGAAATATTCTTTTTCTGTGCCAAGTTTTGTGCAGTCACGGGCCGCCCCTGTTTAACTAGGTTAATTTTTTAAAAATTCCTTCCTTGGTACATATGATTTTGTTAAATAATGGGCTAATGGAGAGGGCTCGGTAGTGGAGAGCTGAGTATTCCTTCTGCTGTTACAGCATGGAGAGCAAGCTGAGGGAGAAACGCTGTTTAGCAGGAAATGAGGAGAAGAACTAAAGACTGCTGTTTATGTGAGCAGTGCGATACATGGGCAACTGCCAGAGCCCGCAGCCTCGAGAAGAAAGGCACGCTTCACTGTTGTTTCATTGTGAGCTTGAAGCATGAATTTAACAAGAATGAACCTGGCCAATGTAAAACCTAGGATGCGTTTGCTAGCCAAAACAAAGACAAAAACCCACCAAAACAATCCAGTGCTGAAAGAGAACCTGCAAGGCAGCGTTTGCTGGGGGCAGCGCCACAGGCCCCTGGATGTGACCAGGCGCTCAGAGCTGTGGGGCTTTTGCTTGCGGGCGTGCAGCTCCTGCACATCACTGGTCCTGCTGGCGTCTTGGCCACAGAGCTGGGGGCGGTGGTGGCTTCACCAGGCCAGCAGCAGTTGTCGGACGTCTGTGATAGGCACAGTATTTTCCCGGTGACAGGATAACGAAATTAAACTGCCAGGAAGGCTGGATCTTCCTAAATTCCCAAAGGTGAATTTAACAGTTTAAACAGATTTTAGTTGTTTCTTTTCTTCTAAGACAGGGCTCGATCTGCCTAAACCCAGTTTTAGAAATAAATGTAAACTACTGCTATTGAAAATATGGGCCATTAACACCCTAGTCCGTATCTGTGGGAGAATCTATTTTCCATCGTTCCCACCTTCAACTCTATCATTTTTTGAGGCCTCTAGGTTGTTGCTTTATTTTTGCCTCACAGTATTCACTCAGTTATTTTCTTAACTAAATGTGACAACTCCAGAACGACCTTACTTTGTGTTATTGGTGACAGGACATATTTTTTCCCATAGCAATCCTGTTTCTTTTTATGAAATAATAGATTAGCACCGTGACAAAATACTTTAAATGTTAGTGAAGACTGAATCAAACGTTCAGTTTTTTAAGAGCAATGACTGGGAGGACTGATTAGACATAATGATTTAAACATTGACACTCCTGATATTTGCAGGGACATATATAGTGCTGGAAATCTGCAAAGATCTTTCTGGTATTTTTCAAGTTTTTTTATTTTCAGCATGATCATAACGTGTTGATTCCTGTTGCTATTTTTTAATTTTTATAATTTTTTATTATTTTTAATTTTTAATACAAAAAGCTGCCATTTATTCTAATTCTTATTACTATTATTTATTTTAATATGTCTTTTATAATACATTATAATAACAACAGATATTTTTAATACAAAGCTGCAATATACAAAATAGGACACTACAGATGACCAAATCTTGCTGTTAGTTGTACATCTCCCTTTTACTGAAGCAAGACCGTATCTTACCCTAAAGCACAGCTTAATAAAACTGAGTGTATGTTTTTAGGAAGAGACCACAGTTTATGTAGCTCTGATGTTGAGAAATAACTCCTCTCTTGTGGAACTACATTTGTGCAAGCACGAAATGAAAAACTTCGGTGTAGAGCGACTGTGTGAAGCATTGAACGGAAACTCCAGCCTGAGATACCTTGACCTTAGCTGGTAAGAGTTACGTGACAGAGCCCTGTCTAACATTAGGCACTCATTTTCCTTAGCATCCTTTGAAAAAAATGTCTGCATCTCTCTTTCAGTAATAAAATAACCCGTGATGGTGTAAAGTTTTTGGGAGAGCTACTGAAACGGAACCAAACCCTGGAAATCTTAGATCTTAGTGCAAACCGAATAGAAGATGATGGAGCCATCTACCTGAGCGAAGCCTTGGCTTTGTGCAACAGGACTCTTCAGGCGTTAGTATTTACATAACTCCTCCAGAGACTGCAGGTCTAACGACTCAAAGTATAAGAAGCTCGGACTTCGCGGTGGCTGAAGGGACATCAAAACTGTGTGCTTTGACATTACCGTCAAAATGGAAAAGTCTGGAAGTTCTAAACTTTTTAGTCCATTTTTCTTTCTCAGGACAAAAAACCATGAAAGACGGAATGGGTGGGATTCCTTTGCCTAAACAGAGGTATCTCCTGCCACTGGAGATGCCCCAAGACCTGTGAGGCAGCCTGGGGCGCTGGCCAGTGGCCCATGGGTCCTTTCAGAGCCCTGCAGCTTGGAGACCAGGCAGGTCAGGTGGCACAGGAGGCCTGTGCTTGGGTAACTGAATTAAGTCCCCTGTAGCTTCACGTGAGCTAAAGGAGTAAAACACTAGGCCAAGAAAAGCCACTCAGTCTCATGTGCTAATGCCTCACGTCCACTTTCCCACGCTGCCAGGCCTGCTCATATTTCATTTTATCTCCTTTTCCTTGCACTTTTTTTTTTTTTCACCTTGTATCCATTGCTGTGTGAGCTGACATACACTTGTTCTTCTTTTTCAGGGGTTTTTGGGGTTGACGCTTAGATCAGTTTTGTAGCGGTTCATCTTACCTGTGACTCACAGCTTTTACAGTCATTCTAAGGAGAGGGGAAGGCAATTAGATCTCACTAGTTCTTTTTGCACCTTTAAAGTCTCTGTGGTGCACAAATGAAAACAAACCAAGAGCTGTACATCTTCAGAATTGTAAGATGATCGGATTCCATGCAGAGATAAGGCACTCTATTTGTCGATTCTGATCTTCAGCACGTACGAAAATCCTCTGTTTAAGTTGGCTTCCGGGTGAACCCAAAAGAGCTGTAATCTCTCCATCAGGGTATATTTTGTAGCCCGCATTAAACCCTGCGCCGGCAGGATGTAAAAGCTGATCAAAGGTGTTACCTGAAACCATTAGTTTAAAGTAGCAGACTGAGGAGGTGGCAGCTGCTAGGTGCCTCTGAAAGCCTTCCAGGTTCACTACTATAAAAATAACTGCCACTCCACAAAGATCAAAGCTTAGCCTGGCTAAGTGCCAAGGCTCGGCCTTCAAAGCAGGTTGGAGACGAGGCTGGCCACCACGCAGTTAAGTCACCGACACTGAAGAGCTAAATAGTGAACAAGCTGGCTGCATGAGTCCGGGAAGTGCCTGAGAAATAGTACAAGCCCATAGTCCAAACTGCTTTAGCAACCTGGAAAAGATTTCGTAGTAGGACTGGACTTGATACAAATAAATAATTACATTATTAAGAATAAATATAATTTTTATGTAGATATATGATATATAATAATATAAAGAATAAATCATAGTTAAACTCTCAACTAAGAGATGTGAATCAGTGGTTGGCACACATTTGCATAACTATTGTCTCTGTTCATTAGGTTGTCAGTAGTAAGCAACAACGTAAGTGGCAAAGGACTTGTAGCTCTTTCAGATGCAATGAAAACAAACGTGGAACTTTCCTATATTTACATTTGGGGGAACAAATTTGATGAAGCCACCTGTATGGTAAGTGGGTGAACTCTTCTAATAGAGTTGGGTTTTGTTTGTTCTAATTTGTTCTTACGATCATGGGGAAGACTACAGCAATTTGTGAACAAGATCCTGATTTACTCTGGCGTTTTGTTTTTTAAAAACATTATAATACGGTGGTGCTGTAATGGGACTCACTGGACATTAGCATACTGAAATGATCGAGTACTTGCCTATTGTCTGTTGTCTTCTAGAGCCTTCACTGCAGTAAACGTGTAATATTATATGTTGGATTATTGTTCTTATTCATTTCAGGCATTTTCAGAATTAATTCAGACGGGTCGCTTGAAACCTAATTGTACAGACGTGGAACCGTATGAAGTGGATGGGCACGTTCGCCTTGCTGAGCTCTCCCACGGCCTGAAGAAGCATTACTACTGGACCCCGAGTTGTGGGCAGGTGACCAACCATGACGCTAATGCCAGTCTGGCAATCGCAGCCGTTTCAGAATACTTGTGAGTGAGGTCGCAGCTGGATGCCTCCATGGCCTTGCAGTTTTCCTATCCTATTTCTACTGAATTAGATTATATCAGTATCAGACTTGCTGCAGGTTGTTTCTTCAGAATCTTTAGTCTAGAAGGAATCTAAAAACACTTGAAGTGTCATTAGAGGTAAAATATCGAACCAGTGACCTTAAAATGTGTAGCTAAAAATACCCAAGCTATTAAAAGCCCATTAATAGGAAAATACATTCATTTTGCTGCAGTCATTTGTATTGCACACTACCTCCTTCACCTTACCATGATTAGCTGTGGTTCCAGGCTCCCAGATGACAGATGAATTTAGCGAAATACCCAGAGGAAAGCATTTTGAGCATGGCACAGCGCACCAAGAGTGATGCTAGGTATGCTCAGCAGTAACAGGGAGTAGAACAGCTGCTGACCAGAGTCATGTGAAGAGTTTAGGCTGCAGCAGTGCAGATGCATGAATTGAACTCCTGGTAGCTGAACTGCTCTGCTCTATTTAGGAGACCATCTCAGATCAGGATTTTTATCAAGTGCTTCTTATTTAAAAAAGATGCAGGGGCTGGTTCAGAGGAGCAGCGGAGCCTACAGATAGAGTATCACGACCGCAGGGTCCTCTTCCACATGGGAGCCACAGAGGAAGAGCTGTCGTTGCCCTTCCTGGGCTGTGGTCTCTGCAGTCAGGTTTCCCACGTAGCAGGGAGAACCCACAGGTAACGTTATTGCCTCTCTGCAGGCTGGAGTACAGCCAGGCAGACAGAACGGACTTAAGCCCAGGACTGCTGCTGGGCAGCAGCTTTGCTTGACAGCGAATCAGCTATGCTGCAGAACAAGGTTCTTGTTGAAGCTGAGAGATTTAGGTAAACACAGTTGTTCCTACTGTGCTCTATGGACCCTCTCCTTTTACTTAGTAATGGCGTGCTTTTGTCTGTATCCAAGAGTCACCTTTTTTTTTTAGTTAACCAAGTTAGTTGAACTTAAGCATTAAGCCACTATAATGCTGGAACTTTAAAGCTAGTGCACCTAGTTTACTGCTATATAAATGGTATTTTGATTAACTTGTGGCATGTACTTGTTCCTTGTACTACAAATGAAAAAAACCAAACTTGGTTTCATTGTTTGTTCCTGTCTCTTAAACTGTTTAAAAAGATTTATATCATCACAGCCATGTGGCAACTCCTACACGTGAATAAGACAACGTATGCATGTAATGGTGGTTCAGCATTGTATAATGGTTTGGATGCAGGCTTCTTAGAAGTTCGGGAATCATTCAGCTTGTTTCCTTTGTACACCCGCCCTGCTCCTACCTGTAGGAGTGACTAGATCTGTGCGCCTACAGAGAAAAACTCACCAAACAGGACAGCAGAGGTTTGCTCAAAGGCTTCCGCTAATGCAATCTTGGGCATGTCTAAATGTGCCTGTTAAAAATTAGTATAGAATAAGTAACAGAATAATCCTTGAATGTATGTGCATGCAGGCAAGACCTACAAGATTGAAGTATGAGGGGAAAAAGATAAAGTAATTTCAACAGTAATAACCTAAACAGCAGGGATAGGTTCTGATTCTGTATTATCACAGCGGTAACGTAGAAATGGGGAGATGTATGGATACCCCTTACCAAGCTGAAATCACCACACTGGTACTGTTAGCTGTTCTAAGTGTCGATTTGGTTTCTTCTCACAAATTAGTCAGGCTCTGTTGGTCCAAAAAGCGCTAAGTATCACTAAGAGGACTTAGAGGTGAGCCTGCCGAGCAGGTATGTCCGTTCTACTAAGCACAAGCTGACATGGAGGCTCCTTCTGTCCCCTCTTGCTTGCTAGGGACAGTGTTTAAGAGCTGACCAGGCTTCCTTCACCCTCCAGGCCAGCAGTTCCCCTGTGTTCTCTTCACAGAACAGCTTAACAGATGTAACACCCAAAAGGTGAGGGCAGGAGACCAGAAATTAATTAGCTTTGGGGCCCACACAGGGTCACCTTAACCTGTGGTCATCTTGCTGAGCACAGAGTCCGTAGGTCACACTGTGAAAACCCGCTTCTGGAGAGCAGCTTGTATTTTAACTATTGTTGCACAGAAGAACAGAGCCATGAAAACAAGGTGAGGAACGTGTTTGTTGAGAAGAATCTGCATGCTATGAAAATTCATAAGGTTTTAAAAAATGAGATAGGCCTGTGTTGTCAAAGTTGATGTTCTGAGTGCTGCTGCTCCGCATCATTGCAGGTCACACTCTGCTAGTCTAAAGAGAGTACTTTCAGTACTGAGACATTAGTGATAGAATTTCATGCCAGAAAAACCACTACAAGATTCAGACCAAGGTGTATTTTTTCCATGTGTCTGTCTTTCCCTTGTCCTTTCTTTCCCTTGTCCTCTATTTGAAGTCTGGGCTAATTTCATTGCCCAAATTAAGCCTTAATTAACTTGTATGAATGACATTCATTAATCTGCCGTGGTAACAGGGAACCAAATCTACCAAGTCAGCCCCAACTCTACCAACAGCAGTGTTTTATTCTTAGTACGTGTGGTAAGATGGCAGCAATGTCATACACAAAATATAACAGTATAAGTGGCATCTACTTTAAAAATCACTGGCGTATGTTTTTGAAGTATTTTTACTCTATCTGAACCCTTGTTTAACAGCAAGATGCTTGGCCCAAAAGAGCACTCTGCGTTATCGGCAATATCCCTAAAAATAGCTCAGGTGTTATAGCTCACTCCGATATTCCTTTGTAAGAAAGGACTGCAGAGTAATTCTTACCGAACTAGGTATAAACACTTCCGGCAAACTAAAATAATTATTTATGCAGAAACCTGTCTTGCTTAAAGAAGTCTCCACTAGAGACATTTATTGCTTTCCTCTCTCTGAAAACCAAACCTTAAAATTCTTAAAAGATGTACCTTGTGTTTCTGGAATGAGAGAATTTACATGGGCTAGAAATTTTCACCATGGTCTTCTCAGTAAGTTATTCTAGGAGCAAAAGCAAGCACAGTCCTGCTCTGGAAACCATTGTTTCAGCTTCCAGAACTCACCGTAACTTGCTGAAAGGCAGCATTTTTGCCCCAATCTAAAGGGGAGTAAAATGACTGAGCCAGCAGGCCAACGGTACAACGCAGGTCCCTTACGTCCTACTGTGTGCTCTAGCCACCAAGCCACCCTCTGTAAAATTAATCTACTAAAAATAAGTTACAGTACAAATTCCAATAAAGAAATTCCCTGAATATCTACTTTGGCATAAAAAGTACATCCTTAAAGCACCCTGTAAAAACAACCGAACAAAACCCAACCCCCCCAAATGCCTCAAAACAAGTGGAAAAAAAAAAATAACCTAAGGGTAGTTATACTAGATTGTATTTAGAATAACATTTTTGCTTAGTTTGAACAGACCCAAAATATCTTCTGTGAGAAAAATCAGGTGCTTTTACTGCCAAGAAGAAAACATAGTAATCCTTGCCATGTTAGTGTGCTGTGCAAAGGGCTACCGTGCATCCTTCTGACAGGGTGCTTTGACGGTGGTTATGTTAGACTGCTTCCCTCCTCCTTTTGTTGCTACCCCTTGCAGTTATAGACAGGAGACACAAGGTGAGGGAAAATTACAAAAGTTTATTAAAGTCTAACATAAAACACTTCAGGCTAAATATGTACAACTCCCTCCCTTCCCAGGGGATTATAAAATTGAGAGTTGAGCTATATACAAATCACAGAGGAAAAATTGTATATACATGAAAGATGTTTTAAAAATAATTTAACCAAAAAGAATAATTTCTTAGTCCTTTTCTGAACTTTATCCTGCAAGGCTTATCGCTAGCCTCTCCAAGAACACAGCCTGAAATCCTCAACATGGGATTTGTCCATACTCAAAAGCTTTTTTTGGAACACGTGATTTCAGAGAAGTTGTCGTGCTTTGTGCCTGCATTTAGGCACACATTTGGAAGCAAGTGTCATACAAGGAGCTATTCTTGCGTAAGTATTTTTGAACGGCCTATTCAGAAATTTCTAGATACAGATAACCTATTGAGGCAAAACTTGCACTGACTTCAGTGCAAAATTGACTGAAATGGTACTGAAACAACAGTGTGATAAATCATGTTGTTTTTTTCTAAATTACTGCTAGTGGAATTCTTAAAATTCCCTCTTTCATTTTGCAGTTAGGTCTCAAGACGGAGATGTCTGCCTAAAAAGATTCCATGCTTTCCCACATTAATCCCTCCCAGAAATTATCAATACTGTTATAAACCTTGTACCTCCAAAACGAACTCAGAATCCTTAAGCCTAGGAATTAGATGGGCAGCCAACTTCCATGCATCTACTGGCAAAAGGTACAGTACAGACCTGCTTCCTCAGGTCCTACAGCACCCAGCCTGAACACACCTACAATTTTATTTTATATATATATATTTTAAATCTATATTCTAGTAAATGAATACAGTTCACAGAGATCATACCTCAGCAGCGAGATATCTTCATGAAAGATGAGGATAAAAATCAAGACTCTCAGATGGGGACTCAAGAGTGCAGGTCACTAAATTATTGCTCCAAGATAAAACTACGAGCCTGTGTATTTTATTAAGAAAGGTTAAAATTGTTGTCTTGTAAAAAATAATGAGTATCATCTTGTCTATAAAGAAAACTAAATGACTAATAAAGCAAGTGTTACTGTTATAAGTATCTAAACAAATCCTGTATAAATCTAAGCACTGTATTTTTTAAAAAAGTCTGAAATCTAAGAATACATTTATAAGCTATAATTTTAGAAATATAAAAACAGTCCAAACAAACATTGTTATGGAATGCATTTTCTCTGTAGGAATGTGATTTTTAAAATTTTTTTGTTTTCCAGAGCTAGTTCTTTCTTGTGGCCATTTATCCTGGATCTGCCAATCTTCAGATACTTTTCCTCAGATAAGAGCAGCATATCATTACTCTATCTTCCAAAGCTGTTTAAATATGAAATTTATCAATTGTACGGTATTGTTCTTGTTTCGGTATTCATGACTAAGCCTACGTCTATCCCAAGACTTCTGCTCTATTTTCAGAGAAAGTACAGAGGAATCTCAGGACAAGCTACACAGAGTTTGCTTTGTTTTACAGCGTCAAGATCCCGATCTTTGTGGTTCTTCAGTCTTAAATGGCAAGCCTAAGGAATCCTTCAGGTGCTACATCAGCAACGGAAGCTAAAAAAGAAAATGGGAGAGGAAAGGCAAAAATGCCAAACAAACGGGGGAAAAAAAAAACCCAAATGGAGAACTTCATCCATTGTCCTTTGCCAGCATTATGAAGGACATCAGCTGTTCATAAACGCTGTAGTACAGATGAGCAAAGCACATCAAGGTCAGGCAGGTGTGGCAGTAATTAGCTTCAGCGGATGGGGTTGGAGATGCTTGTGTTAATAATGTTCCTGGTGGACATGGCTGTACTCCTTGCTGTCCGTGGGAGACTTGATCAGCAAATTGGCCGTATATTAAAACATAAAATACAATCAAGAAGCAGAGTTTTAAACACGCCACACACTAAGAGGATCAACACAAAGAAGCGAAAGGTCTCCTACTTCACAAGTACAAACATACAGGAAGAGGTGGGGAGGGAGAATCTGTAGGAGTAAAGGGACTGTTTGCAGAATATTTAAATGAAACCCTCTGAGAAATTTTTCAAAGGTCTGTTTAATTAAGGTGCAGGTTAATTATTACTCCATGTAGAACAGAACCAGTTAAGAGGTATCTCCATGCTCTTCTATTTATCAGTGTCTGGACACAAGGCATCAGTGGAGAGAAAATGCTAGCACCAAGTAAATGACCAACAAATAATATCTTTAAATGCATTGTTGGTACAGTAATGACTGTTTCCTTACTATTTGATGATTACTTCAATAATGCTTACATTATGTTAATGGCACAAACTGGCAAAACGGAGTATAAAAGCACTCCTATTGTCAACTAGTCTTTAATGACCTTACCAAGACACTAAAAATGTGGCTTTTTGATAATTTACGTCGGTAGTAATAAAACACACCTTTACACGAGTCTTGTCAGATACCAGTTGTGTGCAGTTACTGTGGACAAGTGACACAAGAGGTAAAGCAATACATAAATCCTTCACTTAAACCAAATTGGTCATACTCTAACAAAACCTTGCCTGGAAGAGCATCGATCTGCTCTGTTGTGTTCTTCTTTAATGCCCCCTCACGTAGCATTCGCTGATTATTTTCACAGTGAAGGGCAGGATTTATTTCCCCTTCTGCACCTACCGTCTAGGACAAGAAGCAGCACTACTGTAAAAAAGAATTATGAAGCTATGATTCATGCCTCACAATTATGTCAAGGCATCTTTTCATCTCACCTACAACATGCGTGTTCCAGCTCTCTTTTTGAGCAAATGTTGGCGTTTGTGCCAAAACCAGGGCATTTTAGGGATGGGAAAATAAATGTGGGATAAGATGCAACAATGCTCGATTCACTTGAAAAAGGAAAGAAAAAAAGGAAAGAGTGATGCGTTGGAAAGAATACCCAGTAGCATCTATGCCATCAGAACCCTCTGACTTCCCCCACTACAGGGAAAAATTAACTCTCCTTTACTTGCTTTGCCAGGAAAATATACACAAAACTTGCCTTCCCTCTGGTCAGACCTCAGCTGAAGATGGCTACTTCTGGCAGCCAGCAGTAATCCTCTGCAAGCACCTCACCAGAGCACCGGCCTACCTTCCATCACGTACCGTTGTACCACCTTGGCATGCAGGAGTACAAGCTTGCCAGTACATTCAAATGATGATTTTCCCCCTTACGCCTCTGGGTTAATGTTCTTAAACTCTCAAATATGGCTTAAAACGTCTGCTCTCAAATGACTGTGTGACACATCCCATCAGCAGGAACATGGGAGGAGATCTCCAAAATACATTAACATATTTAACAGAGAATTCTTAAGGCAGGTGTTGCTGGAAAGGTTTCGTCTCCTGGAAATCAGCGTTAATTGCAAATGGAAATTTGATTGTAGATGAGCACAATTCAACGAAAACCAAAAGACAGCACTGCGCAATGGAAATGCCTTACAAGTGTCTTTACGGGGCGGGGGGAAGAACAAGTCCGATTTAAGAAGCCTGACTGCTTGCTTATGATCATCTTACCAAACGTATGCAAGTTCACTACCAAATTACCTTGATGGCTCTGGCTGTGCTGTCAGTATAACTGCTGCAAGAAAATAAACTGAGGTTCTGAATATCCAGTCACAGCAGATCTTAGTAATGTTTCTGATGAAGGCGACTGACCACCCGTCACGGGAAGCAGCATCTGATGGTCTTCAGTCCCAATGGGAAGAGGAAGTGCTAAAGACATCTCGGAGGGTTTCACATCTATGGACTCTGATAAAGGACTCTTCTGACTCTGAATGGATTCTTGTTCATTGAAAGAATTATCAAGTGCGTTAGAATCAGGGGGAGTTTCAGATCCTGGGGGAAGGGAGGGAAAAAAAAAAAAAAAAAAGAAAGAAATGTTCAAAAGCTCCTGTGCAAATTCTGAAAATTCCCTTTCAAATGACTGTCAAAACAAACACTTGGTGTGTCAGAGACTGCCTGGGCAGCTGGGCGATCCATGGCTTCAACGTGCCACCAAGCCAGAATGAGCTGTAAATACAATGTAAGCACTGAGAATCACATCCTCTGCTGCTTGTAGCACGACAACTGGACCGATGATGCGTTCCAGCCTGATCTCTATTTGACGTGGTACAGAAGATAACAAATCCTTAACATCACAGCGAAGCAGCTTTGGAAAAAATGTAATTATGAAAGTTTCCTTGAGACCTTCCAGCCCAGAAAAATCTTAAGAACCACAGCCACATCTAAGCACCCTCTTTTAACTGAGATAACAATGTACAATACATCATTTATCCATAAACTTCTTTGGAAGAAAACCTTTTTTATCTCCATTCCAGCCAGAGCTAGTACAGTTTTTATCCAGTCACTTGAGAAATTACTTTCTATTCTTAACTGACATCGCTGTTAGCGGATTCCTCACGGCCTTCCTGGTCGAATGCAGCCTGCCACCGCTCTTGGACAGCTTTCTGATTAAGCCACATCGGGTATTTGACCCTTCCTCTATCAAAGTGTGCTCTGAAGCGGGTTACTTCAGCAGTGAAGCTCTCCTCTCTGCCTTCTCCCTCCCCATGAGAGCTGACCTGCCTTGGCCGCTCTCCCAGCTCAGCCCTCAGGCTCCGCCAGGCCCTCCCGACCCGCACTGCTGCTCTCGCCTCACCCTTGCTTCCACCGCCTTCCTGCTGCACTGGGGCCTGCCTAAACAGGGCTTCTTGAGCTTCTGACATTCAAAGCTGCCTCTGCACGTGACTCTTGCCTTCTCATCCTCTCCCTCCCAGTCCAGACGTACACAGACACCTACTACTCCTTTTTCCACATGACAGAGGCAAGGCATGGTGGTTAATACACTTAAGGATGGACAGATAACGAGGTATACGGAGCCTGCACTGAAAGAGGCCGGCTATCTGAACGCCTCTGCTTTGGACCACAGGCGAGTAACATACGTCAAATTTCTTCCTAATCAAAATCTGGTTTCTAGAACAGGAATTAAATGTATTTGAAAGTCTTTTTAGAGCGGTATTCACAGCTGGGAGCGTTTTGCTGGCTGTCTGATCTTGCATTTGCTAATCCAGCTCAGATTTGGATTGACATTGAATGCATATTTTATATTTTATATTAAAAAAAAAAAAACTTTCCCTGTCACATTAAAAATATTTGTGCCTTCAGGATGTAAAGTAATTCCTGTAATCAGTATGTCTTGTTCACCTCAGTTAATTACCCTCATAAAGACACACCTCTCTGACATATTCAGAAGAGGTAAAAAACTTCCTACAATTCAGACCATGCCTTCACGTGGGAACTCTGACAAGTTACTAAGACAAGAAAGTAAATATTCACATGCAGAAATTCTTGTCAGCAGCAATTCACTTCTATGTTGCTCAACACGTGTCTGCGATAGCAATGAAAATGCCTGACAATTTGTCTTGAATCTACTTTAAAGCATGTACTTTATGCTTTAAAAGGTTTGGGTAACTCTAAAGCGGATGCTTTTGGCTCTAAAATCTTTTATTTTCTAATTTTAGGCCTGGATGAGCAAAGAAAAAAAGGTTAATCAGCACTAAAGACAAAACAGTTGATGTAGTTTCTTAACCTTTCTTTGCACAAGGAACTCACCTGTGTGAACTTTTGTTTTGTGCTTTTTAAGATTTTTAATATCTGTATAAGAATTTCCACACATTTCACAGATAAATGGTCTTTCACCTGAAAAAAAATTGGTTTGGCAGTTAGAACCACCTTGAAATGGAAAGAAAACACAGTTAGAAATGTAGGATAATGGATTTCAGTGTCGTATTTTAAAATGCAACTTTGTAACTCTTACTTTGTCTGTGTGTCCATACTCAGAATAAAATTGTTTCTAGAATAATAGATTAAAACGAAGCAAAAACCCCCAAACATTAGAAGTAAAGCCACGATCATACATCAGCACCTATGCTGTTACACAGATTTTAGTCTGAAAAGGCAATTAAACAAAATTTCACACATATTTTCTTTAAATTATGTTAACATAGAGATAGATAAATTAAGAAGCTCTGCTACTTTCAAGTACAGCACAATATGGTGTATTTTAAAGGCAAAAGGGTAAAGGTAGAATAGAATATTATTTATAGCGCAGGAAGCAGCCTGCCTGGAAACTGACCTGTATGGGACCGAAAATGTTTATTGAGCTCTCCAGAGGAAATAAAACTCTTTTCACAAATGCCACAGATATATGGCTTCTCTCCTAAAGGAAACAGGAGGAGTTTGTTATTCCAATACATAACCCAGAATACACATAAAGAACAAATCCAAACGAAACAGAGGTAACGCCCAATGGGAGAAAGAGCTCCCTACACTGGAGTCAAAGGTAACAAAACACGAGAAAGGAGCCGGGTGACAGCTCCAGGGGTAACTCCCGATCTACAGATCGTTAGACTGGGGTCGGTACCTGTCTCCAACCCCTCCACAGCTGGCAGTCTGCCCTTGCCAGGCCCATTCTGGTACCGCAGCGCTCTGTCTCCCCTCACCTGTATGTTTTCGGGAATGGGTGATGAGAGAACTTGAGACGGCAAAGGCTTTCCCACAACTGTCGCACACGTAAGGTTTCTCCCCCGTGTGGCGACGGACGTGGTAGGTGAGCGTGCTGGCCTGAGCAAACCGCTGCCCACACCGATCACACACGTAGGGCTTCTCGCCGCTGTGCTTCCTGCCAACGAACACAGACACCAGTGAGCTCCTGGCAGAAAGGGAAGCAACAGCACTTTATTCCCAAAGTTCCTTGTGCTGATGTTCTGCGAACTAAAAAAAAAACCATTCCTAACAAATATGAGTTCAGTTTGGAGTTGGCAGTTTCTCACGGAGTGAACATCACTGCCTGTTCACTCTGGGAATTGGCACATCCATGATTTCAATGGCAGCCAAATCGAACTACAGGCCCTGCACATGTAACGTGTGCCCCGAGGACTCAGCACGCTCTGCATATCATGCATGGAAAGATAAAATGATGATTCCTAACAAGGGAATGTAATTCCTGCTCCTGCCAAAACATGCAAAAAGACAGTGAATGGCAAGAACTGTTCTGCTTCACTCCCCATCAAGGAACTCTCTCCCCGTTGGTGCTACAAGCAGTTTAACACCAAACCAAACCCGCATCGTTGCTGTAAGGATACCAGCGCGCGTGCTGTAACTTTCATAAATTGCAAATTGCTTCCCTAAAGAGAAGTACGTCGGTGTAATTATTCTGTGATGCAGTGTGAGAGAAGACCCAAGAGAAAAGGATTAGAAGTGACCAAATTATGCAAACATGTAACACACACTCACACCGGAGTAAATTATTCTGTTTAAACAAACACCTGGATAGGCATTTGCAGGATCTCACTTTTGCCCACCTGGCATGAATCTTCAGATTGCTTGAAGTAGCGAACTGCAGATTGCAGACATCACATTTGTATGGTTTCTCTTCTCCGTGATGCATCCGGCTGTGGAACACCAACTGGCACTTCTGAGCAAAGCCTTTGTCGCATAGTTCACATTTGTATGGCTTCTCCCCTAGTGAAAAATAAAACCCTTGTGCTCTCTGCGTTTGCATACAAAAGCTTTGCAACCCATTACCTGACCAAAGTTCAAGTAACCGTTCTAAAACTGCTTACAGATAACACCTTGGAACATCCCATCATCAGCCCGCTGAAGTGGAATGCGCCAGGAATGCAGTGGATAACAGACTATTTTTGAACACCTTACCTTTAGTAGAAAAAGGATAATTAGTATTTTTAATTATGCCACTTTCCCCACGTTACTTTAAGAATGCTACTACTACATGTTCAGACTTTTTGCTGGTGATGTCTGTTCATGATTCTGAGTATCCAGGATGAGCCACCGGTAAATCATCTGCCTTTGCCAAACAGCAACGAGCCTTCAATGCACAGTCTAGTGCTCACTAATTTCTCGTTAGTGGCTGATGTGGGATGCTACAGGTACTTCTCTGAGTATTCATGTTTTCTTAGTAGTCAATAGTGGTCAATCCATCTCACACAGCGGATCGTGTGACTCCGCAGCCCTACATGACCGTACAGAAGAGCCTGCCTCTGCATTTCTACGGCAGTACACAACCAAACCAGGAACTCAACAATTCTTAAGTATATTGTGTACATAAAAACTTCAAAAATAAAAGTGTTAGACATCTAACCTGTCGTCTAGCAACCAACATAGTGAAATTCCATACCTCGTCACGCAAAAATTCTCAATACAACACCCTCAAAAGTAGAAAGCACAGCTGCCGTTCCTACCAGCACTGCCGTTCCTACCAGCAAACTGTCCCTGAACACTGCTCACATGCTCCATCTCGCACACGAATCTTTGGTTTGTCACTGGCTAACAACGTTTGAAATCCTCTCCCTCGGTTACTGAAGGAGCACGGCGTTCTCCTGCAGCTGCACCTCAACACCTCCTACTTCACCTCTTTCACGTCTTCGCAGCTTCCTGGAAAGAGCTCCACTGCTGGCCTCGGCTCAGAGTTTTCCAAAGGGGAAAAAGAGCGAAAGCAAACAATGTTTTTATCTGATTCACTGTTACTTCAGAATTCTGAATGCCAGCCACAAAAGGAAGAAAACTACATAACCCAGGTCCCTCTGCTGCTCCCTGGGCTAAGTACAGCAGCAAAGGCAATAGCAGGAGAGCAGCTACGCCGGATCAGCCTAAAGAACGAACTAACCCGGCATCAAGTCTTCCACCTCTAGGGAAGAACACACGAAAAGAGAAGCAAATACAGTGCTTCCCCCATACGTCTTCCTGGGCTCTGGCAATTTGCTCTTCATCATCTTTTTAAGTCAGCCACATTGTCTTAATGTTTAAGCATTCGTAACTGATTTCTCTTTGATGCTTTGTTCAGCAGCTCTTGATACAACACAAACTTCTGGTAATGCTACTAAATGAAGAGATTGTAACACCCTCATATGTTTCAGCTGCACATTTTACTAAATAAAATCCCAAATGCAGCCACCTCCCCTACCTTTTTTGAAGGCCCTATGGGTGAAGTTACCTACTTGTCACAAGATTCCTTTTTTCCCCGCAGTTCTGTTATCAAACATATATTAGGATTTGATGCTTAAAAAAAAAAACCCACAAACAATAGGAATTTCAATATCAAGTGCAGTGACCTTTTCAAGCTTTACTGGCAACAGTTTTTGGCACTCCATCCCGTTTAATCACTCTACAGAGTTACAGCACAGCCAGGTCTTCCCAGTCTTTCCAGAAATCAAGGTGCTCAGACCAATAAAGTCCTTTCTGGGTATTTAGACTATGATTTTTGTACTGAAAAACATCAAAACATTCCACGCTACCAGGATATGGATACTATCCCAGCACATGTCCTAGCAGCAGAGAAAACTTGTAGAGGAAGAAGTCAGAAAGCAAAGATCTTTTTAGTCCTGTATTCACGGGCTGCGATTACAGGTCTCCACAGTCCATGAAGACAAGGCCAACGGCTTACCTGTGTGAGTTCTTACATGAGTTTTCAGCTGATTGCACTGGGTGAATGCCTTCCCACAGAGCTGACACACGTATGGTTTCACTCCTTTGTGTATTCTCATGTGTCGGCGGAGGCTGCTGGCTTCCGAAAAGACTTTTCCACACGTGTTGCACACCGGCTTAGCTTTGGAGTACTTCTGGTCAAGCTCTTCCCCGGAACTCTCCAACTGGTAAGCGTTCTTTTCGCTGGTGATGTTAGACATACAGTGCTCCTTCAGTGCACAGCTTTGCTGAGGCTTCCCCCGTTTCTGTTTTGCTGCAATAGTCTGAACTAGGATATCCTGCGCCGCCAGCGTTTCGCTTTCCACTACAGACGCCAGCTGCAGTTCAGAGTTATCGCTGCCCTGGGCAGCCTGTTCCGTTATCTGGGTGGCCAGCTTATTTGCATCTAAAAACATCTCAATGGATGCGTTCTCCGTCACGTCGTTCTGATATTGTACGGATTTATTCTGGACGCTTTTGGGGGAGCTGAAATTCTTCTTTCGCTTTTTGGTTTGAGGAGATTTCTTTTCCAAAGTGGCTTTTTTTGCCTGTGGTTGAACCAACTCTGCAGAAGGAGCATCTGCTTTCTCCCGGTTATTGTAGTCTCGGAGAGTCAGAAGGCAAGTCTGCTGATTCATTTCAACATTTCCAGTGATACTAGATGTCTCTGTAGAAGAGGGATTAGCAATAAAAGCAAAGTCTTCCATCTTGATTTTGCATTTAGTGACCACTTCTTCCACTTTGAGATAGTCGGCAGCCTGGTGAATTTCTTTAACATTCCAGCTGCAAGAAAACAAGACTTGGGTGACAATATTCTGGACAAAGCAAGCATTTGTTCCGTACCAGCTGGATCAAATACAGACGGCACAGCTACAGACAAGTTACACTGTCAGAAAGCGTAACTTTGCGAACACGCACAGCAAGACCTGATCTCTTAGTGCTGCAGTGCCATAAGACACTTAGTATGACACTGGCTCCCGATCTGCCGGCCCATGCCTGGTGGGGTCTGCAGGTCCACAGAACCAAGCATTTTGCTCTCCGCTACAGACCTTTTGTAGAATTTTAAGCTAAAATTCCAGTTCTAAGGTGGTGAGGCTAGACACAGGGTTGTCGGTCCAAAAAGCTCAGAAATCACAGCACGAAGGGATAAAACACTGGAGAATAAAAATGCATAAGTTATCACTCTATAATCCTTCTGCCCAAAAGCCTTACGTAATTTGCAAGCAGCACATTTGCCTCAGCGTTTCTGTGAGGCGGGTATTAATCTTGTTTTATAAAACGATTTGCAGACAGTCTTGATTCTGTATCAGCTGCTCACAGACAACATGAACACCAAGAAAGTCCTCATTAAACTACTACGCTCTATTTTCGGTTCCTGCAACGGAGGCCTTGATGGTTTAGAAAAAATTGGTCCAGAAAAGGTGGCAATATGTACCATCAATCCATTTATGGATTTACAGCACTTTAAAGAGAGATGGTTGGGATGGTGTTGTTTACCATCAATCTATTGCACAGTAAATGTAATTAAACAGTTAGTAATTAGGCCCAGTTACTCTCTGTACATGAATAAAAGTGTTTTAGTACTGTGTATGACACCAGCCCTGAGTTCAAAGCACGCCCTCCCGGTGTCACCCATGCACCCACCAGCACAGAAGACAACAGAATTCGCAGACAGTTGCAGCAGCAGCCCAGAGGGATACAGAACAAGATGATGGGTGTACAGGGCAGACCCACAGGCGTCATCTTCTGTCAAATAGCTCTCCCTGGGTAAGAACTGTACTTTCACCTTCCTATTCCTTCAGGGATCTCAACTGCTCAGAATGAATCCAGAAACCCTCCCGCTGCAGTCCCAGGTGGACACCAAGAATGCTGCACGCTCCTGCTCATATGGAATTTGCAAAGTGTCCACCGTTAGTTTCACAGCTCTGCTCCTGCTAACACTTGCAGCTAATTTAAAAAACAAAAAAAACCACCCAAAACCAACAAACACCACCCCAAATATACGTACTTGAAGTATCAGATATGAGTTTTCAGATGCCAACAGCAACACAGCTTTTTTAAAATGCATTTAACACCAGACATTGAGAAAAGAGTTAAAATCCTGGCCTACATACTCCTAAGTAGTCACACTTCTCTCATGAGGGATAATCCCTTTCTTTCCCAGAAAGAAAAGCACTGCAAAGAATCCTCGCTGCACATGGAGCAACACAGCGGGCACAAAACCAAGACAGTAAAGGGGGAAAACACTTTTCCTGTGACTCCTTTTGGACGCTGTGACGTATGATTTTAAGTAACAGATCATGCAAATTCTAACAAACTACTATTTTTTTTTTAAATCATGCCTATCCTTGCGCATTCCTCAGGCTTTAGTTTCTACTGTACATACAGTTTCTATGTGTTCTCTCAAAAAACGGACTTCTATAATGCAACTTCAGAAAGAACACACTTAGCCTTCCCTCTCCCGGTAATTGCATCAGACTGTCAATCCCTTCCAATCCAGACAGAAAGACTCGGAGAGTGAAACTATCCATCAGTGAAATATCAGACAACAATACTGATTTGGCATGTACCATGTGGTGTTTTAAAAACATACAAACAGGCGATCTTCAATGTGTTAATACGCATCGTACCCACTGCTATTTTTTCTTCCAGAACTTACAACAAAGAACAAAAAACCCAGCACTGCCTTAACACAAAGTTTATTTCCCTATTTTCCTTCCCCCTTTAATATAGCATATGTTACCTGTCAAGGTTTAAATTTCCCGTATAAATAAATTCCAGGAGTTTTTGGAATCCATCAGCTTTCACTTGAGTCTGATCCAAAACAACATTGTTGTCGGACGTGTCTCTGTAAAACGCACCGAAGTACTCGCTGAAAGAGGCAAGCACATTTCTGTGTGCTTTGAACTGGAACTCCCCGATAACCACGGTGCAGTCACAAAGAAAGCCGGCCTCTCGCTGCTTGTTCAGTCTCTCTAAAAGGTGCTCACAGTGATGGGAATACTGCATTTTGGTAACGAGCTGCAGCCTCTTCGTTACGATCTAGGAAAGCAAAAAAAACCTGATATACATGCAAGATTTAACTTTGTTTCCCCCCTAGCAGGGTAAGTTAACGACTACAAAAGCCTCAGCACTCGAATCCCACAGAACGGGTTGTGTAGCGGCGCTTTTGTAGGAGGTACAGCGAGATGGGTGGATCCGTCTGAACTTGGGGAGCTGCTAATTTTAGAGGCAGAGCGAGGGGCAGAGGGCACCGACGCGCAACTCCCCACCCGGATCAGAGGATTAGCTCGCCTAAGCCTACGAGCTGTCACGTCAAAACCGGGCTCCGAGGAGCGCCTTGCAGGGACGAGCAGCCGGGCCCGGAGGGCGCTCAGGTGGCCACCCCGGGGGCACAGCTCCGCTTCGCGGGGGCCGGGCAGGGGCCGACCCGGGTGCGGGGAGTCCCCGGCGGCCACGGGCGCCCCGGGACGGGAAGGGACGGGAGGGGACGGGAGCGATCCCGCAGCGCCCGCCACCCCCGCCGCGGCCTCCCCCGGGCCCGGGCCCGCCACCCCTATGTCGCCCCGGCGCTGCCCGCCCGCCCCGCAGGCCGCCGCGGCCTCCCCTGCGCCGGCAGGAGGAGAGGAGCGGCAGCGGCCACGCACCTGCGGCGGGGACGGGACGGGACCGGACGGGATGAGGAGGAAGGAAGAAGCGTCCTCGCCTCAGGCCGCCATGTTCTGATGACGCCCTGCGCGCCGCTTCCGGGATGAGACTTCCGGTGCCCCGCTCCCGGGGGGCGGCTCGGGGTTGGGGGGCAGCGGTGGCACGGGAGGCGGAGCGTGAACGGGCCGGCGATCCGCTCCGCCGCGGGGAACGGGCAGGGCCGGGCCACGAACGGCGCCCCGGGTAGCTCGTGGAGGCGCGGACTACATCTCCCATGACGCAGCGCGCGGCGGCAGGGCCGGCCGTTGGCGTGGCGGGGCACTGTGCATGCCGGGAGATGTAGTCGCGCTCGGCGGGGAGCGGGGAGGTCGCCGCGCCGCGTTACCCCGAGTCCCGTTACACCAGCGGCGGGCGGGAGTGATGTCACGGAGCTCCCGTGGCGTGGGTCCTCGCCCCGCACCCCGGGTAGTGAATAAAAACGAGTTTGAGGGGGGAAGGAAAAAAGCCGCTCACGGCCGGTGTTTCCGCCCGGTTTCGAACCGGGGACCTTTCGCGTGTTAGGCGAACGTGATAACCACTACACTACGGAAACGCCGCTTAGCGGTGTTTTTTCCGGCGGCCCTGCTAATGGCGTATCGCCCCGCTCCGGCCTTCTGGCGTCAGTCCTGCGTCACGGCGGCGCCCGAAGCGCCGGGCTGACGCCAGGACCGGCCTCCCCGCAGAGCCGCGGCCTGGCCGTGCCGGCAGCCCCCCCGAATGCCCCCGGGCGGCCCCCGCGGGGTTGTCCCCCACTGCCCCCCTCCACACCCGCCGGGAAGAACAGCAGTGGTGCAGCCGAGAAACCTTAGTGTTACGATCTTCCCTTGGATGCTCTAATTGATTCTCAACACACCTGTCAATAAAAAGCCGCATCACTGGTCGATATTTCACACCAAAGTGTCACCCTGAAACACTTATCGCTTACGATGCCAAATCTACCTCCTGCTGTGGTTACAGCGGCCGGAAGGACTTTGGGACTGAAGCACAGACAGGGAGAAAGAGACCAACAAAAGGAGCTGAAAATCCCAGGGAAAGGAGAGGGGCAGAGCGCGACAAAGATCTTTCCGTGCTGGCAAACGCAGGTGGGATGAGCGGGACGCACCAGGCAGGGTTGCAGAGGAGAGATGTAAAGCACCGTGGATCCTGCGGGGACAAAGCAGGGCGGTTTATCAGAAATCGGAATGAGATAGCCCCAGCCAAAGAGGAGGAAGAGAGCGGGTTGGCACTGCCAGCCTCGCAGGGCAGCAGCACAACAAAGAGCCGGCGAGAGCGGGCGGGCAAGCCGGGAGCTGAACGCAGAGTGTGCTACACCAGGCTGCGTCTCTTCTGCAGGCCTCTCGCTCCAGCTGGAGCTTGGAGAATGAGGAAGTGACTAATCCCCCTGGATTTTCTAGTACGCCAGGCATTGAAATGCCTGATCTTGATCTGGATCTGGATCTCCTGATCTGGAGCTATAGAAGGGAACTTAGCTTTGCCATCCTTTGCAAAGGGAAACGCAAGTCAGACCCCAAACGGTGGGAGGAGGAGCAAGAAAAGCCAAGAGAAATGACTGAGGAAAGGCTCCAGAAGAAAGCAGTGGCAGGGAAGGGAAATAGGGAGCAGGAGAAAGTTGGAAGCGAGCAGCGACGATGTTCTGTTGAGTTTGGCAGCGGCAGCTGCAAGATTTCTTAACACTGCTGCTGTCGTGCAGACGTTTCTAATAGCTGCAAGGACGTGCGCATAAAGAGGTGCCACAAAAGAGCATTCGAGAAAAAAACTGAGCATCCTTACTAGCTCTTTTCACGCTTGCAACATCTCTCAGGTCCATGTGGAAGGACACGTGTGGGAATGCGCTTGTGTTCGTAGCGGCACAGCACGATCACAAGATCCGTTGTGCGCAACTGAAGCAGCCGGTGTGAAAAGGCTGACATTGCAGCCACATCTCTGCCCGCTCGCCTGTTGTATTAATGGCACCTGTTTTGTTCCTGCCAGGTCTCCAGCGGTCCCCGAGGTTTAAATGTTAATAACTGTAAATAAACTAATAAAACCCAAAATACAAATTAACTAATGAATATGTATTATGACTGATATAACAATATGTTCAGGCACAGCTTGACAACCACCATTAGAGAAGGAAGGTCCTATTTAGGTAACATGCTATAACCTTCTCCGAGGAGCTGAATGGTCTCAGCTCTCGCAGCTGATGAAGTCACCTGGCCTGCGAAAAGGCTGAATCTCTTTCCAGTGTTTCTTCAAAACAACACGCATAAATTAAACATACATGAAGTACTTTTTCCTAACGTCCTTTACCTGGGAGGTCCCCAGACAGACTACCTGGACTGAGGGGAGACGCTGGTGTTGCCATGAAGACTGGGGTGGAAGAGTACTTGTCCAGTGCCGCTGTGTTTTGTTTGATTCCTGGAGGGACCCAGAAAAGTGTGGGGCTGTCACATCCGGGGGAGGTAGGGAGGCTGTGTGGAAGCACGTCTGTGACAATGATGTGAAGATGAACAGTAGCGAGCAGACAGTGATTCTGACTGAGGCAGTGCTTCACCCGCTGGTTAGCCGAGAAGAAATGGCAGAGCTCTTCCCCGAGCACGCTGAGGTACCGGCGATGTGTGTATCCAGGCTGTGCTCACCCTCTGCGCTTCAGGTCTCAGCGCAGGCTCTGTGATGGACTCCGGTTACAGTGGCACCCAGAGCTACTGATCTTTGAAGGCTACTGTTTGCCCCGTGGTGTTCTCCGGCTTGTCCTGGACAGCTGTGATCTCACAGAGCTTCACAAGTCACCAAGGCTGAGGGGCTGCTTGTACAAGGCATAAAAGAAACAATTATGTGGGCCTGAGCCTCGAGGAAGAGATGACTAAGAGCCCTAGTGAGGTGGAAAAAACTTACCACCTGGCCATGAAATTCTGCTTCAAGAAACAAAGGTTTTGTTGGCCTGAAACCCTCTTTTCCCCTCCTAGTGCTGGCATAGAGTCCCCAGGGATTGACACGCTCTGCTCCAGTTCTATCATGAATGAATCATCACCACAATGTTGGCATAAGGACTTACTTCCACTCCAGTCCTTTCTGGTCATTTCAGCCTCTTCCCTGGAATTAAGCTGAACGCTTAAACAGGGAGATAGTCTGCATGGTCCCAGGTGGTGTTAAGGTAGAAGTCAGTGCTACTCCTGGTAGGAAGTTTTCAGTTTGGCCAGAAGGCTCCTTGCTTCCCTGAGTGCCCTCCAGTTGATGCAGAGTACCGTGACAGGGTACAGGGAGGCTGAGACTAACAGGGTGCACAGAAAATGTTTCTAAAGTACATGCAATTTTATAACAAATTTTACTTAATGCTTCATAGAAAAGAACCTGACATTACAGCTACCTGGAAGCTAGCTGCTAAGGGGAAGTCTGTGCCTTTGGAAAGTCCAATAAAAATCATGTCTGGCATGCTTAATTCCTTCTTAGTCCACGGCTATGTCTTTCTGAGTAGGTGAGGAGGTTCTTTAGCAGGACAATGCTGTACGGTATGCCTACAACTAAATTTAGAAAGATGGAGAGCTCTATGCTATTGCTTCATACTCCGTTGTACCTGCAAAACCATGCAGCCTTGAAAACGCCTTGCTTCTCCCTGGAAATCTCAGGGTCAAAAAGCAAACATGCCTAGGCTGTTCTGAGGAAGATGACGCAGCAGGGGCGAGGCAACCGGCGCCCGAGGCAAGCGCACCGGGGAGCAGGAACCCTGCACCGGGACAACATGCACACCTTCACAAAGAGAGGTGGTGGAAGAGCTGAATGCGCTTTTCCAAGAGAGCATGGGGTGTTGGTGCAGCCCCGCTTTGGGGGCACTGTGTGTGTGTGGGGGGTCTGGGCCTGGTCTGACCCAGGGGTCCTCGACTGAGGCGGGTAGGGCCTGAACGCGGTCCCGGGCCCTAAATCCAGCCGCCAGGCCCCGAATGCCGGCCCTAGATCTCAAGCACCAGACCCTAAATCCCGACTCTAAACCCTAAACCCGGCCCAGGCGCGGCTCAGGCTCCAGGGGCGGGGCAGGGGGCGGAGAGGGGAGGGCACGGCCAGGCGCGCGCCCGGTGAGCACGTGGTGCGGCCGGCGGACGAATGGCCCGAGCTTTCCAAACTCCCGCCACTCTCTCGCTACCGCCCCCTCTCCCCGCCGCGACCAATGGCGGAGGAGGAGGGTGCCCATCCGACCAATGGGGGCGCGGCGGGCGTGGCCTAGAGGCTTTAAGAAGGCGGTCGGGGGCGCCCCCAAGTCGCGTGGCGGGTGGGGAGGCCCTGCAATGACTAACCCTAATGGCTGCCGCTGCGCTCCCCGCGCCCGTCCGCTGTTTTACTCGCTGACTTTCAGCGGACGAGGGGAGTAGCCCGGGGGTGGGGGTGGGGGAAAGAAGGGGGTCTGCCATTAAAAAAAAACGTCAGCGAGGGGGGCTCCTCACCCAGGCCCGCCCTGGGGTCCTCGTGTCCCGTCGTGTGTCTCCCCCGCACCCGGGGACCCGCCGCGGAGGTTCCCGCCGCCGCCGCCCGACCCCCCAGGAGGCCGCGGTCGGCCGGCTCCCCGCCACTGCCGCCGCGAAGAGCTCGTCTCTGTCAGCCTCGGCGGCGGCGACCGGGAACGGAGGGAGGCGCCCCCGCGCCCGCGGGGGACCCCAGCAGAGCAAAACGGGAGCGGCGCCGCCGGGATAAACCCGCCGCGCTTCCCTCAGCCGTGGGGCGCGCGCGGCCGGCGCCGCTCCGACACGCGCCGCGCGACCCCGCCGGCTCGCGCTTCCCGCCGGTGGGGGCTCGCGGCGGACCCTCCCCTCCCCCCAGTCCCCACTTTCCCTCACGCCGCCGTGAGGCGGCCCCGGCCCCGCTGAGGCGGGCGGGCGTCGGGGTCGGGGTGCGGGCGCGGGCCCGAGCGGCCCCAGCCGGGGAATGGGGACCGCGGGGGTTAAACCGACACTACCGGAGGCCTCAAAATGTCAGTCCCAGCCGAGATTTGTTTCGGGTTCCCCCCCCACACTCCATCCCTGCCAGGGTACGGGCGGTGGGAGGGCTGGGCTGCCCTGATCTTATCTGGGAGAGAGCCCTGCGGCGATGGAAACTTCGAAACGTTGAATTTTACTCATCGGTTTTAGAAGCAGGGAGCTGAATTTGCAAAAATACCCCATGCAAGTCTCCAAGTACTGGGACCCGGCGACAAATATTTTGCTGAGGTGTGGAAGAGGAGGAGGGGGCTTTGGCCCTGCCGTGCAGCAAACCCGCCCGCCCGCCCCACGCATGCCGCAGCTCCGTCTCCTTGAAGAAACAGGGCGGAGATCCCATCCCGCGCCGCTCACCGTCGTGGAAACGGGCTGTACGGTTACCTCTGCCGCAAGTCCTGACCGTAGGCCAAACCTTTCCCGTGCTTCCGTAGCCAGTACCAGCCGCTGAGAGATAATATACCAGAAGCGCAGGCACGCGTGTGCGCGCCGTGTGCGATGGCAGCCGAGTGCCTGCCGCTGCCCCACCGCAGCTCTCGCCTCGCCGGGAGACAAACATGGCCCTAGAAACTGGGCTTGGGCATGACTCAACGCTCACATTTTACCAACCCTTCAATGATTTCCTGAGCGTTTGACCAGTGCCATCTTGTGGCCTTCTTTTTTTTTTTTTTTTCCCCTCAATCCACAGAAGGTGAGAGTTAACTCAGGTACTTGGTTTTTAAAATTCTCTTTGAAGGAAACCTCCTGTCATTAGAATACGTGGAAATGGTGGAGCCTGACATCACGCATGTGAGGATGTGTAGGTCCTTTCCAGTAGTGGAATCTGAACGTCGCTTAAACCCAATCTAGCTAAAATTAGTGCTGGCTCTGCCACTGGCAATGATCTTCCCTGCTTCAAAGTAACTTCTGTGTTTTCATCGTTTTATCTCGTTTCTGGGCAACAGCTTTCACTTAGCATCAAATACTTCATTTCTGACTTGCAACTAAACATGCAAAGCAAGATATTTAATGTGCTTAGTAGATTATTTTTTCAACTGAAACTCTCCTTGTCTTACAAGTGTCTTGTTTCCCTGAGAAGAGTCTTGTTTCCTAAATATATCTGTTCCTGTGGCATTTACAATAGGATTTTTTTCCCCCGCTGTCACTTCTGAAAGAGGCGAAAAGCTTAAACTGCCAAGTTTCTGTACGCATGAAAAAGTGTACGCTCTGGAGATTCATGTGTCAGAGAAAAAATGTTTAGAAACTGAGAACGTGGTCTACTTTTGTTTCTATTTATTTGTGGTAGCAAGGAAAACTTTGTGCAATATGGTATTGTTGTAGAGACTACAACAAAGGTAGCTGTTGTTGCTACAGCTTGCTGCTGTTTCTCAACAGCCTGCAGCTGCCTTCCCTGCCCCAGTGGAACAGTCCGAAAAATGGGCCACTGTGGCATTTTGGGGATCAAAAGAGAAGTTCTCAGCAATTTCTTCCCAGAAGAGCTTAAAACCGTTTGCAAGTGGCAGCTGCCTCGGTGTGTCAAGGGAATCTCCTCTAAGCAGAACCCAGCTGGGGGTGAGTAGTAGTTACCTGCGAGAGTCAGTGTCCCGGGGAAGCAGGTCCACCTCGGCGCCGTGCTTGAATTACTTGGTGTTAAGCGGATTTTCTCCCCTGCAGAGCATTAAGTGCTCTTGTTAATATCTCCAGATTTGTTTGTTTTTAAAAAGCTGATTGTTGGTTTGGAGCTTGTGCACGCTGAGTTGTTTATCATCAATGCTACCACAAAGTGGTATGGAGAGAGGTGACGGTGCTTGGGAGAAGAGGAGTGCTTGTGCTCAATAAAATTATGAAAGCATATTATTGAGGTTCATACCCTGGGCTGCCATTCAGATGGTTTGGGAGTTAGGATTGTGTGTCCTGGGTGGCTTTTTATCAAGTGTCAGGTGCTCACAAATTAACACCAAGTCGTTGGGAGGCTCTCTAACAAATGTTCAGGTGATGAATTTTGAAGGATGCCTTGCTTGCATCTGCTTGAGGTGGACGTTTTCACCATTTGAGATCAGTCATACGACATTTGTTTTATCAGGTTGGGGACACGGAAAGCTCTTTGTCCAAAGCTCTTTCGATCACCCTAGCAGTACAAAATGGCTTCTGGGTACAACCGTGTGCGTGGGGTTGCCTTTCTTTTGCACAGCCATCTTTCTAGTGTGCTATTTCTAAACACCCTGGAGTTTTCTGTCCCTTTGGGATGGTAGGAAATCGCTCCTCTTCTGTGGAGAACCTAGAAAAAAAATCAGCACAATGTGGATGAAATCCCTTGGGAGATCCCGCAGGACTGATGGGACAGCAGGAGGTGTAATACTACCATGCTTGTGCAAATAGCCCTTTTCTGAGGGCGTTTCAAGAACTGATGGATTTGGGGACCCCGGGGGGATTAGCGTACCTCCCCCATTATGACATTTTCAAGCGCACATTTCCAAGTATGAAATCTCAGCTGTGGCTTATTCTGCCTGCGGTGCTCTGTGATGTGCGGGGGTCTTGAGCTGTGTCCCACTCCTGGCTCTACCTTGGACCCTGCCTTCAGTCACCTCTCAACACCGTTACCCTTCCCCATCTCAACAAGAACACTTTTCCGCTCTCTGAAGAACTTGCCGTATATGAAAGCGGCAGTACTTTGTCTTGCGTTGGTCTCGTTAAGTTCTTTCCAGTTTATGTTTTAGCTTTCTTGCATTAATTTAAAATCAATCATGATTGTTTGGGTTGTATGTGACGTGCCAGTGCACAACAAACCACAGCAAGGAAGATTTAATTCAGATCAAGAGGTTTATGTGCAAAGATGAACAAACTTAAGTGAATAAGCGTAGATTCACGTGTCGGTATGACTTTTTGTGTAAATTTAAAGTACACTTTGCTGTGTGCTTGAAATGACTGACAGAAAAGCTGGAGAGTTTTCACTTACTGAAAATTCTGGTAGGTATTTCCAAAAGCTGTTCGCAGAGGTGACAGTGCATGCAGGCTTTGTAAGAACAGTGCAAGTAGAGTTAACGTTGAACTACGCTACTGAGTCTGACAAAAGAGTTCAAGTTGACCTTGCTTATGAGACAACAAAAAGAGTCTTAAGGAGAAATAATAATTATCAAAGAGTAAAGAATGGTTTAATTCAAAGGCTGTTTAACCTCCGACAAGTCTGGCAAACATTAATAGAACCCTACCCTAATTCTGTTTGTAGATTGCCTCAACAAGGGGTACTTTCAAAATGTAGTTGGATGTCATATCTAAGGATATTTATCAGCCAAGGGGAGGGAAGAAGCATACGTCTCAATCGTTTCTAAATAAGTAATTTAATGGTGAAATTGTGCAATCAAATCTCTGTAAATGCTAAAAATGTGGACTAAAAATGGTTTAAGCATATAATAACTTTCTGTGCATTTCTTTGCCCAGTTCTCTGTGTTTGGCTTAAGACACCCAAGTGGGGAAGTTGTTTTATCCAAAAGAAGTTTGGAAAAAACCAAGCCCAGGCAATGCTAGACCTCTGAGACAGACAAGAGCCAGGGAGAACAGCTCTGGGTCTTGGTCCTGTGCTCAGTGACTTTGACCTGCTTGATAGGTCAGATCAGGTTTGTCTCCAAGCAAGAGCTCTGTATTGCATGGCCTTTGCACAGAGAGCTGGGGGATGGCTTTAACCATCCACATTTATAGTTTGCAGAGGCGTGATTGTAACTTGGGATGAATGGCATCTTAAATTTAAGCTTTATTAGTTAATCTTTTAATTTGTGTGTGTGTGCAACTCTAGCTGCAGTCACTGGGGGAGTCGTACAAACCCTCAAATCTGTACAAAAAGACCCCAGCTGTCAATGTTTGAACTCATTTATAGCTCCCGGTTATAGCAGACCAAAACCTGATATTGGTTTAGGAGTAAAAAAGACTTTTTTCTCCCTCTCCATGGTCAGCTGAATTTTGTATTTCAAAGATTTCAGTAGGGTGAGCTACTCCCCTATGGTTGGAGAAGTCTTTGTTTCCTACACCTTGCCTGTGCTAGGAAGGTCTGTGGGATGTGCTCTTGCTGTTGGTTGGGTTTTTTTTTTCCCAACGGTAGATGGCAATAGCCATTCATTTGTAAAACAGAAGAGCAGCACTCGCCGTGTTACAGGATTTAACGTGCAACTAGGATCATTCCTGGGTAGGAGTTTAAGTGAAACTGTTGTAAAAACTTTTTCTTTCAAATGCAGGTGAACTGCCATGAAATAGAAAACTTTGCAATTTAAATATTTTTTTAAATAGAATCGAGTTCAAAGCAAAAATTGTGAATGATGCTATTTAAGCTTCACAGGGAGGTGCTGTAATGAATTGTCATCCCTATGTAAAAAGGTATTTAAAAATGCATTTTTCAGCCTACATTCCAGGTGAATTCAAGTGGTTAAGAAATGTCGGTTAACACTAGTTTTTTATACCTTTTCAAGCTTGTTCAAAAGAGTAGTAATTTTCAGTTTATGGTTGGTTGAGAAACTAATTAAAACATATCTCTACGCAAATTAAATAATTTTATTTCCTGTCTCTAAACTTTAGAATTCTCCTTCACAAATTAGTTTGACACCTTGACCCCGTTGAAAACAGTGTCAGAGATCAGCATTTGCAGATCTTCGATTTTACTTTTGCCTTTAAAAATGCACTGTACAATTACAAACTAGCTGTGCGAATGTACACGAGATGTGTCTTTCTAGTATGCAGCAATGTGTCGTAGCAGAAATTGCTTTCGAGGTTTCTCATTTATTTAAATAAATTTACTGTTTGCTTTTGTGGAATATATACTTTGTTTCCCAAAAGCAATGTGGGAGTTAATGTGAGTGAGGAAGGTAATAATCTATAACAAAGTTATAACTGAGTCACAAGACTTTTGGGAATTTTACAGCTGCAAACTGAAGTTCTTGTGCATTATCATAGCGTTCTGTTTTGCAATGATAACGAGTTTAAAGGCTAGCATTTCTCTGTTTTTATTGAAAAGATAATCAGACTTTTGTACGTTAATGATGGAATATTGGCAGCTATGATAATTTCATGGAAAACATTTTAGTACTGCAATTAGTATTTTAATAAGGTTGTTTCTTATTACTGTACTGGTATTATCTGAATTGTACAGTTGGGCGCTTCGCTGTGCTCTGTGGGGGACAAAATAAGGCAGAAAGGGTGGAAACAGACTGAAACGAAGGTGCGAATGGAGTTTGCTTCCAAGCCTGCTACTGACTCCAGGTGTGCCCTTCTGAGCTTCTTAGATTCTTCACCTATAAAACGGTGATAACGACCCTGACCTCCTTCTGAGGCCATGGATGAGCAGTGCTAAGCAGTACTGTCCTCTTCGCCTTTTGCCCGCGGCAATAGACCCACAGGGCTGTATTGTTTCCTGAGAGGCCAGGCTCTTCACGCATAAAACTGTCTTCTAGGTTGCAAACTTTCAGGATCCGGAAAATTTACCAAGCCTGCATGTTTAAACCTTTTCTCTCTGGTTCAGCCTCTGAGCCTCCTAAAGAGCAGAATTCCATCACTTCTTTCATCACTCTAATATTCCTTTAAACAACTGTATCATGGGATCTATTGTACTTAGCTGTAGTATGTCTACCGTACAGTCCATGTTTTTCATCACAGGAAGCAGCTTGAACTGCTTATAACACATGGAGTATACATTTGTCTTGTTTTAGAACAGTTTTATATCGTTCAGCTGGCTTTACAGCCTCTTCTGTGTCTAAAGGTAAGTATGTTTAAGTATAATCCTGAAGTTTTTATCTTCTGCATCGTCATCCTGCACTTTAGTTACCATTTCATATTACGCTTTTCCAGGCAGCTTTGAACAACCTTAGTTTGACAATTAAGGGAGTGAACTGCCAAAATTGCTAATTTCTCTCCCTCTCCTTTCACTCTTATCTCATATTCTCTAAGGTACACGTCTTTATCTACATGTTTCCAAGAAGGTGTTCAATTAATAACTCAGACAAGTCAGAGCTGATAGGATCTTTTCATGTATTAATTTAACTCTTCCTTTCAAACAGAGTGCCAGAAAAATCACTGTTTTCATGTTTTCTCTATTTATTCTGGCTGGATTTTTTTATTGAAGTTGCATGCTGTAGCCCTTTGATTCTGCGCCCAAGAAATTATCGGGGATTACAGTAGTGGCCTTACAGGTAACAGGGGTTCTCACTGATGTGTTGAAGAGCAGTTTTCTTCTGTATTAATGTTGATTTTAGGTTGGTTTTATTTATAGCAAAAAAGTAAACCTGCAGGCTTGGCCATGTGGGATGTAGAAATATTGGGTGCTTTGTTTCTCAGGTTTTTGTGTGTGTTTGGGTTTTTTTTCTGAGGACAAGAACGATGCAACGCAGCTGATGACTACAACAAAATTAATTTTCAGTGGAGACAATCACAAGACTTGTTCAAAGGCAGAGGTTTATGGGTCTGTACGTGCCAGCCTTTTAGCAGTTACAGACAGCAATGCTTAAAAGCTCCCTGTTCATTCATTAGATGTGAATGACAATATGTTTAGTTTCCATCTGTGTTGGTCTTGCAACAGGTTTAAACTTGCAATAAGAGCTAAGATAAATTGATGTTATAAAAAATTCTTTTGACTCTTGTCTACGGTTTAAAGGCATCTGGTCCCGAGAGGAATCTACACCATTGTCAGTGTGAGCTGGGAGATGCAGAAAACTCGCAGTCACTCTTGGCTAGAACTGGAGATGAGGACACCCCTCTCCACAGAACGGCAGGTCATTCAGTGAACGTGAAACAAATGAATTTCGCTGAGAAAATGGGTAACCAACAAGCTAAAACATGAAGCTGTACACTGGAAAAAAAAATCTTTAAAACCCTTCTTGGGGAGCCTTTATTTTGTTTGTTTTGTTGGAGGTGAAGATAATGATTCTTTATTGGTGTTTTTAGTACCAAAATATTACTGGTGAAATATCTTACAGATTTCTATTCCTATGGCTTATAAATCAGTGTTCTAATTGCTTTCAGAAGGAGCAGCAACCAAGAATTTGAAACTGTGAAAGTGGATAGCAAATACTGGTAAATGACAACTGGAGTCTTGCTCCTGATTTTCCTTGTGAAAGAACATGAACATTTCAGTGAACAATTTGAAACAAACTTATACAAGGTAAAGGTAATGTTATCTAGTACGGAAATTGTTATGAAGTGCAGAAAAAGTTACTCGTTAATCATCTTTTCAAAATCATCTGGTTTTCTACCAACTTGAGTTTTCATCCTCCAATCAGAGGACTTTCCATATGGAGTTTACCCTTGGGAATGCTATTTTTAATGTAGTGAACCTGTATCACCAGGTCAAAAAGTTGGTTTACATCCAGTGAGGATCATAAACAGGTGTAGACTAATAGTTAAATTGCTGATTCTGTGATTAATATTGACCATAGTTTTAGTTGTCAGACTATTTCACCGAAATCTTGTCAGTATGAAGTCCAAGTTTAATAAGCTCGGGGATACAGCGGTTCTGGAGTACTTCCAGCACTTTGCTTCTATTTTCAAGTTTACCTCGGTGGTACCACTGAAGCAAGATGACATGTGAAGCCGCAGGTGACTCGCTGGCTTGCAAGCCTGCTGTGTCACAGGGCTTGGCTACAGCACAGTAATGTTACACTTCTTTAAATACAGTTTAGTCGTGTAATATAAGCCAGTTCAAATAATTTTTTAAGTGTGTTTCTCAACTGTAAGTTCTGGCCAAGTGTTTAAGATAGTTCAGGAATACAGTTAAAAGAAAGATTATTGCAAGAAGGAACAATACTTAAAAAGGTGAAAGTCTAGCTTCTTGAAGCCAAGTCCTGCAGCACTTTTTTTTCTTTTCAGTGAGGACTTTAAGTGTTTTCCATCTTAATGCTTGTGCAAGGTAAAATGTGCCTTTTAAATGATCTCTTCTTCAACCAAGTTCATTGGTTGAGGACTTGGGCACCAAATTTGAAATCCAAAGGAGATGTTATTGACCACTCATTGGTAGAAAGACAGAACAGAAAGGCTGTCTACAGATTCCTAAGTACTGTGTACTGCTTGACAAAGATGAATACATATTGACAGTGTTCCTTAAAGGCATGCTTCAAGGGCAAAATTAAAACATTTCCATAGGGTGTAGCCATCAATCACCAGAAGGATGTTCTTGTACACCAAGTACAACGGAGTATAGCTTTCCGGTGACCTTAACACACTAGCCAACGTAGGAGCTGCTAGAGTAATTACAGATTACATTAAGTATCAAGTAAAAGCCAACAGCCAACTACTAGGCAAACCTTTTATGCGTTATTAAAATCATATCCTTCCCAGAAGATTCAAGCTAATAAAATTGAATTCGATAATGCAATCAGTAAAAAGCAGGTTTAAAAAAAAATTCTCCTTTGTTGATAATGTCTCAAGAAATCCTGTGTTTTATATAACACTTAATATACATAAGCATGGAAATAATCCCTCAGGTGTATGAACAGTTTCAGTTGCACATTCCCTGAGACTGCCTTGAATTTTTTATAATTATATTTCATTAAGAAATAATTATTATTTGTCAAGTGTGTGTTGCACTTTAGATTAAAGATTAAGGACTGTGGTTGCCTAATATTTCAGCCAATAAAATATAGAAAATTTTAGAAAGTAAAAAATTGGAAGGATTGTTCTTACATATCAAGAAGCTGGTTCTCCTTCCTGAGCAACTGGCTGGGATGGTTTGTTATGGACCCTGAAGAATAAAAAATTTTAGAGATTTGACATGAAAAAGGGAGGAGGGAGCACACACTGTATGTAGGGAGACCAATGTTCACTGCTAACACTTCTAGTAAATCACTTATGACTTGATAGATCCTTTATTGGGTCACTTTGAAGGAGCCCTAGTGGGCCTGACGTTCAGACCAAACGTTTCTGAAAACTTGGCTTTTTGAGGGATTGTCAGAAGAATAATTTTTTTTCCATCTTGGCCAAGATAGTGTATGTTGCTATATAGTAGAACCAGTTACCTGTATTTGAGAACCAATACTGTACAGCAGCTGCTTTTGTGATGTTGTTGATCCGTCTTTGATTTCATACGACTCTTAAAATTTTAAAACCAGGTGTATGCTCTTCCCATATATCATATACAAATTTTAGAAAAAAGTGAATAGTGAACAATATTCTACAACTAGATTAGCATTTTGTTTCTGTGAGCGTACAGGGTCCAAGACCCAGCAGTAAAGCTGTCAGCAAATGAGTTGAGTCTGCAGCGAACATCTAGAATGTGGCCCAAAGCAGATCGTGGTGCAGAATCTCTGAGTAGGTGGTAAAAAAAACTAAAAATAAGTAAGGCCAAGATAAATCAATTTCAGGACAATGTATTTTGCACACAGAACACCATAGTTGCCTAAATCTGGCCCTTCAGTTGTTAGCTGGAATAGTGGTACAACATCCTCGCCCCAGCCATGCCTAAATGAGGGCTGGCATGCTTACTTTTTCTTCAGTTCTCCCAAACTGATAAGAAATGTTGCAACTCCGTGCATTAGATCACAGCTATCACCTCTGGGGAGAAGTACCGTCTGGTCTGCTCCTGTTGAAGGGCGTGGAAACAGTGCTTCTAGTAGGAGTTAACCAAGAGTTTGTCATTCTGAACTGAGGCAGTTTGTTAGCTACTCCAGAGCTGGATATAGTCTTAGCTATGGCTTTTGAATCAAAGTTGTCCTAATAAATTCTATATTTTATTTTTTGAAAGTCAGATTGCTTATTTAAAAACCAAAGTGTAGGTTCCTACTTCTTTAAAAACAAAACAAAACCTCTCCCCCCTGGCCGGAGTCTTTATTGTTTGCTGTCTCCGAAATCTTTCCCGAAGCAGAAAGCGGATCAAGTAGTAGCACAGCAGGCCAAAGTCAGCCCTTGTGCAGGTCCAGTGCAATAGTTGGGGTATGCCGACTGAAACTGGGGCTGAATTTGGTCCTCAATCTTTGCCGTTTGAGTAGAGGTTCTGTTTCAGTGCCTTAGAGGTGCCCAAGAAGACATCGTAACTGATGTTTTCAACGCATTTTCTTTCTCTGCTGGTTCTGTATTTTGGTTGAGTTGTGTTTCCCCAGCTTTCAGATGTATGCTTGAACGCTGGAAAAGCTCACTCTCATACATAATGAAAGAGGAAAAGTTACAGAGGAGGAATTTATTGGCTAGAGTCTCCATTCCTGCTCTATATCTTGCTCTACAAGCTCCCACAGCAAGTGAGTGGTAGAGCCAAGAATAGAACACCACTTCTCTGACACCCAGTCCAGTGTCTTAACCCCTGCCTCCCGTGAGAAATTTTGTTTCAGTTTTCTGCACAGTGCGAAGATAAGATCATACTTTATTTTAACGTATAAAGTGATCTCTAGGGTGAATGAAGAAGGTTGGGACATAGCCAGAGAATAACACAATGTAAATAGTGAAACTTAAGAAGGTTATATATATAACACTACAGCTTCTCGGACTGCTGTGTGTCTAGGTAGAATTAATTAAAAATAATACGAAGTGTTTGAGTCCTTTCAAGTTTGTTTTGAGCGTACAAGGTCTTCTTCAGAGAGAAAGCAGGATTTCTTTTGCCTAGCTGGATTTTCCCTGAGAGCAGCCAATGGAGGTGTTCTTTTGCCTGTAACGTAGGGATGCTTTTCCTCTCTGGTAGTACTTGTTTTGTCGGGGTAACAGCAGGTGTTGTGTTGGTTGGGGGTGGCAAAGGAATTTGGAAAAAGGTGGAGTTTGTGTGGGTTGACTAATGCATTCTAACTGCAAACCGCTGCTATTTTTGTGGATTGAGTATAGTAAGGAGTAGCATGCATAAACTTAGCACAGGGATGTTAATATGAAATGCTTAACTGCATCCAGCATTCACAAGTGATAAAGGCAAGAGTGGTCTCTAGAAATGCGTGCTGACTCAGCACCCCCTGACTTCTGAGACAGCCACGGCTCTAGGTTTGGTATGCCCTTTCCAAAATATCCAGCAGCGCTGGCTTGAAACAGCTCGGCTGATAGGGGAGACTCACACTGGCCTCTGCTTTGGTATCCTCCAAACCTTGCATCAGATACATGACTGCAGTTGTGCCATGTTAGCCGGCTTCTTTTTAGGATTTCTCTTCCAGAAAGACTTTGAGTTTTGACAAATCAGGGAGTTATCACCTCACACTCGATTTCAGGCAACATAAGAGCTTCTTTTTTCTTGTCTTTCCCAAGACGTGAACAAGAGGCAAGTGCTAAGTGCCACAGGTGAAAGCTGGATCCCACCTCTCTTTTAAAAGCATATAGGTTGGAAGAGTAAATATTTGTGAAAGATTTATTTCCAATATCTCTTCACGCACTGTGAATGGGCGTGTATGTGTATATGCAGGGAATAGAGATTGCTGTAAATGGATAGAAAAGAGGTCACGGTAGCTTTCTGTCTGTGTGCTTTAGCCATGCTCGCTCCTTTTATACAAGCATTTACAATACAACCTGCCCAAATGCATTTGGAAAATGACCCTACGTTATTTTAGGTACCTAGCAGTGTGGATGCACTAACAAGTCTCTAGGGATAAGCAGAAGCATGACCTTACAGCACCACTGGGACACAGAGATCCTTCTCTGCTGACGGCAAAATGACACGTTTGCTTGTTCACTGGCTAGAAACGATTGGGAATTTTTTGGCAGTGCTTTATACTCGGGAACTCTTTATTTCTCACCAGTGAAACATTTTGTGGGAACGTGCCAGTTTCAGTGAAACTTCTGTAATAAAAAGTTTGTTTTCAGGCTAGAATCTAGAGGGAGTGTGCTCTAACCCTGACCTGCCTGTCTGAGAAGGAGGACTTAACCCCCAAAGTCTTCACATTCCAGGAGAGCCCTCATTCTGGGTTATGATCCTCTTAGAGTGCTCTTTTCCTGTGCTTTCGTAAAAACAAACCCAAACCCCCCAAACAACAAATAAATCCTACTTCTAAGTTCATCTTGATGCAACTGGAAATGCTTCCGAAATTTTGAAATGATTTCTGGGATGGGAAAAATTATTTTTCTTCTCTTTCAACTTTGCACCTCAGCACTCCATCATGAACTTTGTTTGCATCTGAGATTTTGCTCATGATGAATGAGCTCTCGGCCATAAAGACTGCTGTGAACTAGGCTTAAGGACTTTCCTGAAAAATGAAAACCAAAAGGCTAAACCGCAGTTACCTTATGAAACGTGAGGAAGGAGAAAAATGAGATCTTCACTCTCCTGTCTCTTCTGTAGGGTTTTGTCATTCATTCTTCAGCCAGGTTCTCCTACTGCAGACGCTGGCTGCTCCTGCTCAAACAGGAGACATGGATAGAGCATTGCCGTGTTATCAGGGAGGGTCTCCCGGGGTTCTGAGCTGGTGCTGGGCTGTGGCGTCTCCAGGGGCCGGCAGGCAATGCTCTGATGGCTCTGCTGTCCTCGACATGCTCACCAGCACCACCCCGGCTGCTCTAAGAGAAGCCACAAAATGACTTGGCTCTTCACCTTCCTGAGCTTTTTTGGTTATTACAATTAGAAATGCCAGCTACGTTGTGAAAAAAACAAATGGGAATTTTATCTGTTGTTCTTTCTGGAACCTTATGTCTGTTGTTATTTACTGCTTGCTGTAGTTGTGGTTATACTTTTTTTTGTCATGATCTATGTGACAATTGGAGGGAAAAGGCTGCATTTTGACCTCAGTGAAGCGTGAGCTGACAGCTGTTCATACTCTGCCTTCTTCCAGGCAGCAGATACCAAGAGGCTGCTCTTCTAGGCTGCAGAGCTGTCAGAGAACTCATGGTGACATCTTTATACAGGGTTGTATCAAAGTGAAAAATTTAAATCTTACAAATCACTACACAGTATACACATTCCCCCGGGAAGATGCTGGGGGAAAAAACCAGCTGAGCAGCTGTTTAGCGTGCTATTAGAGTGTGCTCATGTTATGGCGATGAGTGCAGAATGAAAGAAACAATATAGAAAAGCAAATGGGAATATTTTAGAAAATTTTCCAAAGACATTTTGGAAGAAGACTGCTTGGTAGTCAAAGTATCACGACACTGTACTTGATGACTCTCATCTAGAACAGTGGGGCTTTAATTTACGACATGTTTAAGTATGACTGAAACCTTTTGGGACTCCGTGTCTCGCAGAAAGGTCTGAGCAACAGTATCTGTACTTATGCCCTAAGCAGAAGTAGCAGCATATAACATACAAGGGAGTAATTCCTATCTGATGTGGAAGGAATCGAACGCACTTGGCTTCTGTCAGCTGCGCGTGGTGTCTGCGTATGCCCTGTATTGATATAACGTGTTGGTGGGTATGCGCTTTCGTAGAAGCCTCGACAAATTGAAATAGCAGTGCTCTAATGGTATCTTCCTTCTTAATGTCTCTTTGAAATATCTATCAGATCAGCTGTGAACATAGTCGTATAAAGTTTGTCAGTACATTCATGCTTTAATACTACTGGATCCCATGCAAAACGTATTTTCAAAACACCTCTCAGAGCGAACAAATGTGGTTTAACTCAGCCAGTGTGAAAGTCTTCAACAAAGCCTCTAGTGAAGGATGGCAAACGGAATGTTTGCTGGGTACCAGAGTGCAAAGGAAGCCAAAAAATCATAGTTTTTCTGAATTATTTTTCAGTACCTCAAATTTGCTTCTGACAAACTTTTATTTCACCTTTAATTTGAATAGATTGAAAGCGTTTTTCATTTCTAAGTAGTTTTTACTCCGTCTTCGAACTTTGAACCTGATCATTTTAATTCAGCAGAGACTGGAGGATGGGGTTCTTTGTTCTGGTACAATAAATATGCAATAACTAGCCACCATTTTCTGTTCCCCGCTCTTGTAACTTTTGTTCTTCGTGTGATGCTATTTGCACGTTAGCTCCAGCAGGCATCAAATAAGTTGTTTAATTAAAAAATGTTATCGGAGGTCCAATTTAAGATCAAAGATCATATGCTATCAGAGATCCAGTACTTTGATACCACAATAATAGGTACCTTAGAAATAGTCACATGGGATATATTAGACAGTAATTTATTTTAGCTTGTTTCTATTTTCTTCATATTCATTCCAGATACCGTAACCTAGTTGAAGTTTTAAGAAGAAACAGTGATTTTTAAAGTGAAAACTAAAAGGCTTCCAGTTTAAACAAAACTGATCAAAAAATTATGGAAGTAGGAAAATGAGACCTTTAGAATAAATATGACCAAAAGCATAATAAACATTGACTGGGAGCATAATCCTGAATGCTAACATAAATCTGTTTGTTGTAACAAACATTTAGTCTAATTTAATCTTCGAATGTATTACTGCCAGAAAGAATAGAATTTATGGGCTCTAATGCGGTGGTTACTCTTAAAATTCTGCTTTACTATTGATGCTGATGGTGTCTCCCACTGAAAAGACCATTTTAATTATTATTGTCACCCATCTCAGTGAAGTCTATGTGTGTGTATTATTTACAGATCATTCTTTAAACTACTACATAAGTTGCATACTGAGACGGGAACAAGAGATAAAATTACACTGCATTGTCATCGCAGCACAACAGCAGCGTGTGAATTTGAGCTCTTGTGAGGGAAGAGCTTGTGATACAATGCTCAGAAGAAAGCAAAGGTGGTGCTGGTTCGTCACATGGCAGCGCTTCTGCACAGCGAACGCTCAGGTCTCGCAGGACATTAATCACCTCTGAAAAGGTGCAAGAACCTCCCACTCTTAACGTAGCCCATGGCACTTAACAGAACTGGGCGATGTGGTTTTTACCTGTTTACTTTTGTTTTACTTCTAAATTACTTTGATTTTAGATTAGGTAATCTAAATGTTTGTTTGGTGGAGAACAGTATTTTTTTTTGTATTCTTTCACACTTAGAAATTACTCTAACATCTCTTCCGCTAATAAATCATAACTAAGTCGGTTTCTAATGCATTTGAACTATCAGCCAGTATGTGCAGAATGTTATCGGTTCTTATGTGTTACAGATAGAGGAGGTAGAAAAGTGGTTTTAAAATGGTGTTGAGATACTGCAAAGGTTTTCCATTTGCTTCTCAGCCATTGCCTTTGTGCAATCTCAGGGCAATTGCATTTAAGCGTAAGGGCTACAATCTGCTGTGGCGGACGCTCTGCAAAGGTTCCTTTGACACCTGTGGAACTCAAAAAGCTCTTAACTAGGCAAAGCGCTGGGATTCTTCTGGAGGGACAACGGAGCAGAGCTCTGGCTCCTGCGTACCAACCCCAGCCTTCAAGGCCAGGGCGGACGGGGCTTCGAGCAACCTGGCCTAGTGGAAGGTGTCCCTGCCCGTGGCGGGGGGTGTTGGAACTAGGTGGTCTTTAAAGCGCCTTCCAACCCAAACCATTCTACGATCTCTCGCCAAAAAGACTTTAAATGACTTTCCATTTTTTTCTTACCCAAAAGTGGCTTTGGAAACACAGCAGGAGTGCAAATAAAGGTATAAAAGTGTTGGTCTAATCGGGCGTACAGTTCTCAGAACTTCATTACTCTTTGTTATCTGAAAAAACTGCAGATAAGGAAGCAAATGCCAGTGAGGCAGAAATGCGTTGTCACATTGCAACTTTCTTTCATGCTAGGAGAGAGGTTTGTGAACGCTAACAGAAAGCCCAGGATCCAAAATTCAGTGCTAGGGTTCAGTCTTGTGAAGGAACAGCATTTTTAGAAATGAACTCAACTGAAAAATCCTTATCTTCCATGTAAATGGACATCTTGTTTAAATTCAGAGACCAAAAAACCTGGGGTTAAGTCTAAGACCCACAATTCAATTTGCATGTTGAGTAATTCAGACTGCAATAGAAGCTTTGTCACATTAAGGTTAGATCTTTCCTGTGGCTGTTCAAGTGGGGTCTGAAGACTTTTTAACGTGTTGCAGGATATTAAGGGGGGAAAGTTTGACCTACATCCATTTTTTTTTCAGACCCACTTCTGCAGGTTTCATCACGCTTCCCATGTCTCGCACGTGGGACGTTGCTGAGGGCAGGATAGGTGCCCAATTGCCTACATACAATTTCATCAGGAAAGGTATATGATTTATTGCCCTGTAAAGGGTTTTGACGTGAAGCCTGTGAAAAGCACTATATAAATGCCAATACAATATAAAACGTCACACAACTACTTTACTCATTAATTCCGACCCTGTGCTTTTGTATTGGAGAGAAATGGGAGTGAAATATGAATGCGTTCCTGATGCTTTAAAGGGAAAAATGGGTTTGTGGATTTTATAAAGGCTGATATGTTAACCTGCCTTCGTGGTTCCTTTAAAGACAAGCAGAAAGAAGCCCACTCCTTGCCTGGTCATAACACTGTGAACGAAAACAGATAAAGCGCTGGCAAAGGAAAACTCCCCGCTTGCGATGATGGTCCTTGGTCATGATCCTGCTCTCGCAACAGAAACAGATTATTTCAGGTTTTTACCTCAAAATGTCTTTTATTTCAATGATACTGGCTGGAAGCCTTTCTGCTGTCACCTCATTATATTTTTCCCCCTTATATTTTGTCATATTATCCTCTTTAAACAGCTCAGTAACTGAAGCTTCCCCGGCCTTCGTGGCATTGGGCAGGCCCATTTTAGAGCGTGGCTTCGGCAAAGGAAAATGTGCTTCTCGGGAGTGCTTTACTCACCCGTTGGAGCTGAGCGGTGCTTGTTGCACCGGCCTTGTCGTGTTGCCCGAAGGGGACAACAGCTCCTCGAAGCCCAGATCTCACCAGTTCCCGGACCCTTCCTTCTGGGACGCCACTGGGGGAGGCCAGGGAGGAAGAGGAAGACCATGGAAGATGCCAAAAAAACCCCGTTCATCTTCCGCAGGGATTTTGCTAGCCTTGCCCAGTTCGCTTCGTGTAGCGCGAGCCAGCCTGGCCCAGTCGGTACAAATCACAAGGCTCTTGTGCCTAGCCAGCTGAGGTTTGCTCTCACCTGCTGACCCACTGCGCCATGGGGCTCTGGTTTTTTCAGACCTTCATACATCAGCTTTAACTATTGCTGAGTACCGAGTAAAATTTACTCTATTCCTTTATTTTTATCTCAGGTTGCTTTCCAAATTTTTTCCCCCTTCTGTGTTTCCCGGTGATTTTGATTATTTCTATTTTCGCTTTTAATAGGATGTTCGCTTTCTGCTGATCTCTGCTGACATTTTTCCCTTTTGATTTGTAGTACTATTAATTCCCCTCTGTTCAATGTTTTGTCTACAGTCAGAACATGTTTGTTTTTCTCTAGTGGCCTGTAATTACTTTCCCCCTCCTCCTCTTTAAGTTTTCCAATTACGTCTCCACTGATGCTCCTTTAAGAGCAAGCCGTCCTGGGGGTAACCTCTTGAGGATATGAGGATATGGCTTTTTGGGCCAGAAAGTGCTTTAAGCATTGGAAAGGAGCTTGAGTTGAGAATACTGATCGCCCCTCTTTTCGGTAAATTGGTAAATGAGGGTTTTTTTTGTTGCAGTTAGTTAATATGCGAGTCCTGAGTCCTGTTGCCTGTTTGGGGATGGTCCTGTATCGCCACCTTCTCGTGGGACTTAGGGGCAAGCCAACCCTGCTGCAGCGCCTTAAAACAGAGACCTCCAGCCCTTGGGTTTGGTGGAGCTTCTTCTCTCCGTTTCAGGCGAGGGATGGAGGGATGCTGGCTCGAAGGGGCCAGTGCAAAGTAACCCTGGAAACCCGTGACAAAGTTGAAAATCAGATTCGGTCCTCCGGTGTCCCCATGTACCCCACTGACCCCCACCCTGGTGTTTCAATCTAGCCACTGGCCTCTTAATTTTTCTCTGTTTTTCTTTCAGTCTCAATGCTGTGAAAACCCGAGTTTTGCCGGGCAGAAACGAGATCTACTTCATAGTTGGCATGCCATACCATTTTCGCAGGGAACTATTTCTAGAGGAGTATTTTGCACGGCTTCCTGGTATTCCGTACTTGTCTCTCCACCTCCGAATGCATTTCATTCTTCCCAACCCCAGTGTTTTCAGTGGCACTTTTACCAGGGGCAGGATAATTCCAGGCCTATCGGAAGCCCAGCCCAAGCCCTGGACTCCTGGTGAGCGTCTACACCCGAGCGCAGCAGCCCATTAAAACCGCTTTCGGCTTATTTTCTGCCTCACTCCTGACAGTTGTCAGCGCGGGGTATTCACCCGCGCTCCCACCCGGGACCGGCCCGCAGCGCCCGTACCCTGCAGTGCCGCGCCTCGGACGCGTGGGGGCGCCGCAGACCGCGGAGCGCCGCGCAGAGGCCGCGCAGCACCGCGCAAGAGCCGCGCAAGGGCCGCGCAGCGCCGCGCAGGAACCGGGGCCAGATCCAGCCCCAACCGCGCAGCTCCGCAGGGCACCGCAGCTGTTCCTGCGCGCAACGAGCAGCGCAGCGCAGCGCAACGGGCTCCGCGGGCGCGCAGCCATTAGCCGCGGATTTGTCCCCAAAGACGGGTCGAGTAGCGTTATCGGGGGGGGTCGCAGCGGGGGCGCCGGCGTTTACTCCCTCCCCCCCGCCTCAAAAGTCGTTTAAAAGCAACAGCGCTGGGCTCACACAGGAACGCTTTGTGCAGGCGTGTGCGTGAAGCACAGTGCAAAAGCCGGGGGGGGGGGGGGGAGAAGAAAAGAAAAAGGAAAAAAAAAGTGGTCGTAGTAGGTTTGTTAAGGAATCCGGTAAGTTATAGGGAGCAAAATTAAATGTCTGGTGCTTACACGACGGCATGTTTTACAAGGGAGAAGGAAACTGCGCAGAAAATGCATGGGCTTTTATTGTTGGTTTTCATTGCCTGTATTGTGGTGGATGCTTTATGCTACGGAGAGCAAGTTTAATTGAACCAGATCGCTGATTTCATATAGTAGGGGGCATGGAGTGGTTTTTTTTTTCCTTTTTCTTTTTTTCTTTTTTTTTTTTTTCTTTTTTCTTTTTTTTTTTTTTTGTTGTTTTGTTTTCGGAGTTAACCGTTTCGGGGGCTAGAGGCAGGCAGGACCGGGCTCCGCAGCCTCCCAGTTTCGAGCCAGCAAATACAAACACATTACATAAAACCAAACACCGAGCCCGGTTATCAAAGCCTCAATCTCTCTCTATTATTTTCCCTTGGATTTAGTGGGTTTTTTTTTGGTGTGTGTGTGTGTGTGTGTGTTTTTTTTTTTTAATCGCATCTGTCGTTCCCAGCCTTTCCCAGGACTGCAAAGCAAAGTGGACAGCCTCCATGTGACCACCTAGTACAGGAGGCATTTTCTACTGGCAAACTTTGGAGCGGTTTTTCTCCCTTCCTTTCCTTCTGAGAGCTCAGCAAAAGCAAATGTGCAATCTATCCGGTGATTAAAGCCTCCGCATTTGTCTTCAGACTTACCGGGTTTATCCAAACTTTTTTTTTCTCTGTGAGTGTGTCTGTACCCCCGCCTCCCCCCCCCCCCCCCCCCCCTTTCTGTGCATTTGTAAAGTAGCCCCATCGAGCAATGATAAATATCCCTGTTGATCACTTGATTGATTACCTCTCGGAAAGGTCACGCGGGCTCGCAGTAATTTCCTTTTGCCTAAGGCTCCCTTTTCACTTTTACTCCAGCACGACAGCTCCAAGTATACAGGATCTTTATTTTTTGATTTTTAACCCCTAAATAGCTCCCCGAAAACAATGCGGTTGGTGAAAAAGAAGGAGGAAAAGCAGCCGGCGGGTCGGCGCTGCCCCAGCCCTCGGCGCGCTCTCCCGGGGCGGGTGTGGGGAGGGAGAGCCTCCCTCCCCTGCTCTCCTCGGCACCGAGAATTCGGATTTAAACAACCAGACAAGCTATTAATTTACCCATGCTACCCAGGGTCCTGAACCCAATTAATTTCTAATAATTACAGCCCAAGGGGGCTGGAGAGATCCCTCTGCCTCTTTCTAGCCTTGCCACTTCGCGGCACCGAGGTCAGCGTATAATAATAAAGTGTATATTTTGAAAGTGATCAGCAGAACAGTGAGTTATTGCAATGAATGAAAATTGTTTCCATTTTGGCTAATTGAGCCCGTGGCTGAAAGCTGGAGTTCTGAGACTAAATAAAGAGGACTGTTTCATTTCAACGTGGACTGGAAATCCCTGCGCAGCTTTTCGGTCACCCAGCAAGAAGCTTAATTTCTTAACAGCAAACCTGAAATCGAGCGTTGGGTAAACAGTATTAATAATTGCATTACAATGATTAAATTAATCTTACTGGTAGCTAGGAGAATATAGATTGAGATTGAATAACACGATGTAAAGTTCACTGCACAAAGACAATAGCACAACAAATACCTCGATGAAGAATTCCAACTTTTCTCCAAGTGGGCTGCGGGGCTCGTTCAATTATAATTTAAGGAAGAGAAAATTTCCTGTTACGGGGAACGCACTGAAACCTGCGTGCGAGGGGATGCGTTTGCTCTCCCAGCCTGTGACAGAAACAGATTTAATTCCACCCCTCCATCAAAAACAAAAACAAACAAACAAACAAAAAACCAACAAGCCAAGCAAACAAACAAACAAAACCACCACCCCCAAACCCCACATTTAAATATTTCTTTCTGCCCGTGGATGTGCTGAAAACGCCCCGGCGGCTTCCCACCCGGGAGGGACCGGCGGCTGCCTGCGCGGAGAAGCCCGAACGAAACGGATTTCCCGGGGGGGCGGCCGGGATATTTCGGGGACGGGGACGAACCCGGCGGGGCTGCGGCGGGTGACCCCGGGGGGCGGCCCGGGGCGGGCGGCGCGGCACCTGCCGGGGCTCCCGGGGCCGCTGGGACGGCGGGCAGGTGGCGGTGACAGGCGGGGGCGGCCGGGGTCACGGCTGACACCCCACACCCCCCCCTCCCGCCACCCCGGGAAACGCGCATCTGCGCGCCCGACCCGGCCACTGGGCTCCCCACGCGTGTTCCCCGCCGCGCCGGGATCGGCCGCCCCGGTCCTTCGCCCGGACTGCCTTTGACAGGGTCTCCGTTTATAACCGGCGGCGGGGAGGGGGGGTGGGGGAGTTTTACAAAGTCCCCGGGCGTTTTCCAAGCGCGGGGCGGTGCGGGGGGGGTGATTTGGGGAACCCCCCGGTGCAGCCCCGCAAGAAGAGGGACCGCCTGCGAGCGAGGTCTGGGGTCTCCGGCCCCCGTGGGCAGCCCCGGGCCCGCTCTTCCCCCGCGGGGGGATCGGCTCCCCGGCACACCCCGGCCCTGCCTCCGCCAGGACCCTCCCCGGGACACCCCGGGCTGGGCACCCCGGGGGGTGCGAGCGGCGGCGGGGGCCGGTCTGTGGCTGCGGGAGGCCGAGCCCGGTACGGGTGCGCGGTCGCGCAGCACCCTTCTTGGGGTGGGGGGCTGGGGGACATTGGGTGCACCCCTGCCCGGGGGTGAGGGGGTGGGCAGGGAGCAGCTGCGTGACCCTGATTTTAAAAAAAAATATAAAAATCTAATTTGCAAATTAAAAATAACGACGGGCTTCAAGGACGGCTCCGCGGAGCGGGTTCAAGTGTTTGCGCCTGTCTGGGGGGAGCGGCGTGGGATGCGCGGTGCCCCCGCCCCACGGCCCGGGCCCTTGTCACGGGTGGGGTGTGGTGGCGGTGGGGGAGGCTTCACGGGCGGCCCCGACCCACTGCCCCGGCAGCCCAGGGGTGTGTGTGTGTGGGGGGTGGGTATTTGGGGAGGGGGGGGGGTTTGAAGGGGGAAAGGGCGATGCTGAGGATTTTATTAAAACAAAAAGTTGAGCAGCGTGTATGTACTGGCGCAGCACCCAGTCTGAAAGATTGTAATTTTCTTTTATGGTGTCTGGCAGGATTTGCAACAGATATTAATGGGAACATAAATAGCGCATGGAAGGTATTGAACAAAACTGTTTAATGCAAGGAGGTTGTACCAGAGGAAAAATCTATATGTAGTTTGGATTGATTCATACCTCGGACACAGCCATCCCCTACAGGAGTTCCCAATTTCTGCGCTCTCCCTCTTTGATTGGCAAACCCTGTAATTAAAACAGATTAGAGCGGTCGGTGTTACTGTTTTAAAAGCCCCCCCTTTTTTCTTTTTTTCTGCCCAGCTGACGGTGGCTGAGCCGAGTTCAAGGTGGGGGGGAAAAAGTGTGCGGGCTGGGACTGGAAAGCGTGTGATTTAATGGTACGCATAGATAATAAAACAGAATTTAATCGTATATACGCAGGGATCTACGGTGGTTGCGGCCGGGTGAGAATAAACTGTTGAAATGTTGCAAAGGCTCCACAACTGCATTAATACCCCATGCAGAAAAGATGAAAAAAAAAAAAAAGGGAAAAAGGCAGAGAAAAGGTGTCATTTGTGTGTGTGTCCCCCACCCGGCCCCTGCCCCGGCGGAGCCCCTCCGGCTGCCCCGCGGCCGCGGTGGCGGAGCCCGGCGGCGGCTGCCCGCCCCGTCCCGGCCGGTCCCGGCCCCGGTGCCGGCTGTCAGGGTCCCCACCGACGGTGATGGATCGCTGCAAACTTTTTTTGGCGGCGCTGAAATGTTGAAGAGCGAGGGGGGAGCCGCCCGTGCGCATGTGCGAAGGTGTCCAAACTGACAATGCTGGAGAGATAGCGAGCCGGGATTGAGAGAAAGGGAGAGTGTGTGTGCGGGAGAGGAGAGAGGGAGAGAGGGAGCGAAAAAGGAGGAAAAGCTCCGGGAGGAAAAAAAAAAAAGCCCCCCCCCACCCCAACCCCACGCCAGCATCGGCGGCGGGACTGGCAGCATGCGATCCAAAGGCAGGGCGAGGAAGCTGGCCGCAAGTAGGTGCAATACCCCTTTCTCTTGCCTTTTCACCCTCCCTCTCTGCCATGTTGCATAGACATGTCTGATGCGGCGCGGAGCTCGCAGGCAACCTGCAGCAGCATCCCCCCCCACCCCATCACCACCACCCACCCCCCCCCCGCCTCCACCTCGGCTCGGGGGGAACCGGGGGTGTTGGGGGGGGGCGGGGGGCGGCCGGAGCCGGGCCGGGGGCTGCGGGCGGCCGGCGGGAGGTGGGGAAGGAGTTGAGGAAAAGTTCAGTGGCGAGCGCTGAAGTTGCTGCTGCTGCTGCTGCCGGGGGCTGAGGGGGGAGTCGGGGAGGGGGGGGGTGCGAGAGGCTCCGGGCCCTATAGTGGGCGCTGTCGGCTGTCGGCAGGGCTGGGGGCCGCGGGGGGGGGGGGGCGCGGTGAGTGTGTGGGGGTGTGCGTGAGTGAGGGGGTGTGCGGGGGTGTTCGCCGAGCTGCTCTGCGAGGCAGGCGGCGAGCCCCGGGCGCAGGTAGCCGGTGCGGAGCTAGCGGGGATCACCACCGCCCCCCCCCCCCCGCACCCCATCTCTGCCCCACCTCGGCCGCGGGCTTGTGCCAATCCCCCCCCAACCCACGCGTGTCGGGGGGAGCGGCGGCGGGGCGCGGCGCGCGCGGGGGGGCGCCCCGCATGGCCGGGATGTCCCACGCGTGTGCGTGTCTTTGCGTGTGTCGGGGGGAAGGGGGGCGGGCAGCGCGGAGCGGTTCCCAGCCTGCTGGAGTCACCCCGCTAAAAGTTGATGTAAATGTTGTAATTTCAGGCGCTTTTCAGCACTTTTTATACAGTTTGGCCGCCCGAAGGTCTCTGTTCCGCGAGGCGAGGGCTCGGCCGTCCACACGCAAAGCCCGACTTAATTATTAGTCTTACGCTCCCCCCATCTGTTTCTCCTTTATGACAGGGATCTTTGCTTTTAACTGCTGCGGTGTTGGGGCTTTTATTTTTTCTTTTTTATAAAAAGAAAAAGAGGGAATCCACAACAAAACTTTGTCAGCTTTCGCGTCCTATTTTAAAAGCAACTGATGTCTTTATTTTCTCTGACACATCTGGGCAAGTTTCATTTGATAGCCGTGGCGATGGCAGCTCACATTCCCGAGTGAAAAAAGAGGGAATGAGCAGGCAAAAAAAAAAAAGTCAGATGAAATGTTGCATAAGTTGCGTGACGTAAAATGCAGATGCTTATTTACTTTTTATTTATGAAGGGGAAAAAAAAACAAAACAGAGGAGCGTGGAAAAGGGGAAGCGAAAGATCTCTCCGGATCATCATCAGCTTTTCTGTGAACCTTAACAATAACAGCGACAACCTGCATTTGATTAGGTGATTTTAAAGCGGATAATCCAGCGCCCACAATTTGAAAACAAATATGTTGTTAAATCTCCAGGTTGCCATCCCTACTTTGGAGCTAATTACGGGGAGAAAAGAAAAAAAATCGCACATCCCCGACTAAATCCGTCGGGTTTCCTTGCCTTTCCCTTGCTTTTTCTCGCTGCGCAGCGATGCAGGGCTGCTCCTGCTCCTGCTCCTGCTCCGCGGGCGAGATCCGATCGTCTGCAAAGTTT